>NC_140626.1:10093303-11293303 GCF_057382275.1 Copadichromis virginalis | reverse complement strand
ACACACAGCATGTCATTATGTCACGGCTGACAGACAACACTCAACTACTGATAACTCTGTGTTAGAGCAGTGACATTGATTCAAACGTAGCATCTGCCAGTAAATGGACTAATAGGCTTCTCTTACAGCCCCGATCAGGTTTACACAACTGACTGTGTAAGCAGATCCTTGAAAAGGATTACTTCCACTGCCCCTGATAACATTAAAATCTTCTAGGCTTTCTTAAAACGGCCACTTGACCCGGACGCAGAGCTCAAACAGCGGATTCCCAATTCAATTGTGAACGAGCGGTAACTGCATATCATATCGACTGTGCCTTTTTTCCAGGAAACAAGCCTAATCCCCTCCTCTCCTTTAGACGTGCAGTACATCACGGTACAGATATCATACCTTAATCACCTGTTTGGAGTGGATGAGAGCATTAGAGCATCGATTACAGGTAACACACGGTAATGTGTGTGCACGGCTGTGTGTGTTATTCAGGCAGCTTAATACTCCTACAACAGGCCTGCAGACTCAGTAGGTGAGTGGCTATGTCACTGTGTGTGCTGTCACCACGCCAGACGCCCAGATTCACTGTTATGAAGGTGAATATTAATCTGGTCCTGGTTCAAGCTGTCCTGTCATTGAAGCAGATGGTACCAAAATAAAAGTAGAGCCACATGGCCACATCTATCTGTCTATCTATCTATCCCATAAACTAAAGACAAAGGAGATTATATGGTTGCCTTTGTTAACTCTTACTCTTCCTTAGGCAAGCCAAACAAGCCATTTTTGCTTGGTTTCTCTTTTCTTTTCTTTTTTAAAGCACTGCACTCCTATCTGTCATCTTGAATCATCTTTTCTTTAAAACAAAAAACAATTCTCTAATTAGCATCGTTTACAAGAACGGCTTAATCTTATGCCCTGTGTACAAACATCATGCGCAAAAGGCCTGCTGAAGAGCCCATGTTTATTTTCTGACCTGTCTCTTGTAGAGCAACCACCACCCACCAGCTACTAAGTGAAGTGACAGAATTTGAGAAAGTCAGCTTGTGGTCGTTTTCGCTCACGCTACAACTTTCATGCAGCGCAAAGTTGGCTACCAAAGTCCGTCCATTTTTTCCTATATTTTAGCGATTTCCCCCTCCGTCTGTCAAACCTGTTCACTCCGTAAAACAGCGAATATGAGCTCTCTGAAATGGAAAGGAGCACGTTTTTTTCTTCGGCATACGTTTCGCACAGGGACAAGGCCCTCAAGTTGACGACACGGCAACAAACGTGAGCTGACACCGTCGCTTTTGTGCCGCTTTCCGCCGCTGAACCTCACAGTTTGGGGATCGGCGGCAACCAAGATCTTTGGAAAAGTTCGACATTTGTTGAAACCGTGCCTTTATTTGTGAACCACGTTGTGCCGAATTACAAATGAAGGCTCTGCAGTCGAGTTAAGATTTGATGGTGTTGTAGCAGAAGTTCATTTTTTACCGAAAAGCAGTGAAACTTTAAAGACGCTCAGTTCTAACGGAGTCTGGCCCTCTCAACCGGGACCAAGTTTCGGCGACGAAAGGGAGGAACGGACAATAGGGGGGTGTCTGCGGTCCGCTTCTTACCTGTGACATTTGCGGCCGGAGGTTGATCTCCTTCAGGTTGATGGTCTGGGGTCTGAGGTTGTTGAGCAGATGGCACAGGAGGACTCCATCCCGGAGGGTTTGAGCCAAGTCAAATACCTGAGCAGAGTCCCACGTAACCCGGTGGTTAGCTGGGAGCACCTTGCAGTTTATCAGCCACAGCGCGCATTGCCTCCAGTACTCCATCATTATTGTGACTTCGGCCGGGAGAGCTTCAGGAGGTTTCTTTAAATGAAACTAATGACTGTTAGGTGGTGTCTTACGCGTTAGCCTAAATCGTATCCATGCTACAACTCTAAAAACCCGATGAAAGCTGAGGAGGACCGCTGCACAGGGTGGCGGAGATTCAGGCGACTGCTCCAGGGATGACAGTCCGACACAGTGAGAGAGGCTGTGGATGGAGCGCACCCTGCACCCTTCCTATCTCTCTCTCTCCCTCCCTCGCTCCCTCTCTCACTCACTCACGCTCTCTCTCCATCTCACTATGACTCTCTTCCCTCCCCCTCACCCAGCTCTTCACCTCTTCCGCTTGCCACCCATAGGCTCGTGGAGATGCGTCTATTGCAATGCAAGAAATAACCACATAAAGCATACAGTAACACTTACACTAAATACACACAGGCGCTAAAGCATTTTAAACTCCTGTTCACCGTCAAGTATCAGAACTACAAACTGCAAATATTCCAGCTGCACAGACAGAGTAATGGGAGGTGCTGCTTAAATGCTTTAATGATTACACACACTAAATGAATATCTGCGTGAGACACGGAACCCACTTTCATTCCACTTAGCACACATGCATTTTTGCTTCCCATAAAATGTGATATTATTTAAATACTTTTTTTGCTTAATATCTATTTGTACCCTCTTTTGAGATAAGCCACAGTGGAGTGTTTTACAGCAGTTATATCTGTTGCATTAAGTATGTGGTGTACTACTATGTGGTGCGCCCCTGCTGATCCTTTCCCATCACCTTCCACGCCAGGACAGTATTGAACTGAAGCATTTTGTCTGCATGTGTCTGCTTTGTATTTTCTGCAGTCAAGGGTGGCCACACGCTCCTGTTCAGTGATGCATCGAGGGCGTTTGAAGAAGAAATCCTGCATGAGTGAATGCACAAGAAGGCAGATGTGCCTTATTTGCTGATGTTCAATATGCTGGAGACACGCTGCGCACTCAACTTTTAACCAGGAAGATTTCAACGGCGCTGCCGCTGATTTGTCATCTGTAGGAAAGGAGAACTCACGCTTTTTGTCTGACTTTGTCATCCTGGAAAGTATTTTCTTATGTTTTTGTTATTTATTCCTTATCAGATGAAACCATTCCAGGAACATGAATTATTATGGAACCTGCATTACCTGATTATGAAACAAATACTTCTGTTTTTGCATCTACTTCCATCCTAATAAAGCTTCAAACAGTCACTAAATAAACACCATAAACAACTGAACAACCCAGTGATCTTTACCATAAAACAGTACAGATTGGCTTGTTTTTAGAGTTCATGTTTAATGATCATTTTGATATAATAGTGGAAAAGGCGAATGTATGCTGCAGTCTGCTATTTCTTCCAAAAGAGTGGCATGACTGAGCCAACACATGGTTCTATCTGAAGATGGATTCATTTTTTATTGGTTCTGTGTGGGGAAAGAAAGAAAAATTGACTAGATTTAGACTAGAACGCTAGTCGCTGACTCTTCAGACTTACATGCATCAGATCAAGTGTACTGAACTGCTTGGTAATGGAAATGGAAAGGATGTGGGGTAGTACAGCACGTGCGAGCTGCCTTTTCATCTTTTACCACGTGTGAGATTATTGGGTAGCCTTACACAGTTATTTGGCCCAACACACACCTAGACTCCATCCCATGTGGCTGGCATGATGTTGTTGAGCAATGCAATTAAGCTCCAGGCATGAATGTGGAGCAGGAGAGTGCACCTGTGTGAGAAATTAGACTACTTTTATTGATTCCTGTTGGTGTGCTAGCACAATAAAAAACAATACACAACAGAAAGTCTGCAGAGGAGACAAAAAAAGCCTGAAAAGTTAATAGCAGAACTATATACTGCTACAGAAAGATTTAAAAAGTGGAGCGATCTACCTGCCCATTGCAAAAACTGTATGAATTACATAACAGCGACTGGAATGTGAGAGTCCAGCATGTGAAAGTTAATACAATCCCCTAAGAAGAAAGTGCTGGTAATCTCATTAACAGGGCTACATGAGGCTGCTCTCAGAGTGGGCCCAGAAATTAGAGAAGATGAGAAGAGATGAGACGCACGTCTTCCAGTTTAATTTCGTTTTCAGTAAGATTCTCAGTGCACTAAAGCAGATAACCACTCATAAATATATATGTATATATATATATAAATGCAATGCAAAGAATGCGTGCAGATGAATACTGCCGAGTCTATTTCCATGAAATGACTGAACACATGGGGTCCGTGCAAACAATGCTGTGAAGATTAGTCTCCAGCATTTTGCGGTTGTAAACACTTCTGTGATCCCCACCCCGCATCTCAGCTCCTCATCTCCTCATCTCCGCTTCTTCTGCTCTTATTTGTGCAGATTTGGACTTGGATGAATGTCAGGGTTGGAACAGGAATGCCTGCTCGTTTGTTTATCCACATTGGATTTAGATTTAGTGTGATTAAATATGGAGGGAGGTTGTGCGGTTTGGTTGTGAGCATCCAGCTTTGTCTTCCACAGGCTTCCCTCTGGATGCCATGGCTGGCATAGCACAGATGACCGGAGAGATGGCTAGCAGCCGGATGCTGGCGGACCTCTCTGCACCCTTCTCCTGTTTCAGCTTCCTCTCCCAGAGTGGACAGCCATGACAATTATCAGCATACCTCTGATTAGTGTCCATGGGGACTGTGGGTAAACACACAAGAGTTTAAAGTGTAATGGAGGATTTTCTGCCATGCATTTTCAGCCTTTTTCATAAAAATGTTATATTCAGCTCAAATCGCAGCTACACAGAGATGCAAAAACCCAGTGATCTGAAGTAAATGCACCAAACCGTGGTATTACTGCCTTCGATTTTCCCTTATTGCACAAACAACTGATCTGAGTGTTTCTGGGTTATTTTGCTGCTTAGAACTGAAAGGTAATGACTAACCATTTGAGCGTCCAAGAAACAACATGATAATGTCTGGGCACATATGGCAGATGTGATCTCAGTGCCAGGATTTTTTTTAATTTTCTTGTCTTGTCACAGCACATAATTAAAGTCAACAATCAAGTCAACGAGCTGTAAGGTTCACTGAGCTACTGAGGAGAAGCAAAACCAAAAATATGGCAGAAAAAGAAGATAAGGAACAAAAAGGATATTATAAGAAGACTCCTCTTCACCAGAGATCAACTTGGTTTTTCCTCCTGCTTCATTGGGTGTTTAAAATGTTTTACTAGCTGAGCTTTTTCTACAAATAACCATGATGATTTGGATTATCTTACTGCTGTAAAACTATCAAAGACCCTTATATAATTTAAAGTAATACAGCTGTTTAGATGCAGTCAACCAGAGAAAAATGACAAGAAAAATATGTTTATATTGGTTATATTGAAATTGGGTCATCCAACAGGACAAAGATCTGAAGTGCAGCATCAACGCTAGAACAAGAAAAGAATCAAGAAGTTGCAATGGTCCTGTCAATGTCCAGACTTCAATCCGACTGTAGCAGGACCTTAGGAGAGCTGTGCATGAATGAATTCCTACAAACCTCAAAGACCTGAAGCACTGTTAAAAGGAAGATTGGGCCACACTGACACAACAGACTGATAAAGTCAAACAGAAACCAGTTATTGAGGCTAAAGGTACTGGTAGTTTTTTACAGGACTGCACAGAATCCTGTAAAAACGTTCTTTTTCACTCTCATACAAGAATCTAATGTTTCACACAGCATGGTTTACATAATATTTCTCCTTTTGACCTGTGGATATGGAAGTGGCCCTGTCACCACATTAACCACCTGTACCTGTTTAACTCGAAGTGGTGCCTGAGGTACATTTGTATTCACTCTTATGCTACTTTATGACACAGAAAAGAGACCCAAACCTAAATTAACTACTCCTGTTTTAGCCATCCTGTATGTGTTACTCCGTGCTGTCAGCATTCACACCCCTTACACATTGACACTTAGCTAATATTGACATCTGCTAACTGAGTGGCATCTCCTCCACTCCCCACTGTCTTGCTAGATGATCAGAGCACCCAAGCTTTAGCAGTGCCCCGAGCATGCGGGCGTTGCAGCGTTGTTCACACTCTATCAATATCATCTTGTCCGCCTGTAAATTATGGCGCTTCAGCCCTCTCACTGTGTCACTTGATCTAGTGACAGCATGTGATCTGTTATGTGCAGCTCTTGCATCCCCTCTGTGAAAGGTGTGCTAGCTCCCTGACAGAGAAAGCGAATGCTCTCCATTTGCCTTCTGAATATTGATCTATCTGTGGCTCAATATATTTACATGAATTCAAACGGGCTGTATGTGTTCATTAAACCGCCCTTGTTTGAAGCCTCTTATCTGAGTGAATGTTTTACTATATGCAATTCCTCATTTCATTCACTGTATAAAAGGTACATTTAAAACTTACTTCAATGATTTCCAAATCTTATAAGCTCCCACTATTACACAGATGTTGTGTTGTAATGGTGAAAATGAGATATTTCACAATTTCATGAAAATATTTGATGATATATAATATATATAAATAAAACTGAGTTGAATTGAAAACCTTTGTAGTAGAAGAGTCCCGTTGCTGAACTGGCCTGTCTGCAGTCCGGAGCAACTAAAAACATCTGGCACATCATGAAATGAAAAACTATAACAAAGAAGACCCAGGACTACGGAGCAGCAAGAACAAGAACACTAATATCCAAAATATCCAGCAGCTGGTCTCCTCAGTTCCCAGATGCTCACGGACTGCTTTTAAAAAAAGAAGAGGGGACGCTACACAGTGGTAAACATGGCCCCATCCCAAGTTCTCTGAGACATTTCATATGGTTTCTCTATTCTATTGCGATTACATTTTACACAGCGTCCCAGCTCTTTTGGAATTGGGGTTGTATAACCCAGAGGTAACACTGAAGGCGACCGTAACAACGGCGGCAACTGTAACTGGTATTGATTGTCTGACCTTACCCTTAGTACTCTATTTTGCTGTTTTAGGAGGCCAGAAGAGAAATCAATGCCCTGGGATACCCATGAGAGGTCTGGGATAAATGGAGACCGGCCAGGCTTTACTGCAGCAGTGCAGCGGAGAGGATCAGCTGGGAAAGTGTCAGAATGGAGGCAATGGAGTGGAAGATACATAGAAAAAGAGCATACCAAATCAAAGTGACAAAGAGAGTCTATGAGGGCTATTTTCTGCAGGGAGCAATTTGCCAGGCGGTATTGGAGTAGAGTTTATTAAGTGCAAGTTAACCAAAAAGAAAAAAAAGAGGTTATTCAAACAGTTTTGAGTTTAAACACATGCAGTCAAATGAGGAAACTCTATGCGTGATAAAAGAGCCAGACTGAGACGATGAAGGGTGTGACCCCCAGTGTTAGGTCTGCAGAATGTGAAATGTGTGTTTCCTTCCTCTGAAAGTGTACTCTCACTTCTCCTTAAATACAAAATGACCATGGACTCCTGAGATGAACCCAAATTATTCAAGGTTGTCTAGTTTTTAATTGTGTGAAGTAACTGGATGGCTTGCTGGAGATATTTGTAGTTTAGTGATTCTCACTATATGTACCATAAACTCGACATTCGTGTGGTTCTGTGAGAAATCAGTCTGTCTATCTATAATGGCTGGATGTTTTACAGCAATCTTATTAAATGGCTATCTTAGACTCTCATCTCATTTGATAATGTCATTAGAACTGATGACATTATCATCAGCCTCCCCGTGTATTCCGTTTATACTTTTCTTTGCATTTCAACGTCCAGTTGGCCTCCATTTTTCTTGAGTTGCCGTGTGCTTATCATTGCCCTCCCCTTATCCTAAACTGTCAGTGACACAAGAGCACTTAAAGCGGTATGGCAAAGGGAGAAGACTGGACGTAAGGTAGGAACCAATAAAACATTTTCTTGTTATTAACAGAAGTTATACTTTATGATGCACCATATACAGTAAATGCATGCTCTCCCTATAGATATAAAGTCTGGAATAGACATGAATACCTCTAATCTTTTCACCAGACGTTACATAATCACATATAGTCAAAGCTGTGTTGTATAAGTTTACATGGTAACGTCTTTTTCTTGTCAAAATAGGTGGCATTTAAGTCCATGAAGGCAAGTTTGATCCCATTATAAAAGATCTATTTGTGCATCTGGATTTTCAATAGCAGCATTACCCACCGAAAGCAGGGAATTAAAATTAAACATGTCAAAGCATTTTAGTTGCTGGCAACATAAAAGCATTTCCAACGTCACGGAGAAACATTCCTGTTTCTTTAATGAAAATTACAGACATTTCAGACAAGAGTTGCTTTTTATGGCTTATGCTTTATTATCATAAGAATAACCATTTTATATAAGAATGCAGCATTTCCTGTTTATACTGCTGTTTGGCTGTAATGAAAGCAGATGTCCTCAAGTGTTGCAGACAGAGCCATTGGGGCCATTATCGGGGCAGCAGTGGCAGATGCAGCAGGTAAGATAAACCGAGTGCAGATACCGGGAGTGAGTTAATTAGCAACAGAGTTTTACATATTGCAGATCTTTCTCTTTTAGTCCCCCGAATCCTAATAATTCATAGGCCTGATACTTTCACAGGGTTCATGTTGAATTCATGTTTATTTCTTAGAGTAAAACTGAGAAGCCTTTATACGTCACATTTTCTCCCTTGTTTGGTGTTCAGTACAATTAAGCAGCATCTGTATTGACTGATAAAGCACAGGGGTGGTGCCTGGATGTCATCTTCACCCATGATGTTATGGAACCAGAGTTTCTGCATAGCAACCAAACACCACATACTGCCGTTTGCCATTGTTAAAACATGCTTGTTATTGTAATGCATTAGGATGTCTGTATTTTCAATAACTCTGGGAAATAATATATCCATTACTGAATGTTCCACACACATACAGCCCAGCCCATGCACTGGATCTACGACCTGGACAAACTGAAAGAAGTGCTCCGTGATCTGGAGCCCTGTCCAGAGTTTCGGCCTCAGTCAGCGAATCCGTTCTACCGCAGGACGACGGGCGAGCAGACCTGCTATGGAGACCAGGCATACGTCCTGCTGGAGTCGCTGAGTCGGTGTGGAGGTAGTGAAAGTCGCTCAGACAGGCGGCAACTGTGTGTCATACACCTGCCAGCGTGTTTAATTTAGAATTTAGAATAAGATGGTAACAAATCACATTTTTACTGTAAGTAAATTTAGGTAGTGTGCAAATACTTTTAAGTGATCATAAATAATTTTATATAGTGTATGGGTAATTTTAAGTTCTGCATAACTTGAAAGTCTCCTTTCCTGTAAAACACCTCCAATTTAGACGAGGTAAACCATGATATGAAAATTTAGCATACTTATGATGTCATATGTGGAAATTTTACGAGGAAATTATGCAGCATTTAAGATTACTTAAATAATATATTTCTGCCCCTTTCTTGTAAAAACCCAAAAGTCATGTACTACTACTTAAACAAAAATGACTTACATACTACTTAGGTTTTCCTCACAGTGTAATTATGTCTTTGTTACCCTCCTTGTCTAGTGTGCCTACCTTTAAGTATTTATAGGTAACATAATTGCAAATACATTTAAATTCCTTTTAATTATTGGGGAATTGTGCCCTCAGTCATCAGCTGTGTTATAAAGTGTTACCCAACATTTATATTATTAGATTATAACATTGTTAAACCATGACCTTTTAACGTGCAGCCTGTGACAACCACTTACACTGACGCAGAGTATTGCCCCGTTTCGACAGGCGTTAATGTGGAAGACTTGACCAAGCGCTTTCATGAGTTCTTTGGACCGGGAACGGTCTACGATCTGCCCCTGAATGATCCATACAGAAAGAAAGGAGGTACTGTGCTTGTGTGGCTGCCATCTATCAATTTTGCAATTTCCATGAGTTAATCACCAGCTTAACAGGTGGTGATTAACTTTGTGGGAGCCTGTGTTTCTGCATGATAACTCTGTGCGTGCTGTTTTTCCTCCTGCTGATGGGGGCATTCCCTTTCCATGAAAATGTTCCACAGTCAGACTTCCTTTTTTCTTCTTTAGTTGGTTTTTGTCCAGCACTTTGAATATTGGCTGTTTTTTCTGCTGTCAGGGTGTCGTATAAATATTGTTGTGCAGTAAATTGCCACAGCACCACGGGGCACTTTGGGTACAATGAACTGCAGATGGTTTTATGTCTTCTTGGAATAGTATAAGAAGAGCTGTGTCATCAGCGATAGCCATCATGACTGAACAGAGAACAGAGCTCCACCTGCAGAAACTTAAACAGCTCCATCAGGATATCCAAGGGAATGTTTCTTTTCCTCTTCTTCCTGCTGTATATCTACCAATTCTTCCCTCCCTCATAAAGCAGCTGTTTGTTGCATTTGATAGGCCCTAAGGCAATTCTCCCCATCGATGGCCCATGGAGGAATGCGAGCCTGAAGGCTTTCATCAGAAATGTCGATGCTGGCAAAGAAGAAACTGGTAAATATCACAACTGCACAAAGACTTTTCCATGCCCTGATTTGCAAGGTTGTGATCTTCATGTGTTTTGTCTTTGAGGCTGTGACGTGGACTGTCAGATAGACGGTGTCACTAAAATCGCTCCTGTGGTGTCTATGTACGCCGGGCGACCTGAGATGCTGGAGAAAGTGGAAAAAGCCATTCGCGTGACCCAGAATAATGACATGTGTGTGGCTGTCACACTGGCTGCAGCGAGGTAAGTGGATACGTCATGGCAGGCTAGGGAATTGCAAGCCTCTATCCATCTGTCTGACTTTGTTTGTGCAACATTAGGTTTTTGGAGCATTTCATTGTGAATGGTCCAGATCCCAACGCTCTGGATGCAGTTCTGGCTCAGCTGAATGACCCCGATAGACCGAATCCTCAAGAGCTGGACAAGGCTGTCATTGGTAAGGGTTTGAAGACTCATTCAATATGGAATTTAAAGGAATAATGCAAGAAGAATACAGGAGAAGATTGATGCTACTCTTAAATAAAAGGATCACTATAAAAAACAAGAATGTTCTGGGTGAACCTTTCTGGGTGGATTTTAGCATGTTCTCCCAGTACCTATATGAGTGTTTCTGGTTGACTCGTGAGTCTAAATGGCCTTAGCTCTGAATGACCGTCCTTGTTAACCATGTGATAGGCTCTTCCCCAGTGACAGCTGTGATAGGCTGCAGGTTACTCTTGAACAGGAGAAGCAGCCGTGAAAACAGACGGATATAAATATAAAGCTAGAACCAAAGTTTGATTAGCCTGCTTTGGTTTGGCATATGAGGGAAATGGCTAGCTCAACTCTCACTAAATCTTATAAATAGCCCAAGAGTGAGCAGTTTAAACAAACAACTAATGAGCTATAGAGCTGCTGATTAGCCGATGTTTTTAACCCTTGGACAGAGACAGTATAAAAGAGCTACAGCAAAATCAGCCATTAGTTTCCAAGTCCTGCTTTGAAGCCTCGAGATAAGTGTTTCATCTTTGTTGCACAAAAGGGAAAAAAAGGAATGTAACAGTGAGAGGAGGATCTGGCTATAAATTTTGACTGTAAACATTGGCTAATGACTAAATTCTTAGCCAACTAGTGTGTAGTTTCATACCATATTTCAAAACAAAGTATAACTTAGATTTGTTCAATTTTTACTTAGCATAGCTTAAATTGAGTGACTGAGCCAGGGAAATCATCCAAAAAGTGTTCACAGAGAGCGAGACACAAAGCAATTTCCCATAGATTTCTATAGGACGTTTTTGCCACCAAAGCATATCGCCATCTGGTGGCCTTTACATAGAATGCATTGGCTTCATTTTTCTGACTAGAAAGCTAAGTCCATCTTTGATACTGTCTAAAGTTTCCCTTTAAGCCTTTATGTTAAACCAAGGTTAGCAGTTTCTAGCTTCATAGCTTTAGATTCAATCAACAAATGGCATCACTTTTCTATTTGACAGTTAACATTTCACAATAAAATGAAAAGGTAGTAGCATATTTACTCATAGAAAATCACAAAATGTCAAGCTAGCTTTAACTCAGAAGCTAGAAAAAGGATAAAGATATTAAGCTTTTTGTCCATATGTACCAGTTAGCTTAAGCTTACTGGTGCATCTGTTAGTTTATGCTAACTGGTGCATCTGTTAGTTTATGCTAACTGGTGCATCTGTCTTAACTACTAATATTAACACACAGGATGGACTGTCTTTAAATCCTTTACTACAGCAAAAGTGCTTATGCCTCACTTTAATCATACTTTACAATAATTGCATTCACAAACTTAACAGGAAAAAGTAGAAAACATTATTAGCATGTGAATTTAAAGTATGCTGCATTCATGGTTTTGTTGTATTTGACTGCTTTATTTATGTTTACAGATGTTTTAACTGCTTTAACTGTGAGAACCACATTCCTATAAAGTCAGCTTCCATGAGCTCAAAAAATAAAAAGTCTTGCTTCAGCTTTATCGCATTTTGCAGCTAATCCAAGGGGTTATGAAATATTTTGTTTAACTTAAGTTTCCAAACCCAGATCCAGTTTATCACAAACATTCATAATCACCGCATTTGGAAATATCCAGCTTGCACTGGGCAGAAATGGCATGAAAAGAGTGATAAAACTGCATTAAATCAAACCTTAAGTTTGCACTTAAGTGCAGTGATTAATTGTAGCATTGGTCACAGTCCACCACTATCTTGACATAAGCTGCATTTATCTTTTATAGATATGATTTGGTAGGACAGTATAGACATGGTCAGGAAGGAGGCAACACGCTGCTATGTGGTGTGATCTGTAGCCATGAACAAGTCCAAGGTCACAGCTGACTGAAGCCTGTACATTGCATACCTGTACATACAGTCCATGTAAGGCACTATCGTAGGTTTTGTTACAAAAAAGCTGCATATTGGTGGTTCTCTTTGCATTACTTCTCCATTATGTCCTTTAAATAAGCATGTCGACAGAAATCAACTTTTCGTTTAAGACTTGAAGATATTGCATACCAGGACACGGTTACATTTAAAATTGGCAGTTTGTATTTCAGAGTCAAAAGTCATTTGTTACAAGAAAAACAATAACAAACAAAAATCTCATCTCTGTTCCCGTGTCTCCACTCAAGCTCATATCAGCCAGGTGAAGGACAACCTCACCAAGACATCCCAACAGCTCATACCTGCCGTGTTCACAAACACATGAGGTAAGCTAGCAGGCAGCAGCAGGACCCTTCCTGTCAGTGTAGCGCTCCAGTCTTTGATCTCCTGACTAATGGTATCCCTCCTCCTGGCTTTTCATTCTCCCGTTCCCGCTGAGTTGAGTGTCTCAGGTTTTACAGGGCTAAAAGGGTTCAGATACTTAATGTACACGTGGAAAGTTCTGCTTGCCAGTTCACACCATTAATATAATGTACATTTTAAGTATACTGTAAAGCCGCTAAAGACCTCATAGTATCTTAATATGCTAACAGGGCACTTCACTCTCAGACTGCAGGCTAACTTGTGGTTCCTAGGGTATTTAAAAGTAGACTGGGAGGGAGAACCTTCAGCTTTCAGAGCCTTTCTCTTTGGAACCAGCTCCCAGTTTGGAGTCAGGAAACAAACTCTGTCTCTACTTTTGTGATAGAGCTTTTACAGTTAAACCCTCCCTTAGTTACGCTGCTGGAGGCTTCCCACGATGCACCGAGCTTTTCTTCTTCACTTCCTGTGTGCTTTTATACCACTGCTGTACTTACTATTATCAAACTCTGTCTCTTTCTTCCATACTGTGCCTTTTGTCCTGTCTCTCTCTCTGCTCTCTTTTCCCTCCCTTCTGGTTCTACCAGAGGTTTCATCCTGTTAAAACATAGTTTTTCCTTCCCACTGTTGCCAAGTGCTTGCGCACAGGGGTCGTCCAATGGGGTTCTATCTAATATTGCATTGTTATATTGTCTTTACTTTACAATATAAAGCATCTTGTGTTGACTGGCTGATGGGAATTGGCACTATATAAATGAAACTAATTTGAACTGAATTACAGCATAGTGTGGCGTCATAAGGAAGAGTAAAAACATTAAAGAGCCCAGTAACGTGGATACAACCATGTGCCATTCATACTGCATCTGTTTCCAGCTTTGCCCGGTGCGTTCCAGGGAGCGCTTCATGGAGTCCTGACACTCAACCAGCTGGACGAAGCAGTCAGAGACACCATGCGCTGCGGGGGATGCACCGCCAGTCGAGCCTCCTTCATTGGAGCCTGTTTTGGGGCACAGGTACTGTAGGAACATGGTTGTTGGATACGTAAAAAGAGCCATGGGTCACTTATCCAAATTAGTGTATGACTAGAAAAAAAGTGTTTACATTCAACACTGACACTTTTTACATGTTGCTCATTGAAAAGATAAGGCAACATGGAGTAAGTGGATACTGTTGCTACTTTTGTACAAACAAAATCAGCAAAGTCAGAATCGGGAAAAGACATTAACGGCACCTCATACAGCTGTGACACCACCAGAATGTGAAGACATTCAACTGCGAGCTCGTCAGCCAGACGACATTGCATCAATACCAATATTTGCACAGCTGTAGGTGGGATATCACCAGCGTCAGAATAGCCACAAGCTTCCAGCACAGATGTGAGGTATACAGCACTAATGGGAGAAAATATTCTACTTATTTATTGCCATCAAGCACAATCCAGTCCAAATGTATCTACTCTGCAAGAGACATGAAAATCCATCCTTTTTTGCATGTTGTTCTGTGCACTCCTGGAGCTCCTTTGATGAGTTTCACAGTGAGCTCAGATATTCGGAGAGCTTTGTGCTTGCTTGATACTTTCAGCTGTCATCTTGATGTGCTTTCAGACCGGCCTCCGGGGAATCCCAGAGTCTTGGAGGAAGAGGACGCTCAGATACCCTCTGCTGTTGGAGCTAGCTGAAAAAGTGCTCAAAAAGATTCAGTAATCATAGTTCAGTTTTAATTTTTTTGCCCCCATAAATTCATCATCTATGTAGAATTTGTGGATAATTGCATTTTAAGAGACTTTCTCAAGTTGCAGATGTACTTTGGCACAGCCATCCATGACAGTTGCATTCTAAAGTCTTGTGCTGAATGAAACTCGAATCTATTTGCTCGGTCGAAGCTGCATCATGTAAAAAAAATGAAATTAAATAATAACGTTGTATAACCTATTCTCAAATAAAAACTTGTGTTACTGAGACGTTTGTATTTGTCTGCTGTTTGCTTTCCTGCGGAGTGGAAAGTAGGGATTTCCTAATCTCAGGAAGCATGTCTGATGAGAGAGAGTAGTTTTGCTGAACCATTAAGTGGGTTTCTGTCTTCTTACTCCTTTGAGAACTTTCTGTTATTGTGAAGTGAAAGAGCAGATACACTTTACTTACTACTGGAACACGCAGAGACTGCCACTTATTTCTCTCTCACAGGAGCTGTTCTGCCTTCCTGAAAGTGCTGACATTAATATTCACATGTTTAATGCACCCGCCCCAACACTTCTGAAAGTTAGCCAAACATAAGGCAGTGCCAAATCCTTGATATCTTTGACATGGGGTGAGTTTAGTTAAGAAAAAAGGCTGCCGTTGGAGACTCTGGGTTGCTTTTCCAGTCAAAGTTTTACATGCAGAGATTGACTGGTTAACGCAGTCAGTCAATGTATTTAAACTGGCACTGTTTGTTATCTTAGCAAAGAAATAAAGGGAGCTATGTGTGAATTTAAGCTATGTTTCCTAAACACTGACTGCACTAATGTTTGGATGAAGAAATCTCAGAGCCAAGGCTTTGGTGAGTGGAAAGGTTGAGGCTGACTGTGCATTGGTAGCCTGCAAGGGGAAGTCATTTGATGTCTCCCTCTGCCTGACTTCCTCCCACACAGCAGGTAACAGGCTCACTTTGGCATAATCACATCCAGACCTGAAGAGTGTTTTTGTTATTCCAAATTCTGCTTTTGTTAAGATGTTTTTGGAGAAAGGGCTGATGTTTGCAAAAGATATTGTGTTACTGATGGGGTACAGCACATGTGTCAGCAGATTTTATGGAAAAAGTGTACTTAACAGTTCTGTGTGTGCACTAATGTGCACTTTACTTTCAGTGGAATTGCAAATTAATTTATAGGAGGCAAATGAGCCTCCACAAACCCAACCAACACCACCTCCTCCTGTTGATGTCAAACATAGAAATAATGTATCCTTAAATAATAATAATAATAATAATAATAAGAATTATTATTATTATTATTATTATTATTATTATTATTATTATTATTAACAACAATCTTTTGTATTTGTATTTATGGTATAATAACGAAAGATTCACAGAATAGTTTCACACAGTTACCAAAGGCACATGAGAAAGTAAATGGCAGAGGCCTTAAAAAAGAAACTTAACGTGACTTAAAAAAGAAATTTTTTTTTTTTGTTTTTTTACTGTTAGCACCCTGATAAAAACTTGCCCTCGTTAAAACTGAATTCCCCCCATGTCTAGCTTATATTGAAATGTTTACAGAATGAGTGAGAAGTATAAAATGAAAAAGTTGTTATAGTTTAGAAGATAAAAAATAGTTTATTTTTCCCAAAGGCTGGGACATTCCTGTGTTGCAGGAGAAAATTAGAATAAGTAAATAAAATAAAAGGAAATCGGGCTCAGTTAAATTAAAAAGCAGAATTTAAAAAAAAAAGACAAAAAATTTAAAATTCGCTTTTTTTTAAGAAGTACAAAATCAAAATAAATACAATGGCGGCTAATGTTTCCGTGTGACGTGAATGCATCCAAAGATTACTTGTAAAGCAAGAGAGAAATCTCCTACTCGCTACTGTATTCCTTTGGTCATACGGCGACCTTTGAATATTCAGGGTACTGTTTGGCTGTTAGAACAAAAATCACTTGCTTCAGCAGTTGCATATAATTTCAGGCAAGTGCTGTCCCTCGCATCATCTAAACTGCATTTTCAACGTCCCCACCCATCGTCGTATATTATTATGCGCATTGGCAATATCCACTGACAAGTTATAGAAGGGCCCTGCGACAGACTGGCGACCTGTCCAGGGTGTAGCCCGCCTCTCGCCCTATGACAGCTGGGATAGGCTCCAGCGCCCCCCGCGACCCTGAAAAGGATAAGCGGAAGCGAATGGATGGATGGATGGAAGGGAACAATCTTGTCACTATACTATCTTTGCCTGGCTCAACAGCTGGGTGGAACTTGGACAAAAAAAAGTTGCTTCAATGACATTTTGTATAGTGATGGCTCTTTGAGGGCGAGACAAGCCAGTTGTTAACATTAAGTGTTTATTTTCGCTGCTGTGCCATGGATTTTAATGTAAAACGGCTAGCCGCAGACGCCGGTACTTTTCTGAGCCGAGCGGTACAAGTAAGTCTACTCATTTAGTTCATAGGAATTGTTGCTAGCCAATGTTAGCCACTGTGAGGTAGCCTTAGCTTCCTTGCTAAAGAGCTAACGTTACCGTGATTGTTACTTTGTAGCTTAGCAGTTACACCTAATTGTAACTTAATTTCTATAATTTGCATTGTAGGATGTATTTAAAAAGCACGTGCGTCACCCAGGTTGTGTTAACACTAAGCTATTTGTTCAACTTAACTATCATTGAAGGCCTCAACACCGTCACATGAAGCTATCAACAGCAGCTGGCAGATAGCGCTAACCTTTATTTTCCGAGCTTAATAACGTTGCTTAGCTCTTTACTCTCAGTCGTCTTGTGTGTATCTTTGAATACATCTGTGAAAGCTACAACTCGCATGCGCAATGTAAACGCATATTTTTTTAATTTTTCAGTTTACAGAAGAGAAGCTTGGTCAGGCTGAAAAGACAGAATTGGATGCCCATTTGGAGAAACTTTTGATCAGAGCTGAGAGCACCAAGCAATGGACAGAAAAGATTATGAAGCAGACAGAAGTCTTACTACAGCCCAACCCCAGTAAGATCACTCTTTTTGACTTTCGAAGGACTGACACTGACATCTCTAAGCAGCACAGGGCACCCACCCACACAATGTTCTTATAGACCTGCAACCTGATATTCAGGAATCAGGAATTCCCTGATGAGCAGCTCAATAAAGATGAAAGATTTGTCGCTGCCACTAAGGCTCACATTAAAAGCTTTACTTCTCAGAGAGGGTGTTTGACTTCCACGGGTATGTAGGGTGCCTGTGAAGTCTGTAAACTCAGCTGTGCATCCTCCTCACTTCACACCATGATGTTGCATCTCTGCAGCCGAACACCAGCATAGGCACAACAAACACAGACCGACCATCTGGCGGTTGCAGTCTTGTGCAACAGTCATAGAAACGGGATTTTACTGTGTTCACGTTAAACACAGCACAGATAATCTTTCACGTGATGTAGTAACATGAAACAAATTACAGCGGTTTCCGAGAGACGCTGGCTTGTAGTTTGTCATAGCTGTCACAATGAAAGCTTTCAGTGTGGGTCTTTAAGTCGGGCTGTCTGAAGCATACTAAAGTCACTCCCTGCATTTGGCTCGCTCACTGTAGTCCTGTGACTTTGTAATTGAGTTTTCTCCTTGCGCTCTGCAGATGTCCGGCTAGAAGAATTTGTTTATGAGAAACTGGAGAAGAAGGTCCCCACACGTATGAACAACCATGAGCTGCTGGGACAGTCCATGATTGAATCAGGGAATGAATTTGGTCCTGGAACTGCCTATGGTGAGTGCCACGGTGAAACACTGACAAGTACTGGGGCTGTAGTCGATCAAAGACTGTCTTTGCTCAGGGAAAGAAAGTCTGCACATTACCTCCAGATTAAATAAATCAGCTACAGAGCGGCTAGCCCAGTTAGACTGCATGAATTATAAATACGCATAAAAACCTAATATTTGCACCATATTTAATGATTTTCACTTTGTTTTTTGTATTAAAATGGGAAAAGACTTTGAGCCAGGTACTCTGCACTTGCACATAGGCTCATGATATCTGAATAATGCTAATAGGCCTGTCTCAGCTGTGGCTGGATGCATCTGCCGTTAGAAAGCCGATAGACCAAAGCTACTCTGGCTTTGATTTGTTCACTCACAAAGCTTCATACATCAAACAGCAAATCTGGCAGAAAAACCTAAATCATGCCCCAGTTTTCCCAGGTAGTCTGTTCCTTTTCCAGAAATAATTAGCTACTATTGATGGAGATTTTTTTTGTTGTCCTTCTTAAAGTAATGTTGTTGTGAGTTTAATGAGAATTTGCACAGTCGGAGCAATCAACCTGAGATAACCCCAGTCCTACTGGGAGCACCAGCTGAGCTGAAACTTTGTGGTCTTTATTTCGCTGATTTGAATCTTTAACAAAAAATTAGTTTAAACCCTACAAAGGCAACTAAAAGAGGCCTTATAGCAACTCAGGTCAGAGTAGCTGTTTGATCATTAGCAAGCCTCCTGACATTACACAATGGACAAAAGACTAAAAGAAATTACGGTCGCTCTAGATGTTCAGTTGTTAATAGAATATAAATGCACGATTGACAGTGGGAAGGAAAAACACCCTTTTAACAGGAAGAAACATCCCACAGAACCAGGCTCAGGGGGAGGCAGTTACTTGGTTAGCAGGGAGGGGAGGGAGACAGGACAAAAGACACACTGTGGAAGAGAGCCAGAGATTAATAATAACTACTGGTTACATGCAGGGTGGTGTGAACAAAGAGGAAATGCAGTGCATCATGGGTCGCTCCCAGTAGCCTAGGTCTGTTGCAGCATCACTAAGGATCCAGTCACCTGGTCCAGCCCTAACTATAAGCTTTATCAGAAGGAAAGATTTTTAAGCCTAATCTTAAAAATCTCTAAATATTTCTCAAAACATCATCAGCTTGTTTGGTATTCCAGTATTCTGTCTCATGAAAACGTGTAAAACAGAGTTAAACTCTGGTTTGTTTGCTTTAAAGAACATTTTGATGATTTGAGAACCATCTTCTGCTATTTTCAGTCCCAGCCAGGCCCTTTATCAGTGTCAAGCTGAAACAATATCACCATTCTCCCTCCCAGGTTTTCTGCTGGAACTAAACTTTCCTTTTGCTGCTGACCATTGTAGGAAACGCTCTGATAAAATGTGGAGAGACGGAGAAGCAGATTGGTGGGGCAGAACGGGAGTTCATCCAGAGTGCCGCCATCAACTTCCTGACACCGTTCAGAAACTTTTTAGAGGGCGACTTCAAAACTATTCTGGTGAGTTGGACCCGCAGGCTACCTGTCCTGAATCACTTTCGCTTTTTCCCGGACTTTGACCTTTAAATCTGGATCTCATTCACAACAGTGACGGCTGCAGAGGGTCAACGAGTATAGCTTTAATGATTATAGCCATTATTTTACAAAGTAGTGAAAGATCCTGTTGAAGTCTGTACTTTATGCTCACTTCAGTTTAGAGTCTAGTGTTCAGACTGTCAGGTGTGTGCAAACCCACACTGTGATTATAGAAAACAAGCCCTTATAATCGTGTTATAATCTAAAGTAAACACCTGATGAATGAAGTAGAAGCCTTGTTTACACTGTGCTGTGTCCATGTGTCGTTTATCTGTGAGACTTTTGTGTTGTGATTTGTGTCCAGAAAGAGAGGAAGCTGCTGCAGGTTAAACGCCTGGATCTGGATGCAGCCAAAACCAGACTAAAGAAAGCCAGGATGGCTGATGCAAGAGCTGCAGTAAGGACACACACACACGCTGATAGAACAGCTTAGTGAATTCTGCTTTTAGTACATTCACTGGCTAACGTCTTCACTGGGGAAGAAAATCTATTGGGCGTGTCCCACTGTCACTCTGTCTGAAGTCACACAAGTACTGCCTGACACACTATGTTACACAACACAAGGCTGACCATTTTATTTCTTGTGACATGCAAAGAGTCACATGAGCCACCATGGGAAGTTTTAGAGTTCCCTTTTCTTAATTTAATCTCATGCTTTGTGTTCATGTTCTTCAGACAGACTGTTGAAACTCTTGATTAAACCAAGTGTGGCAACAAAGCATGTCCTTATTCTGGTTGTGAGGTGGCCAGGTGTGTGGGTGTAGGTGTGTGTGGGTGTGAGGAGCATGTATTTGTCCTTGTACCGCATGGTGTGCCACAGTTTGCACGTAAAAGCCTTGTTTAATATGTAAGCTCACTGGCCAATTGATTAGGTACACGTTGTTACTATTAGGTTGGACCTTCTTCTGCCATCATAACCTCCTTAATTCTTCCTGGCAAGCATAAAACAAGGAGCTGGAAACAATCTTCAGAGATTTTGGTCTATAATGCAAATCCACAACATCCCAAGGATGCTAGTTTGGATTGACATCTGATAACTCTGTGTGAGATATGGTACGTTATCCTGAGCCATGTTAAAAAAGGTCACTGAATAGTTTTAATGCTCATTTTAATGCTCTGTTTGAACTTCAGCAAGGCTGTAAGCCATCAGCTATGTGATTGGCTGATTTAGGTTTGTGTTAATGAGTGGTTGAACCTAATAAACTGTCCAATGAATGAAATATAAGTGGTGACGTGTTTAAAAATATTTTATTACATATTCGCTCTTAGTAGAAACTCTTGTGTTCTTCTCCACTGTTGTCACATAATTGCCAATTAACAATATAACATTAAACCGTATATGAGGAGTGCATATTTGGCTGTAATGTCTTGTAATGTGTGTATTACTACAAATTCAAAGCTGCCCCTATTTTTCTCTGCTCTCCCACTCAAACTGAGCTCAGAAAGTTGTTTAAACATTTAAGTTATTAAGTGCTAAATATAATGGTATGTATTCATTTTTAATCTACGTGCATAATGTGTAGTGCTCAACTGTTTTTGTCTACAAGCAAAAAGAGTTTTCTGTAATGTTAATGGGTATTTATGTGCTTTGATTTTGTTTAAGGGGATATGACTCTCACAGCTAAGACTGTCTGAAGATGGTCTCACTAATGACCTCAGTTTTTTTTATCATCTTAGGCTTGAATTATTTTCAGCTTACATCTAAAGCATTCAGGTTGTCAGTAAGGAAATAGGTTAGATGTGTCTGAGCCGGTGTTGCTGTACAAATACTGAACAGAAGCAGTACAGTATCATGTAAGAGCCGTAGATGACAGTATCCCAGCAGTCCCAGTCTTCAGTGTTTCCAGAAAACATTCGTATCTTTTGCTCACAGTTTCCTTTGGGAAGAAACAATCTCACTGAAACAGAGTGAGCATAACTTCCTCCTCCTTATGATCGTCTGTTCTATTATCTCTTGTAGGATATTTAAAGTGTTTTAATGTAGCATTTTCAAACAGCACAGTCTAGTGAGTACTGTTGCTTTAATTGTGTGTTAAATCTCTAAAAACAGCTTTTTGTATCCACATTATCTGAGTAAACATGTTCACTCATGAGTGAGAACACTGTAAACTAAACATGTGAGACGTAAATAGTCGTTTCTCTAATCTTAAGCTGAATCATGGTGTGACATAAGGAGGGTAGCACACAGATCAGCGGGCGTCTGAGGAGAAACGGTTGATGTGCTACATGATCACGGTGCGGTTTTGTCAGAGCATGCCACTGTTGCACTTTCGCACAAACGCAGTGTGTACGCTTGTTTTGTGTTGGCTGTGGCTGTGCAGCAGCTGGAGCTCTAACTACTGTGTCACTGTTTTTAAAACGCAAAGCAGCAGATGTGAGCAGAGGAAGTGACAGAGGTGAGTGGAATGTTGGAGCCATCTTTGAACTGAACACACACGCACAGACCAAGCCTCCTGGTAGTAGTGTCAACAGCTGCTGTCGATTTCTCCATCTCCTCCATCACACATGCTGTGATACCTCATGGAAATGAAATCCTTGCAGACAAACCTGACAGGGACCAAACACTGCAGAAGCTTCCATCCTCCACAGCTCTCCCTCAGCCTG
Source organism: Copadichromis virginalis (assembly GCF_057382275.1). Lineage (NCBI taxonomy): Eukaryota > Metazoa > Chordata > Actinopteri > Cichliformes > Cichlidae > Copadichromis > Copadichromis virginalis. Next base: position 11,270,703 of record NC_140626.1, on the reverse strand, counting down.
TGAAGTAGGCTGTGGCGCGCGCAGGACAGTGAGGCCATTGTCCACATGTTTATTGGACCTCTTAGCCATCCCAGCAGACCTCATATTGAATTGGCTTGCTCAGTATACGGAAAAGGAAACGTCATGTTCAGCTGTGTCTTTGTCCCTGTTTATCCATACTGCAAATCGTGTTATTTTTCCTTTTTTTAAAGACATCTGACTCATTCCATAAAAGTCGTATATTATGAAAAGCACAGATCCACACTCTGCCAACTAAACCCATCTTTTTTTTTTTTTCATCTTTAAATCATATTTCCTTTAGCCTCGCCTACGCTTTTCCTTATCTGTGTCATCTTTGTCATCCATAGCCTTGAAAGTTTTCAAATGAGGTTTTTCTGTAAATTATAGTTTCCTTTCTTCATTCACAGGCAGAGCAGGAACTCAAGATGACCCAGAGCGAGTTCGACCGGCAGGCAGAAATCACCAGACTGCTGTTAGAAGGCGTCAGCAGCACCCATGTATGTAGTAAGGATGTTCCTGGTGACTGATTTCTTAGTTCTTAATTAAACTGACTGACTAGTTAGTCTACAAACACTCAGATATCAAGTTAGGTTTCAGGATCCTTTCATGTACAATGTCTGTCTAAACAAATCCATTTGAAACCATTAACCACATTCTTCAGTAATGAATCCTAGTTTCAGTGCCGGTACACTATGTGGCACCTCATACTGTGCATAAGGAACGTTGCACATTGTGAACATTTCACACAGACGATGAAGAAGAAGAAAAACCCTTGAAAAAACTGATATTAAACATGATATGAAGCCCAGACCTCGCTCTCTACAGCCATCTCCTCCAGCTTATCTGGGGGGAACACAGAGGCGTTCCCAGGCCAGCTGAGAGATGTGTTTTCTGCAGCGTGTCCTGGTTCTACCCCAGGAGGAAACCACCTCAACTGGCTCCTTTCAATGTAGAGGAGCAGCAACTGTACTCTGAGCCCCTCCCAAATGACTGAGTTCCTCAGCTTATCTCTAAGGCAGAGGCCAGCCACCTTTAGGAGGAAGCTCGTTTCCACCGCTTGTATCATGATCTCATTTATTTGCGTTCAAAATAACTAACAATAATAGGCTTAACAAATATTTATGGTGTTTTTTTTCCTACAACATGTGGAGGCTGCAGCTCCATCTTGTGGAAGACACAACAATTTACCAGCATTGGGCTTCAGTTAAAATGTTAACAATTAGATTACACGACTAGTACATGTGGTACCTACTAGTAAGAATGGCAACGATTAGTCGACGTGTGGTGTACGGCCCTAATGTAGCCCAGCTAACACTGTTACTGTGTTATAGTGCTGCTTTCTGTGCTGCTGCCTGTCTGAAAAATGAAACCAAGTAAATAAAACATTGTTTAACACTGGGAGGACTGCACTCTTGTTTTCCTCTTATTGATGTTTCACTAATGCCGTCTCACCTCTAGGCACACCACCTACGCTGCTTGAATGACTTTGTGGAGGCCGAGACTACTTACTACGCACAGTGTTACCATTACATGGTGGATCTCCAAAAGCAGCTTGGCAGGTGAAATACTACTGCTACGTTTCATTCCTTATGTCAAGAATATATCTTACTCTGCTGTTAGAAAACATGAGGTTTTTGATATCAGCGATGATACGTAGCTGTTCTGAACCACACGACTGGAGCATCTGTGAAAAGTGCACAAGCAATCCTCATCAGTATTTTTCAAACAGAACCTGTGTTTTGTTATTACTCATAATAGTTTTAATGTACTCTGACTGTAAAGAAGCTGAGTCATTCTACTCCTTATCATTTTGATGTTATTCACTTTTAGAGCCTGACTCGTCAAACAAAAGTGTTTTAACGATGTTTTTGTCATTTGTGTTTGTTAATATCTAAGTTAGCAAGTCTGAGGAGGGGTTGCAAAAAATTTCCTCCCTTTGAACTGTAAAAAAATGAAAGAGTAATGCTGACAAATTTAATTGAGAGAGAGATAACACTGAACTTGAACTCAAACACTCATTGTGGTTCTGGGGTTCCCCAGCAGTCCACAGTTGCTTATCGTCTCCTCCTCCCTCCAGTTTCCCCACATCATTCTCTAACAACAACCAATCGTCAGTGTCGGGCGGGGCCAGCATCTCGGTGCCCACCATACCAATGTCCGCCTCCCTGCCCAGTGTGTCTGCAGGCCGCAGCAGCTCCTCGGCTTCAGGTGGATTCAGTGAATTGCGCAGCTCCAACGGCAGCCGGAAAGCCCGGGTCCTTTATGACTACGATGCTGGCAACAGCAGTGAGCTTTCCCTGCTGGCTGATGAGGTGAGGATGAAATATTCACTGTTCCTTCTCAGTTTAACTTCATGCAAGAATCCAGAAGATTGAGAAGCCTATTTTAGTCATTTTCTTCACGTGTCTTTAACCGCATGGTCCTGTAGCAGTTCCTCTATCATAACCTCTATTCAGCAGAACATAGGCCACTCCTCTTCCTTGCGGTTGAGTAACCATGAAGCAAGTTTACCTTATTTTACATTCAGAAAAAACCCCAGTCTGACGCTGCAATTGTGAGCTAACGTTGCAGCCTGAGCCGCCTGAAAATAGCACTATCTATAACAAATGTGCATCTCAGAGAGTGCCTGTAATAGAAAAACAGATGTGATCATTTAATGCAGTTTTGCATTTGTGCTTCCAGGTGATTGTAGTCAGCAGCGTCCCAGGCATGGATTCAGACTGGCTCATGGGCGAGCGAGGCAGCCAGAAAGGCAAAGTGCCAATCACCTACCTGGAGCTGCTTAACTGAGACCCACAGTCCCTTCTCTCTCTCTCTCTCTGCCCCTCTATCTGTCCAGCCCTCAGTAACCAGCTGTGATCTCATATTTATATGCAGGGGCAGGCGTCACTTTCTCCTCCATTCAGCCGTTTAGAATGAGTTTTATTTGCAGGAAGGAGGCGTGCCACTTGTTGCAGACATGAATTGGGATGAATAAAATGGAGAGAAGGGAAAGCAAACTGACCCATCCTCTCATGTGTATGCCATACATTTGTAAAACCTGCTTCCTTGCCTTTTTTTCTCTTTGATGCCATACGACCTGAAACATGTGCCAGAACATCTCCCAAACTGTAACTTTGGAAAAACAAACTTTGTTTACAGCATATATATATATCTCAGATGGTGACCGTCATGTTTTTCCCTTGCATTTTTGTTCTTGTGTGTAAGTAGTGATACAGAGAAGACTTTTAATTTGGTGAAAAAAAAAAAAAAGCACTTCAGTTTGAAGTGATGCTGATCTTCTTAAAGTCTTATTTTATAAATGATCTTGTGATGCAGTAGCAGCTGTTGTGGTTTAGCCTGAATATGAATTGTTTGTAACAGTGTTGTCAGTCAGCTTTACTCACACGGAGCCTCGAGACAACATGTGCCCTCTCACAGTCAGTGCCTTTTTGCAGCTAAACCAGCAGTATTGAGGCTGTCAGATAAGCCTCCTCTACAAGTGTTCAATCCTGATATTTGTACTCGGCTCATGCACAATTTAGGTCGAATATTTATCATCCACAAACAGCGACTGCGTTTGACACATTGGTGATTTTGGTCAGCTTGGTGTTTGATTTTTTTATTTTTATTTAAAGGCCTGAAAGAAAACATTTAACATTTAATCTACCTTTTTTCCATTACTAACATCCCTCATCAGTTTCCCATAAACATGCATTTCAAACTATTATGTAGACAATTTCTCCAAAATATTTTGTTACATTCTGGGAGATTTCAGTATGCTATCCCTCGGCTGCTTTTTTGTTTTGTGCGTGTAACTGATAAGATGACACAGTTGTAAAAAGAAGAAAAAACCCCAATAAGATGCATAAAATAAAGTGTTTAGAGACTGGATGCGTGTAAATTTGCTCCCCTCACTCTCGAGTGTTCATGTTCACTGATGGAACCACCAGAGGGCAGGACAAGCAGGGAACACACACAGTCTCGAATCAGCTGGATGATACATTTGTAGCAACTGCTTCCTTCTTTTATGTGCAGAAGAACATACTAAACAGATTTTTGTTGAAGTAAAAATTCAGACATCGGAAGACTTATTTCAAAAGCGTTCTTTGGTTTGAACACGTGCTACCGCAACAGTATTTACAAGGCAGTTACTGGGCCACAACTGGGAGGAGAGGTTGAACCCGAGGACTAAAATAAATTCATAATGTCCACTATACTTTAGAGCCAGCTGCTTCGATCACTGCAGAGATTTTGTTAATGTAAAACTGACCCCACTGATTCTCAGGCTACTTTAATTTGAAAATATAGCATACTATCTTTACCCCGGTGTTTGGGCTCTCTCCTGACCTATTCTCCGGTGACTTCCACATCTCCCAGAAGAGCCTCATGCTGCAGCGCTAGCAGCTGTGGACCACAAACCTAGCTACAAATCCCCAGATAATAACTGACCCAGCTGAACATAATATCTTTATCTGAAGATGATTTAAAGGGTTAGCTAAATCCTCTTGGTCTGTGTACATTAATCTGTGTACCGTAGTAGTTTTTGCCTTTTTTGACCTTAACATGTCACAGTAATTTCATTAAATGAGCCTGTAAAGTTGTCTCTAGCTTCTGTTAGCCAGATAATCAAGAAAGCTCTTTTCTAGCTCAACAGTAAGTCCAGCACAAAGGGGCCTCATCCTGGCCTTTCAGAGGAGCAGGAAGGGTTAAGAGGAAGTGGAATTTTGCAAACTGCCTGTTGACTAAGAAGTTGCCTCAACATTAATATACACAGGGCAATATTTTCATTTTCCAGCATGCACTCATCAGCGAAACTTCAGACATTAACTGCTTCCCTTTGGCCTCAGCAGCCTTCAGTAGCACTTACCGAAAGGGTTTTTTGAGTGTATTGTTAACACGAATTACTTAAACGGTGAAAGAGAAAATCTTCTGACAGTAAGAATAAGATCCGTTGAATCATGTGAACTCTGAAATGAAGCAGCAGCCTGACAGTGACTCACTGGCCCCAGTAAAACCACAGTTACATTAACTCGTCGGTTGCGCAGCGCTCAGTAATCCCTAACTCTGCATTTATGTTTTTCCAGATCTTTCACAATTCATATTGTTGCCTTTCTAAAAATAACCCACACACTTCATGCAGATGATCAGATGAGTGATAGCCTGTCAGAGAAGAGGGATTTCCTCTTTCATCCGTCCTTATTGACTTTCAGATGCTGCACTAAAAGCACTTGTTAACATCTGCCATTTCAGCAGTGGATCTCAGCTTGACATCAGACGGTTTCATCTTTTTGACAGATGCCTCGACAATATCCTGTATAGGGGCAACAATGTTTTTCGAAGTGCAAAAAGTCACGTATTTGTCCGTTTTTATCGGCAAAGGATGGCGCAGGAAAAATCAGGGTGAAAATGTGAAGTGTGATAACCTGAAATGTACCGATGCTCATCTGGTACATCTGCTGAATAAGCCAGTTCAGATATGGCAACGTCTTGGCCACATGTTTTTGCCACGCAGCAGCTAAATTATACAGATTAGAAGGGCAAGTCAAGTGCATGAACCTTCATGAGATCTCTCCTGGATGTGTCAGAGCAAAAATATGTACAAAGGTTATATCTTATCTACTTTTGCTGCTGACGTTTATGACTTTGAGTGACAATAGCTGCAGATACTGAATAGATTACAGTCAAATGTGACGCAAATTTTTGTTTTCTGGATAAAATGGAAATGTCTGTGGTGATTCTTAAAGGTTTCTTCTGGTGCCACACCAGGTCAAATGCTCATTGTTTTAATTAACCAAAGACCTGAAAACAACCTTACTGTCAGTTGCCAAGGAAGTCTTGCCACTCGGGGCATCCTGGTAATTTCTCTGGGCATTACCTTTGAAACCTGTATATAAATGAAATGTGATAGAGACATAACTGTAATTGGTCACGAGTTAATAAAATGGTATACAAATGGTAAACTAGCTAAAAGAAAGCTTCTAACACACATCCGTCCTCTAATGGATACATCAGGGGTTGTAGAATTGATAAACTGCAACAGTAACTCAACTAATCACTCCTTACTTGTATGAAGAAGAACTTATCTGAAAGCACAACACGGTGAACCTCGAAGCAGATGGGTTACACAAGCAGATGACCCCAGCTGGTGCTGCTCTGCTGAGAACAGAAAACAGAGGCTACAATTCTCGCAAAATTAGAAAACAAAAGACTGGAAAAATGTTGCCTGGTCTGTTGAGACGTACAGATAGTAGGTTTGGAATTGCTGTAAACAACATGTAAGCATAGATCATCATCTTGCTTGGTATCACTTTTTCCTGCACTTTGTTGAATCTGTGCAATAAAGCCTTGAGGCAAAAGGAGGTGCAACCCCGTACTGCCAAGGCGTACCTAATAAAGAGGCAGATAATTTTCTATTTGAATGTTGATTGCTGGTTCAGCCTTTAGAGAGAGATACAGACAAATCCCACCTTGGTGCCTATCGATTCCTATTGATGATGCAATTATGGGACATTTTACATTACCTTTGCCCAACACAGATAAGTGTTAAAAGTATTAAGTATTAGAGTTTTGTATCAACTATTGTATCAAGCTGTATCAAGTTCAGATTAAGAGTGCAAAAAGTGGTAAAAGGCAATTAAAGCAGCAGTTATAGGGAAGGAAATTTTTTCAATGTGATGGGGCACATTGAATTATTCATCTGGGAAGACTGATCTATATGACTTTGGCTTAAATTCTGTTTGTACTGTTTACTTGCTCAACTTATCTGTGACATTTGAATTGTTTCATGATTTGTGTGGCAGTTAACAACTGGAAAGAACTGCTTGGTTTTGTTTTTTTGTAACTTTTTTTGCAGTGTTATTTCTGCAACAACTCAACAACAATGAAGAATATCAAAGGATTATTTGATATTCCCTCTCTTATAATAGTTTCTCTGCTTCTGTTGGCCTGCTAAATCTAAAAAACAAAACCCCCAAATCTATATGCATACTATATGTTTAGCACACTTGCTAAAAGCGCGTCAAACATGCTAAAGTCAGCTTGCTATTTGTTTAGCATGCTAAACAGGCTAAAGATGTGAAGCCTTTAACTCAAAATGCTATACCTATATGTGACAGTGTGCACACCTGCATTAGACCAATCCAGTCACATGTCACTTCTCTTTTCACATTTCCATTGATTAATCTGCAAGAAACTATGACTATGAGAGAAGAAATAAACACACGGCACTTTCACTAATTCACACTTGCTTGCCCGTGTGACGTACATTTGGCAACTTACCTCGACTATGGACCCCGTAACCACAGCTGAGCTGTTTTGCAAAGAAAATGCAGCTGCATGAATGCGTGTTTGGCAGCTTTGTAGTATGGTACATGCCTGTGGCTAACCTGATTTCATATACTGTATATGTGGTCTGAACATGTCTTAGAAAACTGAGTCTAGCTGCGTTTGTGAATGCCCCCTTTAACCCCCTTTTTTCCCCTGTCCTTTAACTTTTTAACTGTTATAGCTGAGTAATCAAATAAAGTTCCTCTTGGTCAGCAATCTGCAACCAGTGCCAAAGTGCCTTCCTCAAATGTATTTTTCAGTGTAATCCAGCCCTTAAGCCATTTTGTCAGCCCAGTTTAACCACTTCCTGCTTCCATAGAGGTGATACATCACCGCTATACGGGAAATATATAGGTTTAATTGGCATCCCTAAAGTATCTGTCAGTTTTGAGTTCCAGATACCTGTGGAAATTAGTTTGGAAATCCAAGACAAGTCGTTGTTCCCAACCATTATCTGTGACCTAATGACATTCAAATGAAAAGCCTTCGAGTAATGAATCTCTCATCAACGACTTCAGTTCTTAAAGCTTTGCATATTTTAAACCAGTTTTCATCAATTCAAATGAACAACAAAGGAAATAAAAACTTCATTCAGTTTCTCTGCAACTGATTTACTGGCAACTTCATATCGTAGAAGATATGTCAATATTAATAACATTTCGAGGCTTTGACAAGGCTTTACTCTGGTTTCTCTTCTTACGTTCCAACCACCATGACCCTGAGCATCACCACAGCGGTATTTTGGTTACTTTCTGGTTAGGCCTCCAGCACGCTGTACAGCTACACAGTAATCTACCAGCCTTCCCACTCCTACGCCCCTGAGTACTTACATAAAACTCGAAGAAAATGCGTTAAATGCATTGCACGTATATATATAAATATGTGTGAATGTGCGTGTGTCTGTGAAGGCGTATGCATGTTTGTGTGTTTGTGTGCACCCATTTGTACATGTGTGTGTTTGTTCGTGTGTGTACGTGCTCCCAGCACAGTAAACTGAACCAGTCGTGTGAATCAATCATTTTTGGGGGGGTCCAAATCATTTCCTGACTTACTGGAATTTCACACTGATGATGCTTCTTGGTCTCACTGATAGGAAGGAAACCTCAAACCCCTCCTCTTTGAGATACAAAACTGGGCAGTTGCTGCACATCTTAGCAAAACAGGAAATTTCATGTTTCCTCTGCTGCTTATAGCAACAGCTTGCATCACAGTACTTCTGCATATCTTCACATACAAACACACATACACATATACGCCCACACACGCTCACACACTCACCAAGTCAAGTCCCAGAGCGCAGCCACATTTTTTACATTGGGTTATCAGGATGAGGGCCTTGTTTTAAACCACACTTCACTGAACCGAGCAATCTAAAAAAAACAACAACTGACCTTTTTCTTTTTTAGATACTTCATATACCCACACACCTTTTCGGTAAATGTATTTATTTCAGATATGTATTCGGCTACATTTCTAAATAATGTACTGGACAAAATACAGTTATGGTGACATCAGTAAGACGTTGGCTTCAAACACTTCTTTTTGATGGACTTTTGTAGCAGTGTGGGCTTAAAGGTGAGGAGAACAATGATAGAGACTCCTGTGAAAAAAAGAAAGACGGGGACAAACAGCAGAATGTACCAAAAGATCGACTCCCCGTCATCAAAGCACAAAAACGACTGTGGATTCTCCACTCTGTGTGTCCTTAGGAAGAGATCCTTGCATGTGATGGCTGACTGTTCGACCATGTGGATGGTGTTTGTTGCTTCAAATGTCCTGAACCATTCGGTCTGGCAACAGTTGAATTGATTTCCTGTGAGGAAAATAGTCTGCAGCTTTGGGGCTAATGCATTAGCCTGACCAGAGGGGATGGTAGAAAGTCTGTTGTCCCTCAGATCAAGCACTTTCAGGTTGAGGTTTTGAAGTGAATGGGGAAGATGTAGCAGAAAGTTCTTTGAAATGTTTAAAGACTTCAGACTCTGGAAATGGGAGAAGTCAATGTCTTGTATGTGAGTGTTCCCTAAACCTAGATGCTGTAATGTTGTGCTAAGACTTTGTATTGATTGATGGATGGTTACTCCGGGGTTATCGGATAGCTCCAAGTGCGTTAGCGACAACCCCGCAAATGCAGTGTTTGGAATTATTTTAAGGTTGCATCCCTTAAGGTAAAGCTGTCTCAGGGACATAACATTCTTCCAATTCATGCAAGTTGAATTAGTGTGCATACTGATCTCAGCTTCCTCAGAAAGGCAAATGTCAATGTTGTTGTAGCTGAGATCCACCGACCGGATGCTTTGCAGTGAGGAAAATAATCCCATGGGTACCCACTTAAGACCATTCAGGCTCAGGTTAAAGTATGTCAAATTGCCAAGAGTGGTCAGAGTAGCTTTATCCGCTGAGATCTGGCTTAGTTCATTGTTGCTAACATCCAGCTCATACAAGCTACGAGAGAACTGCTCAGATGTTAGATTTAAGGTTCTCAGGCAGTTTGTGTGCATTTGAAGTCTAGACAGGGTGGGCATTTTCTGGATGAATCCTTTAGGGAAATACTCCACAGAGTTCCCTATCAGATCTAAAGTCTCTAGAGAGGATATATCACCGTGAAGGTTTTCGTCCCACAACTGAGCGGTCACATTATTGATGTCCTTGTTAAAGTTGTAGAATTCCACAGTTTTTGTTGAGTTTGGGAACATATCGTTGTCTGCTAAGTGTTCGTAGAATTTAATGGCGTTGTGAGACAAGTAAAGGTACCTTAAATTACTCTGGCTGGGCAGGAAAGGAAAGAAAAGGAGTTTGTTGTCTGATAAATCGAGAGTCTCTAGCTGGAAAGTGTCGTTGAGGTCTTGCCTTGAGATGAACCACTCAATGAAGTTGTGGCTGACATTGAGGACTTCCAGCTGAATCATGTGGAAGTCAGTGAGACAGGGCAGATAGTTAAAGGCCAAGTTGAGTCGCTGTAGCTTTGGACTGCTGTCAAAAGCATTATCAATCTCAAAAATCAAATTCCTTTGTAGGTCAAGTTCTTTAAGCTGGTGCAGATCCCTGAATGAGGCCTCATCCACTCTCAACAAAAGATTCCCAGAAAGATTGAGGTACTCTAGTGACGTGAGATTTTGAAGAAGCAAGGCAGCCATTTCATCTGTAAGCTTATTCTCAGAAAGATCTAGCGCTATAAGACCTGATAGCTTTCTTAATGCAAGGCTGGTTTCTTCGTAGCTGTTATAAAGACTGTTGTTTGCTAGATTGAGGCTTTTTAAAAGTTTTGAGTCTTGAAAAGTGTTCAATTCTATTTTACTCAAATTGTTGCAAGCTAAGCTCAGGGCGGTTAGTGAAGGGTAACTGAGAAGAGAGGCATTCTGTAGTGTTTCAAAGAGGTTGTAGTTGAGCTGAAGCTCTTCGATGTTTTCTGGAAGTCCTTCAGGCACAGATGTGAGCTGACCATTATTGCAGCAAGCCGTTTGTTGTATCTACAGAGGAGGTAAAAAAGCACATGATTTAACACTTGCATACTGGTTGCCACTTTGCAGTGTTTCGGCTTTTTAAAATTCTGGCGGAAGCTGGATTTCTTTCTTGCACAGCAGATACATTTTAAGATCGTCATGAATAATATCCATGTGCACTTAAAAAATTTTATTGTGGGAAGATTACCCTCTTAAATTACTTCTCGTGTGGTTATTTGTAAACTATGCTAGCATGCTAAACTAAGCTAATGAGCATTGCCTGCAGTACATTAGCGTCTTACTGTTAGTGGAAGCATTTTAGCCTTCCTGTGTTTTGGGATTTAACTGAAAGTACTGTTACCCACTGTACAGGCTCACAGAAAAACATGGTGGGCTGTAGTTTCTTATTCTGGTAGGTCATACCACAGCTTACCAAAACTTCATTATTTCCTTGACAGATCACTTTTCCATTAGCATTCTGAGTCACTGGACCACTCTAAAAATACTTTCTGGCGATACGGCTTTAAAAAAAAAAATTGAAGTTTTCAGTTTAAATAACTTATCATTTTTCCCCTCTAGGAGTTTTATTGGTTTTATTGCTTTAGATGTTTCATTTCTAGAATCATTCATATTTATATTAATTTATATGACTGATAAACACTCAACAAGAGAGATTTAATTTCTTTCTCATAATCGACATCCGCTTCCAAAACCCTGCATCAGATATTAATATTCACAAGTTTAGACTTTTTGTGGCTTATTGAAAAGTCATTAAATCATTAATACAGTGTAGGAATGTGCCAATCTGGATGGATTTTGATCTAACTAAAGTTATAAACCACATATACAGCGTGCTTTTAGAAGGTGGGTCCTATTAGGGACTGGATCTTTGGTAATAATACAGAACTTTCCATATTTCAGTATCATTACTTGATGCTTTTCTTGTTTACACATTTATGTTTGAGTGCCTTAGGAATAACTTTTTTTTTTTAGAGATTTTAGCTTTGTAGTGTCTTACCAAAGTCACTTTTTAGTTTTAACTAAGCCAAACATGAAATCGTTTGGCCTTTTCCATGTGATACATTGTGAAATTTCCTCAATATTCCTGAAACTTGCTCGGGAAAAGCTAAATGAAAGAAGAGCGTCTTACCAACTGACATCGACGGTGCTGCGGATGACTCGAGACTGGCGTCAGCGTTCTCCACATGTGCAACAAGCAGAGAAGGATGGGTGTGAGCCTGTGGACTGGCATTTTCTCATCCTTACTGTTGAGAACACAGAAGAAGAAGAAACGCGTGAGCCTGTTTGTGTCACATACTTTTAGATTTTTTCCCCTTTGCTGAAGTGAGCAGGAGCTGGTTGTTCGATATAGGCCTGACAATGAGCTGTGATCTTCCTCTGTTTTAAACTATAGTTATTACTATTTGTATATGGTGAAAAACCTTGTATGAAAAAAATGTGTCTTTATAAACTTTGTCTTAAAATGAATATTTGTGTCTGAAAATGGACGAAAGCAGCTTGACATTAAAATGCTGAAGCAGACAGAAGGTCAGAGAGCAGACGGGGAGTTTACAAATTCAACTTTAATAGCCGAGATTCATTTTCACAATTATTTGAAAAGCTTTGATAGTGTAAAAGTCTATAAGACTATATTTGACTGTCTCAGGTGAGAGTGGAGCTCATCATTTTTTACAATCTACTCATATCTAAATGAAAATTTCTGTAAATAGTAAGTACAGTAATATAATCCTTACAGAGTTTACGTCAACGTCATGTACTCGGTTTCATTTTTATTATATGTGAATAACTCAATTTTTAATTTTTGACTTACAGTCTGTCTCCAGATGTTGGAAGTGATGGCGTATTTTATCCTGAAAACATCTGCTGTGTACATTTTGCAAAAATTTCCCAGATTTCAAATCAGACCACTGCGTGACTCACTGCATGATGAGGCCGTGCGTTTCTTTTTGGCTTGCATGTGTTGTTGGCCTATCCATTATAACGCAAGCATGGCTTCTAAAGAACACAAAGGTTTTCTTGAACATTTTTTATGTTTCTTTATTCGTCTAACCGATTTATTACCATTTTTATTTTGCATCTGCGTAGCTCACATTGAGTAACTGTGCCACCGCTTTCATTATGATTTCTAAACTATGTTCCTGGGGAAGAAGTTAAGCTCATGGAAGAACATATATTTGCAGAATCTTGCTTTCTCTATCTGATGCAGCCTATTTTTTTTTTATTAATAAGACCGTGCACTGTGTTAAAAAGACACGCACACTTACTTTGCGCTTGCATTTATGCGCACTATATGTTTACATTCATCAGGCAACATCTAAATGACTCAAACATGGTCTGAAAGCTGTTATGCTGCGCTCACATTCGTTTGTCAAAGCGGTGCGCTGGTGTATGCACACATAACACTCAGAAAATGGAGCGTATTCAGAAACAGATGATCGTTAAAGTATCTTGCTCAAATGCACCGACTGCAAAATGACCTTAAATTAGGAATTCCTCATTTAGGCGATGCGCTTTGCTTCATGCAGCAGAACACCGTGCAGTACAGAGTTCATTTACTTACACTGGTGGTTAGGTGTGGATTTGCCAAGCCACTGACGGTTGCTCCCCTGACCATATCGCTGGTTGATTCGCTGTTGCAGAGTGCGTTCACATGTGTGTCAAGTTCAGCTGCTCTCCCCTGCACTGACTGAAGCACAGATGCCCCTTCTTTACTATTCACGGAAGTAGGCAGGCAACGGAAACCGAGTCACATGGACAAGCTGCAATCAGGCAGGTTCTCAAGCTCGGGGCCACAGGAAGGCGAGTGCAGGCTCAACAGCTCTTAACCACCACTGCGCAAGTGTTTTCTTTCTCTTCTTTTTTTTTTCTTTTTCTGCTTCACAGCTTCACAGCAGAATAGCGTTATTATTCAGACAACTGATACTGGTAGCACAACTGCTACCACAAAAACCCAATGAGAACACACCCTTCACACCCTCTGCTCGTGCTGATCAGCCAAGCTCTCAAGAGGAAACCACTCAATGCACACACCCTTCCTGCCTTATTTTCGGCCTGTCACTGCAACAGACAAAACACACACACACACACACACACACATATATGTATATGTAAATATATGTGTATATATATATCTACACACACACATAAACGGACATTTAGCGCTCTTTATAAAAACATACCTTCAACAGTTACAGGGATTCTGAGTCAGATAAGGCACAAGGGCTCAGAGCATAACTGCAGAAACTAAGCAATCTACTCTGTTTGGCTTTACTGATTTTATTTTCATTCTCCAGCTAATAAATGTACTAAGGTCGCTTTCAACATTTGTGAAACTCCAGCTGTTAGCTTGTATCTTATTTGTAATGATGAGTGGGTGCAAGAATGGGGAATTAGGAATCAGGAAGTGATGGTGCCTTCTGTGGAGAGTTGATTGGTCAGGCATTCCTTCCTGTTTTCACACAGGACGTCTCACTTCTGACTCTGTTGCAAGGTTGGGTGGCAACAAGATTTTCTGATCCATATGAGTATGTGTGGGTGCTGACTTTGTTGTTTGTTTGACACTCGTAAAATCGAATAAGGTGGCTGCTTATGAACTACGAGAAGCTCCCACAGGGCACCTTTAAAAGTTACATGTGATACATAAAAAAAGAGATTTAAGACTTGTTGTTCTTACTACAGAAACGCCTTTGCAGTTGAGATGAAATCTATTATACATTCACTGGCCATTTCATTAGGTACAGCTTGCTAGTGCTGCGTTGGTGCCTGCAGTGCAGCGTTAATTCTTCATCACACTGTTGCTGCACATCCATGATGTGAATCCCAAAGGTGCTTGGTTGAACTGAGATCTGGTGACTGTGGAAGTCATTTGAGTACATTGTACTCACTGTTATGTTCAAGAAAGCAGTTTGAGATGATTTGACCTTTGTGACGTGGTCACAAAGGTCACATGGTCAGCAGCAATATTCAAAAAGGCTGTGACAGTCAAACCATGCTCAACTGACAGTAAGGGGCCCAAGTTGTCTGATTTTGGGGAACCCGTGTGAATTGTAGCCTCAGTTTTCTGTTCTTAGCTGTGAGGAGTGACACCCAGTGTGGTCTTCTGCTGCTGTAACCTATTTGCTTCAAGGTTAAAGGTGCTGTGCGTTCAGAGATGCTCTTCTGCATACCTTGGTTGTAACAACACCTTCCTATCGGCTTGAAGCAGTGTAGCATCTCTGCAAACTCTATAAACCCTAGAGATTGTTGTGTGGGAAAATCCCAGTTGATAATCAGCCACCAACAACCATACCAGCTTCAAAGTCACTAAAACAGCCTTTGTTCTCCATGGCGATGCTCAGTTGAACTGAGTTGAGCTCAGTGAACTTCGGCAGCTCGTCTTGACCGTGTCCGAATCCCTGCGTGCACCGAGTTGCTGCTGCAATTGACTAATAAGATATCTGCACAGGTGTACCTAATGAAATGGCATGTGTGTTCACCTGTTACCGACGTGACCTACAGTGGCTTTAGGTGCATCTTTACATGTGGCCTTGCTCACGTTCAGTTGTAGCAGCGTGCAGTGTGAGGCAGTGTGTGTCAGTCTAAGCACACTGGGTGAGAGCAGCTCCTGCACTACACTCACACAGTGTTGTGAACACGTGCAGTGCAGTGTGTGAGCACTGGTTTTTTGTCTGTTTCAGCAGCTGAAGCCATTTTAAGACATGGCACACTACTGATATTTGCATTCTATTTTTGAGAGCTGCGAAAGGGTTCTAGCAGCGGTGGTGTAAAAAAAAGTCCCACGAGTGTGTGTGTGGGTGTGAGTGTGTGTGTGTGTGTGTGGGGCAGGGTAGAGGGGGGATGTGGGCAGTTGCTATTTGACGAAACAAACGGGATGGAGACTTAAATGTAAACACTAGAACACTTTCTTAGTTTTTGAGAAAGTTTTTGTTTCTTTTGTTTCTTTGCTTAATTTCTTTAGATATTAAAAACAGCTTCTATAAATATTCACACAATTCCCGTCTTCCTGTTAATGCCTTCAGAGCATACGGCGCATACATCAGCGCACCTCAGTCTTCTGTTTAAGGCTGTAGGTTGTGAGAACAGATACAAGCAGCAACAACAGTTGACGTTACACTAATGTGGGAAACCTCTATCCTCTCGAGAGGCTTTGCTCCACATCATCAGGCTTTCTCTGTGGTGGGACGATATTTGCATTGCATGCAAAAAACCGTCACTGCCCTCTTGTGGAAACATCTCGAGGATCAGCGGCGTTTTCGTGGGCCCTTAAATCTCGGCTCTGTCGAGGTCTCCCACCAGTCAAACATTGCATCGGAGGGATTTAGAAACCTTTGAGAAGGTGTAGATGTTACTCATATTGCTAAGTCATACGTGTAAATGCAACTTTCCTTAAACCAAGGGAAACATGGATTTACATCAAAGTGAGGCACTGGCATCCACCAGGATTTAATTTCTATTGTTGAACTGATTTTAAAGGTTTTCATTCTCACAAAATCATTCCCACTTTAATTTAGTTCAGAAGTCCAACTTTTATTTTGACATTTAAGTTCATTCAAATGTTTATGTTTTTTCACATCTAGTTTCAGTTTGTAGTTTAGTTTTAGTTAACGATGATAACCTTGACTTTTAAGTTTTGGAGATGTTTTAAAGGAAATATTTGACAAATGGAAAGGTGCAGTACAGACACGTCTATGCATTCATTTTAGTGACTGAAATTCCAGTATTTCATTATTATGTTAATGGCTGTACAGTCAATAAGCAGCAACTAAATAAAGATTTAAAAATGAATTAAAAATAAATTATATATAGTCAGTATCCTTTTTCAGATTCCCTATTAGATCGTTATGTGTGGACAAAACCAAGGTTAAGCAGTTATACAGCAGGTTTGATGGTGAACGGGAGGATAGCAGCCCTGGATACAGACAGTGAGACATGCAAAGTAAAAGTATCAAGGATGGAGAAAGTGACTTTGATAGACAGTCCGGCAAACAGACATTCAAGGACAGAACAGAAAGTGGGGAGTATTAGCAGGTACTCTAACAGGCAAGCTGTAAACTGGAGCCACAAATTGGCAGACGCGAAGCAGCCAATCTCTTTGCCTTGGCATTACATAGACAGTCAGTCATTCAATGAATTCTCTCCTTCACTGCTGAGACGCTGTCCAGCACTGAGAGGCTTTTTTTGAAATTCCGATACATAATCTCCAAATCCCAACTTTCCCTTGGATATGTTGCTGTTTGTCTGAGGCCTTTTGCATGTTGAAATTTGAAATGTGCATGTTGTTCACTCACTAGCTAGACAGACAAGACCAAAGTGGTGCCTCAAAGTAAATCAACATGTTTAAGACATTACTCACACACTTCTCTTGAGATCCCACCACAGCATTTCAATCAAGTTGAGGTCTGGACTTTTTATTCTTTTGCTGCCATTCTGGAGTAGATTTGCTGCTGTGCTATAAAACATTGTGTTTTTGTCTCATCTTGTTTCATGTTTGACTCTAGAACACTTTGACCCCTCGAGGTGTTCATGGTTGACACAATGACAGCAATGTGCTCAGGTCCTGTGGGTGCAAAACAAACCCAAATCTTCACTCCTCCACCGCCGTGCTTGACAGTTGGTGTGAGGCGTTTGTGCAGATATGCTGCGTTTGGTTTTCTCCAAATGTGCTGCTGTGGATTAGAGGCAAACCATCTCCACGTTGGTCTTGTCTGTCCAAAGGACATTGTTCCACGGGTCTTGTGGTTTGTTCAGATGCAACGTTGGAAGCCATGCTGCTATGTTCTTTTCAGAGAAGAGACTATTTCCTGGCAAGCCTTCCAAAAAGCCATACATGTTCAGTCTTTTTCTAATTGTACTGTCATGAACTTTAACAGTTAACATGCGAGCTGAGTCCTGTAAAGTCTGAAATCTAACTCTTATGTTTTTTTGCAGTTTCACTGCACATTGCACGGTCTGCTCTTTAGGTGAACTGGCTGACAGGTCAACTCCTGGGAAGATTGGACTACACCTAAATAGTCCAGACATGCAAACCAAAAAAACTTGTTTTTATAGAGCTGCTCATACGTACTGATCACTGATGATCAGCTAAAAGAGTGCATTTGATTAGCGTCACCTAGCTAATACTTACCTCCCCGATTCCTGTAGAAGCAGTTAGGATAGTCCTAGTTTTTCACAGGAATGGATATAGCCATGTGGAGTTTTGTGTCCCCACATGATTTTATGTTTTGTTTTTCTTATTTTGCTAATAATTTATTGCATAACTAAGTCATTAATCCTGGTAAAATGTTTTGTATTTATAATGGTTGATCTTGTATACTGGATATTGTCTTTGCAGCTTGTACCACATACTAATCAATAATACAGTTGTTATGGTAATTACCTGGCTCTTGTTAAAAAAACAGAAGAAGAGCCAAGTTTTTAGATTTGCAACAACACTTTGTGAAATAGTCCAATGGTAATAAAGCAATCAAACTAAATAATTCAAATGTATTGTTGTTTATTGTTAGCAGCTGAGTCTTTCGTATAAAAATCCAAGAAATCTGACAAAAGGATTTCCAGAGCGAACCAGCAGATTTTATTTAAACAGTTACTTTAGCACATTTAATGAAGCCTTGGAAAATTTTACTTTCATCAAAGTATATAGCCCAGCATCACAGTATATTATCATTTCAGTAGCAAAACTGCTCAGGTTTAATGTCTGTGATGCAAAGTAACTGGAACAGGGCACGTGCCAAGTTACTGTGGATGATTGATCTATTTTGTTTTTTTGACGAGTCGCTAGATAGAAACTCAAGTTTGGGTTCATATCTCCATGTGTGGTTGGTTAAAAACAACTTAATAGTACATGAAAGGTTTCCCTTTTCCCATGTTTTGATACCAGGCTTATCTTCTAAACCATGAATGAAAATCCACTTTTTCTTCAAGCAATATTAGTATAGCTTCTTTAAATATATAAGTTATTGTTCTAAAAAGCTGATTCTAAGAGAAATGTTTGTTTTTTAATGGAATAGCCTAGATATGCTAGTCTGTGCATCATAATCATACAGTTCATGGCTGAGCTTGGCAGCATGAGCAAGATCCTCTTGTCCAAGTTCCCTTAAAAAAAAAAAAAGGCCAACAATTATACAGCGCTTTGAGTACTCCGGGAGAGTAGAAAAGCGCTATATAAGAATCAGTCCATTTACCATTACCAGTTGATCAATAGCTGACAGTGTGGTGATGGTCGATCTTTCAGACCACCTGCATTCTCTTCACTTATGCAAACAAACATCAAACCGTCTTTACTGTAGGAGTGGCACCATGTAGACTTTATTTTCAGGCTTTAAAATCACACAGTATCTATAGTACCATAGATAAAACCAGGAAATAAATAAATCGTAATACTACAGTAGCACATTAAAAAGACACATTTCATGTTACAGGTTTAGTTTCCACCGTTACTGAGTAAGTACTTGAAAGGGGGAGATGTTTCAGTGCATACGCAGCACAACAGTGCGCATGCATGGACTGCCACACACGTGCCATGGACGTGGCCCATGTGTCCTTGAGGTTTACCTACGCCAGAATGTTACAATACATCTCACATGTTTCATTTCACTGTAATGCAGTCATTCCACAATGCGTTTGTCCATTAACTCACATGTTAACGACTGTGTCACATGTTAAAAATGTTGCGTTAAAGCATTCGCCACTTGGTTTAGAGTAGCTTAGGCCTCCTTCAAGCAGACAAAATCTCAAGTAAATCTTCAGCACGAGTCCAAAATGCGTGACATTAAATTAAGTTTCCCCTGTAAGGTGAATAATAGAGTTCAGCAGCTAAACTGTAAAAGTGGACTTCTCCACGTAGATACACAAACAGTCCCTGCACATTCCTTTCCCCCTGTTGTTTGTCCAGTTTGGGAAAAAAAAAAACCTTCGCTTTTTTTTGGTGAGTCGAAGTAGATTGCAGATTGTTCTCTGTGTGCTTATGGAAATAAGGTTACTGTGTTTGGAAGAAATGTAACCACTTACCCTCCAAACCTTAAAACACTACAATAGGGAGGGAATCAGCAGTCTGTCTGCACTTGACAGGAACATGTATGATTTCAGGGTGGCACAGGCTGATCTGCATCTAGCCGTCCAGAGGTTTTCCCAGGTACACCATGGTGACTTCAGTGTTGCCGTATACTGCAGACACAGCAGGGAACAGGCAGGTTTTGGGCAGTCCACGGAAAGCCACTCCGAGAAACTCAAAACCTCTCTCAAAGGCTAACGTCTTGTCATCCATGTCTAGAATCACTCGTATTCTCTCCCCGATCTGTGGACAGGCACGGTCACATCAGGAGTTATAATCATGTTTTCACTTGTACTCTTTACACAATTTCCTTTTAAAACGTCATTTCAAATCTCGACTCCTACCTGATATTTAGGTGCATTGTTACACTGGGGGAAATTCCCGTTGACTTCTCCGTTGTGAAGCAGGTTATTGTCGACCAGGTTCCAGCCCCAGCTCTGGTCATCGCTGCCCAAGAGGGCTACGTAGCCCTGGCACTGCATCTGCGCCCGCTTCGTAGCGATACCTATCACTGCCACGGTGCCCAGGGGGCCCTCCCACCAGATTTCCCAGGCATGTCGCCCTTCCGAAAAGCCGATTTTGCCCCGCGCGCCGTCTGTGCTCTGGGCAATAGGGTTGCGGTGCAGAGTGAAGCCGTTCTTCTTCACGTAAACGTTGCGGGAGCAGTCGTGGGAGCTCAAAGCATGCTGAAAGGCCTTGAGCTGCACAGGAAGACAGTTACAGTTAACAAAATCACAGACACTTGCTGGGAAATCTAAATATTTGTAAGGGGAAAAAAGTTCTGTGAAGCATGCATACAGAAGAAGAGACATGCTACTCCACTTTCCATCTCGCAGGACGCTCATTGCACCATTCAGAGGTGCAGAGCTCAAATATTTTTCATAAGAATGTAGGTCGTGTTTCTAAAAACACTTTGGAACAAATGAATGAGCGTCCTTAGATTGACATTGGACACAGACAAGTTGTTCTCATTCAAACCTTACTTTCATGCCATCAACACTCCTATAAACAGTCTCCATACACAGACTGCTTAGAACAAGTTTTGTTCTATTATGCAACAATAGACTGGAGAGTCAATTCAATATGGACTCCAGTGATAAGCCCAATGGCAACAAAACATCTGCTCTACACCTGCTCAGTGTGATCACCAACTGAAAGACAATAATACAACAAGCAGGATTCAGTTTTATGCCCGTTTATGTCTTATATTTCATTGAATACGTTAAAAAGCACTAGATTACGCTGACATTCAGTAATGTTTATGGCTACATTGTCCCTTTGTGTAAAGGCATAATCAAACAGGTAACCCCAGGATAGAGGGATGTGTACTGGTAAACCTACTTTGCCCTTGTAGGTGGGCAGGTTACAAAGGATGTCAGACCGCAGAGCCTCGTCGCTCAGAGTCCGGCTGCAGAGGCTGCGCCACACCTCGCTGTTTTCATCCGCCAGGATATTGTTCCAGTGCCAGCAGACCAGCGAACACCGCATCAGGTCAGTCAGCTCCAGGTAGGAGAAAACATGCTCCAAAACCCTCGCTGGTAGCCTCCCCGCCACCCCTGCGCCTCCTCCGGCTGCAGCCGCATATGGAGAGCCGGTGGAGCTGCAACTGGCTGCCGCTGCTGCGCCCAAGCAGGAGGAGCCTCCTCCCCCACCCGCCGCTCCAGACATTATGCCCCTGCTCTTCACCGACGACGCCAGCTGAGCGAGTAGTTTCACCGTACACCGCAAGACGGTTCCTAATATGAGCTCGGCAGCAACATTTTTAACCTGTGAAAAACCCACACGTAGATCGCGCTAAAACCACAACAGTATACGGACCCGACTCTTCCCACTTCAATGGCTGAATGGAAACGATGCGTCAAGGTCCTCAAAGGGCACGAAGCACTAATTGTCCCGTTGTCACAGAAACGCGAAAATTATTTCGGAAGAAACAGTGGTCAGTTTAAGAAGTAAGCAAAGTCTCCCGAGTCCGGAGACGACGAGATATTAGATAAAGCAACAGTCACGCTCGAGTCAAATAAATTTTACCGCCTGCAAGGACCGCAGAGCCGACATAATGAGTTCAAGGAGGGTTGCTACACAGTACTGTTGCAGTGTTGCGATACTGGACGTTACACCGCTGAAACGTCAAAAGTGTTGTGATTGTGTCGCAAAAAATACGAACCGTATTAAAAGACGATGCAGTTGTTTACCAATAAAAGGCGTTATCTGACCTGTTACGTCATGTTGGTTGGATTTGATAATTATTTTCAGATCGTGTTTGACGGAAAACTAATGATAATAGTTTAAAAAGAACTACTGGTGTTTTCATTGTTTAACATGGGATTTACACGTTGTTGAAAGAAAACAAAACCGGCATCTTATATAAAGTAGACTATATTATTTTATTTTTTAATTTGTATACCACGTGACACCACGGAAGTGACGCGGGGTGCTCAAAAGAGTTAAGCAAAGCATCTGGGAGCAAAACAGCAGTTAGCTTTATTTCATTTTAACCCACAAGACCGGAGAAGGTGACTAACTGACGGTCAAAGCAGCTAACAGTAAGTTGTTGTGGGTTTTTGTTATCGGGACATAAAGATATGCGTGTTATCTGGTAACGGGACAGGCTGCACCGCTTGACACAGCTGTCTGGCTGCCTGCCTCCTGTGCTATGCGGCCTGCTTGACGAGCTGTCCCCCATCTGTCTGCTGTCCGGGGACACTCCGGCGGCTTCGCGCGGTCAGACAGGTGATTAGCGGGTCAGCGTGTAAAGCAACGCTCACCTACGGCGCCAAACAGGCTAGGCTAACTGCAGGTGGTGGAGATCGTGAAGCTTGTGAGCTAAGCTAGCTGATGGTAACAAAGCCCCGCTGCGTTCACCTTTCCAAATTCTTCTACTTCAGGTTGCCATCTTAATTTTTGCAGGCGACGTATCGAACGTCATGTTTTGAAAGGGCACATGTTACTGCCGAGGGTTTGTGCTTGGAAGGCGAAAGCAGCCTTTAAGACTTACCGATGAGCAGCACATATTTAGATTTTAGTCTAAGAAAACATCCAGGAAAAAAAAAAAAAAAACACCAAACAAACAGAAACGCATAGCTTCACACCTCTCTCGCCCCTGTCGTCCGCTGTGTTTGGGTGAAAGAGTATAGTTAAAGTAACACAAATAAAGCCGAATTGCTAAATTATGTTGTTCCTCTCTCTCTCTTTGAAAATTTGAAGTTTTGATTAATTTCAGTTTCCTATAGAGTCAGCCTATCAAATAAACTGGAGTTAAATCTGGATTCAATTGTAGCGTGACTGTGCTTATAGCAACCCGAGTAAGTGTAATTGTGAATTTATATTTACCAGAGTCCATTCACTTTGAATGAGCACCTTGTAACGAGGTGGAAAGGTTTTTTGTGTTTTTGTTTTTCATGCTTAAGTTTTTATTTTAGCTACCGCTAGGTGGAAGCACAGATGCATTAAAATCAACCCAGGGACCGTCATGGGAAGCAAAAGTCATGGTTTCTTCGGGAAATGCGCAAAGAAAGCTGTAAAATGTAATAACAATAGTGATGCATTTTGTTTCAGGCGCCTTTCAAAACACTCAAGGTCACCTTACACACGGTTTAAAGAGATGTTCTGATGCGAGAGGGAGTTAGTGATATGGATATTTGCTGGGAGGGAATTCTAGAGGCCGAGAGCAGAGCCAACTCATGATCCAGACCCCATGGTAGAAGGAAGAGGAGGCGATAGCATCGTGTTAACGTGGAGTAACATCTCTGAGGAATGTTTATAGCACCTTGTTAAATTTAAGGTTTGACCCGAACAACAGAATGGCATCAAAAAATGCAAAATGAAAGGTCTAGCTGAGTGTATTAATTTTCCAAAAATGTCTTTTACAAACTGCTCACGAACATTGTACAATGACTAGTTGCGCTCATGTCTTTCTGCTTTAGACAGTGCTGAGAGCATTAGGAACCATGTTGACACCATTTTTAAAAATAGCGCAAGCACCTTCTCTGCGTTATGTTTATTATCAAACAGAATATATAGTAATGCCAATACAACTGTAATAGGTGCACGTCAGCACACAATGTCAGGAAATGCTTATTAGTCTAGTCTTCGCTTTTTTGTTACCGTGACCTTGCAAGGTCATATCATGCAGACCGCTGTCAGTCAGCTGTGTCGTTGGGTAAAAGTAGTAGTTTGTGCACATGCCATGACATATAAACGTAATGAAATGTGACGAATGGGAAAGCTACAGTAACAGCAGTCTAATAAATGGAGAGTATGTCAAAGTCTAAGCTCTAAAGAAAGCACACCAAACCAGTCGACATGCTTAAGGTTTCTGAAAGCAGAACTGAAGGTTTTGTTTAAACATTCTGAGGAATCTTTTCACAATCACTGTGCTGTTTTTGGAACAACAGGGTCACAATCGACAGCAACAGAAAGCTTCATATTCTCATGTCCATCCTTTCCACAAGAGCTCTGCTGGCACACAGATCAGCAGTTGGTTTCCATGCATGATTGCATCATTCCAACCTGTCTGTGCTTCTCTTATTTACAGCATCTGCAAGTAGACAGCCACAATGAACCCAGTATACAGCCCTGCACCAACAGGGGTCCCCTTTACCAACACTAAGGGTATAGGTTATCCAGGTAACCTGAAGCATAGTGGTTTAAGAAACAAGCATAATTACAAGAAAATATCTCCCAGCATTGAGAATACTATTATATTCTTGTTTTGTTTCTGGTTTTGGCAGCTGGATTTCCTCTAGGATACGCAGCGGCTGCTCCAATGTACACTCCCAACATCTACGCAGGAGCAAACCCAGGCTTCCCTAACGGTGAGAAGAAAGTAACGATGAAATCTGCCCGAGTTTATCTGATAGATCTTGAAACACATCTTCCTGATGCACTTCAAAAGAGTCAAATTGTTCCATCTGACTTCTTGATTTGAATTAATTATAAACATAACGTAATAAAGAATAAAAGTTCCAAAGAGACTCTTAATAACCCTAAAAAGTGTGTGCGCTTCTCTTCTATGAGGGTCCTGTTTTACTGAGCTGCACAGCCAGTGTTTCTTCCAAGCTTCAGCTATTTTGTCCCAGAACAAACGGCCCTAATATGAGCCGTCTTCCTCCCTCTCCAGGCTATGCTCAAAGTGCTCCCTTCAAAGTGTCCTGCTCTCCCAGCACAGGGACCGTCCCACCGTACTCATCCTCCCCAAACCCCTACCCAACTGCTGTGTACCCTGTCAGGAGCACCTACCCCCAACAGAACCCCTATGCACAGGTCAGTCCTTGCTGTATGTGTATATTTTTAATAACACGCTGCCCCTCTTCATCCAGTCTCAGTGCTTGAGCTGTAACGTGTGGTTGTTTGTCCACCAGGCACTAATACCTTCACAACAACAAGGCCCTTACTACACACAGGCTCTGTATGCTCCACCGCCTCATGTCATCCATCACACGACAGTGGTCCAGCCCAATGGGATGCCTGCAGCGATGTATGCCCCGCCTATCCCTCCTCCCCGCAACAACGGTGTCGCCATGGGCATGGTAGCCGGCACCACTATGGCCATGTCAGCTGGTGAGCTGCAGCAGTTTATTGAATCTTATTCAGGATACAAATGTGTTCGATTTGTAGTTTTACCTGTGGCTTTCACTCCTCAGGAACTTTGTTGACAACTCCATCACCAGCGCCCGTCGCTCCCCACCCAGTCACGATGCCCACATATCGGCCTCCTGGCACACCCAGCTACAGCTACGTGCCCCCGCAGTGGTGAAGAGAGAGAAGTGTGAGTATGTTTTAAAAGCATCACAATTTTGGTCAAAGGTGCAGATTAAAGGTTTATGTTTACACCCGGTGTTCTCTCTGCAGGTCCGGAAGATGGTAGATATGCATTCACACTCCAGTGTTTTTCTCTCGTGGTGACGACCTGCCCCGCCCTGGCAGCGTCCGCTACCAATTCTTCTTCTTCCAGCATAATGTGAATCTAAAACCCAACTACATAGAGTCCCATTTGGATAAGCAGGGGGTGACAAATAGGCCCATCCCCACAACCCCTATTAATGGAATAAGGCTGCATTCCATACCCCCACACCCCCACCCCCTCAACGCCAGCACCTCTACAAACCTGCTGCATATCTCACATCAAACTGCAAAGCCTCCATGCAAACTCTATGTGGACTCTCATGCAGGTTTTTATAGCTTAAATTCGTATGTAGTGAAAAAGGAGTTTGGAATAGTTTTTTTCTCTTTAATTTGGGGGATTAAATATGATGTTGAATGCATGTGTATATATAGATTTACAAAGTAATGCTAGCTCAATTCTCCCTGCTGTGACAGATGCAAATTCAATAAAAGGCACAAATCCAAAGGAACTAAGAAGAAAAAAAAAAGAGTAATAATCTGCAATGCTGAATCACCAGTGACTATGTCTTAAATGTGAAAGAAAAAAAACAGACGAGAAACGTTTATTCATGCAAAAACATACCTGCGCCGTCCATCACGGGCCAAACTGTACTATTTTTCACCGCTTTGTGTTTAGGTAAGTGGTTTTTATCGTTTTCTTTCAGTGATGCAGTGTTTGCATAATGTCTTACCATTTTTGTATTGTAGGAACAAAAGATGGGACTTTGAGTTTGTGCCTCTGTGACTGGTGGCCATTCCAACACTTTTACTTTTTCTGGCCTGTTAAACTTTCTTCTTTTTCTTTTAAACAAATGGTGTTTCCGTTTCTTTTTTCCCCCCAAAAGTCTGAAGCTGCTCCTGCTTGGGTGATATATGATGTATTCACTTATTTTAGCCAGAAGTGTTCTTGGTGGGGAACAAGTATAGGAAGTTATTAGAAGTCAATTGCACCCATTTAATAAGAGTGGATGAGCAGGAAGTGTGTGTGTGTGTGTGTGTGTGCATGTGTGTGAAAGCGGGACTCGAACGGAAACCATTCTGAATGGTGCCATACAGTGCAACATGCTTAGAATTTTAGACTTACATGTCACTCTAATGAATTTACTCTTAGGCAGATTTGAAGCACTACATCATTAAATCACCGCTCAACGTGGACATGTTAGGGCACCGTAATGATATTAAACTCCATTTGTGAATAGCACTACTGAATGAAGGCACTAATTCCAAACGGTTTGTAAAAGATATTTGACTTTTTCCGACATCGCTCGCTGTCTTACCTCAAGTCTCCAGGCTAAAAATCCACCAATGTCACTGTTTCAGACATGCTTTTCTATGTTGCCTCGGTCACCTCAGTTAAACATGTTTTGTAAATGTTATTTTTGTGACTTTGGTTGCTGTTTTGTATTCTAAAGAAAGACCAAAAATAAAAACAAATATAAGAATAACCTGTGTTGTGCATGTCTTCTCACTGGGTGTGTTGGGGCAGCCAGAAATGATGACAAAATAAAGAAGAACATGAAACAAAATATATGCTGGACGATTCAAACTGGTTTGAAAGGCAATATTTGGTATGACAATTTTTTTTATGACCACATGACATGCCACATTTTCAGGTAATGGCTCTTTGGGAATTTGTATTTTAAACCTGGAACTCAAAATATAAAGAAACAAGGGCCGACTCAGGACTTTTACACAGTTCTGATTATGATATTGTACTGTAGTCCCCATGGCTCTGTTCTATATTATAGATTTTAGACATTTTATTCTTAAAGCTACTCATTGGTAATTGAGGTCAAGTCAAACAACTTTCTGTAACTTAATTTCATAAAACAATATTTTAAGTATTATCATTATTATTGTTGTTTGGAGAGAAGTAGTAGCATAAACCACTGGCTGCTGTTTAACAGAGGATGGCGTCAAAGCTTTCCTACGTCAATTGGAAAACGAAGAAGAAGATTTCCCAGCTTGCAGTTCGGCGCGCGAATTTGGATTTTGTTATGGTCAAGCCGTAGCCTGTATGGCTCAAACATGGTACTGTACTGTTAAACGTTACTCTAACCATTTTTCTCTTTGACAGAATATCCTAGTTTTTATTCTTTAGACGTGTCGGTGTAAGTCTGAGTCTGTTTGCGGCTGTTTTCTCGTGAGCTCGTGTCATTAAGTCTAAACTTTGCATTTATTTCTTAATTGTAGTCTAAGTGGTTATTGGGAGAACAAGCTAAAAGACAGAGGTGAAGTTTTATTAATGCTTGTTCTGAAAGCCAATAAACAATAAGTAGTAAACACGTGAGTGTTGAGGGGGTGAAAGTTATTATTATTATTATTTAGCTAATTAGCACTAAGTTTATGCGCTCGTCTGCGCGCGCCATGTAGCAATGCTAAAGTAGGCTTACATTGACAAGTGCGAATTAACATTAAGCAATACTAAAATGAGCTGAAAGAATTAATTTATTGTTGTGAGGCAAACACGGTTGATTTGCGTTGGCAGGAAGCGAGCAGAGATACGCTTGTAGATAGTTTTGGAAACGACAGGAGCAGCGGGACAGCCAAATCAGCTGATCGCTTTCAAGACTTGTGGAGGCAACTTGGAGAGTGTCACCAAAATGCACTTCAGGGTAACTGACAGTTTGATCTCACCACGTTCATGCTGGCTTTCATATCTATAATATGAAGTTCAGAAGCTAAATGAAAACACATGTCATCATTGCACTTGTTGCTGTTTCTAGAATTGGAAGCAAAAGTAAGCAAGCTGAAAAAGGAACGTTGCCTGTGAGTATGTTGTGTCATTTTGCGTTTAATGAGAAAGACACTTGAGTCTTAGTAAGTTATGTATGAAGGGTAAAGTGATGTGTTTGTCCTCTACAGAGATGCGCAGAGGCTTGAAGTGTTTTACAGTCGAAACCAGCAGCTCAAGGAGCAAAATAAAAACCTGCAGGATGCCATGGCTCTCCTGGAGGAAAGGTAATTTACCCAAAGATGAATGCACGTGCACTCCACTGTTATTCCCTTTGTAGCAAATGCTTGTTTGTTTGTTTGGAATATATGTGTCTCGTTGAACCTCTGTTAAATTCTAACTATAACTTAGGATGGGAGAGCTGCAGTTTGGCACTGATGTGGGATTTCTAATTAACTGGAGCAACATGATACCAAAGACAAGAATAACCTTTTCTGATTCATTGTATGGGTGCTTCAGATTCCCCCGCAGACTGAAAGTTAACAAGATTTAATGTGTTGCATTAAAACGGTGTGAAACATAAAGATTGCCAGCAGTGCTTTCCCTTTCCAGGCTTCGAGCAGCAGAGTGTGATCGATGCTCCATCTTAGAGGAGAACATGAAAAACGGTCAGCAGCAGAATCTGCGTCTTATCGAGAAACTAAGTGAGTGTTTTCATTTCAGTGTCCAACAGCCATTAATAGCCCTCTCTGATGTGCATACACATATGCAGATGCAATCTTTCACAACAGTAGTATGTTATATAATATGACGAGTAATATACTAGAATAAATGTGAAAAAACCCTAAAAATTCTTTAAGATTCTCAGTTTGTTTAAGAACAGAGAAAAACATGTTCTTTGCAAACCTTTGTTCCTCAGAAAATGAAAGAAACCTGCTGGAGGATGAAAACAATAAGCTGCGAGCTGAGCTGCAAAAACTGAAGAGTTCTCGGTAAGCTGTGTCGCATTAATGTTTTTGTTCACGAGAAAAATATGAGAAATGTTTTAAAAAGTTAAAGCAATAACTTGAAGTACTTTGAAGTTTATCAGTATCTCGCATCATGGAGGAAGTTTGACTCTTTACAGACTTGCTTCAGTTTATTGAGGTCTGGATTTTGACTGGGCCATTGCACAACACCCTGACTCTTCTGTTTTTCAGCCATTCTGTTGAATGTAGATTTGCTGCTTTGATTCAGATCATTGTCTTGTTGCATGAGCCTGTTATTGCCAAGCTTTAACCGTCAGACGGATGACTTGGAATACTTTGGTATATATGGGAGTTCTTGGATGACTCAGACACATCAAATCATCACCACTCCACCACCGTGCTTTGTGGTGATGTATTTGGGTTTTGCCAAACACACCCCTCTGCATTATACGTACACGTCTTCAGTTTGGTCTCGTCTGTTCCAGTAGTCTTGTGGTTTGTTTGTGAGCCTAAGCTTTGCCTTCATGTTCTTTTTAGAGAGAAGCAGCTTTCTCCTGAAAATAAGCCATCCCTGTTCATCGTTTTCTGACTGTGCTGTCATGAACTTTAACATTTACACACTGAGACCTGTAGAGTCTGAGATGTAACCCCTGCTTTCTTATTTTATTGTATCTTTTTACAGTTTCTGAGCATTGCGCAGTCTACTCATCAAGGTGTCTCTTGACATTGATACATCTGTCTCACAGAGACTGTTCTTCATTTGGTTAGATATTGTGAACGGGTTTTTCTTAGCCAATCATCCACTGCGCTCATGTACTTAAGATGTCTTCAGTTGTCTTTCATGTGTTTTGGTGTTGCTGAGCCTGGTTTGTGCATTTATTCTTTTTACAAATGCAAGTTTATTCTACTGCTCCGATAGGTTTATTTTGGTTTTATGGCTTCTTCCGTTTGCGCCCAGATTTTAATTAATTAATTTTTTAACCTCATATTAAAAGTTCCAGTGAAAAGATACTTAATAGATTTTAAATATTTAAAATGGGGGACTGTGTCATGATTCCTGCAAATAGCTGTAAACAGTGCAATACTTTTGTTAAACCTCTTGAATTAAAGCTTCTATAAAAATGTGTATCACCTACATTGGTCAGACATTTCAGGAGTGAACAATACATTATCCCAAGCTGCTACTCAGTATTCTTATTTTTATGTGTTTATAAGCTTTTTGGTGCTAACAGTCCCAGTTTCTTCTGTGGCCCCTTGGGAAAATAAATTTCCCCCCTCAGTAGGCTTGTAGGTTCAGGTTCGGTAAGTTTTAAAGTTTCAGTTTCCAGTGAAGCACTACACGTGTGCTTTTCTTTTCAGGTCTGAATCCAAGGAGGCCTCACCCGCAGAACAGGAAGAGGGCGTTATTCCAGACTCCCCGATCTTGCCCAGCTCACTGCCCGTGGTAAACAGATTGAAGAAACAGAAAAATAACGACCAAATGAAGCGTGTGCGCTATGCAGAGGTGCCTCTACCACAGTCTAACAATTCGCTCTTCAATGGTCAGTCCTCTTTAAAGTAGCTTCCTCTTCGTCACCTGTCTGAAGACACAAACCAGTTTTCTAATCTAAATTCTTTTTTATACAAAGATCCTGAGGGTGCCACAAAGAATCCTGGAAGAGCAGAAGTGCTCGTCCCTAACACCTGTGAAATGGACGCGTCGCAGATCTCAAGTATGACTTCATCCATTATTGGTCTTCCATAGATGCGATCATGAGCGTGTTGCTGTTAACATGTCTGTTTCCATTTTCAGACGATGTGACTGAAGGTGAAGAAGAGGCAGCAATTGCAGAAACTTGTGGCCTTGAACTTATTGAAAAGCAGCAGATGGTGTGTATAAGCAGGATTTGAAACAAATGATGATCTAATAAAAATGTAATGTGATCAGGCTTTAATAAAAACGAATCTTAGGTGTGATCAAACAGATTAGCTCTCTTTCTCACCTTAGAATCTCAGGAAAGCCCCAAGCCAGCAAAGAAGCTTCAGCACTCTCTGGAGGCAGGACGTTCGTTTAAAGTAAGCATTGAGACATCATCTTCTGCTGTGGCAGACACCTCCATGTGGAAAAGAGAAAAAAAAATAACAGTTCGGTGCTACAGTTATACTTGTTTCCCTCTTCAAGGCCTTGCTTCTTGTCCTCTTCATCCACACTGATGCACAGTCCAGACTCAACATCTAAAGGGTCCCCATCTCTTCTCCCACGCATCAAACGGTTTGCAGAAGGCGGCAGTGTTTGCAGGGCAAAACGGGTGAAGGAGGGAAGTCCAGAGGTACAGGAACGCAGTCAACGAGGACTCCAAGAAGACGCGGACAACCAGGAGGAAGGCGAACACCTACAGCGTGAACAGATCAGCCAGACTGCCATATCTGTGAGCAATCCAAGCATCAAGAAGGAGCAACTAGATAGGAAGGCAAGAGAAGGCAGTAACATCATTGTCAAATTTTAACCACGTTTAGTGTCCAGGCTGTTTAATTAAATGTAAGACAGAAATATAGAGTTTCAAGGTGCTTTTTATATCACACAGGTACAGTCAGGACATAATATGAGCACCAGCCAAAAGCCAAGCACTTCTTGTAGCAGTCCTGCTTTCAAGAAGCCAAAAATGAAGGTTAAACTGGATGCAGACGGGAAGAAAAGAACCCCTGTGCAGGATCTGAATGCTTCACAAGGCCAGCGTGAAGCTAAAGATGGTGATTTCTCTTCAGCAAAGTCACTTGAAGGACATGCGGATATTTCTGATTGTTGTACAGTTTGAAATGCTCCTCAATAATATTCAGTTAACTTGAATGTGGCTGTGTGTTCCAGCTGATAGGAAGCACACAGTGGAGCCTACATGGAGCGTCGATCCTGCGCTCGCTCTCTCCATGTACGACAGCGAGTGGAAAGGAGACGAGGTATAGTCACGTGATCTGCTCTGCTGAACAACCTTCACCCTCAGCATGCACTATACTGTAAGCTGGCTCGGGGCCTTTGGGCTTGGCCATATTAGGAATATCCTCTCTTATTAACATCATCCAGACCTGGGAGTAGAAATGCGAGTGCTGAGGTTGATCTGAAGCCTGAGTTTTACTTGTACATATACTGACCTCATTATTTTAAACTGTGTCCCTATTTAATGTGAGCGTTCATCATTTTAACATTATTTAAACTAAATCTATTCATTGCACACGTCGTTGTGAGAGTCTAACACAGGTTTTGTGCGTTCCAGGAAATTGATGAGCGGCAGCATCATGTGGAGATGGCAGATACAGACTGCACCTGGGTCAGTCACAGCTTACTTCAGCGTCAAAGAGAGAAGGACCGAGACAGAGGAGACAGTGTGTTCGGTGAATATACACGGCAACACTTTTTTTCTAAAATATTTAAAATATGCTGATTTAAACTGTTAGTAATCTCAACTGTCCCTACTTCAAGGACTCGGTGAAAAAGCAAATGACAGCTTGGATATGATGTTCGACACAACGGCTTACGGGGAGTACAAATCTTGCAACAGTTCACATCTAGGCCAGAGCCAGCCCTGTGACCGTGATGATGATGAAGAGGAGGCCATTGGTGAGCTTTCAGATTGAAAGAAAATGTGTGCAATCTAGATCAGTATTTTCAGATATCTATTCGTAAGGTAAACCCTGTGTTTTTTTCCCCCCCTAAATTCTCCAAATAAGGAGATCCTCCTGAAGACAGTGCATGCCAGTCTAAAGCACGGTAAGAAACTGATCAACCTTTTCAGGTGTTTATCTGAAGATGATCATGTTTGCTGGTCATTGTCAGTTTTCCATAACCTAGATCTGTCTCTGGATTAGACACCCAGCGTTTGCACATGTAGCAGTCGTTCGCAAAAAGGATGAGAGAAGAAAACTGAAGGGCACTACCTGCAAGGAATGTGAAATTGTAAGTATTCTGAGTACTTGAGTTTAATAAAACTGACACACTGCTTACACTGATCCTATTTTAAATAATTGTTTACCTGCAGTATTACGCCCATCTGCCAGAGGAGGAAAAACAGAAAAAGCTGTCTGCTTGCTCAAGGCATCGTTTCCTGTACGTTCCTCCATGCACACCTGAAAACTTCTGGGAAGTTGGATTCCCATCAACGCAAACATGCATTGAGAGAGGTAATTTAACAGTTATGCACTGTAGATTAAAGCAGTAAGGGCAAAACATTTGAACCCATTTCTCAGCAGGACCATTCTTCATCCTGTCATGCTTTTCAGTGCACGAGAGAGGATTGTACTGTCTTTAATACTAGGATGTGTCCTCTGTTGTAGGTTACATCAAAGAAGAGAAGAATCCTGAGGTGCGCTTACGGAGGAGGCAGCCATTAAATGCTCTATTCTCACCGAAGCGAAACAAGGAGGAGAAATAAAAATGTCCATCTGTAAAAGAACTGATGTTGTGAAGAAGGTTGCCGTTGTTTCCTTTCTCCCCTTCAGTCGTTCTGACTTGTGTTTTGTTTTTTTTTTAATGTTTTTTGTGCGGATAGTTTGGATGAATAAATAATTGTTTCTATGGAGTGTTGGGATTGTCACAGTTCATCTACAAATAAGTAAGTAATAATATGCAGACCTTTAAATTCTGACCCAGTGCAGTGAGGACAGTTTGTACCAAACTTTTATTTGGTCAGGAGATCAGATAATAGACAAAGTTATAAAATGAATGTAGAAAAATAGAATCTGCATCCCCAGTTAATAAAGAAAGTCATTTGAGGTGAACTCGTCTAAAGTGCTGAAATTCGTCACACGTGAGTATCCCTCTCAGAATAGATCAGCAGAGACTCTCCGACGTGACTGACGACCACACTGCAATCAAAAACAGATCAGGGCTTTCATCAAAAATCCAGCGTCACAAGATTAACGTGTATTAAACTGGAAAACAAAAAGCATTAAAAGTTGGACATAAACCTGCAACTTTTTAAAACCACAACTGACAAGAATTCACATACAAACGTTCACAAACATGTTAGAACAAATAAGACGGATGCAGAAATCTGAAGCATGGAAAATGAACATTTGTTTTTGTGCTGAAATGAGCTGGAAACAAAAGTTTGGTACCTACCACAAAAGAGACGAAGCATTAGAGTTCACAGAGAAAATAAATGGAGACAGGAGCATGGCAGTAACCTGACAGGACATAATCCAACAAGTAAATCGCATCAGTTTGACTTTGACGATCAACACGTGTGTGTGCGATGAACTGTGTGTTACATGAGTTTAACATATCTGAAGTCACCTTAGATAAAAAGATCCAGACCCCAAAGTGTTCAAAGGACAGTCCGCTTTTTAATTTGACTGTAGCCAACCGCAGCAAAAAGCCCAGCAGAGCGCTGTGAAGTGAGACACACAACCAGTAAGAAGGCCACAAACCTTCCTCTGTCCTATTAAACCTTTTACAGAACTGGAACAGGAGTCCTTGTACATAAACACACTAAATATGCCGTTATTTAAAACTTTCTAACAAAGATCTACTTATTTTATATCCAAGTATAATTAGAACGGACTCTGAAGGCTTCAGTTTGATATGAACTCAAAGGACGACAGCTTGTTTTCACGGCTAACCAACATCGATGCAATCAATATTAGAGAAAACTGACGTTTTCACCTGGCACAGCAGCCACAGTGAAATGTGTGCGACTGCAGGGACGGGAACTCCAAGGCACCTGTGAGGTCACCTGCACAGGGACAAGAGGCATAAATTTTATATACACACACACACACATATATATGTGAAAATGAGCTGGAGAGTGAGCTGGTAGTAACAGAAAGAGAGGAGGCAGAGCTGGAAGTGGAGGTTGAAGATGTTAAACTAGGACAGCAGAGTTACAGCTCAGGTTGAGCGGTTTGGAGAGAAGAGACAGTGGACAAATTGGACAAAGGAGTTTTTAAAGTGGAGATGCCAGGCAGGAGGAAAAGAGGAAGACCTCAGAGGAGATCCATGGATGTAGTGAAAGAGGACATGCAGGGGGGTGGTGTGACAGAGGTGGAGGGTCTGCTGTGCTGGCTCCTAAAGAAGTAGAAGAGGAGCTGCAAAATGAGCAATAACAGAAGTTTTTGTGAGAATATTTGCAGAATCTATGTGAGGTCAGTCGTACCTGTCGGGTGAGCAGCAACAGCCAGCAGCAGCACGCTGTTGTTCAAAGGGGGGAAGCTGTTATTAGGCACTGATAATATCTAAATCTGCTTAACGTGAAAGGTTAAAGTTTTGAAATGAATCCGACTGAATAACTTAGACATCACTATCCCGTATATTGACCCTTAATTTTAAGACTTATGAATGGCAGTCGAATAAGGAAACGAATAAGCTTTTTTGGATCATGTCTAACGCATCAACACTTGGGTTTATCACAATTGTTTACATGTAGTTTAAGTAAATTAATACTCTCACGTTAGAAGATTGAAGGTTCAGCCTCAGATCAAACAATTTAGACTTGAATCTTACCTGAACAGGTAGTTAATGCACTGCTGCTCAAGATCACTGCAATCAAATCACAAAAGCAGCGTCTTCAGCCTCTGATGTGCAGCAGAGCAAGCTGAAGCTGAGAAACTGCACCGCATGCTAGACTAGGAAGGCGCTCATGTGCGCCCACCAAAGGCTTTCACTCACCTCAGGTTGACGGACTTGTGGTGAACTTGAAAGACTCTATATGCACCTGCAAAGCAGTGTTGTTGTTTCAATTTCTGCTGCTGTTGCAGTCGCTTATTGCCATCAAAAGATTTAAGCCTTAGGGCAAAATCGATCAGCTCAAACACAACATCACCTCAAACCCTCGGCCTTATCAAGGCTCAGACATCTTCATCATCATTCTTCTCACAGTTAAAAGTGTTTTTAAAGTCATATTACGATATTAGACTTACCAACACAGGCGAGATGGCAGACGGCCCACAGGTAACCGCTGTGGTCCACCTGCACGGCAAGGACACATGCTAACTAACTTGATCTACGGCACCGGCAATAAGTGAGCCAGGATTGTTATTACCTGAGGGTCATAAAAGGGAAGGTTGATGGCTGAAAGCAGCATGAGGCATAGGCTGGAAGAGAAGGAGGGACGTTTAATGTGTGAAATGTGTGAATCTCTTTTTAAAAAAATAATAAAAAAAACATCCATACCTGATAAATTTCAGCCACTGTGTCTTCTGCTAAAAAACAAAAAGCAGAGAGAGCACATTAGGAGCAGGAGTGTGAAGCACATGACTGAACAGATCAGTTTACAGCAGGCGGTGAGCGCACTTACCTCTCTGCGCATGACCTTGAAGATCACGTAGCTAAAGGGATGAGAGCAGTTCTGAAGAGTGAAGAAGAAGGGAATGTCCTGCGTGGAGGAGACACACTCATAACAAGATTGTCACAGTAGCAAGAAAAATCAGCACATGAATGCACTGCGATGTTATTTTAAGTGAACTGTGCACTTACTAAACGTGATAATGCCCGGGAACCAGCGTAAATGTTCCCCACAAATAGGAGGGAGCCCGGAAGCCAGGACAGAGCCGCAGATCTGTAATGCAATATTAGAGCACGTGGATCGTGTGGAAATCTCCCACGCGGCAGTATAATATCAAACCCAGCAGAATGCAGTGCGGTGACAGTACCTGGTGATGCGGTTTATTTCCACCCATCCCAGCTTTCCAGACACTAGAAGCAGGATAGCTCCAATAAATGTCTGCCATCTGGAAATGTGCAGTTTGGTCGTGTTAGTGAGAACAAACACGAGGTTATTCAGGTATCACACAACAGGGTGCATAATTAAACTAATGAATAATTCCTTTTACTTCTTTAGATTTATTGAAATGTATTCTACTCAAAGAAGAGTCACTTCACTAGATACATATTCAATATTTATTTTCAGTTACTCACCCTTGAAATAAGGTTGGATAGGTGAAGTTTAACACTGACAGGACAAACTACAAAAAAAGAGAAGACAGTGAGCTCATTTCATATGCAGGCAGTGTGGTATTAATCATTTCCCTAGAGATGCTTCATTACTCCCGCCAAAACCCATTTAAAAGTCTGCCAATTAGGTTTGTACAGCTGTCTCTATAAATCTGTACGGGATACAACACGACTCTAACTATGTGATATAATCGAGTTTTCAATTCGGCATAACTGTGGATCCTATTCACACTTGGTCTTTGTACACTTCCTGCACTTATTTCTACTCCCTGATACCAAGCGCTAATATTACCCTTTACACAGCTGATGTCTGGATGGATTCACATGGGATTACTCAAAGCATCTCCGCGGAATCTCTAAATCAGTAACCTCCTTTTCAAACTAAAGTTTTTGACTCGTATCCTCGCTAGTACCTACCTTGTTCGTGAAATATGACACAACAAAAACAAGGCTAAAAGCGAGGCCGGTGACGTGTCTCCTCCACTGCATGATGGTCTGCAGACACGCTGCAGCTGGGACATGATGAGAAGTACCAACAAAAATAATAAAGCTTTTAATACAGCGGCTCGTTTTTGAAACTGAAGACCTCTCAGGATCGGAAACTTCCCTCACTGTCACCACACATGACGCGTCAAGACGCAGGCACACCGAGATCGTCTATGCGTGGGAAGATGGTTCACTGCGCTGTCTGTGTGTCCCACACACAGCAAGTGTACCACCACATGTACACTGATAAGATACTATTGTTTATTTAGTCTGTCCTTTTGGATTTGGGATAAATTCTATTTTGTGTGTGTCTTACTTTGTCCTTATTTTGCAATCGGTCTGATTGCGGCAGGAAAGACGGTGCATGCTGTATGTTGATTGTTTTGGTTTGAGGGTGTGACCTGGATGATGACAGTCTCTGGTGATGTGCTGTGCTCTTTTTTTTAGCGGTTTTGTGTAATCCACTAATTTAACTTTTAACCAATTTTCAAGTGCATTTGTTTCTTGGTTTTCTGATTAAAAAACAAACAAACATCAAAACTCCCACTATTATAGCAGTGAAAGTTAAATTACTCTGTTTGTGGTTAAAATGACAAAATATTTGTACCGACAAAACAAACATATTCATTTTTATTTATAGGGCACTGATGCAGACGCAGTGTTGGTCCTTGAACGTGCCAGCAGAGTGACGTCTCTCTCCGCTGCTCTGTGCAGACCGCTCACCGTCTGTCTTGGAGTGGGTCACGTGGTTTCCACCAAGTTTCCGTGTTTACAAAGCTCGGGCTGTTGTGGCTTGTCGGTATTCAGTTTCTGAAGAGGATGCTGTGCGGTCATGGCGTTTTTTCTGGCGCAGGAACGAACTAAAGAAAGGTTGGTGTTCTTCCACCTTCTGTTAGCGGGTGGTTATTTCCCTGCGTGGTTTTGTTGGGAGCTGAGCGGCAGCAGCGGGCTGTTTTTCCCCGACTGTGGCCGCGTGTCATTGCAGCGTGAGGCAGGGCTGCTTAGCTAATGAGGCAGAGCTCCACTGTCAGCTGGGGGATGCGGTCTAATTATTGAAGTGGGCTCTGGTCTGCGGTGCAGACCGGTTACTTTTACCCAGAAGGTCCCGTGTCTAGAGGGCAGTACAACAAAATGACGCTTAAGTGAGAGTGTGGAGGATATAAAAGACTGTGACAGAGCTTTAAACTAAAGCAGCTGCTTTTTCCAGCAATTCCAATTCTGAGCCTCCTAATGGAAGCGGCAGACCTTAGCACATGATCTATGCTTCAAACTGACCACCAGAGTGAGCTCTTAAAAGCTTTGGGACCACGCAGGAGATCGTTTCAGTCTAGAGCAGGGCATTGAATTTCCACAGTGCACTTTGATACTCAGCATGCTGGGCAGGAAAAGGATGAGGTCACCTCTGAACAATACAGGATGAACAGTTTCTTCAGCGAGTGTGAAGAAGTGCTTTGTACGCACTGGTGACTCGACTCATTAGAGCCGGTCTGATACTGGAGTTTTGGACCTCAAGCTACCACAGGCCTCTGCTTCTAATGTGTTATGTTCGGTCAGGGAGATGAATACAAACAATTACATCAGTCAGGATCCAATTTCATCAAAAATAAGCTTTCTTCTAACAGTCTGGTTAACATAGAAAGCATTCTTCTGTACTTAAAAGTCAGGTAGGATGTGGCAATTTAAATCATGTTCAGTGACACTAAGGAGACCAAAGTGTGCCAAGGAAATATCCCCCTAAACCAGGGGTGTCGAACTCCAGGCCTCGAGGGCCGGTGTCCTGCAGGTTTTGGATCTCACCCTGGGTCATCACACCTGAATCAAATGATTATTTCATTACCAGTCTCTGGAGAACTTCAAGACATGTTGAGGTCATTTAGGCATTTCAATCAGCTGTGTTGGTTCAAGGACACATCTAAAACCTGCAGGACACCGGCCCTCGAGGCCTGGAGTTCGACACCTGTGCCCTAAACCATTGCACCACCACCAGCAGACTAAACTATTCATACAAGCATTCATCCATGCATGGAGAGTTTGCAGCTCTTGTGTAAATTGTAGCCTCAGTTTCCTGTTCTTAGTTGACAGGAGTGGCACCCAGTGTGGTCTTCTGCTTCAAGGTGTGGCGTGCTGTGTGTTCAGAGATGCTCTTCTGCACACCTTGGTTGTAATGAGCAGTCATTTGCATTATTGTTGCCTTCAGAGCAGTCTGACCATTCTACCCTGACATCAACTAGGCATTATCAGCCAGACAACTGCTGCTCACTGGATAGTTTGTCGCTTTCAGACCATTATCTGCAAACCCTGCAGATGTTTCTAGATTGGGGCAGATGCCAGGAGAGTAAATGAGGTCATTTGGCACCAACAATCATGCAGCACTCAAAGTCACTCTTTTTCTCCCATTGCGATGCTCAGTTTGAACTTGAGCAGATAGTCGT
This sequence comes from Copadichromis virginalis, assembly GCF_057382275.1. Taxonomy (NCBI): domain Eukaryota; kingdom Metazoa; phylum Chordata; class Actinopteri; order Cichliformes; family Cichlidae; genus Copadichromis; species Copadichromis virginalis. Next base: position 11,230,521 of record NC_140626.1, on the reverse strand, counting down.
GACCATGTCCTCGTCCACCAAATTGCTGAAATGGGATTTGTTAATTAGACATTTGTGTTAACGAGCAATAAACAGGTGTACCTAACAAAGTGGCCACTGAATTTAAGCAAATCACTTCCTTTTTTAGTGACACATCCTTCTGCCTAATCTGATAACTTTTGCTTTCAACAAGCAGCAGTTCCACATAAAACCTTTCAATACCCTTTGTCGGGTTTGTTAAAGCTGCGTATGTAGAAGACTGTGAGCTGCACCGGACTGTTTCTAGTTCCTGTAGGTCCAATTACCAAGCTGATGTTTTTGAAATGTCTTTATTGGTTTTGTTGTGAAATCTCAGTTGGAATATATATATATATATATATATATATGCGCGCTAAAACATTGCTCTGGCATGAAGTAGCTTCTTAAATATGTCAGCAGTTAACTCCTTTCAATACTTTTAAACATGTTAATGCAAGTTGAGCAAAGGAAGTGCATGCCACGGTTTCTAAATCCACATTACTGCTCACAGTGGTTTAATGTATTGATTGTCAGTGCAGCAGTAAGCAGAAATATTACACACTTAAGCTGCAACATTGCTCACAGCTGAATAATCAACTATGAGGCTCTCTCTCTTTTAGTGGTCACAATTCTAGCCTACAAAGTGACTTTATTTACATTTTCTTAGATTATTTAATGTGTGTAATCCTGACAGAACGCAATCATAACATGATGCATCAGCACTGACCAGAATCTGCAGAAACTTGCTGATTCTAAGATTCTAAATGTTTAAAAAGTGCACCAAAGAAAGTTTTCAGCAGGATGCATCATTGCCTGGAGTCACACTTATGTGTTAAAGAGCCACATTTTCCCCTTTATGTACATTAATAATGTGTTGTTTACTGTTAATTTATTAATACAGTACTTTTTTAAAAAATCTGGTGATTTGACCCCACCAGTCTAACCCCACCATTGCTCTGATGTTTTCTCAAGCAGCTGTTTGCTCCTTTCCAGGTTTTCCCTCTTGCTGCTGGATTTGGAGGAATATTATTTTGAACAGCACACCGCGTACCATGTGACAAGCACTTTAAAAAAGCAGAGGTAAGTTGGATAATTAAAGGCAACGCTTCATCAGCATCTAACACCTTAAATCGCTGCACCATGGAAGTACTTTATAAGCTTGCAGAACAAAAAGCTAAAGAAGTCTCACACTTTGAAATGCTTTTCTGTTTTTATTGGTGCTATCATGTACTCATGTTTGTTTAAAGCTTTTAGGGTTGATCATGGTAGTTGCTCTGCCTTCTGAGGAACAACTGTTCAAACACCATTTAGTTCTGTGATGAAGGCTTGTGTAAACCTTTTTTTTTTGATCAAACATTGTGAACTTTTCAGTGATAATCATGTCCTGTTACCTACCTACTGAAAAAGGAGTGAACAGTAAATACACAAAACACCACCTTTGCTTTCTTTGTCTCATTTTGAAGATTTCTGTCCTTCAGGCCATTTGGACAACATTTGTGCCATGTAGCTGTTTTCATTTGGTTTATATTTGGCAAATATGTGATCGAGCTGTGGGGCTAACGCTGGCTCTAGGCTGGATGTGAGTCAAATTCTGTTGTTTAGGCTAAATGTTTATTGCCATGTGGGACGACTTTACACTGTAGCTCTGCTCTGTAACATTAGCCTTGAGACCCATCAATTCAAAGAAAAAGTAATCTGTTGTTTGAATTCATTTCCAGTTTTGTCCCCCCCCCCCGAAACACGGCCGATTGGGGGGGGAAAACCTGGGAAGGAAAATTGATAGCGGTTGCTAGCCTGTAATTAACATATTTCTCCTAACATTTCAAGATTTTTTTTTTTTTAGTTTTATAAATGTCTATTGACTTTTTTGTGCAAAATATTTACTCTTGTTTGTTTTGCCAGGTTTTTGTGTGTTGTTTTGTTTGTTTGTTTTTTGGGGGGTGGGGCTAGCTATTACTTAACAAGCTAACATCAGCTTTTTTCTTTCCAGAAAAATCAGAGGTTCATTCAAGATTTGTTCCAAATCGATCATATTTGATCCAGAGGAGCTTGCAGAACCAATTATAAAGGTTTGTTTTTATAACATTCTTTAAAAAAACAAAAATAAAACTACAACCAATAAACATTGTGGTAATGCTGCTAGCTAAATTTAAAATTGTGAATTTTAACATTAAAAAATATACATTGGTGTCACAGGCCTGTCTTATCTTTGCTGGGAGATACAGTTACCATTATGTAGGCAGGCTGGATATAATGGAGACAGCCTTGTATTGTACATTGTTTGTTTTTTGTGTACAAAATCTATGAATCATGGATTTTGTAGTTTTTAATCATAACTGCTCACTCTGCTTTCAGATTCCTCTGCGAGATTGCAAGAAGATTGAGTTTGTGGAGGAAGAGAAGAACTCTTTTAACAAGTGAGCACAGTAATATCTTTGGCGTTGCATGTGCAAGTCACATGCTCATCTTTACTCAGTTTGACAAACCGGTTTGTTTACTTGGAGTGCAAATGTAGCCCAGCTGTACTTGAAAAGCAGTTTTGTAAGTAGCATCTGCAAATGATTGGGCTTCATGTGATTTTTTTGAAAAATAAAAACGTGTGCACTACTACTTTGGATGCGGCACATGCTAATGGTGATTATTCTGTTTTATTAATCTTAAAAGTAATTATAGTTTTGATGTCATAATTCTTATTATTTACTATCTGATTTGTGCATGTGCTCACAGACCCGGACCATCAGCCATATCTATTCTCTCCAAGCAGGTGAGTTATGGAGTTATTACTTTTGTAAACATATTGTTCTTCAGAGAGGCACCAGCCCTCGCAGCTTTTTCTCTGTAATATATGGTATTTGATTGTTCAGGTTGATCCTCTTTACTTTCATCCTGTCTTTTTTGTCTAAGGCTACGTTCACACTGCAGGCGAAAGCGCATCAAATCCGTTTTTGTTTGACCCTATGCGACCCATATCCGAACATGGTATGCCAGTGTGAACGGCACAAATCCGATCTGGGTCACTTTCCTATGTGGTTCTGAATCCGATATATATCCGATGTTTTAGAAGCAACTGCTGTTTGAATGGTCATGTCGCGTTAAATCCGTCTTTTACGTCACTGACACAAGACAGACGCCAATTATCAGTGCCGGCGAAGACATCGCGAACGCTTCCTGGCCATCCAGTGTAGATGTTAGTCAAACTGTTGGGAAGACAGCGTGAACATTTTATTTGTACTGTATAATCTGCAGTTTCTGACAGAAATCTGCAACTATCCTTTGAAGCACCGCTCCTCTCTAAAACAGCAATAAGGATAATTATTAGGTTATCTACATTATTATGTAAATATAAAATAACTTCAAGCAAAAATTGGGAAACGTAAAGTCCGAAGTCTTTATATTAAGGGCCGTCATTCAAACAATACTGTTTGCTCTGGGTCTAAACAGAGCCGTTGTGTGTGACGTCTTCTTTTGCGCATGCGGGCCGCTTTGAGCGTTCACACTAGAGCACGTTTGCTGTCATATTTTATTTGTAGTGTGAACAAGCAGACGACAAAAACGGATTTGATCAAAAAATCGGAATTGCGCTTCAAGACCTGCAGTGTGAACGTAGCCTAAGTAAATCCACTCTTTCGTTTTCAGGTGATATACATCAAAGAAAGCAACGTTATTGCGCCTTACAGAAATGAAAGGGTGGGTGAGTCAGCTCAGCATGAGTGTCTTCTGTTGTGTATTCAGAGACTTGTTTGTGCTTAAAATCTGGAATGTCACTGTCTCACAATAACTGCTGCTGGCTTTTTCTTTTATTATGAAAGGGTGAAAATGGAAGGTAAAACTTTCTTACGATGAGTCAGAGCCCAAAGATCACAGCCTCTGGACTCATGTGCATTTGTTGGATCCATTTGAACACTATGCTATATAATGACCAGTGTAAAATTCTGGAATGATTGTCTAAAAACACTGAAGTACATTTTTAGGACAAGATCATAAAACCAGTGTGTCATTTTATTCACAAGAAACTTTCTTTTGTTTTTGAATAAACTTGTCTGATCACAGGAAGAAAAGACGCTGACCTTTCAGTTAGAATTCTGCAGTAAAACAGAGGATGTTGTCCAGACGTTACTTCAGGTATGTCGCTGGTACAAAACAAAATACTGTGGGGGGGAGTTTTGTGTCACGTGCGCGGTGTGAGCTGCTTTCATTCCCTTTAAAATCTGTTAAATTTTGCAGCTCCACAGGGCCTCCTGTCTGGAAAAACTTGGAGACCAGACTGCAATGGTAAGTCGATCATTACTCTCAGTCCACAGTAAGCCTCGAAAGCAATGCCCCACTTCACACACTGACAAAAATCCACATCATAAAATCTAAATAAAGGTCCAATTTGTAGTGGCTTCATGCCACAACAGTGTGGTCCATCTCCCATTTGTAGACCATTCCTCAAAACCCTGAAGATGAGGAAACGATGAAAAACAAATGCAATGAAACAGTGAAAGTCTGTTGCACTTCCTGCATTTGTCCCCTCTTACTCCTTCCTCTTTATGACCTTTAATTAGTTTAAAATTGTAAGTAACCATTGCGTAACCAAAGACCAAACCCACATTTCCTTTATTTCTAGATTGCTGCCAATCTACAATCCCGAATGGCGAGGTCATCGTTTGACAAAAACTGGTATGTAGATGTCAATCAGATGAGTCTTTATATGCTTTTTCCTAACTTTATTTTTAAGCCTCATTGGGTTTGTGTTATGCGTGACTTAAACTTAATATAGTGATTATTAAATAAGGTTTAGATGTACTAGAGCGTGCAGCCAGACAGGACTGTGGTTTTAATGTGCTGTGAAGCTTTCAGAGTGTTGCTGAAAACCCTCACATGGAGTGTGCAGTGGAGATGGTCATGCCTCTGGTGTGCAATCCAGGCCATGTCTGCGTAACAGATAAAAACCTCTACTTCCAGCCTCTCAATGGCTATCCGGTGAGATGACAAAGCAGGCAGTGGGAATGGTGTTGGTGTGGCTGTTTGTTCAGATGCTGAACACCAGTAATGTTTCCCAAACAAATGAATTGTAATTGGTGTGCACGTCCTCTCCCTTCAGGAAAATGTGATTCAGATAAAGCTGCACAACGTCAGGAGAATCTACAAAAGACGGCTTGGTCTTAGACCCCTGGTGAGTCGCAAGTGCTACTAAAGGTAGCTTTAGTATCTTTCTTTACTGCAGTTTATTTGGATGATCTCATGGGTTCATGTGTTCGGTCTCCCTGCTCAGGGTCTGGAGGTATTCTGTTCTGAGAATGACTTCTGTTCAGACATATACCTGAAGTTTTACAGCACGACCGACAGAGATGAAGTCTACTACTACATTGCAACTTTCCTGGGTGAGACGATACAAGCCTATTAATAAATGTCTGATTTATTTTATCACTTCTTTAAAATATATTTTGCTCTAAAAGCCTGAATTTGTGGCCTCTGGGTGCTGTTTTCACACATGTGCTGTACTCCTGAGCTGTTTCTGTCAAGAATACACAACAAATTGCTTTAAAATCTCTTTAGGATCTTTTTCTTCTTTTGTTTTGTGTTCATACCTAAATCCTAAGAAAGATCGAATGTGTACCCATTAGGATACGGATTTGTTGGTGTGCGGGACTCATACATGCACAAAAATGTGACCACACAACATGCAATTAATTTGCACGAATGTCTTTGATACGCTGCACTGAGATGGGGGTGACTCTCAAAGCAGAGCCAATGAGAATGGATAAGGATTTAGAATTGTTAAACTCGTATTAATTCTCGTCCGTATTGTGAACCCAATAAATCTAAACCAAGTGGAGTTTTTCAGAAGTAACGTGTCTGTCTTGGACAATCTTCAATACAGAGCTGCAAGTAAACCTGGTTTCTGTGTGACGCAGAAGCAACATATGTAAAACTGCTGTTGTCTTTATAAAGCAGTGCCGCTGATGCTTCATTCTCGGTGATTAACGGAACCACGTACCTGTGCTGTTTTCGCCTTTCTCGCTTAGAAAACCACGCGATAGAGCACACAGCAGAGAGCTACATGTTGCAGTGGCAGCGTGGTCATCTCAGCAACTACCAGTATCTCCTCCACCTCAACAACCTGGCTGACCGCAGCTGCAACGACCTCTCGCAGTACCCAGTCTTCCCATGGGTCATCGCTGACTACACCAGCCCGCGGTTAGGTGGGTCCGCAGACCTTTGCCGCTTTCTCCTGTCAGAGTGATGGTGGCTGAGATTTTGGGTCTTGCATCTTTGTAAAGATGCTGTAGTTTCTCACTGTCGGTACTTCGCTTTGTTTCTCAGACATGACAAATGCTGCCACATTCAGAGACTTGAGCAAACCTGTGGGAGCCCTGAACAAAGAGCGACTGGACAGGCTCCTGGTGAGACGACTGCCTGATCGTACTGTTTGTTTTTGCTGACAAGTTCCTTATTAACCACAGAGCTCTCCTCTTGTTCACAGGCTCGATACAGAGGCATGCCCGAACCTAGCTTCATGTACGGCAGCCATTACTCATCTCCAGGCTACGTCCTTTTTTACCTGGTCAGAGTTGGTATGTCACACAGTTAACATTACTTATCATCTACAGGACGTGTGGAACCAACAGATGTTATTTTTGTATGTTTTATAACTCTGAGGTTTAGCCTGCTGGTCACCTAGGTGACACAACAGTCAAATATAACACTACAGTTAAAAGCACAGCACAACACTTTCAGTCTTCATCTTGATGATGCTTGTGCGAGTCAAGCAGAAGTTTAAAGATCAGTCAAATGCAAAATTGTCACAGTAACTGTGACTCACATTGTGACTCACGGCCTTCAGAAACTGCACACTGACATTTTGGTGACACATAATTCTGTTCTCCTGATTACATTTGCTAATGCTTTTTGAAGTAACAGTAATGATATAATGATTTCTGATCTTTTAAATTCATTTGCTGTCCTCTAACTGCAGCTCCAGAGCACATGCTGTGTCTCCAGAATGGCCGCTATGACCACGCTGACCGAATGTTCAATAGGTAAATTATTTCCCCCGTTGTTTTAAACGTTATAATGGTAAAGTACAGAAATTTGCCCACTGGCTGATTTCTTTGTCATACTTGCATGTTTTAGATCAGGGTGTCAAACTCCAGGCCTCGAGGGCCGGTGTCCTGCAGGTTTTAGATCTCACCCTGGGTCAACACACCTGAATCAAATGATTAGTTCATTACCAGGCCTTCTGGAGAACGTGTTGAGGAGGTCGTTTAGCCATTTAAATCAGCTGTGTTGGATCAAGGACACAGTTTTAGAGGGGTTTATTTTTGTTTCTTTGTTTGTTTTTTGAAAAATAACATTGTGATTATCTCCAAGACAAAAGCTTAACTCTTTTTGAAAGGTTTGAGTCTCATTACATCTGATCTAAAACTAACACAGCATTTCATAAAGACAACACCGTGGCAACAGTCAGACACGGTGGTGGTACAGTGATTTGCTGTAACCATGACTTCAGCTCTCTACCAGAAACTGAAGGAGAATGTCCAGTCATCAGTTTGTGCTCCGAAGCTCAAGAGCACTTGGGTTATGATCTGAAACACACCAACAAGTCCCCCTCTGAATGGCTCACATTGATCGAGATGCTCAGCGTGACCTTCATGCTCAAAAACCCTCAAATGTGGCTGAATTAAAACAATTCTGCAAAGAAGAGCAAACCGAAGTTCCTCCACAGTGAAAGACTCGTTGCCAGTTGTCACAAAAGCTTGATTGCTGTTCTTGTTGCCAAACGTGGTAACCAGTTATTAGATTTATGGGGCAATTACTTTTTCCTCATTAATAATTATTTATGCATTTCTAAGGGACGATGTACAAAACATTTATTTCATGTGAGAACAACACTGAGAATTACCAGCTGACATTGGTGCAGGTTTACCTACAAGCTACTTTATACTAGCAGGTAAATGTAAACAGAGCTGAGAAGTTAAGCTCATCCTAACTCTGACTAAAATAGTGCTAATCAAAGAAGTTTGACACATAGATGTACATTTATCTGTGCACACTGATCCAGTTTAATCATGTGGGAGGAATGGATCCTGGATAGGTGTCCAGCCTATCACAGGGCAAACAGAGAGAAACAGTCATTCATGCTCACATTTACATGCACTGTTGTACAGGAACAGCATGCAAGCAGAGTTTGCAGTTTGTGAATACTGTGGAAACAAGTTTGAACACGTACAGTGTTTTCTGGTGAAGATGTGAATGTTGTATTTCACACTTTGAAGACGTGTTTGGTGACGTGTTGTGGTTTCTTACAGCATAGGTGAGACGTGGAAAAACTGCTTGGAGGGAGCTACTGACTTCAAGGAGGTAAAGCTATTCGTCTATTATCTGGTGTTGATGCTGTTTCTGTCGAGGAATGTCTTTCTTGACATGTTGCTTTTCCTCGTATGTTTGCAGTTGATCCCAGAGTTTTATGGGACAGACCCCAGCTTCCTGGAAAACAGACTGAGTCTGGATTTGGGCAGACGGCAGAACGGAAGTTTAGTTGGTGATGTCGTTCTTCCGCCGTGGGCCACAGGTGAACTTCCTGTCGACCGGCTGTCTGTGTGTCTCTGTAATATTAGGAGTCACGTGAGGAAGTAAGGGTTGCTGTTTCTTCCTCCAGATTCCAGTGATTTTCTTCAAAAGCACAAAGCCGCCCTGGAGAGTCAGTATGTGTCCGAACACCTTCATGAGTGGATTGACTTGGTGTTTGGCTTCAAGCAGAGGGGCAGTGAAGCTGTGGCGGCTCACAACGGTAACATGACCAACAGCTACTCTCAGTACAAGAGGCGCGAAAACATGCCAACGATTAATATTCATCTCATCGTTTTCCTTTCTAAGTGTTTCACCCACTGACCTATGAGGGCGGGATCGACTGTGACAGGTACAGAAAAGAAAATCCAACGAGAATATTTCCAAATGCTCATCCCGCCTCGTTGGCCTAACGTTTCCCCTCTGTCTGTTTGGCAAGCATTGAGGACACCGATCAGAGAATCGCCATGCTGACACAGATCCTGGAGTTTGGCCAGACGCCCAAACAGCTGTTCACCAGCCCTCACCCTCAGAGGATCACCCCGAGGTTTCAGAACATTACGCGAAGCTCGAGCATTAACTCACCCGACGCTGAGCTATCTCCAGGTAACACCGCACAGCACGGGAAGTGTGTGAGAGCCCTGCAGCTGCAGAGCTTTCTCTTTCATTGTTCAGGCTTAAGTAGCTAATAACACGATGCAACGGCAGCTGTGAGAGCTGAGCAGTGTTTCTAAAGCCCACACAGTTATGTGCTTCACTACTCCTCTCTGGGAGGATGGTGCATGTCTCAGTGAGTGAAGCCAATCAACACAAACTCAAGATTAAAAAGAGTCACAAAACGATGAATTATTAATTTACTCCTGTTTTTTTTTTTTTTTTTTTTTTTTTCTGGTTTTACTGAAGAAAAAAAGTTTCATTTATGCACTTTCAGCTATATTAACTGCATTTTAATGTGTTTTGATATATAAAATGTTTTTCATAACCATAATAAGTTAACATGTAGGCCGGATCCCTGTGTTGTTTTGCAGCCTCTCAGGGCGAGGACTCGTCTTTCGAAGATCTCACCGAGGAGAGCAGGAGGTTGGCCTGGGCAAACATGGAAAGTCTGAAGCCCGTTTCCAGCCACAAGATCCATAAAGAGTGAGTCAGGAGCTGCTCGGTGGGCTGCAGTTACAGCAGAGTACAAATGTAACCACATACAGCAAAAGTGAAAGCCCTGCCTCAAAAATGAGGAAGTGAATTCAAAGAAAGCAGGTAGCAGGCAGCTGCAGGAGCTCCACACCCCTTCAGAAACTTAATACTAGTTTCAGGACTACTTCCTTCAATAACAGACTGCTGTGTTATTCTAAACAAATTCTTCATTTCATGTGTTTTTTTTAATATACGTGTATATTTATGTTTTTTAAGTAACTTTGTTTCTGCTGTATGTGCAGAGCTGTGACAGGCATTGCTGTGTCTCGAGGTGGATCGGCTGTTTTCTCCACATCTAAAGGTTTGGAAAATGTGTAGACTGAGAAGAAATGTAGACGACTCAGATCTACTTGGAAACTCATTTTGTTTTCTCTTTAATTAAAAAGCTGTTGAGCTAAAAGGATTAAGAGAAGGATGAATTACGGTTTGCTCCGTTCTGTCAGTGTTTCACGCTGACCCCTCTCGCTCTTTATTACAGACTCGACACTTAAAATGTTTTCCAAAGAGCTGAAGGAGTTCCAGAGAAGCATGTCGTTCTCTAACATGGTACGCTCGCCCGTTCAGCATCTCCTTCCTCGGATCTCTTCTAGCAATCTGTTCCATTTCTCTGTAAACAGTAAACCGCTCGACTGTTTTTCAGGCCTTGTCATCGTGTTTGATACTGGCGGACAGTAAAACGGTGGTGTGCTCTTCGTGGGACAACAATGTGTACGGACTGTTTATTCATTATATTTAACGTGGTTTTCAGAGAGTTTTGACGGCTTCTCGCTGACCTGCACGCTCCTCTCTCTCAGGTATTTCTACTCCGTCCCGTATGGCAGGCGGCAGGATACGCTGATGGGTCACGATGACGCTGTCAGTAAAATGTGCTGGTTCGAGGACAAACTCTACACAGCATCCTGGGATTCCACTGTTAAGGTAAAGTATTGTCTCTATAACCCTTTTCAGACATGGGACATGTTACAGTGCTGGACTAATGAATTTACTGAAGGGAGAGAGCTATGCAGTATTTGTCATATGGACCAGATTGGACAGTACATCACATGATGAATAACACACGAGGTCCCTTTACTAATAAATAAGGAGGCAACATCGTAGACACATCAGACTCACACAAACGGTAAAATGATATCCTGAAAGCTTTCCCTGGACAGGAATGAGAATACTGTTATTGCATCGTAGCTCGCACTCGTGCTGTGATGACAGCTGAGAGTCCGGCCTGGTCAGGCTGCATGAAGCTAAACCTGGGTGCTCGTTCTGAAAAGAAGCCGGCTTGTTTCAGTGCCAGCAGACTGAGGAAGACTAAGGACTCCATGTCAGAGAGAGGATGAACCTTTAGCGTTGTTTTCTGTGTGACCTTCACAGGTGTGGGAATGCAACTCTGACAGCTTTTCCACTCACAAGAGATCCCAGTTTAATTTGCTGGGTGAGTTGGAACATGATGCTGGGGTGAGTGACAAAACCGCAGCCACAGGTTTCATCAAGATCTTACAAACTTCATGTGGATTTAAATGCATCATAGTAACGCTGTGTGCATGTGTTATTGTTGGAAAGACTCTGACAAATAAAATGTTCATATTTGTCAAACACCGAGACATTTTAGCAGCGTTAAAAACGTACGTAATAAAAACATGTTTGCTCTCTAACATTCAAATTCAGGTGAACACAGTCAGTCTGAACCCAGCTGGGACTTTGCTGGTGTCTGGATGTAAAGATGGGGCCGTCACCATCTGGGACCACAGCAGCCAAAGGACTCTGCAGCAGATCCACTGCCACAGTGGGACCATCCACCAGACGGACTTCAGTCCTGGTTTGTGTGAACGTGGAACTTTGATCACCTAAAATATTAAACATAAAATTCAGATCTGCTCGTGGAAGCGTTGAGTAAATAATTCCCTTAAGCTTAATGTTTGTCTCAGTACAGTTAAAGTGCATGTGGAGAGCACTTCTTCAGCTTTCTTTGAAGCGGCTGTTGGCTGCTTGATTCTTCTGTGTGAATCAAACAACCCTTTACTGCTGAGCAGGAAGAATTTCTGTTGAGAAATTACAACTCCCAGACTCATATGTATTATCCAAAGACATGTGTGTGATTATACCACTTTTGCATTCTCAGATAGCCGACACGTTCTCAGCGTTGGAGCCGACTCCTGCATGAAGGTTATCGACGTCCAGACGGGAATGGTGATCTCCTCTGTGAAAGCTGAAGAGGAGCAGAGGTTTTCCTAGCAATCCAGAACTTTGTATTTCACTTGTTTCTTTGTGCTATGTTCAAAGCATTTAGCAGCATGTTTGTGTGTGCAGGTGTTTCTGCTGGGATGGAAACTGGGTGCTGTGTGGTGGCCAGTCTGGTGACCTCCTCCTGTGGGACCTTCTTACCAACACAGTTACCAAGAGGATCCCTGCACACTCAGGTAGAGCTCATCTTCAGTAATCATTGGGTGGAGTTTTTACCCCCGTTTTCAAACTTCTGCTGCTGCTTTGTTTATTGGCTGTAAAACCAGCAACAAGAAGGAAAGACAATCTGCTACATTTGTGATTTTATTTACTGCCAGTTGAACGAATTGGCAGGAATGAATAGACAAATTTACCAGGAACTTCTGCTAATTCATTGTCCTGAATGACCCTGAATCATAACATAAAGTTGTTAGTAAATAACAGAAAATGGTGGGCCGGATTGGAGCCTTTGCTGGTCGATTCTGGTCCCCGGGCCTTATGTTTGACACCCCTGTCTCTAAAGTATTGGTCAGATTTCTGTGAAACTTGCACAGAATAAAAAACACACAGTTCACTAATTTCCACTAAATCTGTAATATTTGATTCAGAAGATGTCACTGGATGCTAATTTGGCTAATATGTTTGTGCCACTAATGTAGTAAAACCTTAAAATGTACATGCGTTATAATAAATGTATCAATTAATAACAATATAAGCTAAGGAATATTATACATAAATCCATGTACACACAGGTGCTGTCACAGCCATGTGGATGAGTGAGCTGTGCACCACAGTGATCACAGGTGGAGAGGACCGACAGATGATCTTCTGGAAGCTCCAGAGTTAAAGTTCCGTCTCTGTTGGGGAGATAAAGACTCCCAGTGCAATATCCTGGACAACACAGGCCAAGTATCCTGCTGACTGCCTTTGAAAGAGACTCACAAAGGACTTGAGACATGCTGAAAACATACTCTAAATGTGCAGCATCTCAGAGGAGTTGGCTCTGAACTGTTTTTAATCCAAAACCAAGCAACAGGCCACACGCGGTCGTCTTAGTTTTCATTGATGTCTGCATCTTGGGAGAAAATGTCTACTTACAGTTTCGTGCATGAGAGACGGAAGCAGAAGTGTACGTGCCTGATTTTTCACTTCAGTTTTTAGCCTGTTATACATGCATACATACATACATACATACATACATGTGGACTTTGCCTAAATTTATTAACTGTTAAACATCACGTAGCTAATCTCTTCCTAACCTCCCTCCACAGCTCCCTAAAGGATAAAGCAGGTGTAGTTGGTGGATGGATTGTACCTTGTTTTTAAATAAGCAATCATGTTTCAGTAGCTTTATGTGAATTTTAATTTTGCAGTGGATTTACAGTGTCTGTCAGAGCTTTATGGTGCTCAGGTTTTATTAATAAATCATGGTTGCCTCTAAAACGTCTCCTACGGATCATCCTGTATTTTGCAATATTTCCACAACAAAAAAAAGTAAAAGTTTAGTAAATGCTCATGCTTTTGGATTTCATGTCAAGAGGAAAGACAACTTTAATCAATATATCAGAGGTATTTTGGTTATTTACAGTGTCAGTGATGTTTGGACATCCAACAAACACTGGGGCTAAACCCAGACTACCCAGTAACAAACAGAACCATTTCTATATTGATATTTGATACTCTTGGTTACACCTCTTGGTCAAAATTCAAATAGACTACAAGTCCAGCAGCTCAGTTAACAGTTTAAAGGTCACTCAGCCACTAGGTTGTGCTCTTTGCACAGAGAGAATTCCAGTCAGGGATGGAAGAGCTTCGCATCACCCTGAACACCTAATAATGAAACTGAGGATAATTTTTGCCTTTTTCTTTTTTTAATATATAAAGTCGATCATTTGCATGACACAAATTTCAAACAGTTGTCCTCTCCTGTTACAGACGGTTCTGTGTATATTGATGAATCTGCAAAGAGTGTGGGGGAGATTATTAGTGCTTTCCAATCATAGCACTTTGCTGCTTCCAGCAGACGTTTGAACTGAAGAGTATCAGGTCACATAAACCTCTGAATCACAACAGCTCTTCTGGTCGCTGTAGACCGGTTCCATTATGGGTCTTTTGGTAGCAATGGAAAAGTAGAAGACACTCTCAATAACACTCCACATCCACTTCCTATTTCGTCTCTTCCATTTTCTGTGGACAAGAAGACAAAGTGATGACAGGACCCAACATCACAAATACTTTAGCCATCAGTGCTTTTAAACGGCCTACAGCAGAACACGCTTCCCCACATCACGTTTACCTTGAGTTTTTTCATATTTGCAAAAGCTCTGAGTAGCTTGGGCGTTGGTGGCTTTGGTCCAAACAGAGCCAGTCCTTTCTGCTTCTCCTCATTACCTTTAGCAGGTACAGCTCCTTTGGCTTTGACTAGTTTCCTTCACAGTGACAAAAAAAAAACACCACATATTTCTTAAAAGGATGCATATTTAAATTTCATTTAACGTAATGATTTGGATGGAGGTTTGGAGGGTATATGATACTTTTAAATTTGAATGAAAATACGGTTCCTGAAGCACTAATAAGCGGCTCACCTGCCCTTCCTGGCCAGCACCTTCTCAGACTCCGGGTAGTGGACGAGGATATCAAACAGGTCTTTCTTCTCCAGCACAAAAAGGTTAGCGAAGCCGTGAGCTTTTACATTGGCTGTGCGCCTGTTTCCTCCATCTTTAGCAGACTGCAGTAAACTGTGGTTGGATAAGCAGACAAAAAACAATATGGCCTACTACTATGGCCAAAATAAAGCAACACAACCACTGCGCAATGTACACAACTTCACAAAAGCAGCATTAAAGACGTGATAAAAACTGCTAGGATTTTTTTTTTTTTTCTTCTTAGATTATCTCCACCCAAAGTTAACGTGACATCATCGTAACAAAGGTTTCACAGCATCAGCTGTCCTTCCTGATGCTGCAGACTTGCCTGATTTCCCCAAACACGGAGCCGGCCTTCAGCGTCACAAACACAATGCTGTTGTCGGGTCCTCCCACCACCTGCACTGCTCCACTTTTGATGATGTACATCTCTTTACCGATGTCACCCTGCAGAGGACAGATCAGCGCAGTGACACTCAGCTCAGGTCACCTTGTTGCTTCATGATGATCAGCACAGTTCAGAAATATGTTGCTTGCTACTTTGTAGCCGTGTCGTTACCTACAGACATGTATACACATATGTATGCACCAACCTTCTTCACAACAAAGTCTCCGGGTAGATAAATGATTGACTTGAGCCTCAGTAACATGTCCACTAACATCTGCTGGTCACAGCCCTGAAGGACAGAGTGTAGTGAGTACTGACTTTCACTGAATCACAGAAGCTCTGCTTTGCTTTACTCATCTCTGAAAGCAGCCAGCATAACTTCATTACACTTCACTACAGTTCATTATCCGTCCACTCACACGCCCTTTCTCTAATACACTTTCTATGGTACTAGAGCGCTGAAGCTTAAGCAGCCTCACCTGGAACAATGCAATCTTCTGGAATGTGGCAAGGTTGATGTCCACAGCAATGGCAATTCTCATCACCAGAGGCATCTTGTCCAGGAGCTCGGACTCATCTGAGAAGGACAGACAGTGTGATTCCATGTGAGCACATTCCAGATTTTTAGTCTGTGCATTTTTGCGGCTCATTATTAGTCATGCTTGAATCCTTAAGGAATGGCTGAGTCTTTTTCATTACCTCAGCTGTAACGTCAATTCATTTCAGCTGCATTTTGTTATATAGCACCAAATCATAACAGCTGCTGTCTCAAGATGCTTTATATTGTAAGGTAAAAACCTCACAATAATACAGAGAAAATTCTTAACAATCAAACACCCTATGAGCAAGCCCTTGGTGACAGTGGGAAGTAAAAGCTTCCTTTTAACAGGAAGAAATCTCCAGCAGAACCAGGATCAGTGGCCACGACTCGTTTTCTTTTGTTTGTTTGTTTTTATATAGAAATGTATTTGTGTGGATGAATATTCCCTGTTCCCCATTTAAACTCATCAGCTTCTTCCGGTGAGGACACAACTGAGAGGTATACATTTCTCACCCAGCATTCCCTGAGCTGCCCAGGTGTAGTTGTACCAGGTGCGGACTCTGTTCTGGACTAGCTTGGGGATCGTATAGGTGTTCATGTAGGAAACACATCCGTCCATTGACGCCCGGAAGTATGTCTGAGCTGCTGTAGCTGCTCCTATGACATCTCTCATCTGAAAGAAAGGCAGAAATGTAAAGTGTCACAGAGAAGTCATAGATATTAACAGGTGGAATATTAACATTGAAGAATATCCTCCTACCTGTCCGATCAAACTCGAAAACACAAAGACACCAATAAAGAAGTTAGCCATCTGAAAGGAAATCTCAAAGGTGGTTACAGGTTCCGGTAAACCCCCGATGTTGATCAGACTGCGAACTGCAAAGTAGTAGCAACGCAGGTACCTGCGCAGGGACAGGAGTGAGAAGACAGGAGTTATCCACAGCTACAGACGGCATGTCGTAAATCTTTTAGTTTACTGGGATCAACAGGAGCATGGTACGCCTTTATGCTGTGTAAAGCTCTAACATGGTCCTAAGAGACAGGCCAAGAACTTTAACCCTTTCATGCATGAATTATAACAACTTCAATCAGGATTGTTTTCACAAGTATTTTTATTCATCTTTAGGTATGAAAAAAAGATTTTTGAACTTCATTTTTTTTAAACATGTAGTTTTTTACGTGTCCACTAAGGTGGACAACTGGCTGACCAGTGGGTGGCAGAGTATGTAGTGACACATCAGTGTCCAATGTTTATGTGCAAGTATACCATCAACACTGACACCAATACAAGAAAACAGCCTTTGAATAGCTGTGTCCACTGTAGTGACCACTATGCATGAAAGGGTTAAAGAACGGCGTTACCACAGATGAACATAAAATATAAACATTTTTAAATACAGGAGTATTAAAACAGAACAATACGAGTTCTTTAAACTGAATTCAAAAGTGAGCGATGTCAGTCAGGACTCTGTGTAAGTCAGCCGACGTCACTCAGTGAACAAAAAGTCAAGAGCAAGTCACTCTGTCAGCATCAGTATGGTTAAACGTCCTCAGGAGCGCCGCATTTGATTTGCATAACGCTGAAAATAATTATTAATATCAGAGAGTTTAATCAATCTGCAGTTAATTAATGGACATTATTTAGATTTGTAGCTCCCAGCTAAGATGAATGCCAAAACACAATTCTTAATTAATATTTAAAAAAAGGATAAAGCAGAGCTGGTCTTTGTTCAGGAGGTACTCTTACAAAAATCACGGAGCATGCTGTGCACGTTAGGATACAACAGAGGGCGCTGCTGATCTCCCCAAGCACACGCAGCACGGTAAATAATCATCTTCATCTGCATACTGCATACCAGCAAGCAAAAAACATGTGCATATGTGTCATTAAATAATGAAATAGATTTGGTTTTGGAAACACCAAGTTATAATATTCTTGGTAATGATGAAACTTTTGTTTCACCGTGTCACAACATCGCTACATAGACACAGCTTGACTTGGCCTTGTTAAGCTTTCCTTTAAATAGAGAACCCCTGCTTTCTGCTTTTTGTTGTTTGAGATTATTTATACACATCTCTCTCTGAGTTTTAAATTGTTTCATTAAAAGGAAAAATGAAATATTTTCTTTTGAAATGACATGTTTCAGTTCCACGGTGAACTCCAGAGTACAGTGTAGAACTTTAGGTCCCAAACTGGTGTACATACGCTGTGCCATTCCCGTCATACACCCATGTAGTTGTGGCAAGACCCTGGTGCACTGAGGCGACGTAGTAAGCACAGGCGTTGAGGTGAAGCATGAAGAGCAGGTAGCCTGTGGTGCGGGCAACTCTGTGTCAGAAAGACAGAAATGGTGACGCTAAAGCTACAAAACAGTGACACCATGCGATTCATGAGCAGTCACCTCCAGATGTAAGCTTTGGCCATGACACTCTCAAGTCGATCACTGAACTCAAAGAAGGAACCAATCTAAAACACACAGGGGGAAAAGTAAAGGAACTTATCAGAAAATGTAATGGAAAAAAAGTACAATAAAAAGAAGTTAGCATCCTCCTGCCTACCCTGATGAAGCGGTTCAGTCGGTAAAACGAGGAGAATTCAAAGTACAGGCAGAGCAGGTCGAAGGGGAGGATGCTGATTATATCAGTCTACACGGAACAGAATACAAACATTTGTTAAACTTTGGATTTTGCTGCAAAGCTCACAGATATGAAAGAAGAATAAAAACTGGTTCAGTAAAAATATAAATATAACAATGCAAACTTCTAACTGCAAAAATGTGGATAAAAAACAAATGCAGTGTCACCATCTATCCATCTATCCAAATCTATATATTTAATGTTGTACCACTTTATAATACGGTCTGCAAAAAAGAGAGAGTAGAGAAAACAATGAAATAACTAAATTGTAAGTAAGTGTAAGTACTGGTGAGTCATTTTAAGAAAGTTTTGCATGACTTCAGGTATTTTACTGGAAAGGAGACATAAAATATTCTGTAAGTTATTTTTATGTATTATGTAATTTCTTAGTAATATTGCACAAAAACAAACAACATTTCCCATTCTTACATTGCAAGAGCACTTTACAGTCTTTATCACACATATATTAGTAAGATAAAAGGACACGTGAAAAACAGAACATCGATCGTGCACAGCAACATAATGAATATTGAATAAAGATGTAAAAAGGTAAGATTAATCCACTCTATAATACGACCCACGCCCCAAAAACTACAGCGTTTGTATGATGTAGAAAAAACGTTTTCTGAAAACTTACCATGAAATTGGACACAACTTAAAACTGCTTATGCAGTACTTATATTTACTTAAACTACAATCATTTCTTTATTTCCTGCAAACACTTTAGTTTTAACTTTCTTGTTCTAGTGTGCCTACCTGTCAATATTTGTAGGTACATTTAATTACAACGTAATACCAAATAATACATCTTTAGTCGCCTTTAGTGTTATAAAGTGTTTAATTTAATTCAAACCATTTAATAAATAGGATTTTATTTATTTATTTCTAATATATGCTCATTTCATGCCAGTGCCAGTGCTTGCTGTTTTGGACATTAAGGCACTCATTTATGGAGTCTTGGATTTGGAATATGTGTAGTTTGGCTTTATCTTGCTGAAATAAGCAAGTACCACAATTCCTGACATTATGTTAATTGTGTTATTTTTCAGTTGTTGAACAAAACTGTACTTAACTGGAGTACTTAAGTAAATGTATTTAGTTACTTTACACCACTGGACACATGTTCTCACCTTAAATTGATGTGATTTTCGATAATGTAGCTTAGTCAAAGCTCTGTCTTTCTGCAAGCAACAGAAGTGCGAAAGTCAATTAGACTATTAAAATGTTATCAGGTACATGTGACTGAGTGGTTTGTGACTTACAATGATGTCTCCAGCTTTGACAAACTGAAGGCGAGGCTGCCAAACAATGATGTCTATTATATTTACAATGTCGCTAAGAATGTCGAGGAATATCCAGTAGCGGTTGGCAGTTTCACTGTGGTAAGGGAAAGCCAGCCTAGCGGAGCAAAACCAGACGTTGTAATTGTACGCCAATGCCACGAAGCTCAACCAGGAAATGTACCGACGATCTGGAGAGAGAATGACAGAAATGTCTGTCAAGTATTTAAAGGCAAATACAAAAAATTCATTGAGCTTAGGTGTGATGCTTACCTGTGAAAGGATCAATGGTGGTCCCCAAGATGACATCCATTTTTTCCTCCACTGGATGGAAGAGGACGTCAAAGCAGGAGCAGCTGATTTGTGGGAGGATCCTTTCTTTCTTCTTGGCCTCCTCTGCCAGTCTCTCCTCCTCGGCTTTCTTCTCGGCCTCCAACCTTTTCTCCTCATCTTTTTTCTTCTTCTCTTCTGCCTTTTTGGCCGCTTCCTCCGCCTTCTTCTTTTCTGCTTCTTCCTTGGCTATGCGCTCCTCTTCCTTCAGTCGGATGTAGTCATCCTTTCTCAGAATAGGTGCTAAAAGGCAAAAAAAGAAGCATACGATGACTTAAGACATTAGTTTGCATGTTGTTGTTTTTCTCTCTAAGCATGCTGGCTTGTTTTTGACCACACTTACTGACAGGTGGTGTGACTTCTGGAGATGTGGCGTAAGGGTCTATGGCCTTCTCTTTGAGTATCTCTGTGCGTTCTTTTAACTTCTTGGCTAAAAATCGGATGGTGTCGTCTGTGTAGCGGGAGTAGACAACAGGTGGAGGAGGCGCTTCTTCACTAAAAACAGATAAATTAGAATAAAACACGCAACTCATAGCTTTAGGTAGACACCGGGAGAGACGACAGCAGCGCTGCTTTTCCACTTGTTAAACAGGCATTTGTTACATTTCTATGACATTAATATATTTCCTCAACATTCCCTTAAAATTCTATTGAAGCAACTCCAGCTTGCATGAGAACACAGGCAGATCAATCTCAGTCACAAATACCACTATAAGCTCCTAATCTTCTTTCCTCCTTTATGTGTCACATGCTGCAAGTCACAGTGTTATCACATCTTGAAAAGTAAGTGTTGAAGGTCTCCAGAGACCTCTCTCATTGGGGAGGGGGTGGGGACTTTGTGGAGTCATCAGTCCTTACTGTTAGATACCTGTTAGATATACCTGTAACTATTCTTGTCCTCAAGCGGCTCAGAGTTCATGAAAACAGCAGAGCTAAAGGAGAGCCAAGTTATTCTTAGTACAGTTAACGTGTCCTGGTGCAGTGCCCGTACAGGGACAGCGTAAACTGGGTTGTTCTACAGATGCCCCTAAATGCCTCAAATGTAGGCAACTGGTTGCTGTGAATACTAACAGACACGCACATGATGTTAGAGGGTGTTTGGAGAATGAAACCAGCTTTAAAACACTCAGGATGTGTTTGATTTACTTTCATCTGTAATTCAGGGGGTTTAACAAAAGTATTACACTAACTGTTTAGGAGTTGCAGCAAATTTTTTCTATAGTCTCCCATTTTCAGATGCTTAGAAGTAATCAGTTAACCATAATTTTAAAATAGTTTTGTTTCTAAGACTGGTCTGGATGTCGTCAAATACCTTGTTTTTGCCCTTGAGTTGCTTTTAGGGCAGCTGTTGCTTGTTTGTGTCTCTCTCTGTATTCAGGTTTGTATTTAAGAACTGAAAAGCATGCTTGGGTTGAGATCAGGGGACTCACTTGGGAGTTGAAGAATAGCTCATTTCTTTACCTTGAGAAGCTCTTGGGTGTCTTTTGCAGTGTGCTGTGGGTCATCATCCATTTGTGCAGAGAGTATAGCTCTGAACACTTCATCCTGCTACTTCTATCAGCAGCCTCATCGCAAATAAACACTAGCAGCCCAGTTCCACTGCTAGCCGTACATGAGTTGCTTCTTTCTTTCTCCATACTTTTCACTTCCTATCATTCTGGTTCAGCTACCAAATACAAGCTCAACACTTAATTAATTAACTCCAGATATTTGATCTGCTCAATTTGTCACGAAATAATGGAGCTGAGCTCATCTGGCCATGAAACTGCTTGCCAGTCAATTGTCCAATTACATTTGTGATTCTAATGATGGAGGGTTATGTATAAAAATGGCTGTAATTACAAAACTAATAACGTAATAATTGCTAATGCCCTTAAATAAGCCGAAAAAGGAGTATAAGCATGATGAATTCTTACCCTTCAATGTCCTCTGGATTGGCAGGAGCAGCAGTGGGAGCGGGAGCAGCAGGTGCCTGCGCAGGAGCTGGAAGAAAAATATAACATCATTCTTTAGCTTTTCATTTCTATGACTGTTACAGAACCCCCACTGAAAACCTTCAGATTCTATACTGTAGAAAGATATTTAAAAAACAATTCAAGTGCAAAGTTCAACAACCAGAGCAGCATCATGCACCGCATGCTTATTTGACATTCAGCCCTCTATTCTTACATATCCCGAGGGATGCTGTTCGTATTTTAAACCACTGGTACACGAGGAAAAGATCACCACAGCATGAAGGAAGGCTGTTTCTTATTGCTTACTTTAGTACAGCAGTGGGAACCTAAACTTTCCCAAGACAGTGCTCACTGTTTGTGATACAGGATCAGCCAGATGACACCAATCCCTTTGTCTGTGATTCACAGAGAAACAGGGAGCAGATGGACAGTCTAACAATCCACTAAAAGACACATTTAGTGAATCTACAGCAAGGCCAGAGAGTGTGACATATAACAGAGCGAACCAACACCTCTCACATCTGTGGACGATGGTACATACTGACCAAAAAACATTCCCTTCAAACCACTTGACCATCACCCTAATAACAATGTAACTGAATGTGGAACTCAGCTCAGATAAACACGCATCTCACCTGTTTTTGGCTCTTCTTCTTTCTTCTCCTCCTTTTTCTTTTCCTCCTCTTTCTTTTCCTCCTCTTTCTTTTCTTCTTCTTTCTTTTCCTCCTCTTTCGTGGGCTGATCTTCTTTTTCTTCTTTCTTTTCTGGCGGCGTTTCTTGCTGTAAATTTAAAACACAGGCAGAGGGAAGAGAACAAATAGCAGTGATTAGCCTGCCAGTGTAGTATCAACCTGAGCCTATGTTTTGAAGAACCAGTGACAGCTCCTGTCCATATTAGTGTCAAGCTGCCTCAGAGGCTTTCACCTCCTGTTGTGTATTTTAATACAACTCAGTCTGACAAGCTTGGAGAAGCCAATGAACCTGATTAATGTTTAATTTGAATGGTGTGTCCACTGGATGAACACAGTGTTTGTCAAATTAAAATAAAGGGAGATTTAAGCTCTTACCGTAGCCGGTGGAGCCGGGGCAGAAGGCGGAGCGGCAGCAGCCTGGGCAGGACGAGGCTCAGGAGCCCCGATCAGCTTCTTTAACCTGCTGAACATGGCCAGACAGAAAAGAGTCTGACCTTTCCACTGCTTCTTCTGCAAACTTCTTTTTTTTAGATGTTAGGTCTTTGAAAGAGTACCTGAACTGCTTGTTGTGGAGTCTTTACCTCAAACCTGAACAGCAGACTGAAGCAAATAAAATTCTAGGAATCAGTAAGTCCCTCTAGGCACTCCCCTTTCTCCAGGAGCCAACAGCAGCTCAACGAGCTGAGCCGACAATCACTGCCAGCAGAAATAATGGGTCTCCTGGAGTTGTGAGCACAGCCCAGAAAGAAGACTTTTACCAAAAAGCACCAGTGCTATTTTTTTAATATGTTAGCGAATTTATATAAAAACCTATACCTGATCAACGTAAGCTGGAGGAGACGGCAGGTAAAAAGAGTATAATCAGTTTCTGAATATCCTGTATCATGGATAACATTAAATTCACTGCAGTAACCATCGGTGCTACGATGAAAGTAGCTGGTGTAATGCTTGGTTTATTTTAAGTCTGTGGGGCTCACAAAAACAGAGGCAGCTGAATTAATCGGCCCTCGTACTGTCACTGGCAGGTGAGGATTAGCCTGGATGTGACCTCCTGCTCTCACAAACACAAGGCTAACAGAGAAATACACTTAATGCAGTTCAAACATATTTATTTATTAAAAATCAGTCAAATAATATAAACTGTCAACATTATTGTCACCATGCTTCTTACTGACTGATAATCTCAGGCAGGCTTCCACGCCTACAGTGGGAAAAATGACCGATTATACTGTATAAAAACCATATGAACGAAGTACATACATAGCAGTGTCCACTAGGGGCAGTAGTTGTGTACACATGGTCTTGGCTTGTTGTTATTATTAAATTAGACAGAATGACACACAGAGCAGTAAAACTATCATCTGAAAGGTGCTTTCAACAGAAATGAGTTCATTTCCATGAGAGATACATTTTCTTCACTCCAAAAAAGGGGTTATTAAAAAAAAAACTTTCCATGCTCCTTATTAGTTGGTACTGGAAGTCTGGGGAAAAAATAAAAGACAAGCACAATGACTTTCATGTAATAATCACTTGGGGTGCATTTATTAGGACAGAACGGTGTAGTTACCTTCATTTTGTCGATAAACGTTTTGTTAATGTTCCCGCCCAAAGCGCGCAGCAGTTTGGGTGTGGGGGGTTTGGGTCCGAACAGCGCCAGTCCTTTTTTCTTATCTTCTTCAACTTTAGCTGCTGCTGGACCTTTGGCCTTTATTAGTTTCCTACAGAGGTACAGAGGTTTGTTTACTACAGCAGCATTTATTATTATCATGTGGAAACTTCATATCTCAGGGATTACATGTGTACTTATGCGTCACACTGACAGGAAGGGGAAGCTCACTGTTCAAAGGTGTCCCAGCCTGATGAACATCACCAACAGCCCTTTTTCTGATGTCCACATAACACTTTTCTTTTCGCTTTGTTTGTAATCGTGCTGTTTTAAAGATCAGGCCTTGAAAATAAAAATAGGTCCACCCACTAACATGTGATTGTTTTCCTTGTGTGTAAAACTACCTGACTGGAATTTTATCTTAAAAATCGCTGCCATTTATACATGTTCACATACTTCCCCCCTCACAGATAGTGTATCATTGGTTTCCAGTAAATAAACCACCAAGTACAGAAGTTATTTCGTGAAATCAGCAGCAAATATTGAGTCAAATCCTTTGACTCACCTGCCCTTTCTGGCCAACACTTTCTGCGACTCCGGGTAATGAACCAAAATATCAAACAGGTCTTTCTTCTCCAGGACAAAGAGGTTGGCGAAGCCGTATGCTTTGACATTAGCTGTGCGCCTGTTCCCTCCATCTTTGGAGGACTGCAAGAGACTAAGAAACAGAAAGAGAAAACATTTCACTGTTCACTGATTGTGATTAATTGCCTCTGATGTTGATTAATTATCAGTATATATTTGTGCGCGTGTATCTGAACTCACCTGATTTCCCCAAAAACACAACCAGCTTTTAGTGTCACAAACACAATGCTGTTGTCAGGTCCTCCCACCACCTGCACCGCTCCACCTTTGATGATGTACATCTCTTTACCGATGTCACCCTACAAATAATTTACACAAATAAATTACTGAAGGGATGTTTTATGTGTATGTGCTTATAAAGGGCATTTTAGCTTTAAAAGAAGCCTGTGGTGGCCTTTTATATACACAGAACTTCTGAGATTAAAGTCATAAATTCAGACCTACAAGAACTCGGACATTCTTTGATATTAAAGTTGTAAATTTTGGAGGAAAAAAAAAGTATTAACCTAATAAAAAATCACTGTCATGGGCTGTTTCCTTTGATCCTGCATTTTGAGTTTCATTCCTTTTTGTATTATGATGTTCTTGTTTGTGCAGTTTAGGCTTCATCCAGTTCTGCTGATATTGAGCTCTGTTTCCCTATCCGGTTGTTCAGTGATGACGCGACGAATCCTACTTCCGGGCCTAAAGTAGTCTGCGTTTAATATGGCTTTTGTGTTGTTAACATGTTTAATGTTATGTATTTTCTTCTATTTAATCTCAAAAAGCTCCTAAAACAGTCAGTGATCACTGTTGACCTCCCTCGGCTTTTATTACCGCTAATCATTTATTTAAGCTCAGTTTTTAAAACCTTAGGATGTAACTACAGCCCAGCCCATGCAGCAGTATATGAATGACTAACCTCGTATTGTGGCTGCATTATCTCAGTTGTTCTCCTGGCTGAAGTTTGGTCCTTTTACAGCATCCTGCCATGCGATTACATTTGTTCCTGACCACCGAAAACACTCATGTTAACTTTTATCGAGTGGAAAAAAAGTTAGCTTGTTCATATTATGCTAACATAGCTGTGTCGCTAGCGGTCACGTAGCACATCATTATATACCAGCTAGCCAAACTTCAGTGACCCTACAAACGTCACTGCTGTTTAGTTTTCTGTCTTCATTTATGTTGGAAGTGATAACAGAGCTGTACGTTTTAATTTGTTTCCAAAACCCGCAGTCAGGACATGCTATATTGTATTTAGATAGAAGCTAGCGAGCTAACTTCCTGCTAACTTCTAACTCCGTTAAATGTCATAAATGTCCGTTTTCATGGATGCCTGGATGTTAAACTCAATTGTTACACCTGGTAGAGCAGAACGCTGATCATTTTATTAAAGATGAAAGACTTTAGACAGTTTTTCAACTCTCAGTAATGTCATAGTGATCGTTTGATATGTGGACCTGCAGCGGAGTTTAGACCCAGACACGGCTAGTGACGTCAGACTGAACAACCGGATAGTTTTGCTCCAAGTGTCTGCATTTGGGTCATCCTACTGTCACCACGCGGTCAGACCCTGACAATGAACTATTTTATAAGATTATAAAGTCATTTTTCCAAATTTAAAAGTAAAATATGCAACGCTGTCTGAGGTTTTATCATAATTATGAATTTTAGAGAAACTTGGATATTTTTGACGTTCAAGTGGTAAAAAAATAAGTTAGCTAAAAATGTACTCGACAATGGAGGATATGCAGTTGTAACTAATGTAAAAATCTGTCATCACAATGAAATAAGTGTGTTTTCCTCTGCCTCTTTACAGTCTGTATGCTTGTCATCATATGGTGAATCAGGGCTAAAATGAGTATCTCCTTATTGCCAAGTTTGATTACACAACATCAGTTTATCCTCCCCAGCACATTTTTACTTTTTTGTATTTAATGTCCCTCAATTGTTGGCATAAAATGATGATAAACTTTTAAAAAATTAAGTAATTTGTTGTGTTTCATTCACATTTGAAGTTGACGATGATTGTGTAAGACTTAACACACCTTCTTCACAACAAAGTCTCCGGGCAGATAAATGATCGACTTGAGCCTCAGCAACATGTCCACTAACATCTGCTGGTCACAGCCCTGTGGAAACATATGAAGATATTTAACTGACCAACCATCTCCCAGTCTCCCAGTTACTGTCTGGGCTATATATTTATTTTTTCTAATGAGTGTGCACCTTGAAAAGATCAATCTTCTGGAAGGTCGCCAGGTTGATGTCCACAGCAATGGCTGTTCTCATCACTAGAGGCATCTTGTCCAGCAGCTCGGACTCATCTGAAAACACGGAGATGAAGAATTATTATTTAATTCAGTGTTAAAACTTTCTGCACCTGGCACAATAGTAGGACTGACGTCTGATTTGTGTCCTATAATTAAAGCGTTTCTCACACACTCTTAAAGACTGAAATGAAGATTTTATCCAGTGACTACTGACCCAGCATGCCCTGAGCGTCCCAGGTGTAGGTGTACCAGGTGCGGACTCGGTTCTGTATCAAAGACGGGATGTGATTGGTCACCATGTACTCCACAGTGTTGTCCATGGAAGAACGGAAGTAAGTCTGTCCTGCTGTCGCTGCACCAATGACATCTCTCATCTGAGACATTATGATGATAAGAAGAAAACCTTTGTTTAAACTAAATAAATACTCCTCTCACTTAGACAGTAGAATGAATGTGCTTTTGTTGTTTTTGACAGTCAAGACATCACAGGGAACCAGTGAAATACTATAGACAGAGTAACGGATACTGGAGTATTGCAGGTTTATTCATCTATCTACATAAACAGGACAAGTGGGGGAGAATAAGAGACAATCGTTTACTACTACTAGTACTACTTGCAGTTAATGATGCTAAAAGGATGCTAATCAGGACTCCAGATGAAGTAAGGATGCTGGGGGCTGTGACTCATGCTATGGGGCAGAGTGTCCTCTGTATTACCTGTCCAATCAAACTGGAGAACACAAAGACGCCCAAGAAAAAATTAGTCATCTGAAAGGTAATCTCAAAGACGGTTTCGGGTTCATTAAGACCCCCGATGTTGATCAGACTGCGGACAGCAAAGTAGTAACAACGCAGGTACCTGTGGAGAGTTTTGGGGGGGGGAGGGGGGGGGGGGGTGTCAGAGAGGGGTGTCATAAACTGTATTGGATGTTTTGGGGTCGTGTGGGGGAAAATGGAGTTTGTTTCTTTGTTTTGCATAAAATGGCAGTGGTGGGTTCTGGGCACGTTTGAGCGATTTCCTTGATGTCTTGCTGAAATTGCTTTAGCTTCCTAAAGAGAAAAAAATATTAAAAGAAAAGAGAAAGTAAAATAACAAAAATGCTACGAGAAAGAAGCTACCTGGCCAAGCATGGTGGACATAAAGAATGCCCCGAAAAGGTAGTTGGTCATCTGAAAGATCAGCCCGAATGTGGTGTCAGGAGTTGGTAACTCGGCGATCAGTAGCAGGGACTTCTCGGCATAGAAGAAGCAGCTGAGGTAACTGCAGCCACAGCATCAGCAGCAAACATGGGACATATGAAAGATTTTGACTGGATGCTTTGTGAGCTGGAACTCATAACTCTGTGCGATAAACCAGAGACTTTTTTTTAGGTAATTTTGTTTCTCTGCTATAACCTTTTGTTATGCATTGCTAACATTATCCCCCTATGTGCTCATTTTCTACCTTTCTGTATCATGTTGGTGAGTGAACATGTTTAATATGGTCATTTGTGAGTACAGATGTTCCCCTAGCCACTGTTTTCAAACCATCAGCCAATCATTAGAAAGTTGCACAGAGGGAGGGAAGAAAAAACAGTTTGTTGTAACTGTGACTCGTGCACAGTGTTGGGGAGTAACAGAATACATGTACCGCCGTTACGTATTTAAAATACAAAATATGAGTAACTGTATTCCATTACAGTTACCGTTTAAAAAGGTGGTATTCAGAATACAGTTACTTTGCTGAAATAAAGGGATTACACGGCGGTATTTTCCTGTTTGATATGTTCGCCTATGCTCTCTCTATTTTGGGTTTCCCTGCCGGTGGAAACCCAAACAAAACACGCATTAAGAGGCTCAAATGCCTGTGTCTCAATCTCGCGTCTCATAATGATGTGAAGAAATATTTAAAAAAATGATTTAATATGAAGGCAATAGGCAGAATGCTACAGGCATAGCCCTAAAGAATGTAGCCTGATGGGCAGTGCAGTCCGTGCTGCAGGGAGAATGGACTGCCATACCCGTTATGTGTCTGTGAGCGAGGGAGGGAGAAAAAGGAAAAGTACAAGATGTCATCGAGCAGAAACGGGAGCTGGAAGCATGTAAATATAATAATAACCACTGCAGCCAAGAAGAGAGCCTGGCGAGCCCAGTTGTAAGTAAGCTATTAAGACTCGACTGTACACTGTGTTCGTGTTTTCCTCCGAAACAATAAATTCGGTTGGAGCAGCCTTTCAACGCCTCTCTCTGTCTCTCGCTAGCAACGTTGACCCAGACAACAAAGTAAAGCCAGTTTTCAACTACGAGCACAACACGAACCCAACGTATTAGCCAGAGGTCCCTTTATGGTTTTACGCCTTTACGGTTCAGAGCCGCGGACCTGTTTTATATACGCGGAATAGTTTTCTATACGAGATCGCTGCAAAAAGCGCAGTTACCTAATGTCCACCCTCCCTGTTACTCATTTTATATTTAGATTTAAAAATCTAGTTGGTATTGGTATGGCGAGTAACCTTCAGTAATAGTAATAAATCACACAGCAATAGTACATTCATGTAGTTGTAAAAAAGCATGATAATATATTAAGTAATCCAAAGTATTCAGAATACGTTACTCTCATTGAGTAATGTAACGGAATACGTTACAAAAACATTTTGGGGCATGTATTCTGTAATCTGTAGTGGAATACATTTTAAAAGTAACCTTCCCAACACTGCTCGTGCAAAAGCTGCTCTAGCAGAGTCTCAGAATACAGTATGAGCATGCTAGGTCCACATCAAGAGTTGGCAGAAAAAAAGATGAGAAAATCCCTCCAACTCAAACACAAGTGGCTGTATAGAAGTGCTGTACTTACGCGCTGCCTACGCCGGAGTAGACCCATTTAGTTTTACCAATGCCCTGATATTCTGAGGCCACGTAGTAGAAGCAGGCATTAAGGTGGAGCACGAAGAGCAGATAACCAATTGTGCGAATCACTCTAAGAGGGGTAATAAAGAGAGTTATTGATATGGCCACATTTTGACATTTTTGCTATCTCAGTTAATTGCATTGTATACTGGATGGATCAGTGGGTGGATGGATGGACGGATCGGTGGATGGACGGATGGGTTGGTGGATGGATGGATGGATGGATGGACGGACGGATCGGTGGATGGATAGATGGGTTGGTGGATGGATGGATGGATGGATCGGTGGATGGATGAATGGATGGATGGATCAGTGGGTGGATGGATGGATGGATGGATGGACGGATCGGTGGATGGATGGATGGGTTGGTGGATGGATGGATGGATGGATGGATCGGTGGGTGGATGGATGATGGATGGATCGGTGGATGGATGGATCAGTGGGTGGATGGACGGATGGGTTGGTGGATGGATGGATGGATGGATGGATGGGTTGGTGGATGGATGGATGGATGGGTTGGTGGATGGATGGATGGATCGGTGGATGGATGAATGGATGGACGGATCGGTGGATGGATGGGTTGGTGGATGGATGGATGGATGGATCGGTGGGTGGATGGATGGATCGGTGGATGGATGAATGGATGGACGGATCGGTGGATGGATGGGTTGGTGGATGGATGGATGGATCGGTGGGTGGATGGATGATGGATGGATCGGTGGGTGGATGGACGGATGGGTTGGTGGATGGATGGATGGAGGGATGGATGGGTTGGTGGATGGATGGATGGATGGATCGGTGGATGGATGGATGGATCGGTGGATGGATGAATGGATGGACGGATCGGTGGATGGATGGGTTGGTGGATGGATGGATGGATGGATCGGTGGGTGGATGGATGATGGATGGATCGGTGGGTGGATGGACGGATGGGTTGGTGGATGGATGGATGGAGGGATGGGTTGGTGGATGGATGGATGGATGGGTTGGTGGGTGGATGGATGGATCGGTGGATGGATGGATGGATGGATGGATGGATCGGTGGATGAATGGACGGATGGGTTGGTGGATGGATGGATGGATGGATGGGTGGATGGATGGATGGATCGGTGGGTGGGTGGATGGATGGATGGATGGATCGGTGGGTGGATGGATGGGTTGGTGGATGGATGGATGGGTTGGTGGGTGGATGGATGGGTTGGTGGGTGGGTGGATGGATCGGTGGGTGGATGGATGATGGATGGATTGGTGGGTGGATGGATGCATGGATGGATGGTCTTACCTCCAGATGTAAGCCTTGGCCATGATGCTCTCTAGACGATCACTGAACTCAAAAAATGTGTCCATCTTGAAAACAGGTGAGGAAATGTGAGCCAGATGAGAGCCAAAGTACATTTAATAGGCGTTGTTTATTGTCTCATTCATCTAAACATTATTTAAGTAGATTTACCTTCAGTAGACGATTGACTCTGAAGGCAGATTTGAATCCAAATTGGATGTACAACAAGTCAAATGGAAAGACTGACACCACGTCTGCCTGTGAAAGAGACAGACAGCTGTAAGGTCGCTGACTCTAATTAAGTACATAACTTCAAAGCTCAAGGGATTTAAGTGATCATACCAGGAATCTCTCTGAATCTCTGTAGTGCTTCTTTGTCATCACTCTGTCTTTCTGCAAGGGAATAAAAGTGACTTTGTCATTCAGGCCAGTGTTTTTCTCTGTCAGCAGTCAGGATCATTTCCCACTTACAATGATGTCTCCTCCTTTGACGAACTGTTTGCGGGGTTGGGAGATGACAGAGTCCACCAGGTAGATGATGTCAGCCAACACATCCAGGGTGAACCAGTAAGGGATGGAGATCTCAGTGTGGTAGGGGAAGCACAGGCGGGCCGTGATGAACCACGTGTTGTAGTTAAAGGCCACAGTCACCAAGCTTAGCCATGCAATGTAGCGACGGTCCGTGAAAGGGTCTATGGTTTGCCCAAACACAGAGTCCATCAGGTCCTCGAGTGGCTTCAACACAGTGTCCACCACTGACCACATTGCCTCGGATATCCTGGTTCTTATACTCTTCTTCTCCTCCTGCTGTTTGGCCTCTGCTGCCTTTTGTTCTGCTTTCTTTTGCTCATCCTCCTTTTTCTTCTTCTCCTGCTCCTCTTTTTTCTTCTTGTCTGCCTCCTCCTTCTTTATCCGTGCCTCCTCTGCCTGTTGTCTCCTTTCCTCTATGACTCTGTTGTAGTCGTCTTTGCGTAGCAGTGGCGCTGAAAGGATAAAGGGGCTGAGTGAGCAACAGTTAAATATTAAGAATTAGTTTCCTTACTGCCCCATGAAAACAATAACATTTTTTTTTTTTGATTTTATTGATTAGCATTCAAATTCAAATCTCAGTGAAAACAGTGAAAATAGAACAAAAATCTACCATAAAGAAAGAAAGCATGAGACAAGGCTAATCAAAAGGTATTGGCTGAAGCATTTGCTTATTACGCCAACCCTTTTCACAAAATATCTTTTTGTATGCAGCTCCTGTACATAGGGCTTGAAGAAAATAATAAAACAAAGCAAAAACCAAACAAACAAACAAACAACAACAAAAAAAAAAAAACCCAAAGAAAAAAAAACTTTCCACCTTAGATAAGTAACTACATCAAAGCAAAAGAATCAAGAGGTTATTTTTTTCTCCTTTTTGCTCTTTTCATTCTTGATTTATATATTTTTCTAATACTCTATTTTTAAACATGTTTTTAAACAAGGAAAATGAACTACACCACAGATATTAGAAATATTAGATACATCCACAGATATTAGAAATATTAGAAAATCTGCAGCACTGAATGGTTTTGTGTTGGCACTCACTGACAGGAGGGGTTATCTCAGGGGATGAAGCATACTGATCAGTCACTTTCTCCTTGAAGAGCTGCTTTCTTTCTCTCATCTTCATGATTATGGCTCTGAGGTGCTCATCTGAGTACTTGTTGATGACTATGGGGGGAGGTGGAGGGGGGACTCCCTCCTCTCTGAGGAAGCAAAATAAGAAAGTTGCGCTGTTATTGGCAGTGAGTGAGTTTCTGATGTAGCGAGGATAGAAAAATCATAAAAACTCCTAAAAATTCCTGATGTGAATGAGGAATTTCAACCAATTAAAAAAAAGGAACAAATCAGGAAAAGTTGTGTAATAATCAGAGACTCCACTCGGCATTAATGATTCAACACCTGTTCTACTCCAGCATTTAAAGTTGCCTAGAGGTAAGATTTTACTCTGAAAAATCTGGAACTTTACTTTAACATGCATTAAGAGGTTTTCTGGTCATGTAGCAGTCACATTGTACTGACACACAACACAAAACTATCCACAACACTACACACTACTACACAAGACAACCAGAGATGTAATCCGATTACTTTTTTCAAGTAACAAGTAAAGTAAGGGATTACTATTGCAAAAAAGGTAATTAGATTACTGTTACTTTCCTGTGAGCATGCTGCGTTATTGCGTTACTAAAACCGTGATTTTTTTTTTGCAAGAGTGTCTCATGACAATGACGTAAGTGAGTGCGACGTTTGTGGCAACAGCTGTGTGCAGATCAACAATGGATAATAGCTGTATCCCAAAACGTCGGCTGCATCCTTCGGAGGACCCGGCTTTCGCAGTCTACGTGGGCCGGGTCCTCCGAAGACCGAGAAGGCTGGAAGTGCGAGGCTGTGAAATAGGACGGTCTAGCCTTCAGATTTTCGTCTTTGTCGGTGGAGTTTAACAAACTCGGCCGTCTGCTCCTTGCTATCTAAAATATAACAGGACACTGGCGTAAATTCTCGACTGTCTCACACTTCTTTTTATGACGTTTATTCAGCAGTGTGAAAATCCCGGAGGAACCCACCTGATGGATTAATAAAGTTTTATTTAATCTAATAATCTAATAACTTTGATCTCAGCCAAACCGATTTACTCCGGAACAAATAAAACACAGAAAAAAGGCAAACAATTACATTTTTAAGTTATCCGAGTGACTTACATATTATGTTTAACCCGAGTAGCGAAAGAGCGGGGGTCTGAAAACGATGAAGCCGGGAGTCCGCTGCTCTCACCGGCTCGACCGGCGCACTTTTGCAAATATGCGATGTCTTGATAAACCAAGCAGATATTTGAAATGTACACAGCTACTTTCTCGCCTGAAAATATGTTAAAAGTTTATTTTGTGACCCAGAAAGATTAATAAGAGTAATTTTAAAACTTAGTAGTGGCTTAGTAGTAGTGTTGGAAACTGAAATTGGCTGGGCCGTGCTATGAATTCTGGGATATGGTGGGCCACGAAGGACACACCCGACCCTGTCACTACTCGATCCGTACTGGAAATCCGATCGGTACCCCGCATGCGCATGAAGCGCCTTGAGGCGACTTTTGTTGTGATTTGGCGCTATATAAATAAAATTGAATTGAATTGAATTGAATTGAAAAGGTGTCTACTTCCGGTCGAAGCGTTTTACGATAGTTACGGGTCAGAGTATCTGTTAAGATGTTAGGAATAATAAGTATCTCTTAAAATGTTTCCAGTAATGAAGCATTTCAGTACAATGTAGACAAAAACGGAAAATAAAAAGATAGTTACGGATCAGGACTCCCCGATCCTTACTACGCATGTGCAAAGTCGGACCATACAAATCGGGTCTACCTGATCCGTACCGCGCATGTGCAGGGGTTTTCTTCTTCTTCTGTTCGTATGATGGCAGTTTACTCCCCAGTGTAAGAGGATACTGCCACCTGCTGACTGAGCGAATGAACCCTATTGTAAACTGATTTAACGTCATTACAAACGTGTGTTAAATTTGATTTAGTGATAGTTGAGTGTGTTTATGCTTGTCTGTGTGGAGAGGATTGATTGGAATAGCGATGATGATGTCTGCTATCATTGTCAATTGTTAGTAAGCAGTTCATCTGGCTGATGAATCTACATGTGACATATTACAAAGTCTGTATTATTAACTCTGTAATTAGGCGCTATTCTTCTTATTTTACGGCGCTTAACAGATACTCTGACCCGTAAAATGCTATCATAAAATGCTTCGACCGGAAGTAGACACCTTTTGCGCATGCGGGGTACCGATCGGGTTTCCAGTACGGATCGGGTGGTGACAGAGAGTACAGGGAGTGCAGAATTATTAGGCAAATGAGTATTTTGTCCACATCATCCTCTTCATGCATGTTGTCTTACTCCAAGCTGTATAGGCTCGAAAGCCTACTACCAATTAAGCATATTAGGTGATGTGCATCTCTGTAATGAGAAGGGGTGTGGTCTAATGACATCAACACCCTATATCAGGTGTGCATAATTATTAGGCAACTTCCTTTCCTTTGGCAAAATGGGTCAAAAGAAGGACTTGACAGGCTCAGAAAAGTCAAAAATAGTGAGATATCTTGCAGAGGGATGCAGCAGTCTCAAAATTGCAAAGCTTCTGAAGCGTGATCATCGAACAATCAAGCGTTTCATTCAAAATAGTCAACAGCGTCGCAAGAAGCGTGTGGAAAAACCAAGGCGCAAAATAACTGCCCATGAACTGAGAAAAGTCAAGCGTACAGCTGCCAAGATGCCACTTGCCACCAGTTTGGCCATATTTCAGAGCTGCAACATCACTGGAGTGCCCAAAAGCACAAGGTGTGCAATACTCAGAGACATGGCCAAGGTAAGAAAGGCTGAAAGACGACCACCACTGAACAAGACACACAAGCTGAAACGTCAAGACTGGGCCAAGAAATATCTCAAGACTGGTTTTTCTAAGGTTTTATGGACTGATGCAATGAGAGTGAGTCTTGATGGGCCAGATGGATGGGCCCGTGGCTGGATTGGTAAAGGGCAGAGAGCTCCAGTCCGACTCAGACGCCAGCAAGGTGGAGGTGGAGTACTGGTTTGGGCTGGTATCATCAAAGATGAGCTTGTGGGGCCTTTTCGGGTTGAGGATGGAGTCAAGCTCAACTCCCAGTCCTACTGCCAGTTTCTGGAAGACACCTTCTTCAAGCAGTGGTACAGGAAGAAGTCTGCATCCTTCAAGAAAAACATGATTTTCATGCAGGACAATGCTCCATCACACGCGGCCAAGTACTCCACAGCGTGGCTGGCAAGAAAGGGTATAAAAGAAGAAAAACTAATGACATGGCCTCCTTGTTCACCTGATCTGAACCCCATTGAGAACCTGTGGTCCATCATCAAATGTGAGATTTACAAGGAGGGAAAACAGTACACCTCTCTGAACAGTGTCTGGGAGGCTGTGGTTGCTGCTGCACGCAATGTTGATGGTGAACAGATCAAAACACTGACAGGATCCATGGATGGCAGGCTTTTGAGTGTCCTTGCAAAGAAAGGTGGCTATATTGGTCGCTGATTTGTTTTTGTTTTGTTTTTGAATGTCAGAAATGTATATTTGTGAATGTGGAGATGTTATATTGGTTTCACTGGTAAAAATAAATAATTGAAATGGGTATACATTTGTTTTTTGTTAAGTTGCCTAATAATTATGCACAGTAATAGTCACCTGCACACACAGATATGCCCCTAAAATAGCTAAAACTAAAAACAAACTAAAAACTACTTCCAAAAACATTCAACTTTGATATTAATGAGTTTTTTGGGTTCATTGAGAACATGGTTGTTGTTCAATAATAAAATTATTCCTCACAAATACAATTTGCCTAATAATTCTGCACTCCCTGTAATATGACCGTGCAGCGTTTAAAGCGTGTAAGTACTGACCTTACTTTGAGTTTGATTCTGTAAAAAGTGACAAAAACATTAGGGTCTGCTGTTCACTGCGTGGGAAGAAAACTTCTTTTTACAGTGAAAAAAACCCTAAACTTCCGAGCAAGCGCCGAGTACACTGCCACAGGAATGTGAAATTCACAGAGAAACTGCTGGATCCTTCCACTGACATGACGGCTGCGGCACACCTGCACCAGAGCAAACCTCCGCCTGCCCCACTCCTGCTAAACAGGTGAAAATAGAGCAACAGGGCCGCTGAGTTTTTGATTTTATTTATTTTCTGCTGTGTTTTACTTGCATCTATTTGAAAGAGTGAGTGTAAACATAAAAACCTATTTTATTTTATGTGCTGGAATGTGCAGAAAATAGGTTTAAATGTTAAACAATTTTTTTCCAGTCAGAGAATGTTGCATATACTTTAATTTTTGGTTGATGCATAAAGTTAAAAGATTAAAACTAATAAAACAAGTTTTAAAAAGAGACTTTTTCATTTGATTACATTTTATATAATGGATGATGCAGAAAAAGTAGAATTGGGCTGAAAGATCTATTGCTTTATTACCTATTCAGGTCATAAATCATGTTTTTAAAAAGTAACTAAGTAACTAATTACTTTCATAAATAAGTAATTAGTAAAGTAACGGGATTACTTTTGGGGGGAAGTAATCAGTAATTAGTTACTGATTACTTTTTCAAGTAACTTGACCAACACTGAAGACAACACATTAACTACACGCTCTCTCTCTCTTTTTCTGCTGTCTTTCTTTCTCTCTCTCTCTTGCTGTCACTCCTAAAACTTCACCCTCTTCCTAAACAAATATAATTTTTTGATTGGTCAGCATGGTACATTTTTCCACCAACACGAACGGGCTGTTTTTTGTTTAGTTTTTTAATTTTTTGGTCATAAGCAGAGAGTGCTTGCTAGCGCTGTCCTTAGACGTTAACGTGACGAAACTATCCAGGAAAAAACGCAGTGTATATATTGTTTATCAGGATTCTGGTTTTACGTGGCCTATCTGCACAATTTAAAAACTGGTATATATCACCCTGTTGCTTTGTCATCTTTAAGTGGTCACGTGATTAACTTACCACAACTACTTTATTCTTCCTCAGTCAAACAGCAGCACTCATGCGATTGTTTTGCCCCCCTGAGCTCCAGGTGTTGTGCCAAAAAGTGATTGCCGTCCGCGAGAGCGCTCGCAGCTGCTTAAAGCTGTAGCGCCCAGATTACTTACGTAGACAGCTACTTCCGTGCAACTGATATAAGGTGCAGTAAGCTGAACACAGCTTCAACTGTCTGTTTGTTGAAAAATAGTAACGCATCCGCGCCGCATTTTCTTGTTAGTAATAATAATGGATTGGATTTATATAGCGCTTTTCAAGGCACCCAAAGCGCTTTACAATACCACTATTCATTCACTCTCACATTCACACACTGGTGGAGGCAGCTACGGTTGTAGCCACAGCTGCCCTGGGGCAGACTGACAGAAGCGAGGCTGCCATATCGCGCCATCGGCCCCTCTGGCCAACACCAGTAGGCGGTAGGGTAAAGTGTCTTGCCCAAGGACACAACGACCAGGACAGAGAGCCCGGGGATCAAACCGGCAACCTTCCGGTTACAGATATGCTTCCCAACCCCCTGAGCCACGGTCGCCCCTTAAAGTAGTAACAGTAACTGCGTTGTAACGATAGGAATAGTAATTAGTTAGATTACTCGTTACTGAAAAAAGTAACGCCGTTACTTGTAACTCCGTTATTGCCACCACTGATAAAGTATAATACACATTTAAGGTATATAAATGTAGAAATATTTGATTCAGTGCATTGCGACCATCCTCAGTGTTTATTTCAGTTTACAATCGTTCCCTTTTCATTCAGGACCCAGCTCAGTACCTGTGATTTGAAACGCTAAAAAGAGTGAATCACAGAGAGAAATAACTTGTGACATAAGAAGGATCACATTACACGGATAAATGCAATCAGCCAAGTGGTGCTCACTGCAGAGCCAAATGGATGGAGTCCAGCTTCACCTGTTTGTGGTTAAGGTTAGGGCACTTTGGATCAGGGAGGACAGATCTAGAGGTCAGGCCAGATGGAGGTCAGAATGATGGATGCTCTCCCTCTAGTGGATAAAATTCTGTAGTGCCTTTGACAGAACAATACACCATGTTTAAACTGACACATCCAACATGCTGAGATCAGGCCCTGCAGTCAAATTAAAGTCAGTACATTTTCACACTTAATTGTCAGGTTGTTTTTCCATCGTTTCTTTCATTGTTTTCAGTGTGTAAATGGTACACTGTGCTGGGTTGGAGTACCGCCCCTGGTTTGTGGAAACTAAATGAAAGAAAGTTAAAGAAAGTGAGCCAACGCCGTGGTGACACCGGTTCTGGTAGGAAGCCTTTGCAGACTTAATCAACCCTAAAGGCGATGCAGCATTTCATCTCACTAATATGCCTCATAAAAGAAGAAGGACACATACTTGGGCGGTTTATATATGAGAAGGACACAGAGTAAACCACACACACTTCAGGTTTTGTGTAGCACTGGCAGTAAAAACTCCCAGTCTAGCTCTTCTGTAGAGTACCTCAGGATCCCCTCTGAGCTCTGACACTATTTATTCCACACATTACTTAAGCTGCTGGCACACACACACACACACGCACGCTACCTGTCCTCCACCTGGAGCCTCTGGCTCTTGCCACCATTGTTGTGTCATATATATCATATCCTCGTTGAAATCCAACCTGTGCTTAGAACTACGAGGATCAGCCGTTGCTGCCTCTACCTGTCGCCTTCATAGTGTTTATTGAGGGACCAGAAGCAGCTCTGGTGAGCTCCTTAAAACCTAAAGAACTGAAAATCTTTTAATCCACTTTCAGGCCATCCCTCTTTTAATATGCATGTTGCTCCAGCAGGTAAAGATCTCACATGCTGCGCTTATCTCCCCGGGCACCCTCCCTCCCTCTCCGCCCTCTTGCCAGGGAATCTGATTAATTAGCGTCCTTGGGGTGATTACTTTGATATAGGTTTGTGGTGTCACTTGGCAGGTGTGTGTTTGCAGTGAGCTAAAGTGGAGTTTGGAGGCTGGGCTGATATTCTGAGGATAAACACACTGTAACTAATCTCTGTAAACACTTTTGACTGTCGGTGCACCCGCTTTCAAATGAAATGTACCTGGAAAAAATTAGGTAGAAGAAACAACACTGCAAGCGCATGTCTTACCCCTCAGCTCCAGCTTGATCGGGGTTTGGTGGAGGAGCTGGAGCCGCGGCTGGAGCTGGGGCAGGAGCTGGTGCCGAAGCTGGTGCCGGGGCCGCTGATGGTGCTGGTTCAGGGGCTGGGGGTGGTGCCGGTGATGGAGCTGATTCTAAGAAAGGGGAAAAAAATCCTACGTTTATTTTGGCTTTTCAAGATTGTTAGAAATGGTCCTCACCTCCTGGAAGAAGAATAAAAAAATGTTTGATCTTACC
This sequence comes from Copadichromis virginalis, assembly GCF_057382275.1. Classification (NCBI taxonomy): domain Eukaryota; kingdom Metazoa; phylum Chordata; class Actinopteri; order Cichliformes; family Cichlidae; genus Copadichromis; species Copadichromis virginalis. The sequence continues at coordinate 11,190,486 of NC_140626.1, read as the reverse complement.
TAATTATTTATTTTGCATCGTTTGTTTTCCTGTAAAGCATTTCTTTTAGACATCTTTATAAAAATATTACACATTTAGAAATATAACCGTAACAATACATTAGATTAAGTTTTATATTTATAATGGTTTCTGTTTTCCCATTTATTTCTTTTAATTGCTAATTTCCTCATCATTGTATTATGTGTTTTCCTTATAGTCCCTTTAGTCTTATAACTGCATGTCATCCATCTGTGAAGCAACTACGAACTGTAAATGTGTTCATCCTTTTTTTGGCATCTTTGCTGCACTGGTTATGTGAAACCATTTTTATTTAGTTCATCATCTATTAAAGATTCCTGTAACATCTGTAAAAGAGAGAGACAAGACGCTGAATATGACATTTGAGGGGTTGATTATTCGCTGGCCGTGTTTCTGTCCGGCTTTCAGACACATTAGGCAACCGTGGGATCAGCAGAATGAAGTAACAGAACCTGGATGGATGATGGAGACAAACCTGATGTTATTCACTCCGGCTCCAAAAGGCCATTCAAACTTTCAGCAACACAATCAACAAATCAGTGAAATTCCATTTCTTGTCGAGCTCAGCAGTCGAGGAAACTCAACTAAAATGGAAACGGTCAGCAGGCGCGAGAGAAGTCGTCCAAGGCTGAACGTTTCATATTGGACATTTGTCCAAAGGCTTTCTCTTATTTTGGTCCCTTTTTGTCACTCGTTTGACTGTTTGCGCTTTATAACTATGACTATAACTATTATAACTACAGCTTTATACAAATAACAAGAATAAACAGAATAATACACGAGGCTGACTGAAGTGTGGAGGTGTTTCAGTAACACTGTGTTTCACTGCAGTATCTAATTAGCAAATACATTTGTAAAGAAGCTTATTATACAGTAAAACGTTACATACTTATTTCCCTTGTAATGGCATAAACAAGTGTTGTATTTATGTGGATGGATATTGATTGATTGATTGATTGATTGGTAATTTATTTCAACATGTGAACAATATACAAGTACATTTAGAAAAGAAATGAGAGAAAAAAAATATACTATACAAATTACATACAAAAAAAAATTGGTGGATTTAGATGTGGGTGTTTGGCCTATTACGTTGATTTGTCAGTTGCATTTGTATTAGTATGTCTTTTTAAAAAAATGATGATGCATATGTTTCTATTTGCTCGATGACCTGTGCAGGGACAACAAACTGTCATGTTAGATGAATAGTTTTTGTACACAGTCCCTGACAAATAAAGAGGCAAACCAAAATGAAGCGAAATTTAAAATAATCCATATTTTCTCATGTTCCCAACATATTAACAGTCAGTCTTGTTTTAATTTCACAGGATGGGACAAAAAAAAGGAACTGGGTAAACTTTTCAGCCGTTAGAATGACTCACCCTGTGGTTTGTCCACTTTCTTGTCTTCATTCTCCTTCTCAGCTGGCTTCTCCTCCTACACGACAAATCAACATTTTTTTTCTTCACAAAATCTGACGCCTGGCTCCATTTGTCAAACAGTGGCCATTAAGAGTGACGCTTTAATTTCAGTGGCAGTTTTAAAGAATGGTGAATTCAGCGTTTGACAAATGACTGCCTCCCCTGATGGACACTTTTAAAAACAGGCTGCGTTCATGATGAAACAAATTTCAAAGTGCCCGTTTGGGTAATGAGTGATTTCAATGAGGTAGTGAAACAATTTTATTTGGGGTTTTTTTCTGTTTTGCTGCCAGGGTACAGAGCAGCTGGTTGAATGATAGAGGCAGACGAGACGCCACTGCTCATGTCTGTAACCAGTCAAAAATCTGGTTGACAATAACGATTTATTATAGTTAGTCTAATAACTGAATATACAGGCGGAACACATACCTTGGCTGGAGGTGGAGGTGGAGCTGGGTCAGGGGCTTTGCTAGTAGTCCCAGAGCCCTCTGGCACCTGCGGGCTGCTAAAGAGATCCTTCAACTTTGCAAACATGTCTAACGACCTACGAGTGCATCAGCCGTCCTGCCTGCTGCTTGTATGAGGGGAGTGTGGCGGGAGGCAAGGATCAAAACGATCCCTCAACTAGCCTGATCCCCTTCACTCCGCCTACCTTTTCTTCTCCACCTGTTTTAATTCAGCGTGTCCTCATAACCAAATTGACCCTAATTGCATTACTGTATTTAGCAGGACTAATACTCTTGCACTGAGCATAGCCCCCACCATCAGCAGTGACATGTCAGCCCATCCCTCAATTGGCTTAGGGGTGACCACTAAAGCAGGGAGGGCTGCTTAGCATGCGTGCGAATGTCTGTGGAGCACACTGTCATTCTTCTTATTGTAAGTGACACACTCTCGAGTCATGATACACTTTAAAAAACTGCCATTCCCGTTGAATGTATCATTGTAAAAGGATGGAAGACAGTGATCAAACAAAGTCCACATAGTGGGTTTGAATGACCCAACTAGATATACACCAGCTCACTGAGAGGTCAAAGTGACTCTGTCCTTGTGTCCTTTCACTGAGTTAAAATGTGGTCATGAGTGCGTCATGCCCGCTGCTCTCATTTATCACTGTAGTACTTTGCTGTCTGAAGCAGGGCAGGAGGGAATCAAACAGGCTGATCTGCTTCTCATACAACCAACTCCAGTCTTGCTGCGGTCTCAGTGCAGGTAATCAGCTCATGTCCATGGCCAGTTTGGAGATGGCTTACGTGTGGACCTGGGAAACATTTTTAGAGCTAAAAACAAAACTAAAAGTTGTTGAGAGCTTCTCTGGGCTAAGTGTGTGTTTAATTTAGTCTGGGAGTTGTTGTTTAGTGTGCAGTCGGGAGTGCAAGGCACAGCTCTCGCATCATCAGCACTTTTACTAATCTCTCTAAACAGATACCTGCAGATGGCCAACGGCAGCAGCACTGCAGCTTGCATGTTGGCTGCAGGGTCAAACTATTCATAGCATTCAGCAAAACGAAGCAGTGATCGTGATGCTGTTGTCTTCACTCTGGCTATGAGGAATTCATTCATATTCTTTCACAGCTAAACTTTCAACATGATGAGAGGTCCACTGTTTAACAGCTTACGTCAGTCACAGCAAGACTGAAAAGACACTTCAAAGTAAAAACAGAAAATGATTGTAAGTGTATGATGGCGCTGGTTTGTAACTGTGCCACTCTGAAGTCTTTTTCTTTCACATTTAGAGCTAAATGTTACAGATAACCATAATTATAATGGTTCATACTTCAGAGCTACAGTGCTGTGAAAAAGTATTTTTCTTTCCCCTTCCTGATTTCTTAGGTTTTTTTGTGGATATTTTTCACACATGTTCCAGATCATCAAACTTTAATATTAGACAAAGAGGGAAAAGCCACCCAAACCTACCTGTCATTGTGTGAAAAAGCAACTTCCTCTCTTTTTAAATTAAACATTAACTGTGATTATTCACATTTTTTGGAAAGCTGAGTTTTGTTTCAATAGCACTCTGAGTTGGTGAATTAGCAAATCACTTAAACAGAACCTGTCAGACAAAGTAAAGAAGGCTAAAAGATCTCTAAATGTAGCGCACCACACCACGATCTAAAGAAACAGCTGAGTCACCGATATCTATCAGTCTGGAAAGGATTACAGAGCCAATTCCAAGGCATTAGGACTCATGACCCACAGTGAGAACCATTATCTACTGAGGAAGGTTTGAGTCCCGTTACATCTGGAGTAATTCTGCCAGAGGTTTCTTCCTGTTAAAAGGGAGTTTTTCCTTCCCATTGTCACCAAAGTGCTTGCTCATAGGTCATGTGATTGTTGGGTTTTTTCCTCTGTATGTATTATTGTAATATAAATTGAGGCAACTGTTGTTGTGATTTGATGCTGTAGAAATAAAATTGAATTGAAAAAAAGAATTAAAGCTGAAATAGACGCACTTCCTCACCTGGCCTACAGGTGGCAGTACTATGAGACCTAAAACATTAAATCCACTGCAAATGTCTTGTACAGTCATACTAACTGAGTCGTTCCATTATATTTTTGTTGCAGTAATGAGAATCTGCCTCAGCTATAACCAGAATTCCTCTGGTTCAGCAGCCACCAGCCTGATTTAAGAGAGCAAACCTATCTTTAACTTTAACCCAAACATAAAGTCTCTGTGTTATTCGAGGCCATGCTAAAGACATGTGTTTAGGCTTCTTGTAACTTCCTGATGGGATGCAAGAAGGATAAACTCAGAGGCGTGAACTTCTTAACATTTCTATTTCCACATACTCAATTTTTAAAAAAGATTTCCTCCACATTTTATGTGAAGACATCATGCAAAATGTCCAATTTAGTTTTATCTCACAAAAATACTCAGTCCAGATCTGAAACTATATTTTATTCCAAAGTTAATCGCATTGAAGTTGGGCCAAGGCTGACCTCTGGTAAATTTTCATGCAAATCAGTCCATAACTTTTTGAGTAATCCGCCAAACCAATTACCTTCCTAATAGGGACCTGCTCATCGGAACACTGGGGCCATCCTAAATGCATTAAGCTGATTTCATAGTCACTGTGGCACCTTTTTGGAACCTGCAGAAATATGGTTATTTTCACCCACAGATCTCACTTTATTGTCATTGTCATTTTCTTTCATGCTTTCCTGTTTTCATTTAGCCCTTATCACAATGAAACATACACACTCTCAGTTGTCATTAAGAGTAGAATTGCAGCACTATCACCCACTCAGCTCATATTATGCTTTTCTATGCCTGTTGTCACGCTGAGGAATGACCCACAAAATGCCAGCGTGATGCAGATGGTGGCTTGACTCAGTCACGGGCTTTGTGCAATGTATCTCTGAGCGGTCTGAAGGACCATCGACTTCGTTTGAGGTACACGAGAGGATTTGGAGTTCAGGAAGGTGTAGATGACTTTTTCATGCCCTCTACTGTCCATTTATACAGGGAGATGGGTATTGGTATCTGCTCCTTTTCCATTAAACCAAGAGAGTTGGGCCTTTAGCCCTTAACATTGTATTTTTTTTTAATTCAAGGGCATTATCCTTAAAACACAGTAAAATACAACAAAAAAAGGGAGGGAGGCTAGTTCAGAGAATAATCACTGTGAGAAATGCCATCATGATTACTCCTTTATCAATGCCATAAAATCTGTTTGGCTACTACGTGAGGGGCCTCCATTCAGTAGGAGACAATAAGGCAACAATTTGTTCCAGCGAACGAAGCTGTTTAAAAGACTGCTTCAAGTTAATGAAAAAAAACTTATTCCACTGTCTAAAGTAGTAGAGATGTTGTGTTACTGATTTACCTGATGACATGGGAAATTAATAGAAATACACAGAGAGAGGGTGCGGAATACTTATACGTACATACAGCAGAGGCAACCAAGTAGATTTATTTTATTCATTTAAATATTTCAAATGTGTTTTCCTTAAAAATTAAATGCATTGTGATATAAGCAATCAATGGCAAATGGCCTGTATTTATATAGCGCTTTACTAGTCCCTAAGGACCCCAAAGTGCTTTACATACCCAGTCATCCACCCATTCACACACTGGTGATGGCAAGCTACATTGTAGCCACAGCCGCCCTGGGGCGCACTGACAGAGGCGAGGCTGCCGGACACTGGCGCCACCGGGCCCTCTGACCACCACCAGTAGGCAACGGGTGAAGTGTCTCGCCCAAGGACACAACAACCGAGACTGTCGAAGCCGGGGCTCAAACCGGCAACCTTCCGATTACAAGGCGAACTCCCAACTCTTGAGCCACGATCGCCTCAATGCCTCAAATCACCAAAAAAGTCATTAGGTACAGCAGTGCTGGGGTGGAGGAATATTGTTGAACATATATAAATTTAGTTTGCCCACATGCACTTTGCTATATAAAGATGTAGCTAACATTGACTAGCTGGGACCACACCCTTATTTTAGGTTTGACAGCATTTCTTGAAGGGGGTGTCATACATAGACAGAACCGGAAGGGATGTGTATGGAGGTGTGGTCCCGCTCCCTGCATTCAACAACTACCTTGTTTTAGTTGTGGTAGCAACCTGGGTTATGTGCCACTTCAGCATCTTCGATGTACTATTGCTGTGTGATTTATTACTATTAATGAAGGCTGCATTACAACCTGCTAGCTGCAAATAATCACGTGCAGTTCTGAAAGCAGATAGAATGAAAACATATTACTGATAAAGAAATAGTTTTCTATGCCAAACCACTGCAAAAATTGCAGCCTTACCTAATGTCCAGCCTACTGTGACTCATTTTATATTAAGATTTAAAAATCTAGTTGGTATTGCTTTCAGAACTGCACATGATTATTTGCAGCTAGCAGGTTGTTAATGCTGTCCATCAAGTCTAACAGTCTGCGGTCTATTAACTAATCTCAGCTAACGCCAGCTAACAATGTTAGCTCAGTGGCGAGTAGCCTTCAGTAATTATAATAGTATTCAGAATACCTTACTCACATTGAGTAACCTAACAGAATATGTTACAAACCAGATTTTGGGCCATGTATTCTGTAATCTGTAGTGGAATACACTGGTAATACAAAAAATGTACACATATTTACATATGGTCTTCAGAATTTTTTGGCAGCAGTGTACTAGACACTGATGAGGACATAGTGGAGGAGTGGAACTTCACCATCACTGACTTTGGTAGCTTGAACTTCTTCAGCTGCCGCAGGAAGTAGGTCCTTGTTCATATTTTTCAGGAAATGTAAGGACTACACAGTGTCCACTGGAGAGTTATGCAGGAAGACGAGGTCCTGTGAGGTTTTGTATGTCCTGTTCACAATCAGCTCCGAGCTGTGCTTGATTGGAGATGGGACAGCACAAAGCTGTCAAGCTTTCAGTTATTTCCATAACTACAGAGGTCAATGAGATGCGTCTGTAGCCATTAAGGCTTGTGAGCCTTGTTTTTGTGGAAACAGGAATATTGTTAGAGGCCTTGAAGCAGGCTGTCAAATGACATGTCTCCAGTGATGTGTTGCAGATGTCAGTGAATTGTGGAGACAGTTGATCAGCACAGTTGCTTCAAGGTGGATGGAAACGCCAAATCTGGTCCACGTGCTTTGACAGGGTTTATCTCGGTCTCAAGTATGGAGAGAGGTGTGGGGGGGATAACAGCTCTGTTCCACCGCTTGTCGAAGCAATAGTAGAAGCTGTTCAGGCCGTTGGCTAGGTGTGAATTGTAGGTGAGGTGAGGGGCTTTAGGCTTGTACTTCGTTAAGTGAGTATCAGTAGTCAGCATGACCTGCTAATGAAGCCACTCAACTAACGTAATATGCTAATGTTCTCTAATGTGTGCCTTTCTCTTGGTTTTATATATACTTCTCTTGTTTGCCACTGATTCCTGCTCTCTACTATTTATATTTTATTCTTGCACCATGTCATTGTACATGTACAATGACAGTAATTCTATTCTATTCTATTCTATTCTGCATCTTTGTTTTCCAAAGTGCCCACATGTCGACCATAGGTGTATTTGGACTCTCAGGATCTAATGCATGATTAAACTCCCCCCAAACCCAGTTTTGGTAGTGGATGTTGCAGGAGTCACTGCTAGGTAAGCTAACTGTCTGTGTTTAGCTAGCATTCACTAATGCCAAATACTACCATTGCTAGGATTTCAACAGCCCAGAAGTCTCTTATTTTGGAAGGCTCAGCCAGTTTGATGGCTGTTAAAATAAATACTGAGAAATAAATACATTATTAAAACGATAAATAGAAATATCTAACTTGCCATTTGCCCTTTAAGTGCCTTGAGGTGACTGCTGTCGTGATTTAGTAAATAAGTATATACAGTGTTGGGGAGTAACGGAATAAATGTACCGCCATTACATATTTAAAATACAAAATATGAGTAACTGTAATCCATTACAGTAACTGTAATCCAACTGTAATCAATGCCTCTGTCAGTGCGCCCCAGGGTGGCTGTGGCTACAATGTAGCTTACCATCACCATTAAGTAATCCAAAGTATTCAATATATGTTACTCTCATTGAGTAACGTTACGGAATACGGTACAAAACATTTTGGGGCATATATTCTGTAATCTGTAGTGGAATACATTTTAAAAGTAACCTTCCCAACACTGAGTATATAAATAAAATTTAATTGAATTTTCAGACAGACGCAGTCATTAGCTGGAAACTGGTTTCTTTAGTACAGTTGACGGCCTCTGTCACCATCTTGATAAATCTGCTCTTTAACGTCATCTAGTGACTCTGTCCACACTCCAAAATGCTTCCTCCTCATCCAACCTTAGCCTCCTTACCTTAGCTGTGAGCTTGTCATTGTTATAACTCAGCGTGGTGGGAGATAGTGTGCAGCTGTCCTCACAAGAGCCGATGGCGTCACAGCATCTGTATACTCATCCAAACTTCCCAGTCAGTGCAGTCCAGACACGCCTGCAGATTCTCCATAGCCTCATTAGTCCACCACCTAATGTATCACTACAGGTTGAGAAAGTTTTAATTTCTACCTGTATGTAGGGTTCAAATTGGGGGTGTTTTGGTGTATATACTCATAGTGGGTAGTTTTCCTGTTTTGCTTTGACAAAGTTTGACTTTCTTTGTCTCTTTATTCACTGCACAACGCTTTTGGAAAATGAATGCTGCATCAGCACATATTACCGTAAATCCCAGACTACAGAGCGCACCTGATTAAAAGCCACATGCTCTAATTTTAGAAAGAAAATCAATTTTGTACTTGTACAGGCTGCACCGGATTTTAAGCCGTATGCGTTTCACTTGTAATATGAGATATTTACACAGAAACATTACACATGAGGATTTTTAACGTTTAATTTAATTCGTACGGTAACATAAACATGGTAACATAAACATACAAAAATACATACTGCAAATGCTTTTTTTCTTCGAACAGCGCCTGTAACACGGCTACCTTTAAGTATACGTACGTATCAGTAACACACAAATTACGTTGCTTATGGTTTTTTTACGGAACAGTGCACAAACAACATTACAACAGCTCTTAACAACCGGTAAAAATATATACCGTATATATACTACTTATCAATTTTATTGGCCTACTGTTACCAGGCAAAACGTTTTTGGCCGCATGAAAAAAATATGCATTAGCCGCATGTCTGTATAAGCTGCAGTGTTCACAGTGTGGGAAAAAAGTAGCAGCTTATGACCCGATGCAGTCTTTAGGTCTTCACAGTGCACATATACTTTTGCACAGTATGACACACCGTCTCTGTAGTGAGTGCACACGCTTTGTATAATATATTGTTGAATTTACAAGCAGGAAAGTGGTTTTAATTCCACTGTAATAAGTGCTTTTTGAGCATTCCTCTGCCGCCTGTACTATGCAATCTGCCTGGGAGTGGAGGGTTTAATCGCCTGCATCTAAATTATATGTCGGTGTTTAGCGTACCTTGGGAGTAGTACAAAATTTATCTTTAAATATCTAGTTACTGAGTGTTGGTGCTTTATAAGCTATCAGTCCTGAATATGCTCTCCTGCCTTTCTGTCTGCTACCAAATGGGGGCAGAGCAACACTTTGTATCTCCTCTTGCCTCCTCTCTCCAACAGATGATGAAAAAATTTTCATTAGAATTAGCCAGATGCTGTTGAGAATTACTCCAAGCTCCAAGAGAAAAAAAAGATAGACACCAGCATGACTTATGAGCATTTTAAAGACAGCAACATCTGGTGCCACTACAGAACTTGCCCCAAGAAAATAAAGAGTCACTAATTTACTGTCAAATCCCAAATCCCAAGGAAATAATAATTAACATCTGATTCTTATAGATGAAGTATTTTGGGGGGCAATGAGTAACTTTAATATTAAAATGAATTTATACACTTCACAGGAAAAATGTATCATTCTTCATTAACATTAAGAAACCTTTTTAATATGTTGACGTTCTTTGAGTACAGTTTCTTCTTCTTATTTGTTACCAAAGCTTAGAAGTGGAAAACATAACACATATGAGTCTTTAAGACCTTCTGTAAAACAGGCACAGTGATGCCATCGTTGGATTTTATTCAGTAATTTGTTTATTATAAAGAATTGGAGTTGAAATAAACCTTTCTTGGGCTTTTCTCGGGGAAGTGAGTGTTTGTGTTCTGAGTGCACATCCTCCTGAGTGACCATGACAAGCCTCCGTGCAGGATATTGGTATGTGTTTCCAGGTGTACAGCAGTGAGCCACAGAGCACTGAAGTGTGTCATTGAGAGGGCCTGTGGGGCTTAATGCCCAGCCGCTCGGTGTGCACATTAATCTGAATGAAGGCACAAAGTGACAGGCCTGAGATTTTAGACTGCCCATTAAAGCTTACAGTCACATGTTTCTCACTGTCACAACCGTGGGGCTGGACCAGCAGCTCAGGTGCATTCAGTGGTTGTCCAGCAAACACAGGGAGCTGTGTGGATGGTTGCTTATTAAACAACGATGTGCTAACACCATTTCACATCAGTCTCTAACATCTCGTGCCTCGATATGTGTTTGCATTGTTGTATTTGGATTCTCCCAACACCCACATGCTCTGGAGTTAATCAAGAGTGGCATCTTCAGTCAAAGACTGATTGCACAAAAATGTCTGAGCTCCTCAGGTCTTTTATCAATATCCAGCAATGACAGCGTGATAATTGATATTTATGGATCAAGAGCTTCAATAAAAGTATTTGTTTTGTGTATCTGGCTGATTACACACTCAAAGTGCTTTGAGAGGTCAGGTAGAGTAGAAACCAGTCCATTTACAATTAGAGTTAGATTATGGTGCTTGAATTGGTTGTAAGCTGGACAGTTTTAGAATAAGGAAAAGATGCAAAGGATAAGAGAATAAGAGGAGGGGAGGAAAGGGAGGAAGTAAACAAGGGGAAGTAAAGGAAAGAACAGAAAGGGAGAGACGAAGGATTGGCAGCAGTGTTGGTCAAGTTACTTGAAAAAAGTAATCAGTAACTAATGACTGATTACTTCCCCCAAAAAGTAATCCCATTACTTTACTGATGACTTATTTTCAAAAGTAATTAATTACTTAGTTACTTTGTTACTTTTTAAAAACACGATTTACAACCTCAATAGGTGATAAAGCGATAGATCTTTCAGCCCAATTCTTCATTTTCTGCATAATCCATCATACAAAATGTAATCAAATGGAAAAGTCTCTTTTTAAAACTTGTTTTATTAGTTTTAATCTTTTAACTTTATGCATCAAGCAAAAATGTAATTATATGCAACATTCTCTGACTTGAATAAATTAGTTTAACATTAAAACCTATTTTCTGCACATTCCAGCACATAAAATAAAATATTTTTTGTGTTTACACTCACTCTTTCAAATAGATGCAAGTAAAACACAGCAGAAAATAAATAAAGTCAAAGACTAGCGGTCCTGTTGCTCTATTTTCACCTGTAAAGCAGGAGTAGGGTAGGCGGAGGTTTATCCTGGTGCAGGTGTGCAGCAGCGAAGGATTGCTTGGAAGTTTAGGGTTTTTTTCGCTGTAAAAAGAAGTTTTCTTCCCACGCACAACGCTAATGGACGCTAATGTTTTTGTCACTTTTTATGGAATCAAACTTAAAGTAAAGTCAGTACTTCCACGCTTTAAACGCTGCACGCTCATACTCTCTCCTCACTCGATATATGATCCACTGTTGATCTGCACACAGCTGTTGTCACGAATGGCGCACTCGCTTACGTCACTGTCATGAGACATTCTCGCAAAAAAATCACGGTTTTAGTAACGCAGTAACGCAGCGTTCCTACGGGAAAGTAACGGTAATCTAATTACCGTTTTTGCAATAGTAATCCCTTACTTTACTCGTAACTTGAAAAAGTAGTCGGATTACAGTAACGCGTTACTGCCCATCTCTGATTGGCAGAATGGAGAGAGTGAAGGAAAACAAAGAGGAAAGGATGGGAAGGAAGGAAGGAAGGAAGAAAACAAGATAGATTTGCATCAGAAAGATGAATGGAAGAAAGATGGTGAGTGGAACAGAACAGAGCGGTCTGAGAAATGACAAGTGGATGCTCTCCCTTTGACACCGTGATCATTTCTCATGAATGTTGACAGCCCCATATCTTTTTTTCCTCTTTTTTTACATCACTGTCTCACACACCCCTTGGCACCAATCAAATCTTACATGACAAGGCTGTCAGTCAGCGTTAAGCTACAGGTCTCCTCACCATAACACTCTGAGCCTGACAAAGGTCAACTGTTGCTGAAAAGTATTACTCCCTGGGTCAACACTTTCTGAATTAGTTACAGTGACAGTGACACATACAGCCAGATGAAGCTCTGATGTTTCTTGTCAGTGTGGACATTATAGCGGCAAACGACTCGAGGATTAGTTGAACTACATCCTAAATGTCCGCACTACCGAATCAATAAATGAGTGAATTAAAGGACAGCAAAAAAGAAGAAGGAAGAAAAGTTGACATTTCAGATGCCAGTTAGAGTCTTACCATTCTTATATTTAAAAACTGTAACATGCTAAAGGCCACAGCTTCCTGGAGTTTTCTTGTCACCATGAGGTTTCCAAGACGCCAGCAGAGACTCCAGGAAGCCACGGTGCCCCTGTTTGCCAAGAAACCGTTACAGTCCATATATCTTCCAGTAAAAAACAATTATGTGTGTTTTCCTCTCTGTGTTAGCTCACTATGTTAAAGTTTTCTTCTTTGTCTTAGGACTCAGTGACACCATAAATGGTGCGAAGGCAAACTCATGCACAAGTATATAATATTAAATCTTGACTTGACTTACAAGGATAAGGGTCAAAAATTCAGCTCCCACTTTAAAATTGTACAGACGAGGTGATGCGTCATATACAGCTGAGTTTCCTGATCTGCATTTTGAAGTTTATCATTGGTATATTGGGTGCAGGTCACTTTTTGGAGCCAGTAGTGGTCCTGTTTGCATGACAACACTAAGTAAGCTGTAGTCAAAAATCTCCTTGTAAATGCTTTGATTGCTTTGGAAAGTTGGTGTGGAAAAAAACACCTGCTCACTAAACAGGACTGAAACTGTGAAATGTGCAACACAAACTGGTTTGCACTGCACAAGTTCCACTACCACTCGGTGAGTACATTTCGAATGTTTACAGACGTATTCCCTACAAACTACCAGTGACCAATCAGCCAATCACATGGAGTTTTTTGTTGCGGCACCGCTTTGTCAACGATTTCACCCAATGACAGCCAGTGCCAGGTGACTGCAGGGATCTCAAAGCTGTCCCTAGGTCTGTGTGACTGAGGCCTAACAGAATAAAAAATAGAAACACATACAGTACTTCTTTGATGGTCTGTGCCACATGTCAAACATTTTTTGGATAATTCCATCAAAAATGACCCAAATGAAACCAACAGTGCCCACACAGTCAAGAGATGCAGTTAGTGAATTGAATTAGTGGAGATGAAGCATACAGCGCCCCTGTGTTAGCACCAGTAATGCATACGCACATGTATGAGTAGTTCATTATTTTTTTTGAGTAATGATCCCAACACTGGGTGGCGCGCATGTCAATCAAAGCCACCTCCTCTCCTCTCTTTTTAAGCCTTAACAGATGAGTCTTAACAAATGATGGTTGGATGAGTTATTAAAAAGGGTCCCGATGAAGACAGAAAATAATAACAAAACATCAAAGCTGGTTTTTGGACCAGGTTGTAAAAAAGGAAGTGACAGTTTAACACAGAAATACACTTTTCAGCCTTGGATGTTGTGACTTGGTTTCCATCCATTTTATTCTCTGTAAGTTTAACAGCACCACTCTGACCGTGTTTTATCTGGCATCTAATCACACAAACGCAAACACGGGCATGCACATGTGAGAACAAGCAGAGGAAGGTGAAGGTTAATTAAAGGCGTGTCTCCCGTCTTGTCTTATGCCACCCTCCACAGATGGAGACACTGATTATATCCTCCCTTTCCTCTCTGAGCACCAGGCTGCATTTTGGCCTCCAGCTGCCTCCCTGCAGAGCACCACTTCCTCTGGATAAGAGTTATAGAACCAACTATCTTCATATCTAGGCTACAAATACCAGCTGTAATCTGTGCACGTGTGTGTATACAAGTGTGCTATTTGTGAGCAATGTAGGACAGTCTGCATAGGCCTGGAATACTGGAAATGATAAGTAATGTAACAGTAATATCCTAAAATAGCAAATACAAGCTGACCTCAGCTGAATATGTCGTATGTTTACAGCAAAAAAACAAACCTTGTACTTAAAAGTGACAAGAAGGCTTTACTTTTGGAACCCTGTGGATGTCATACAGACATGTATGTCAGCAAAAGTGTTTTTATTTTACTGAATTTTCATTCATTATCTTTTATTTATTTATTTTTGTCAGGAAAACTACATTAAATGAACTGGATATGAAACTGGAAATGAAATCAATCTGTGTAGATTTGTGTACATACCTTACATGTAATTTAATATATTTCTTCAAGGTTTCTTAAAGTTTTCTTTAAGCCCCTCCCACCCCGGACTTACTGTATGGTAGCTGGGATAAGCTCCAGCTTCCCCACAACCCCGATGAAGCGGAAGAGGATGGATGAATGGGATTTGATTGACTCCCCTCAAGTGGCCGTTTAAGGAACTGCAGTGTTTGACACTCGCATTGGAGGCTGGAGGTCGGCAGACGGCAACAGCAAAATTATGAAGGAGAGAAAGACTGAAACGTTAGTGTTGTCCTTTAAACTTAGTAATCTGTCAGTTTCATTTCTCAGACTGATCTAATTTTGCTTGTTTGTAATGCTCCTCTCAAACGAAACCCTAGTCGAACAATTAAATCAACGCCTTTTGGGAATTTCTGAAGATGTAGTTTGGGGTAGTGTAGGTGGTTTTATTGTTGCTGTTTATTGTCTCATGATAACTGCCAGATGTACTTTTTTTGTCTGTTTATTTCAAATGAAACAAAAGCTGTAAACACATCCCTTCCTGTGAGCGATGGTCTGTCATAAAAACCAACTATGGTTAGTAACAAATGCGAAAGCTTACATGGGTGTTGTACAGCAGCAGAGAGCAGCACACATCTACCCACTTCTGGGAAGACTGGGGCATTGTGTTAACACAAACCTGAACACAAGCTTGAGACCAGCAAAATGCCAAAACCTCTGCTTATAAAGCTGTTAAAGGTAAAGGGTTTCCCTGCAACACCCTTAGTCAAAGCTTCCTCTTCCCCTCACTCTTGGGACAAATCAGATCTTCTTCCACTGTCCGTCCTCCACCCTACGCCCACACTTTGGCTCCTACTTAGCCCACAGCACCACAGAGGATCATTTCAAACTCTGTTTTCTGAGCAAAGATGAGACAAAGACTGCCTGTGTCTTTGAGGAATACTTACCGACAGAATTTAATGAAAATAGATAAATGAATAAATAAAAGATTTAAACATAGAAGACTAATTTCTAAGGATTTTAGGACACTTATTACCTCGACGTGTGTGCATACTGTGTATTATGAACACTATGAACAAGCACATTTTGTGTACCCACTTTTCCTGGAGCCCAGAAATCGTGCAGCTGGACATTCTTATAACACTACCACATATCACATTTATATACACCCACAGGCAATTTAAAGTCTCCATTTGACCTTACCCCCATGCCTGTGGAGTGCAGAATAATACTGGAGGAAAACCACACAGGCATAGAAACGTATGCTGACCAAAAATCTGAATATAATTTTAATGGATTTTATGATTTCAAATAAGCAAGTCTGCAGAATTTTTGGATCAATGTGTTTCATGCAAGGCAGAGAGGGAATTTGGAGATAATGTGGCCCAAATTGATCACTTGACTTTTACAGCAGACCTGCTGAAAGGCATTTAAGATGTGTGTATATGTGTGTGTGTCTGTGAGTGTGTGTGCACATGCAGTACTGCTGACCTTATATCACTTCCAAGTACAATGCAGTTTTTTTTCCACCTATGCCTGCTGCCTCACCAGATTTTTACTTTCAGAGAGGCATGGAGTCCAAATAGTGGCATGTACACACACACACACACACACACACACACACACACACACACACACACACACACACACACACACACACACACACACACACACACACTCACACTCTCTCTCTCTCTCTTTTTCCTGTTCCCGTGAGAGCCTGACTGTGTGCCAGACAGGAATTGCATACATTGTCCCTCCCCACCGTCCTCCTGCTGGGACGCAGCACCTGCCCCTCCACCTCAGCCATGTCGGGCGATGCGTCTTTTCTGGGACAGGATGGGACGGGTGTCCAGCCGCAGTGCTTATGGGTAAATGCCAGGGGACAAAAGCCTTGGTGTGTGAGCTCAGCGGAACTCACGGCTTGTTTTCTGAAGGAAGACAGGACTCCATCTGCTTTGTCTGCGCTTTCACACAGTTTCCCTTCTGATTCTGTCTATTTATGTTTCTTTATGAATCAGCTCTCTCTTTCTTCCCACACTCTCTTTTTTCCCTCTGTTTCATTTGGTCTTTCAGTCTAATATCAGGGTAGTAGATGGACAGGCTACTTGGAGAAATGTCATTGTTTCTTCCTCTGCTGTCTTTTCTTTGGTTACTACCTTGGCCAAGCTCAATGTGTCTGAGTAACCTTCAAAAGCTGTAAATCAGTTTTACCACTATTTTCACTCATGAGTTCACAAATACCAACTCCTTCAAATGCACAAGGACAGTCCATTCACTGTGTTCAAGGTCTTGTTAAGGAACATAAATAAAAAGAAATCTCAGAAAATGCTCGACAAATTAATCTTCATTTATAAGTGTAGCAGTGCAAGAACTCGATGGAGCCTATCCCAGAAGATTTTGGGATCCATTCTGGATAACAGAGCCACTCACATTCAGATATACGGCCAGTGTAGAGTCATAAATTAACCTAACATGCACAACACTGGAGTGTTTGAAAAGGTAAGTCATTTGCTGGGCATGTTTCTCCATTTGTCTCTCGGTAGCCATGGTGGTGAAAACAAGTGAGCACCAGCCGTTGTAAATATCGAGACAGATTATCGTGACTACAGGCTCTGGACACAAACGTGCCACTGCAACATTAGAAACTGTGGCCCATGATGCTATGAGACGTGTTACGGAAAGGTTTACATATTCATCAAACTCAGAAAGTCTAATGTTGATCTCAGTAAATGGAAAGAAATGCCTCCTTCCCTTTACAGATATTAGCAAATATAGTTTTTAAAAGTGACGCAATGTTCAGCAGGAAAGCAGAAAAAATCTTTCATCAAAGCCGACTGTTTACTGTAGCTTTTGGGCTGTGTTAAATATTGATATGACGTGTCACAGCTGGTGAAATGATGCTTAGTGGACAGAGAGTTTTATTGTGGCCAGCTGGTCATGGACATAGGTGGGAGGTAACAAAGTACAAATACTTTGTTACTGTACTCTTTGGAATCTCAGGTTGCTGTAGTAAATGGTAGAAATGTGTCAGCACCACTGGTGTGTGAAATTACAGAAAAAGTAGCAATGCTCTAGTGAAAAAACAGGAACTTTTCTGTCATTTCATTATTTATCTATCACTTAGTTACTTTGGTGTAGTATGACCCACTACACCAAATCTACATCAGATCTTCCAAAGCCATCCAGTGGGCCGGACTGGAGTCTCAGGTGGGTTGATTCTGGCCCCGGGGGCTTATGTTTGACACAGTGACCTGATACATTGACGTTGCTCTGGTGATCTTTAGAAAAGTTTTTAATCAAGTAAAACTGCTAGACTCCTTGTTTTGATTCAGTGCCATAAGTGACAGACTGATCATGTATCTGAAAATCCAGAATCTGTTAGGAAAATGTTTAATCGAGTTCATGATCAAGCACCTTTTCCTCCACCTGACAAGTCAGGTGCTGGTGCAGCCAACTCCCTCTGTAGCCTGGTTCAGTAATGCTACCACTGCAGTTCTCCTGTCAACCGGTCCTCATGGTGTTACCATGCAGGACTGCATCACCATCACAGCTGCTTAGAGCTCAGTCTTTGCCCCAACCATCAGTATACCGTTCTCAGACACATGAAATTTAACATATGTGACATATGATGTAACTGCCTAATTTTTTTTTTTTAAAAAGCAACATACTTTGAAACATGTATAAAAAACAATAATGAAAAATAACAGTAATCCAATCCATCCTAATGGCACAGTGATGCATTAACATTTATCTTCAGTGTCTTGGTTTACTGCAGCAAGATGCATTTGCTGGATAGCTTAAGCTCACAAATAAATGTCAGAAAATGTCATAGCATCCCATCAAATACCTGAAATATTTCTTTCGCTGCTACAACTAGAGAAAAATGTCTACTTCCCATGTCAGAATAGGAATATTATGCTCTCTGTTACTCTGGTCTGATCATCACGACTGATGTGACCTCACTGATGCTGATGCCTCACCAAAGGGACCGTGGAGAGGCTAACGGAGAGGACAGAGAAGTGAGCAGCTCAGCCTCGACTCTGTTGCCTGGATGCTGCTGCTGAGTGTCACAACAATCTGAATGAGTGAAGACCTGTTGCATGGTTAAGAGAGGAAACAAAGGAAATGTCTGTGTGCTGAACACTGTAAATACTGACAGGGAAGACAAGCATGGTCACATATGTTCTCATGCACACACACACACACACACACACACACACACACACACACACACACACACACACACACACACACACACACACACACTTACCAAAACTATTCTCCTGCTGTTCTCCCTGCTAAGCCGACAGCTCTGCTCTTCTTAAAGTCGCCTATTATCATTATCCATCTATTGACCTCAACACCATTATCCGAAGATCTTAACTCCTCCTATATGTTCCATCATTACTAGAAAGTAATGGCAAGTGGTCTGACCAAGAGCAAATGGGGGATTTACGCAGCGCTGGGGATCCATATTGGAGAGATGCAAGCTCAGGGAAAACTGCAGGAGCTCAAGCAACAAGGTATTTATTAGCAGCCATAGAGACGAGCGCAATCAATAGGCACCATCATGTTAGAGTGGAAATGGAAATTTGATAGCAAGCCTGCTCTGGCTTTGTGTCTGTGTTTGTCTACTAAACTAGGAGCTGTGATCAATATGCAGCAAGTCCTGAAGCATCAGACAGTGACTCATGTCCTAACAGCTCATTGACTGTGCCAGCGTAACCCGATGGCTGCAGCGCTGTCCTGTGAACAGGCAGGAGCTGTGTCCGAGCCTCAGATATGAAATATCGGAACAGATAGTTTTATAGTATTATGGCTCGGGATATTAGTTTTTGTAACACCTGTCATTCCTCAAATTGTTAGTCTGTTGTTGTCTAAGAATTTGCTCTGAATTCTCCAATCGTGTTTAACTGGGTCGGGGTGTGGTGACCGTGAAGGCCATAGCGATGTTGTTTACATCATTTTCACACTCATCAGACCATTCAGTGACTCCCATGAGGACAGAAATATTTCATCGGGGGATAAAGGCAATGATTCAACACAATTCTGTATTGATTTGCAGTGACCCTGCCCTATAACAGGATTAGCAGACATAAACTATACAAGCAGCAAAATGACCCAAGAGCAGATACATCTGCTCACAGTGGAGGTTCAGATCTGGAGCGTTCTCTCAGTGTATGCCACACATGTGCTTGTCCGCTTGTCAGGAACATAGGGATCTAGGGAAGGACGACTCAAGTGAGCATCTAACTTTAATTCCACATCACTGCAGACCAGCGCGACTGAACTCTCAAATGTGCACTTGTCTTTCCTGTCTCCCAGCCTGTTCTTGCCGACACTGTTGGTTTACAACATTTTCAGTCACCTGAAGAAGTGTTGGTCATTAGCTTTTTTTCTAGACTTCACACTCATGCACAGATGCGTTTCAGTCATTAAATATGGGCTGTCGTCCAAAATATCTGACACTATGATGACACTTTGGTCACTGTTCTTCGTGAAGCTGTTCATCCAACAGTGAACCCACCTTTCTGTTTGTTGTTTTTTCTTCTTGTAATCTTGGTATAAAATCAGAATCACGTAGAGTCTGCTCAGCACTGTACATACCACTGAGCATGACTGGATGTTAACTGCTGAACTGTACCACCTTGTGTACATTTGTGCAAGCATTCGTGTAATGCTGCACGATGAACACCCAAACAGTGCATAGCTGAAAAGTCTGGCAAACCCTTGAACACCCTCTGATTATGGCTGACCTCCTGCTGACTGGCAACTTTATTCTGGCTGCATTGAATCTATAGAAAAAAAGAGCTGTCATTGGTCATTCCTCCAAAATCTCTGCACATGTGAGTACTGCGTTCATAGATGGTGGGAAAGAGCACATTTTCCAGCGGACCACACAGGCAGAACTGATTGCACGAGGCTTGACTGATGCACTGGACTAAAGGGGTCTGAATGAAAACAATCAAGTATGCATCACCACTGACAGCAGGGCGAGTACAGTGAAAGCCACTTCACTTAACAGCTGGTCTTATAGCTGAGTGCAAGCGGTGGCCAAAACACTGTAGCGACTGGTGAGTAGCTTTGGCTTTCAGTAGCTTTAAAGTCATCCACTGACAGATACTTGGGCTGGATTAGTTACAATAAAAACACAATTTTCACACACGGTTACACAATGAAGACACATTAAATTATTTTTAAGTGTCATTTTCAATGGACTGTAGAGAATGAAAATAAAAAGATTTTGTAAAGCTTGCGTGTCTTAACTGCGACGATTGAACAAACCATCTTCCTTTATTGGCTTATTTCTTTTTAATTTTTTAGTGCGGCACTGAACGGTGGAAGCGTGGGTCTGCTGGCATCTGTGACAGTGATGGCAGCTTTTATTAACACTGGTTTAAAAAAAAAGAAAAAAAGACAGAGACCTGATGGCACCTCAGGAACAACCGTATTTCCCCAAATGCCAGCTTGTTACAGAGTGACCAGCAACATCGGGCTCATCCCAAAAGAAGTGGCAAGAGTGCTGGAAGAACAAAAGACTATTTGTCAAGACATGGCTTTGGACAGAAACACAGACATGTGGTGCCAGCGTTGAAGCACACCGATGTCCCAGAGTCTAAGCGTGAATTATTAGGCCGTAGTTTGTAGATTCTGGTATACCTTGATGAAAAATATGCAGACAAAGTCATTGATGACATGAGTGACATTGTTACCAGAGTCAAATCAAGAATGACGGCTCAGCACATCAAGCCAGACAAGATAAAAACTATTAAAACAAGAGCATTGTCTGAAGTGATAGATGACTTCCAAGGCCAGGCGAGAGCTTCAGGTACAGAAGAAGGTGCTGTTGATGAAATACAACTACCATTTGTGTAGTGAGAAAGAAAAGGAAATATTTGTGTAGTGAGAGATTTCGCCTTTCAAGGAGGAGGCTGAGGAGAGGAGCATCTCTGCTTAAACTTAAACATAAGCCTACAGGTCAAGTCAATACTATATTGTTCCATTTTTTTGTTTAGCATAAGGTTGTAGTTGGGATGTATTTTTAACTATGTACTCACACATATATAATAGTAACTGTTACCTTTAGTAAGAGTAAATGTACTGAACTGTTACTTTGCTTTAAGATTTCAGTTCAATTTAGTTTTACTTATGAAATCACAAAGGTCACATCAAGGTGCTTTATGTTGTAAGATTAAGAACCTAAAATAATATAGAGAAATCCCAACAATCAGAAGGCCACCTATGGGTAAGCACTGGGTGAAAGTGGGAAGGAAAAGCTCCTTTTCAACAGGAAGAAACCTCCATCAGAAGCACCTTTGGGCAGGTGTGGCCATCTGTTAGAGGTGAGGGGAAGGAGACACCGGCTCTTACTTCATTTTATCCCATCCCTTGCCATCATAGCTGTATATCTTTTTTAAATGGACAAGTAAAGAGTCGAGAGTAAACTTTGCAGAGGTTTGTGTATCAGCATAGTAACCAAAAAAAAACCACACAGTAAGCTAACTTGTCTGTAATACGATGTTCTCACAACCTTCATGTTTAATGCTTTAGTATTTGAGTGAGATCAGCGAATGAGAATTGGTAATTGTTTAATGTCTGTTGTCTGACTCCAGCTTAAAATCACAAGGATAAAATGACTATGCTGCAAAGCTAGCAATCTATCTATTAGCTAAGGCCAGCAGCTGCGCACCGTGACAGATGCGTACCTGACAAAACAACATGCATCTGTCCCACCCCCTAACACCACCACCAACAACGATCAATCCAGTGGTTTGAAAAGAAAATTTCAATTTCTAGCCAGAATTTCCTACAGCCAGATTTTACTGTGTACAGCGAAATCAGCCGTATGGTCCTCTCTGCTCATTTCATGCTATGCGATTTCTTTTCACCAGTATCATTGCATTTCCAGATCTCGTCTTTCCTTTGCCTCTTTGCGGCGATCACTTTTTTATTATCGTTATTTTTTTCTCCCGAAACCAGACACCTACATGACAAAGGGGTATGTTGAAGTATTTTATAGAGATTGTAAACACCCAAAGATGTGAGGCCAGAACTCTGGGTGGGACTGATGTCCTGTCTCATGAGCAAATGATTTAACCATCCTTCTCTCTGCTGAACCGCAGCCTTGCAAAGAAGGGATGTTACATGAATCAAACCAAGGAAATGAAGTGTTTTCATAATTCACCGTATATCAAGACACTGTTGAACAGATGATGTTTTCGCACCCGGCATGATAGTCACAAACACAGCTGTCCTTGCTAGGCTCAGATGTAGTAGAAACATGGTTTAAATGTAGCAGTATATGCATTGGAGAGGATGTGTTTAGGAGCTGTGCCAGCTCAGGAGATGGAACAGATAGCTGTAAAAGTCTCTGCCAGCACTTTGCTTGCCACAGGAATGATGAAGTGTAAAACACTGGGAGGCAGAGCGTCACTCTCCAATATGAGACAGGTGCTTGGAAGCAGCTTTGTAGCACCGAGGCACATCCAACGATAAAATAATCCTGCAGTCGTACAGTGCTGGAAATACAATTTCCCTCCAGATTACTTTCCCCCCATTATTTTTACCCTCTTGCTTCATTTTATACCCATCCCTTTTTAAAATTTCAATTTGTCTGACACACTGCTGGGAAAAGGAAAAGAAGCAGGACATAAATATAACCCAAGCGCTCATCGTGCTGTGGAAACGTCAACACCGAGGAAAGAGTGGACAGACATGAGCTGCTGAAGGAAGAAAGGAGGGAAGTTCCCCTCTCATCTGGTTCTGGCAGAGGAGGAATGAGTCATCCTCAGGAGCGCCGCAACACTAAATGACTTTTCCTTTCCATCCCACTCTGAGGGTCAGCTGAGGTAGAGCGTCTTTCAGAACTAGTCAGGTGCATGGAAATCCTACACAGTATATATACTGCCAGGCAAGAAATGCTGTTTTATTTCACTTTTCTGGGCTAGGCAGTGATTACAGTACCGAGTAAAAAAGCCCAAGGATCATTCATTACCAGCGCATGAACTCCTCACCCTTGCAATTGCCCATGGAGTGCATCCAGTTTGGTGGTGAAACATGACAGACTGAAAGTTCCCGAGGGCACGGAAAATTACAGATCAACTCAGTCACCTAAGAAAAGAGAGAAATTGGGTAAGGAAATTTTTTTTAGGACAAGTAAAATAAGATTCAGCACAGTCACCATCACCTGGAGTCGCAACCCAAAGCGAGTGCTGCACATTTTTTCTTATTTTAATATGTGGCACACACAGATCATGTATGTTCAGTAGGAATACATAAGCTTTGGCTTGGAGGACAAGCGGGAAATCTTATAATCTCGTTCACAGCCATGGCTAGTAAAGTCCATCTTTCCTATAATAATAAATCATATGAATGTAGAAACATCCCCGTGTACAAGATAATGCTGCAGTTTTAAAGCAAGATGACTGTTCAACAGTGTTAAAAGCTAGCACATCACAAATTAACATCTGTGCCAAAAAAAAAGTAGTAACAGAACATTAATGCCATAATGCAGTTAATACATTTTGCACTATACTTCTAGTTTCTGAAATTTGTAGTTCTGAATGGCCACTTTGTGCTGAACCCTAAAGCAAATCAGTTTTCATAGGCTCTATATGTTTATGGCTTGGAAGATAAAACAGTTTTAGCCAGCTTAGCTAGCTAAGGTAAGTAACTAATTCTCTTCTCGTGTGTGGAGTTGATTTGTTTATTTTCTTTTTTTGTTGGTTTAAATTGTATTAAGACTTTAGGCATTACATTTAAAATATGCATTAAGACAGGCATCTTTATAAGCTAGCTGTCTGCTAGGCTTGAGCTAGCAACAAAGTACAAACAATACTGCATCTGTATTGTTTGTACTTTCTGGAGCACTTTTAATGCTAAATCTGACAAATGATGTGGATTATTGTGCAGTTCATTTTATTTTTACAGACCATGTAAGACGTTTGTGCTCAAGATTTTCTGATAAGCGAAATTCAAGCACTGTTATATTTATATGGCAGCAGTAATCAGCACTACGCTGCTCTTCCAAATATAATCCTTTCTGGTGCCAAAAAAAGGTGAAAGCCAAAAACTCGAGGCTTCAACAAGGTATATCATAAACTAATGGTGGCATCATGGCTGCTACCTGAATATTTATTATGCAATCTATGCGTACTGCCCAAGCAACACCAGAAAAACAAAAACTGCACAACACAAGCAGCTATGGAGGCATCGGTTTTTTGTGTCCACTGTTCAGAGGTGAGAGGGATTGTTCAGATATAATGATTAATGGTAATATTTTCACCAACAATAGGTTTGGAGAGCATATTGGCATCAATAAAATATGAGTAACTGATGGCAAAACATTTTTAACAATGATCCGTTGCTTGTTGTTTGATTGAAAAAGAAAAACTGAAAAGTATATTTTATTAAATTTGAAAAGGCAGCTGAACCTGGTCTTTTTCTTGGCTGAAAATTTCACCTGGCTCTTTCCACTATCAAATCCAGATCTTCCCGTTTGGAGACTGTGTCACGGACGAGAATGCGGTGGACTCAAGAGCAGACTCAATTTGCTTAGAACTGTGTATAATTTATTGAAAAGAACAAAACGTGAACGGAACTGGGTTTAACAAAAACCATACGCAGAAAACTAAAGGAAATCCATGGGCGGAGAAACCGGCGTAGAGCACGGGGAGACTTCTAACGGGAACTTCTGTAAACACGGGGGAGAAATGTTACTGAATGGGAAACAAACGAGTAAGGGACAAAGGTACGGAGTGCCAGTGAATAGTCTTGGGCTTACTTGGCGACCCTAGTCATTTAACGGGGAAAAGGCTGCCAGGGGTGTATTCCAAAGAGGGTCAACAGTGGAGAGTCCGGTCCAGATTTCGAAGAGATGGAGAATACAGACTGAAGGGCAGGCTGAGGAGAAGTGGAGTATATAATCCTCGGGTTCCGAGCAGATGGGAGGACAGGATGGAGACCAAAAACAGCACTACTGGTGAGTGCGATGGGTGGAGAATCTGAAGAATACAGGAAACAAAAACATATTAACCCAAGGTCCAGATATACAGAGTCAGAGCTCAGAGGAGGCCGAGTTTACCACAGATGGTAGCAGGACGAACTGGCGAGGAGTGGCAGGCCGTGCTGGCTTAAAAACCCTCTAGGTGGAGCCCCGGAGATTGACAACAGGTGATGAGCTGGCCAACTCCACTCCCAGGGACAAATGACAGGAACCTGGACCACGCCCAACCAGACACTCCCACAGCATATGACAGTACCTCCCCCTCAAGGGCCGCCACCCGGCGACCCCCCAGACCGGGCCCTGCGAGGGGAGGAACGAAACGCAGCGATCAGAGACGGGTCCAGAACGAGCGACCGGGGAACCCAAGAACGCTCCTCAGGCCCATACCCCTCCCAGTCCACCAGGTACTGGACACCACGACCACGGCGGCGCACGTCAACGATCCGCCGGACCGAATAGGCCGGATGACCGTCCACGAGCCGGGTGGGAGGCGGGGGAACAGGCGGTGGACACAGAGGACTGCCACGGACCGGCTTGACCTGAGAGACGTGAAACGTCGGATGGACACGCCAGGAAGCCGGGAGCCTGAGACGGACCGCCGAGGGGCCGACGACAGCAGTGATCTCATAGGGGCCAACATAGCGGGGAGCCAACTTTCGAGAAAGCGACCGCAAGGGAATGTCCTTAGCACAAAGCCACACCCGTTGTCCAGGCCGATACGCCGGAGCGACAGAGCGGCGACGATCCGCATAATCCCGTTGCCGGTCGACAGTTGCAAGGAGAGCCCGCCGGACCCTCCGCCACACCCGCCGGCAGCGTTGAAGGTGATGCTGGACCGAAGGAACAGCCAAATCCGCCCCATCCTCTGGGAACAACGGTGGCTGATATCCCAGCGAGGCCTCAAAGGGCGACAAACCCGTCGCCGAGGACGTGAGAGAATTATGGGCATACTCCACCCAAGGCAACTGAGACGACCAGGCCGCCGGGTTCAGTGACGAGACGCAGCGAAGAGCGGATTCCAACTCCTGGTTCAAACGCTCAGTCTGGCCATTGGTCTGCGGATGGAAACCAGAACTCAAGTTGACCTTGGCACCCAGGGCCGTACAGAAGGCCTTCCACACTCGGGAGACAAACTGAGGCCCCCTGTCAGACACAATCTCCGAGGGTATGCCATGAAGACGGAACACATGGTCTGTAAGGAGCTGGGTGGTCTCTGCAGCCGTCGGCAGCTTGTCCAGGGCCACGAAGTGAGCCGCCTTGGAAAACCGATCAACTATGGACAGAACCACCGTCTTCCCCGAAGAGGCTGGGAGGCCGGTAACAAAATCCAAGGCGATATGAGACCAAGGCCTATGCGGGGTACTCAGCGGTCGGAGTAAGCCAGACGGGGGCCGATTAGAGGTCTTGTTACGGGCACAAACGGAACAGGCAGCTACATAAGCCTTCACATCCTTGTCCATAGAACGCCACCAGAAATACCTCTTCAACAAAGCCGTGGTCCTACTCACTCCCGGATGGCAAGTAAACCGGGCTGTATGGATCCAATGGATAACAGCCGACCGGGCGGCAGAGGGCACAAAACGCCGACCGGGCGGGCCGGTTCCCGGATCAACGTCGTCCCGTAGTCCTTGGCGTATAGCCTCCTCCACATCCCAGGTGAGGGAGCCAATCCTGCAGGTGGAAGGGAGAATGAGCTCCGGGTCCCGGGAGTCCGAGTCCGAGGAGTACTGGCGAGACAGAGCATCGGGTTTAAGATTCCTGGAACCAGGGCGATAGGAAATATCAAAGTTAAATCGAGCAAAGAAAAGGGACCACCGAGCCTGGCGGGAGTTCAGTCTTTTAGCCGTTCTGAGATAAGTCAGATTCTTGTGATCTGTCCAGATGATAAATGGATGTTCCGACCCCTCCAGCCAGTGGCGCCACTCCTCCAAAGCCAACTTAATGGCCAGGAGCTCCCTATCCCCAACGTCATAGTTCTGTTCGGCAGGAGAAAGGCGTCGAGAAAAATAGGCGCAGGGCTGGAGCTTGCCACGAGGACCAGAACGCTGAGACAGCACAGCCCCCACCCCCACACTTGAAGCATCAACCTCCACCACAAACTGCCTACTCGTGTCAGGATGGACTAAAACAGGAGCCGAAGTGAAAAGTCGCTTGAGTGTGGCAAAGGCCGAGTGAGCCTCGGGGGACCAAACGAAGGGGACCCGGGAGGAAGTAAGGCGAGTGAGAGGCGCAGCCACCCGACTGTAGTCCCTGACAAAACGCCTGTAGAAATTTGCGAAGCCAAGGAACTGCTGCAGCTGTCTACGCGAACCAGGAACGGGCCACTCCACCACTGCCTTAACTTTTACAGGGTCCGTCTTCACCTGCCCTTCCGCCAGTAAGTAGCCCAGAAACGAGATAGACGAGACATGAAAGTCACACTTCTCGGCCTTCACATAAAGGCGGTTCTCCAACAGTCGCTGCAGCACACTCCGGACATGCACCCGATGTTCCTCAAGGGACTGAGAAAAAATCAGAATGTCGTCCAGATAAACAAACACAAAAACATTCAAAAAATCCCGGAGCACGTCATTCACCAGTGCCTGGAAGACTGCAGGGGCATTGGTGAGGCCAAACGGCATCACCAGGTATTCAAAATGCCCCAGAGGAGTGTTAAAAGCAGTCTTCCACTCGTCACCCTCCCTTATGCGGACAAGGTGGTATGCATTCCTCAAGTCCAACTTAGAGAAGACAGTGGCCCCGTGGAGGGGTTCGAAAGCTGAACTGATCAAAGGCAGGGGATACCTGTTCCTAATCGTGATCACATTAAGGCCCCTATAATCAATGCACGGCCGGAGCGACGCATCCTTTTTAGAAACAAAAAAGAAACCAGCGGCCACCGGTGAAGAAGAAGGACGAATGAGACCGGCCGCCAGCGAATCCCGGACGTACGTCTCCATAGTCCCCCTCTCCGAACGGGACAGGTTATAGAGACGGCTGGAGGGCAGAGGGGCACCGGGGAGGAGATCAATAGCACAATCATAGGGCCGATGAGGAGGCAGCGACAGAGCCCTGTCTTTACTGAACACTTCTTGTAGATCATGATATTCAGGAGGGACAGAGGAAAGGTCAGGGGGGGGAGACAACCACTGGAGGAGAAACAAAAGCCCCCGAGGGCAGAGCTGACTTTAAACAGTTGGAGAGACAAAACAAACTCCAACTCGCTACTTTCTTCCCTGCCCAGTCAATGTGCGGATTGTGCTTCTGCAACCACGGAAAACCAAGGATCACTGGCACGTCAAGGGAAGAGGTGGCAAAGAGAGTTATGTCTTCCTGATGATTACCTGACGTGACTAACTTGACAGGCGCGGTCCGGTGAGTGATCATCGCGAACACCTCATTATTCAGAGCGGCGGCCGGGATCGGAGGCTCGAGCGGAATGAGGGGCAAATCGAACGATTTAGCCACCGCAGCATCTATCAAATTCTGCTCCGACCCGGAGTCAACGAGAGCACGGAGAGAATGAGCCTTAGTACCGGACATCAACGAAACCGAAAGCAAAAAACGGGGTTTATCACTCTTAAAAACACTGCCCACCCGTAACCCCGGACTTACCGGCGGGCCACGCCTTTTGGCTGGACTGGGCAAACAGCGATGCGATGGCCGCTTCCCCCGCAGTAGAAGCACTCTCCGGCTCGGAAACGCCGCTCCCGCTCCTCAGGAGTGAGCCGAGCGCGGCCAATCTGCATAGGCTCAGGGGAAGGAGATCGAGAACGGACGGATGATGTCACCGGAAGCGACGGGGGTAACGCCGAAACGGCCGCGGGTCGAAACAGAGACGGAGAGGGTTTGGACCGCCTCTCAGCGTCTCTCTCCCTCAGTCGACTATCGATCCTGAGAGCAAGAGAGGCAAGCGCTTCAAACGTGGCCGGCTCGTCGTGCACAGCCAGCTGATCCTTCAGTTGTTCGGAAAGGGATGCTAGGAAAATACCCCGCAGCGCAGCATCCGGCCAACCCGCTTCAACAGCAGCGGTGCGGAACTCGATCGCATATTCCGCAACGCTGCGTTTTCCCTGGCGGAGTCCCAACAGCCTCTTAGCTGCAGTACCCTCAGAGATCGGGTGAGCGAACGTAGCCTTGAATTCCTTGAGGAAGTCCTCATAGGAACACGAGGCAATAGGATGAGAAAACAAAAACGCCTCAGCCCACGCAAGCGCCTTACCCCTAAGCAACCCAACAAAATGGGAAATCTTGGCAGCCTCATTAGGAAACGCGTGCGGCGTGCGATTGACGAACAACGACCACTGAAACAGGAACCCCCCACACAGCCCCAGCTCTCCATAAAAAGGCTCCGGTGGAGGAGAAGAGATGCCCCGATAAGCCGATTCAGGACGCGCAACGGCGGGTGCAGGCAACGGTCCCGGCTGACTAGGAAAAACGGGTGGATTAGGCTCCCTGATTTCTGACAACCGGGTAAGTAACTCCTCCTGTTTTTCACTGATAGCATTACACTGGTCCATTAAGGACGTCAAAGTCTGTTCATGCCGTCCTAACACCGCGCCCTGTTTGTTAATGGCGGCGCGAATTGGGTCCGCTGAGTCCATTAGTGGCCAGTTCGTTCTGTCACGGACGAGAATGCGGTGGACTCAAGAGCAGACTCAATTTGCTTAGAACTGTGTATAATTTATTGAAAAGAACAAAACGTGAACGGAACTGGGTTTAACAAAAACCATACGCAGAAAACTAAAGGAAATCCATGGGCGGAGAAACCGGCGTAGAGCACGGGGAGACTTCTAACGGGAACTTCTGTAAACACAGGGGAGAAATGTTACTGAATGGGAAACAAACGAGTAAGGGACAAAGGTACGGAGTGCCAGTGAATAGTCTTGGGCTTACTTGGCGACCCTAGTCATTTAACGGGGAAAAGGCTGCCAGGGGTGTATTCCAAAGAGGGTCATCAGTGGAGAGTCCGGTCCAGATTTCGAAGAGATGGAGAATACAGACTGAAGGGCAGGCTGAGGAGAAGTGGAGTATATAATCCTCGGGTTCCGAGCAGATGGGAGGACAGGATGGAGACCAAAAACAGCACTACTGGTGAGTGCGATGGGTGGAGAATCTGAAGAATACAGGAAACAAAAACATATTAACCCAAGGTCCAGATATACAGAGTCAGAGCTCAGAGGAGGCCGAGTTTACCACAGATGGTAGCAGGACGAACTGGCGAGGAGTGGCAGGCCGTGCTGGCTTAAAAACCCTCTAGGTGGAGCCCCGGAGATTGACAACAGGTGATGAGCTGGCCAACTCCACTCCCAGGGACAAATGACAGGAACCTGGACCACGCCCAACCAGACACTCCCACAGCATATGACAGACTGATGTTGATGATGTTCCGTCTGAAAGTTGGAGAAAGGCTTATTCCACTTTTGAACACTTACCAGGGCCAAGTTGGACACAGACGTTTAACACAGGCCAACCTTTACACCTCTTCCAAAACGTTAGCCTAGGTTTAAAGACTTTAATATTTATCATAAGTACCAATCCTAAAGAAATGTTTTCCATATTTCTTTTATACCTAATATGCTATGATAATCACTACATATAAATAATTAAATAAATAAAAATGCACATTTAGTGTTTTATATTGTCTCCTAGCTGTTCTATGTTAAGATTTGGTTTTGGATTTTATTTAGATTTCTAGGCATGGACACAAGTACCAATTTCTCTGTTATATTATTTTATATTATCAATTGTTTTCTGTGTTATCTCCCTTTACAAACACAAAAGAGACACCTACCTGAAAGACACTTTTATTAAAGAGGGCTTAGATTTTTTCTGCTTTTATCATCTTATATAGGGGAAGATGTTATTGCCAATAATAAAATAAAATATACTCTGACTGTTAGGTAATATAATAGACTTGATCGAGCTCATATTGGACTCACAAAAAAAACCCCCACCCTCATCATGTGCTTCTTTCTCCCTTTCTCTCCGATCTCTCGCTGGCACTCAGATTGGCTGCTGCAGAGCCCCATTTCAGCTGAAATATTATCACTTTAATCTCTGTGGTGGATATTTTTTCTGTCGAGACAACTCTTTCTGGCAGAGATGGGACGTAACCTCACATCCCACTGCCAGGTCTCTCTTTCAGTTTAAAGACAGCTGCTCCTGCTGCTGGGAAATCCCCATGAGAAAACAATTCTTCTAAACACCCATTCTTTGCTCATTTACTTCTTTTTTGTCCTGGTTGTTTTCATCCCCAGATTTTCCATTTCACTCAGATGCTAACGGTCGGAGTAGTGAGGGCATTAATCAAACCCAGTGTTCCAGTGGCTGGGTGTTGGGACCTGTTCCAGCCTGGGTGATGATGGTGGACACTGAGCCTTCTGGCTCACAGTGATTGGGCCTTGCTGGTGCTGCTGGTGTTTGGCTGAGTCCTCAAGAAAAACACGACTGCTCAAGTGTGGGAAGGTTTGAGGTATCTGTTAAAGTTCTTTCTTTTGCCCCTTTTTTATGGACTATTTTTCAATTTGTCTCTGTCTTGGCTTCACCATCCAGGTCCCGCCTACAGTAAAAGACTACATCAGGCTGAAATAAGACTCATCCTTTAAGGACGGTGGAGGACATTCACCCTCCTCTTGAGACATTTTCCCCTCTCTCCTCCTCACTATGCATTATCTAGTGACAGAGGCATCCCAGGCCCTGCTCCCTTCGCTGTGATGGATAGTCCTCAGTGCTCCACAGTGGCCACAGTGATTGGCTAGTCCCGATACAACTCTAAATGGCTTCAGTAGGAATCTCATTGCCCCACAATTCCCTAAAGACACAACCATTCTGTGGCTGCCTCTGCAATCCCCTTCTGCTGGCTGAAAATTGAAATTTAACCAGCGTGCCTTCTTCCTTGGGACTGACCTTTCACCCTTTCAAGCTCTTTTCCTCTTGACGAAAAAGTGCAGCAAAGGAAGGACAAAGGTGCAACGAAAACATGTAATCAGTCAGCACCTGAGGATGTTATCACTGAGAGAAGGTGATACGTTATTTTAGAATTAAGTTCAGTACCTTACTTTTGTTTTTTTTAGCCATCATCCCCGTCCTTCCACTGTCTCATCAGTGGAGCTGTTTGGTCCCTAACTTTCAGATAGAACGGTCTTATCAATGGTGCCTCATCCCAGTGATTTATGTCACTGGCCAACTTTGCTTTAGCTGCTATTTTCTGCTGCCACATCCACTAGAGGAAGAGAAAAAAGAAGGGTATTTGGTGGCCAGCTATAAAGAGTCAGAGTCCAGACTGAGGCTGTGTGATAACAGCAGTTACAGTTTTCTGAGAGCCAAAGGTGAGTGGCTCTTTCGGATCACTGACAGCAGGTATCTTTTCAAACTAACTAATCTGATCCATGCCTCAACACCCAGATTGTTGGTTGTGAAAATGCGTGATGAGAGAATGCTGTAGCAGCAGACTGTGCAGAGGTGGAATCAACATCACTGCAATTATTAATGATGACAGAGTGATGACGAAGGACTGTAATCTTTACAAACAGTGAGGCCACCAACACACAGCCAGAACTCCAGAGAATTTGATTATCCCCAATTATACGGCAAGCTTTTTATCCGTGGAGCCTTAGAAAGATGTGTCCCTACAGCTCGAGCTCTTTCATGAGAATTATGTAGCTTTGTTTTGAGTTGCTTCTCTGACTTTGATGACAACGAGGGAGCTATTCAGTTTCCTTTCTCTTTGCATTTGTCTTTTACACGAATGGATCTCATCGCTTTTCAAGAGAAATGGTTTTGATTTGTACACCACACATGCATTTATCAGAGATGGTTCAAAAGCTGCACTGATAATCATTGTGATGCAGGGTTTTTCACTGACTGTGACTGCAGATCCACAGAGGTATTATCTTCTTAAGTCGCAAGGGAGTGACTTAAAGGGTATACACACCCAGTCAACCAGGGTCTTATATGGCTATTGCTACTTTGATTCTCTCATGTTGTACTAATATATAATCTAAAGATGTTGTTTAGAGGTCAATTTAGGCAAAAAATAATATAAATTCTTATATGGAGAACTAGCAGAGAAAGAATTTAAAAAAGAGATTAATCGGAGAGCTGATTAATCTCCTGGTTGTCAAGACAATAGCCTAGTGTCTACAGTTAGATGCCAACTTAGCATTAGCTAACGAGGGACTGAAAGAAAGAGTTGGCCTCAAAGTTTTACCGCTAAAACAAATCAGGCATGGTCAACAAACCCAAATAAAAAATTCAGAAAAGTAGTTTTAACAAGCCAACAAGCACAATTACTAGACTAACTGGTACATAGCCAGAGCTAACTGGCTACATAGTGTCAGAGTGTGGCTATAGTGCTAATGGGGGAGTCCAAATTCATAGGCTGCATATTCCTGAGGTTGCATTTGTAGACCAATTACGTTACAGTGACCCCACGAAGGCTGTCCAAATTCATAGAGTCCTCCGAATGCAGCCGACAAATGCGTCCTGTTTTTCCCCAGATTTGAAGGATGGGTCGGGTGTATCCTTCGTGGCCCACCATATCCCAGAATTCAAAGGGCGGCCCAGCCAGTTCCAGTTTCTAACAATGGCGGCAGCTACTTAATTTAATATTACTTATTACTTTTTCTGGGTCACAAAGTAAACTTTCAAGATATTTTCAGGCAAGAATGTGGCTGTGTAAACTTCAAATATCTGAATAAATCACTTTGGCTGAGATTAAAGTTACAGTTTTCTCACAGCTGAATAAACGTCAAACAGAAAACTGATTAAACAGAAGTTTGAGTTGATCGAGAATTTACGAATTTACAGTGTCCTGTTATATGTTACATAGCAAGGAGCAGACGGCCGAGTTTATTAAACTCCACTGAGACAGCTGGTGATGCAAAACTGAAGGCTAGACCGTCCAATTTCACAGCCGCTCACTTCCGGTCTACCCGACCTTCAGAGGACCCGGCCCACGGAGACCGCGAAGGCCGGGTCCTCAGGAGGATGCAGCCTATGAATTTAGAAACCCCTAGAATGTGTGTCTGTTTTATTATATTTTCGGTTTAGTTAACAGGGGCGGTGCATGTTAAGCCACATCAGTATAAAAATATACTCACTGGCGATTTTGTTAGGTAAGTTAATATAAACATCTAATTAATAAATCACATTTCAGCAATTTAGACATGTAGACAAGACTGTTTGCTGAAGTTTAAATCAAGCATCACAGCGGAAGGAGAAAGGTGATTTAAGTGACTTTGAAGTTGGCATGGTTATTAGTGCCAGACAGAGTGAGGTCTGAGGATTTCAGAAACTGCTGATCTACTGGGATTTCCCCCCACGGCCATCTCCAGGGTTTACAGAGAATAGTCTGAAATAGAGGAAAAGAAATCCAGTGAGCAGCAGCTCTCTAGGTGAAAATTACTTGTTGATGCCAGAGGTCAAAAGAGAATGGCCAGACTGCTTTGAACTGATAGAAAAGCAGCTCGTTACCACTCGTTACAATCAGTGTATGCAGAAGCGCATTTCCTTGTTGAACCTTAAAGCAGATGGGCTACAGGAGCAGAGGACCACACCGACTGAGCCTCCTTTAAGCTAAGAACAAAAAACTGAAGCTACAGTTCACACGGTGCTCGCCAAAATGAGACAACAAAAGAAAAAGCATTAGGTTGTCTGATGAGTCTTGAATTCTGCTGCAACATTCGGATGGTGGGGTCAGAATTTTCCTTAAACAGTATGAGAGCATGGTGTGTAGTGTGTGGGGGATATCTCTAAAATTAGTATCCTGTTTCAGAGCGATGCTGAAAAACTTGTTCATGTATTTATTACTTCCAGCCTTTATATTCCTTGTAACCGTAGCTCCATGTACACACAGCAGACTTGTACTGGTGAACCCTGAATGTGACTTGAAAAGACAGAGATGGAAATTGCAACACTGTCACTGCACATGGCTTATTTTTGGTTGTGTTCTTGTTCTTAAGCAGTCATGTCCCATTACATCAGCCAAACACTGGTTTATCAGCTTTGTTGAAAGCTCCTGGCCTGTAGGCAGTGGACGGACTTATGTGTCCATTTTCCCATCAACTAAAACAGACTGTCAAAGGCAGGGAGTGCAAGATGAAGAGAAATGACAGCAAGAAAGTTGATAGACTAGTCCATCCACTGTGTCAGCATTTGCTAGTGTATCGATCTTTCGCTCTATATTGTTTCTTTACAGCCGTGTTTCTCTTGAGTGGAAAAGTCGGGAGTACAGCATCAACAGAAGCTCCACAGCACCGAGCTGCTGCTGCATATAGCCGACTCCTCCATTGGCACAGGGGGCTGTCAGTCTGTTTGTCTGTTCTATTACTCTCTCTTTCCAACCCCTGACACACACACACAACACCATCCACTCCACAAATTAATCTGCCACCCTGCCTACACAACTGTCCCTTTTCTGACTGTTCAGCTCTGTGTGTCTGTGCATGTGTTTGTGTGAGTGTGTGTCTCTACGTGCATGTGCGTGTCACAGAGCTACAAATTCTCGACACTGCAGAAAATGTTTCTTTTTTCTGTTCCCTAGGAATAATTCAAGTCGTTCCTGTACTCATGAAGATAAACTTTCCCCCAGTTAATTACAAATGTATGGAAGGATTAGCGGGAGCGGTTACTATTATCATTTATGATTAGTGTCACCATGTGTTGCATGAAAATAGCAGTTCAAGCCTGAATTAATTAAAGATGTTTGTTTACTGTGAAAGCAGGATAAAGACCCAGCACTCCTCACGGCCTAACCTTGGGGCTTTAAGAAATACATAGCTTTGCTATTTTAGAGCTTTATTTCTTCGCTAAGCTGTGGAGCACTTACTTGAAGTATTTTCAAAAACACATATTGAGCTAGAAGAGGTCACTAGCGTTGTTTTGCTATAGAAAGACAACCTTGCTTTCAAGTATGAGTAAGAAAAACCCCTAAAACTGACTCTCTGGGTTTAAATTGTAAGTTGTAATTAAATGTTTAAAAGACAGAAATCTGGAGGTTAATTACTTTAGTGTAGTATGAATGGCAATTAGTAGGAAAACTGCAAAAGCTTGTATTACATCCAGGCTGTGTGGTTATTGGATGTGACCAGGTGCCTCAGCACCATCTCTGTATTCGCAACTGCTTGATGTACAAACTAAACAACATCTATGTAAACTCACACTTCTGCAATATTTACTGGTGCTGTGTCTAACTCCATAAAGCAAAAGAACTTATACAGGAAGAGTTGCAGTCTGCAAGCAAGCAGCTGAGAGTGGAAGTGGGTCTAATTTGCATGTTCACAGTTCCGCGCATACTAAATAAGCCAGTGTAGTTTGGCTTATTGAGTTCTGATCATACTCTTATTTAATAAGAGGTTTGTTTGAATGGGACACTACATTATTAATGCAGAAAGTTCATCTAAAATTTTACTGTTAGGTCCATGGTTTTTGGATAATTGCAACCAAGGTGTGTTTAACTGCAGACTTTCAGTTAATTTAAGGTATTCCATGTTCCATATTCCAAGTATCACATTAACTGTTTAGCATTTTTATACATGGTCATCACCAAATGCTGTTTCCTCCCTCAAGAAGTACTGCTAAACCTTTACTGCAGCTTGTTTGTGGGTCTCTCTGCCTTCAGTTTGCTCTACTGGACTGAGATTAAGTGACCGACTTGGCTGTTGAAGAATATTCCACTTTTTTGCTGTGAGAAACTCTTGGGTAGCTTTTGCACTTTGCTTTGGGTCATTATCCATTTTCACTGAAGCTCTGTGTGATCACGTCTGCAGTGTTGGGCTGAATCCGAGCAGAGAGCATAGCCTAGTACACTTCACAATTCTGCCTGCCGCTTCTATCAGCAGTCTCATCATCAATAAACACAGGAGACTACGATGGCTGCACTAACAGCAATAGGTGCCTATGTCATAATACTGTCGTCACTCTGACAGATGATCACGAGCTGTTTCTGTACTTCTCTATACTTTGCCCCTCCAGTCAATCTGGTCTTGCTTCAGTGGAAGCAGAGGTTTACACTGTTGTAACCCCCTGTAAGATAAGATAAGATAAGATAAGATAGAACTTTATTAATCCCTCGGGTGGGTTCCTCCGGGAAATTCGACTTCCAAAAAGCACAGCAACGACCGAAGTTACAGTTACAGAATTGTTATATATATATATATACACACACACACACACACACACACACACACATATAAATACAGAGACAAATATAAATAAAATATACAAAGGGGATAAATAGAATAAATAGGAATAAAAAATAAAAATACAAGTGAATTGCACATTTCAAGTATTGAGTCTATTGCACTGTTGACTATTTACAAAAGTATTGCACAAAAGGTATTGCACAGTGAGGTGAAGAGGCACTACAGCTTAGTTGTTCCCCCCTCCTTTGTCCTCCTGTTTCCTGTTTCCCCTCCCTCTCCCCTCCAGAGAGGAGTTAAACAGTCTGATGGCGTGTGGGACAAAGGAGTATTGTATTGCCTGTATTGCCATTCAGGAAGAGAAGTCTTGATTGTAGACTTTGATAATGATGCTCCTATCTCCTTGAGACTGTTCTTGACTTGATTAGATGTTGTGAGGTTGTTTTTGTTAGCCAAGGAAAGGATTTTGTGATCTTCATTTCTCTTCTCTGGTCTTTCAGGCCTAGTGGTGTTGCTGAGCTGGCCAGTCCATTCATTCTTTTCAGGAATGTACTGGATTGTTGATTTGGCAACTCCTGATTTGCTCCTTCGACGAACCAACATATTGTTAGACCTCAATGTACCAATGAACAGCTAACAGTTTCTATTTCAACGCTTGGAATCGACTCCAAATCTCTGATCTGTTTAACTTTTCATGTGGTTAGCAACCTTGCCTGGCAACGTAGCTGCTTGTCTAACTCTGAAAATAGCTTTAATTGCTAAATAGTTGCAGCAATATTTTGATCTAACTCGATGTCTGCATCAAAAATAGATAATAGATTTGAGGTGGTGGTGTTAGAGCAGAGGGATAATTGCTTCCATTAACAAATTAAAATAATCACCTATTGATGAAGCTAGCTTAAAATAATAATTTTAATTTGTTGTTGTGAGTCTGTTGACTCTTGAGCACTGCTGTATATCCTCCCTGAAGTTGCAAACAAGACTCTTGACTCTATGGCTTATTAAAAACATCTTTAGATTGAAGGTTATTGGAAGATGAATGGTAAATAATTCTGTCCACAGTCAGGGTGTCATGACAGCTCTCAGTCTCCAGATGCACGTAGGAGGTCTACTTTATAGGTCAAGTCTGCAATACAGAGCCAAGCCCTCTTTCTAACACATTACTAGTAAAGTATCACAAGGCTTGTGATGCCTGTAACAGCCTGAGAGGAAGCACATTTAATTATCTGCAGGTCGAGGGTGAAGACCAAAGACAACAGCAGTAAAAGGTTTGGAAGGAAACAAGGTCAGTAAATGAAGATTGAGGATCCCAGATCTAATTAGTGAGGAGTCTTTCTACAGTTCAAGGAGCGTGACGGGCATTTATTTTGTGTACTTTGTTGACTTTACATATTCTTTTTAAATTTTTACAGTAATATGCAAAACTCTTGAGCCATACTTCATTGTTGTGTATTTTATTTCCAAGCTGCCAGACTTTCTTGTATTTTTAAAATAATCTTGAGTAATAGTCATCCAGGCTTTTTGAAGGTCTATCACTGTTTTTCTTTGTACATTAGCTGCTTTTTCAATTATTAACAGTCCAGCCCATGTTCCTGCCCAGTTTATTTTCTTTAGCCAAGTGGGAAATCTGAAAAGCCCAAAAAAGTATCTGAAAGTTGTGTCCATAAAAAATTAGGAAAAAAATCCAGCAAAGACCTCACGCAGGACCATATAGATACATCTGGGCTTTCTCTTTCTCTTTCGCTCTAGCCTCATCTTAGTGGAAGAGTTTCAGGAAGGCATTCTTAATAAGCCTGGAGAACTATTCCTGAAGACTACTTAAAGACATAACAAGAAAGCTTCCTAAGAGAGTTCAGACTGTGATGAAGAATAAAGGTGGTCATATCAAAAGCTGACTTTTAAACTTGTTAGAATTGTAGCAACTCTGTGTCTGTCTTATATACTATACTGTTCACCATACAGGTAAGGTTACATTAGCCCTGTGCTTCCAGGTACACACTCCTGGTTAAGTCATGCTTAATCAACTTTGTTCAGATCAGTATGAAAGCAAGAATAAATATCCATGGCATACATTACATTTCCACCATGTGGTCACAAAACAACTCATGTGTTTCATCTTTCAGAAGAAAGGAAAATCTTTACAATAAATATGGTTTAAATAGATTCAAACAGCACTGCTCAGCATAATTCCATTTACATTGGCTGCAATGTGACAAACTGACAGACTGAGCTCATCCTATTCATATGAGGTGCAATAACCATAAACTAATTATTACCTTATGCTTACAAAAGCAATAGCGCCATGAGAGGAAATCAAATGCAGATAACACAGGCTGCTGATTCCCTGTTGGCATCACTGGGACTAGATGTGCAAGCACTGATTTAGCATAGACGCTCTTTGAGCTCATATAGCCCTGAACCTTTGAAACAAGCTGGAAGCTATGAGACAGAGCTCAGCGAAAACCATGCATGACTTGGTAAGAGAGGACAGAGGTCCTCAGTGTTGGAGGATTCATTATCGGCGGACCATGCATGCTTGCCTTTAAATCCTGCTTTACCATATTGAATATAAACTGCCATATTAAATCTGTGTTCAAACAGATAATGAGGCTGAATAAAGTGTTCCTGTTCTTCCTCCACTGATGCTAAGGGCTTCATTAAAGGAAAAAAAGTCAAGCTCATGGCATATAATTTGAGCAAAGTCAACGA
Organism: Copadichromis virginalis; assembly: GCF_057382275.1. Taxonomy (NCBI): domain Eukaryota; kingdom Metazoa; phylum Chordata; class Actinopteri; order Cichliformes; family Cichlidae; genus Copadichromis; species Copadichromis virginalis. The sequence continues at coordinate 11,150,314 of NC_140626.1, read as the reverse complement.
CTGATGTAATTGATTGTAATCTGGCAATGCACCAGGCAAGCTGAGGGCATACTCTTGCTGGATGACACCCTTCATGTTAATCCCTTCAACCTGCCCCATCTGACATGAGGTGAGAGGGCTAACAGAGAGGGAGACAACCATTCACACCTATTGCTCAAATACCCAGAGAAAACCCACACAGACATGGGGAGAAGAAGCAAACTCCCCGGACTGCATTTGAACCCAGGACCTTTTTAATGAGGTGATGGTACTAACCACGTCTCCACTGATCAGCACAGTTTATCAAAGGGATAAGATAGGAAATATAATTGGGAAGTGACTGTAGTGCAGCAGCCAATAACACTGAAAATACAAAAAAGTGAAAAGTGAAGACCTCCATGAATCAACATCTAATATGATATGAGGAGGTTAAATGTAAAATGAATGCGGTAAGAGGTGGGGAGGATTTTCTGTGTCCTTGTGGCAGTGGAACTTGAATATGTTGGAGAAAGTATTCAGCTGCGTGGCCAGTAAGAGGTTCAGAGGCTGGATCTATTAACAATCCACATCATAGACAAATTCCCTTGGTAAGTAATAAGCATGCATTCCAACAGCTAACAGGTCAAACCAATATTCAACCCATAGAAATGCTCCATTCTTAAAAACATGCCTGAGATACACCAGTTTTCAGTCAAAACTACTGAAATTCTTCCACATTTCTTCTTACTGCTCAGATTAACATCTCTGCCCACCCAAAAAGTCCTGAACTTAGATATAATCACGCTGTGGTCCAGCTGGCTCGGGAATGCCTTGAAGTTCTCTTAAAGAATCCGGAGGTGGTGGCAAGAGATGGAAGTCTGGTTTGTTAGGACTGCTGAAACCATGACCAGGACATGGTTAAGTAGCAGAAAGTGGACGAATAGATTTCAAAAATACTTTTGTGTTTGGTTAGATTTAGGCACCAGAAGTACCAAGGTTATGCTTTGGGTTAAAATCTCTGTGTTGTTAACGACTTGTTAGAAGTTTGATGCAAAGAGCTTTTAACCCAAGTTTAATCTTTGAACAGGCAGAAGTGAAACTGTGAGCATGTGAGAGCATCACACTAGGGACAAATATGGTGCATTTATCTTGTTGGCTTGCATCAGTGCCAAATTGATATTAACTGATGTTTTTGAACTGTGCCAAGGAGGTTATGTTTTAGTGCATGCATCTGTGCATGTGTGCCACTCAGTCTGTAAACACAATAACTCAGTGATTCTGATCAGACTTTGAGGTCAAGGTCAACTTCATGATTTATTGGTCGAAAACTGACAAAAAGCCTCATAACTTAGAAACTACGATTCTTACAAGTGTGCTGTGTATTGTCAATGAATAGAAAGTGCTGCATAAAGATTTTAAATATCATGTGACATCTGACCTCTGACCTGTACTTTATGGACAGTAGATTGATCTGAAGGTCAAAGTGATAATGATGCTATATTAGAGCTATTTAAGACTATGATTCTTACTGCCATTGTTTGTATTGTAGTTGTATTGGACTGTTACACACACATTGCACTACAAACCTCTTAAAGGAAGATCAAAGTAAAGAAAATATATACAAAATACAAAATTCGTTTCAAGTTTTAACATATGATGCTACAATTCTGGTTCAGCTATCTGCATGTGTGATGCTGCTCTTTGGCGCATCGTGAATATGTTTTTCAACTGGACAGATTTCTGTAATTAGACAGCGAGCCCCACCCGTATGAGTGGATGCAAAAGGCGTACACAAAAACATCTGCGCCTGTCGCTCTGAGACGTGTGCACATAAACACACAGAATCGACGGTCTCCCGGCAGGCCTGCATTGTGAACGTTTCTATGATTGATGTCTCTGACCTATTCTGCAAGCAGGCAGCAACCTGATTACCCCATCATCATCACTGCTGTATCTTGTGGCACAACTCAAACACACACACACGCACACAGAAAAAAAAGAAAATAACAGCAGGTTCTTGTGACTTTTACCAGTAAAGTTCAAACTTGCAGGTTGCAATATGATCAAATTGAATTCAATCATGTGACCTCAGAAAACGTCCTCCAGCACAGGATGTGTTGCTTTCGCAGAAATCCCTGAGAGCAGTTTGGTGTAGTGGAGGGAAAGCAGGTTCTTGGCAGAGCGTGGGGCATGTCACCCATTTTCTTTTTGATTACTACACATGTCTTTATTGTCTGCACAGAAACCATGAACACTGCTTTTCTCTTTGTGTCTTTGTCCTTATGATGTCAGTGTACTTCACAGTTGGCTGATCTCAGGGTTACATCTGCTATGATTGTATTCCTTGCATTATCTTCAACTAAAAGTTTGATTTTATACCATTTGACCAATTAACAACTCCTATGCATACAGTCATTGGGCATCATATGCATAGCAATGTTCTTACCCTGCACATACAAGCAGTGCAAACACAAAGTTACCATCTGAACTCATCTGAGAAGTCAGAAATTATTCAAGCATGACACCCAACCAATAAAACTAATTTTTCTGTTTACAAAAATTGGCATCTTAATAAAAAACAATTATGTGCTGTTTAATTAAATACAATTTTCCTGCTTTATAAAAAAATAGTAAACATTGTATGTTTACTATGTTTAAAATGTATTATCATTAAAATTTAAACAGCTTGTGCACACTGGTGGATTTACTATTACAGAAATATATAAATCATTTTGGTAATTCATAATTTAAACCAGCTGTGGCATGAACCTTATATTGGGTGGTGGTCTAATTTTGTTAAGCACTGTAAATTCACCCCTTCCTCATCACCTCTGATCCTCTTTAAAATAACTGTGTTTTTTGTAGTAAATATCGATATCAATCCCTAAGAAACAAAGACCACCATTGTGGAGAAGACCACAGTCCCAAACCTGAGGGTTCAAAGTGTCTTTTGTCCCGTCTCCCTCCCCTCACCCTGGTTCTGTCAGGCGTTTCTGTGTGCACTGTCAAACATTGTTAAAGTATGGCAGCTGATTATGGCGACTCTTTTATAAATCGTTTTCTTTAACTTTTATAAAAACAATTTCTAACCTCAGGATATTAATTTGATTTTATGTCTCTTATTTAAGCATGTTGTTGCCTTAAAGTTGCCATAAAGAGACAGTTACAGAGCTGGTCAGCCTTTCATTAATGCAGGTAACAGTGAGACAGGCTGGCATGTTGACAGCTACAAGTCTTTTAGAATCAGAATCAGAATCAGAATCAGAATCAGAATGGGTTTATTGCCAGATGTTGAGGTTTACAACATTAGGAAATTGCTGCGGTGCTTCAGTGCAGACAATAAGAATTAAAGTGCTATGTAGAAAGAAAGATATGTGCATGAGATATACATGAGATATATACATGAGAATAAGAATTATGAGTGCTACGTAGAAAGATATATACATGAGTGCAGGTGGTGATCAGTGCCAGACATGAAATGATGCAGTGACACAGCGTAGGGTCATGTGTGAGTGGCGGGGACAGTCATGTGGTTATTGTTCATGTGTCCAACAGCAGAGGGGAAGAAACTGTTCTTGTGGCGAGAGGTTCTGGTGCGAATGGACCGGAGCCTCCTGCCTGAGGGGAGCAGGTCAAACAGACTGTGTCCAGGGTGAGAAGGGTCAGCTGAGATCCGGGCTGCACGCCGCAGTGTCCTGGAGGTGTACAGGTCCTGCAGAGATGGGAGTCTGCAGCCAATCACCTTCTCAGCAGAGCGCACAACACGCTGCAGTCTCTGTTTGTCCCTGATAGTGGCTCCAGCGTACCACACGGTGATGGAGGAGGTGAGGATGGACTCGATGATTGCAGTGTAGAATTGCATCATCGTCCGTGTTGGCAGGTTGAATTTCTTCAGCTGCCTCAGGAAGTACATCCTCTGCTGGGCTTTCTTGATGACGGAGGTGATGGTGGGCTCCCACTTCAGGTCCTGGGTGATGGTGGTACCCAGGAAGCGGAATGAGTCCACAGAGGTGATGGGGGTGTCAGTCAGGATGATGGGGGGGAGTGGGGCTGTGTGCTTCCTGAAGTCCACAATAATCTCCACTGTCTTCTGGGCATTCAGCACCAGGTTGTTGTGGCTGCACCAAGACACCAGACGTTCAACCTCCCTCCTGTAGGCAGACTCATCCCCGTCCGAGATGAGTCCAATGACGGTGGTGTCATCTGCGAACTTGATTAGCTTGACAGACTGGTGGGTGGAGGTGCAGCAGTTGGTGTACAGGGAGAAGAGCAGAGGAGAAAGAACACAGCCCTGAGGGGAGCCGGTGCTGATGGTCCGGGAGTCCGAGACATTCTTTCCCAGCCTCACGTGCTGCTTCCTGTCCGTCAGGAAGTCAGTGATCCACCGGCAGATGGGATCAGGCACATTCATCTGGGAAAGCTTGCCTCGGAGATGGTCTGGAAGGATGGTGTTGAAGGCAGAGCTGAAGTCCACAAACAGGATCCTGGCGTAGGTTCCTGGGGAGTCCAGATGCTGCAGGATGAAGTGTAGGGCCATGTTGATGGCGTCATCTACAGACCTGTTGGCTCTATATGCAAACTGCAGGGGGTCCAGGAGGGGGGCCGTGAGGGTCTTGAGATGGGAGAGAACTAGGCGCTCAAATGACTTCATGACCACAGATGTCAGAGCCACGGGTCTGTAGTCATTTAGTCCAGTGATCCTAGGTTTCTTGGGGACAGGGATTATGGTAGAGGACTTGAAGCAGGCAGGCACATGACATGCCTGCAGTGAGGAGTTGAAGATTACCATTTTTCTTTTCTTTTTTCATAACTACTGTCCAGTCAAAATGAGCTTTGATGTTATTGCTTTAGACAGCCCCATTTCCTGTCACCAATCCCTATCATCCTGAAGAAACAACCCACCCCGCCATCCCGCCCCCCCCCATACAATCACCATCTATTATTCATTCAATTCACCAAAGCCATTTGAATACATCAAGCAAGCAGGCAGTTTTGTCTGTGTCTATCAAATTTAGCTGCAGGAACGCAGGAGGAAAACAAACGGGGAGAATCTGCCTGCCCATTCACGCCTGGACAATAATTAGACATGGATGTTTGAGTGCACACAGTAATCCATATGTATGGAAATTCACTCAAGCATTTACGTATGGCAGGTTATACCAACCTGAATCCCTGAATCACACTTACTATAAAATGAACTGAACTTGAGAGCTGTCAGATTGCTTAAAAGCACTCCCGTCTGCCTTAGCTTCTTTTAATTATTCAGTCTCTATCCATCCACCCATTTACAATTCACTCGCTGCACTCCACAACTCCTCTGCTCCTTAGCTGAAGAGCTCGTTCCCCATGTAGACTCTGGCAAATTAAACCCCCTGGAACGTGATGAAAGCGCGAGGAAAGACGATGTGGACAGAAAACGAGATGAAGATACAGGAGGGGAAAGACAGAGAGAGCAAAGGGGGGAGGAAAGGGAGAAATTGAGAGGATGGGTGGGCAGGAAGTAGGAGAGGAATGACAAGACATGAGAGAGGCCACCACAGGGAATTCTGCTACTTTAAAAAAACTGTCAGCCACTTAGCCTCTGAAACAAGTTGTCACTGCTGAAGCAGCATCAACTAGCTTCTTATAAGACTGGAAATTTCTTCTGATTTGCTTTTGTAGTGCTTGCTTTACATTCTACTTAAAGTTAAATAAAACAGAGGCCAGCAGCAGATACTGTAACTTTAGATCCAAGCTTGTTGAGTACTTGTAGTGGGGACCAGACAGAACCTGATGGACCCTCTATTTTTTATGCCCAAGCTGGGGTGCGTGAAGACCCTTGAACTAGAAATGGCAGGGGTCTCGTCTTTTCTCTCTTCTTTTCCCTCTCGCCCCACAAAAGGCTGCAACAGGTAGCAGCTTCACTTGAGCCTGGTTCTGCCAGAGGTGTCTCACTCTTAAAAGGGAGTTCTTCCTCCCCACCAAGTGTTTGCTTACAGGGGATCATTTTGTTGTTAGGGTTCTCCCTCTGATACTGTATGCTCTGTACCTTCTAATATAAAGAGCCTTGAGATTGGTGTAAAAATTTAACTGGACAAATGCATAGCCTATAATCTGTTCTTTAGATCTGGCATCGTCAAAGCCACACCATTAAATATATAAAAATGAGATGTGATAGCAGCTATAGCAGAGCATGAATGTAGGTAGGAATGGGGTGGGATTTGGGGTTCTTAATAACAGTCATTTACAATGGAAACTGAAGCTTTCCCTGAACAGGATTGTTTTGTGTTCACACTGGTATAAATGAAATGACTGAATGCGCAGCAATGATCAGGCTGGGAAGGTTACTCTTCCATTGGGGAGTCTTTGTTCTAACCTACAATTAACGTTGTTGATTAAATTATAGGCTATATGGAAACCACTGCGCTAAATCAGCAACACATAGCCTGTAATTAATAAGAGCGACATGATCCATTGGTCAGAGTTAGCAGCTCCTATTTAGTTTTAAAAAATATATATATATCATTGTAGACAAATATCCATCTGTCTTCTTCTGCTTGTCCAATTTAGAGCTGCTGCCTATCCCGGCTGTCATAGGGTGGCAGCTGGGATACACCCTTGACAGTTCCACAATCTATTACAGGGCTAATGCAGAGAGACGGATGAGCATTCACACTTACATTCACACCTATTGTCAATTTAGCATCACCTATTAACCTAATGTGGATGTGTTTGCACTGTGGGAGGAAGCTGGAGTACCCATGCAGACATGAAGAGAACATGCAAACTCCACAGTAACCAGTGAGCGGAGTCATTACTCATAGCTACTTTGGTATTAAGCAGTCAGCAGCACACATAAATGTGATCATTTTGAACCAGTGCAGGGTCTTGGTGAACAATCTGGAGTTAAAATCCACACAGTGTGATCTCAGTTCCACACAAAGTTGTTTGACCACCCCAACCTTCACATTCTGGTTATAGGTCCACATCTTAATTCATGACATGACAGCTTTCTTCCAGAGATAAAAATCATTATCGTTCTTCCTTTTTAGACGAATAGCTTCCACATGGGGGTGAAAATAAAGTGTCCTGCTGAGACATGCTGAAAGTCAGCTGAAAATGAAAATACTTCTATTAGATTGACCGAAGACATTGTTGGAAACCAGGTTTGATTTATGAATCAATTTGTCATCATCACAGAGTGTCAAAGCAGAGCCGACAACGCTCACTGGATTTTCATTTGTCATCTCGGGACTGTCTCTGCTTTGATATGAGCCATTCTCTCTTTCTCACATTCCCAAAATTGCTTTCTGTTTGTCAGAGCTGATAATCACTTGTATATTGTAGCCGCTTAATGATTAGAAACATGTCTTACGTAAGAACCAATCTGAGGGGAAAAAAACAAACTGTGTCTAAAGGTTAAAATGTCAATAGGTTGCAATCAGAGAATAATGGTTGAATAAGTTAGGATAGAATACCAGTACTGGTTATATTATGCAGAGAGGACAGGACAAATGTTTAAAAGCCAGGACAAACAGAGATGTGCAATACCACAATTTCTTTCCTGTTTTTATATTTTCAGGCAGAGACTCTGGCGTAATTATTCTTCTCTGAGATAAGCCTCTTGCATGGCTTTTATCTCGGTGAAAGCAGGTGCATTAATTGTCCAGAGGAGGATAACAAAAGCTGAATAGAAACTGCACTGAAATCATACTTGAAATGATTGATGGCGTTTCAGTGATGGGTATACCATAAAAAACCCCCTGAGTGCTGACATTCAGCTAGAACATTATGACTCACTCTCCGCTTGTCTTCCTGATTCTTGACAGTATTTGCCGCACTTTGGATTTCATGATTTGGATTTTCTGCCTTACAAAAAAAAAGTTAGGTGAAAGAAATAAACTGGATTGAGCCGTCCCACACTGCCCAAACCAGCAAGTCGTTATCTGCTTGCTGACAGTGTTTCTGACAGTGTTTAAATCATTGCCATTGCATGACTTTATCAGCCTCTCACATATTTAAGGAAGAACTTTACAACGTTGCTTCATTTCATTGAGGTTTGCAATACCTTAGTACAGAGGAATTAATGGTAGACTCAATAACCAGTGTCCAGGTCTTGTAGTTGCAAAACTAACTGATTTACCATTCTGTCTTTTTTTTGCCGAACAAGGTGTTGTGCCAAACTTCTCCACTTTAGTCTTATTTGCTCAGATATGTTCCAAAAAGGTCTGTTCACCTAACCTATGTTAAGATATTCGTTGCAGAGGGAAGATGCTTTCTTCTGGCAGTCCATCCCAACTACCCACACACTTCATCAGTTGTTCCCTTATTTCACATTTCCACATGTTACAGATGTTACATTACATTCATTTTCACCTCAAAATGGCAAAGTGAAAATAGTTCCCTTTAAATTCACGCAAATGCATTAAAAACAAAAAGCAAATATATGACGTGCACATAAGTATTCACAGCCGTTGCCATGACACTAAACTTGGGTGCATCCTGTTTCCACTGTGAGATGTTTCTACAACTTGGCGTGCGTCTGCCAGTGGGCCACCATCTCCATCCCTCTTTCACCTGAGTGTGCCACAGTATTGAGCATTGTTTTTTTCTTCTTAAATTTTTAGTGAATTTGCAGGAGTTTAAAGCCCATTTTTTCACTTTGTCTTTATGGTGCTATTATATGTAGTATTTTGAGGTAAGAAATTAATTTACTGTTTTGGACTGAGACTGTAACATGAAAAATGTAGACGTGAATACTTTCCAGATGCCTTTTTTCTAACTATACTGCTGTGAACTTCAACATGTCTGTTTGTAGCTCTTTGTTATTTGACATTTCTCTGAGTATCGCACGGTCTGACCTTTGGGTGAATTTTCTGGGAAGTTCTCTTCTGGGAAGATTGTGTTCATTGTGTTAACGCACACTTGAATGCTCCAAACCAGCAAAACACTGAAAGCTCTGCTTTTGTAGCGGAGCTCAGACTTGCTGACGATCAGTTAATCAAGTGTATTTGATTTGCAGCACCTGGCTGCTTCTCTCGCTGTTACTTACCGCTATGGAAACGGTAACGCTGTACTTAGTTTTTCACAGCTGCACAGAGTTTTCACTTGAGCGTATTTTCCTGCTTTGTGTTGATTTTTTTTTATGTATCAAATTCCATTGAAAATCTGAATATAAAGGACAAAAACAAAAATCAGCATTTAAAGGTTACGCAGTGAGTGTGTCACATTGTTACGGCCCACGTAATGTAACATGCTTTGTTATGCTACTCTTCCCACTCCCAAGAGGGGAACAGCAGCAGACAACAATTCAAGATATTGAGCAGCAGTTTATTTGCGTCAGAGATGAGTCATGCCCAAAACAACAAACAAAAGCCTCCAAAGAACCCTATTCTCCCCAACAAGGCAAACAAATGACAATATGTGTTTGTCTCTAACCTAGATGTTCAAAAACAGATAAGAGTTTCTCATTCCTAATAATCTGAAATTAATTGCCCAGCATAATCAATATATCTCATTTACCATTTACAAATAACTTTTTCAAGTAGCTCACGGCAAACTGCACAGGTAGCACAATCTCAACTCTCAAACTCGTAACTATTTTCAGTCATGCCACATACATAAAACTCTTTCTGGATGCAGAAGCGGCGAGGAGACGGTGAATGTCAGCTGGACGTTTTTAAGTGGCTGCTGATCCAAAGACAGCAACTTCATTAAATTCGCCAGTGACTGGAATCAGCCTGTCTCATTTCATCAAACAAACACGCACATGCACTCAGTTGAGGAGAAGGAAACATAAATATAAACCGATATCATATATATCAGGGATCATGATAACGTCCCTCCACCCCAAAAATCAAGCATTTTGCCCATTTACAAATGTTTGATTCAAGAACATAAAGCCACGATGTTCTCCAAGTCTTTGTTTAAAGGATTTCGGTTATAAAATGTTGAAGCAACAAAGACCTGCACATGAGCGTTGTGGTCAGAGAACACGATGGTTGGGATACTTCTGGACCCATGATGCACTTCCAAGTGCTGTAATGCATTAGTTTGTCTTTGTTGGGCCTTCCAGGGTCTGGTTGACTGGTAGCCCTTTAATGTGTTTACCACCCTGCCATATGTAAATCAACTGTGTTGCTTACTCACACTGAGAGTCTGTACACTTAAGGGAAGTTTGACTCGGGACCCTCCCACTTTGCTGTCACCAGTAGTTATTTCTCTTTTTCTAACTTTCTATGGTTTCTGGTTGCCACATGACAGGAAAACACTTCCTGTCTGAATGGTAGAGGTGGGGATATCAATCAAAATATCAGTAGTATGGATACCAAAGATACCGTTATCGACTCAATACTAGCATGATAGGATGGATACTTTGTTTCTGTCCTCTAAGTTGAGTATTGAATTATGTTTTTGGAGAAGAAGAATATAGCTCAAACATGCTCTTTGAAAAATGTTTGAACCTTTTCATTATTTATATGTAGCCTGTAGCACATTTCACAGAAGTTGACCCAAAGTCCTGTAGAGACTGGCACACTTACATTCCACGTCTCCAAAAAACTCCGTTTCAAAATACATGAAAAGCTGAAGGGTGTGTTTTGTTTTGTTAACTAATTACTGTGGAAAGTAAAAATCAAAGTGATTTAGTGTTCATTAAAATGTGTTCAGAATTTAAAAATTGATGATGATTCATCTCATAAATCATGCAACACTACTCTCCCCTACTTAAGCTGCGTTTACAGGTTAAAACTATTGGTATCAGTATTAAAATACTGTGTGTTTGTGTGTTTACTTGATATCAGCTGGATACCAAAATTTGCATTATCACACAGCACCATGGACACCTCAGACCTGTTTCTGAATGATGCTGTAATGTCACTGATGTGTTCCAAACTCTTCAAAAGTAAGAGCGGATGATCTATGCCGTGTTCGTCCTGCTTCAGCAGATCAACCAGCCCCCAGAACACCTCTAGTTTGGCTATATGAGTGCTCATGACTGAGATCACAGCAACGTGTGTTTTTGGGAGGTGATGATTACATTTACCACAAAAATATGCAAGTATCTTTCCATAGATCTCTTGATTGGACTCTACAACCCTCTCTCTCTCTCTCTCTCTCTCACACACACACACACACACACACACACACACACACACACACACACACACACACACACACACCAAATTAAGCTATCTCTGTCTTAATCATTTCCTCTCATTTGTATGCAACAATCCACGCTCTTGATTCTGTCAGGAAAAGATAACAGTGTGAGTGAAGTGTGTGTGTAATTGTGTGTTATGTCATTTCTCACCTCTTGGACTGCTAGAGTTTCCCCTCAGGCACAAAGTGAACCCTTCCTTGTGCTTCAGATTTTACAAGCACACTGATCTGGATGTTCTTTTGTTATATCTGTGTGTATTAATCTGTGTGAATGTGTGCATCTGCGTGTGAGACACACACTCATCGTAACTCCAAAATCAAAATCATAGTTTAGTGTTTTTATTTATGAGGCTTGCAGAAGCAGTCATCTGTCTACAGTCAAAATAAGGAGTTATAAAGTGAATTCAAACCTTTTTTTTGAAGCCAGCTGTGATTTTTTACGTTTAAAAAGAACAATATAAAGGAATGAGTTTAATGATGATGATCAGGCTGAGAGGTCAAACACACCATGACTTAAGGAAACACCAGCAAAGAGAAATTGAAATGCTTTATGGAGACAGTTATTTTGCTATGAGTATCTACATACCTTAGGCTTACCAACAAAGCTGTGAAAAGACACACATTTCTGCTTTTCTATACTTAAAAACAATAAATAACCTTTAGAAGTGGTGACAAATAACTGCCACTGGCATTCAGCAGAAATCTCCAGCTGAGTTGGACACACTCCAGCTCCACTGTTTTTAGACTGCAGCTGGTGCCGGTAGCCTTTGCTCTGCTCTCCAGGAGCTCCTCTCAGGATTGAAGGCCCAATCCAACCAGTCTACAGGAGGTGGGATACTAGTTCACGTGTTGCAGAGCAGAACGAGGAAGACCCAATGATTGATTAGACTGCCGGCGATCGTTGCCAGCAGCAGTCGAAGACACTGAAGCTGGAGTCCATCTGCAGAGCAAGACTGAAGAAACACTAAAGAAGAAAAAGGAAAAAAGAAAAAGAAAAAGAGAGCTGTCTAAAGAGAGAGAGTAAAAAAAAGGTCGATCATGGTCAAGTTGAAGCTGCAAAACCATATCCAGGCAGCAGCTTGATGTACTTACTGTACGGCCACGGCTTTTTATTTAGTAGCTTAAAATCCATAGCTCTGGTCAATGGCTGTAGCTGCAAAAGGGCAAAATTGACCCTGTAGTGGATAGAAAAATCAAAATGACTGGAGAAGACCATAGCTGACTTCCAAGTCGATTCCTAGTCAACAATATAGCTCATTTTCAGAATGCTCAAAGGAAAACCAGGAAAACCTTACACAATCTACTGAATACTGACAAAATGTAATACTTCTGGGATTGTGAAATCTGAAGATTTCCAAGCCAAAACAACAGAAAGCACTGTGTCAGTCACCAGCTCTTCCAAATGGATAATGAGCCCAAAACTGCATCCAAAAGCACAAAAAACACAGTCGAGAAGAGAACACTGGACTTTTCTGACTCATTTGAGTGTTGAAATTAATACAACTGAACATCTGTGAGAAGAGCTTAAATTCCAGCTGGGTGGAAAGGCTCCCATCAAATCTGAGGCTAATAGAGCTGAAGAAGAGACAAGCCACCCATTGAAAGCGTGGGTACTTCTGTAAGAGCTACAGAAAAATGACATGTACATCTACACAATAGTAATAAATTTGCCATTTTTACGTCATTTCAAATAAGTTACACTGAAAATCAAAAGCAGCGTTCTGTTGAATATAGAACAGATGATGCTGGTGCCAGTTATGTTTTGGCAGTTTTGACTTAACTTTGAGAGAAAATTGTCTATTTTGTGTGTGTGTGTGTAAAGCAGTGTAAAACTAATTTCGGCCACATTTGCATTTTGCACGGTGTTTTCCGTTTACAACAGCAGCAAAGCCGAATCAGCTGGAACTCATTTCCTGTCATACCAGCCATTAGCAATCAAGCAGCGGCACAGGATTGTCTTAATGAAGTATTGATGCTTTATGAGAGGTTTCACACAGGAATCAGAGAGCTTTTGTTACTGAGAGGCTTCAGTCAGCGGGCTCAAGTCCACGGTGACAGCAGGTAGAAAGCTACAGTATGAGCTCATCTACAGAGCTTTATAATGAGCACACACACACACACACACACACACACACACACACACACACACACAGTAGTTTGGAACACAGCTCTTGTTTTTATAACTCTGGATGACATCACTGGATGTTCAGGCTTGACTGTCTGTGATGCTACAGCTGCAGGACACACACACACACACACACACACACACACACACACACACACACACACACACACACACACACACAGAAACAAGCCTTGCAGGCCCTTTGACTCGTCTGGCCTGATTCAGACAAAGGCTTTGCTTTCCCACGCTTCCAAACTAGAGCAGACGTCCCTGGAGTAAAATGCAGTGGGATATTTTGACACCGGACACTCTATTGGAATATTTTGTCTCATATCTAGATCAATCGCGTTAATCCATCAGTGTCTTTTTGGTTTCTTTTTGGTTTTTATTCACCGAACCCGCACACACCTGTATACACAGCACACACCTGGAGCGCCACACGCATTGTTTGATTTGGATTCGCTGGATTTCTCCACCTCAAACGGAGGCTCAAACCAGGTCCGCTGTACGCACGGATATTTTTAATCTGTCCATCCTGGCGGCTTACACGTAAAGAGCGGCGATCCAGTCAGAGATCTAATTGTGTTGCCAGGCCTCCTGCCTTAATCCTCTGAGCGCCGAGTCCAGGCTCGAGCTCGCCGTCCCGTTGCAGCGTTTCTAAATTGAACGGGACAGCTCAGCATTATGGCATCAATCTGAAGGATTGCAGGTGTTGAAGCCTAAATTCCCCGACATTTTATGGGCCTTTCTGCATCCGTCCCACTGAGCTATCAGTGGTTTACAGCAGTGTGTGCTGACGTTACGTGATACATCCTCTGGGAATGAATTAACTTCCTCTTAAAACCTATGCGTTGTTGGCATCTGGCATCAGCCTGAGTCTCAGCTGTCTTTTTCCTCCCTCCATCTTTTTCCACTGTTGCTGTATGTGCCAGGGCTCCACACTGCCTTATGGACTGATTACAGCTCTAGCCTCAGTACTGTCAATGAAAGACTCAAACAGGGTAATAACTGCCTATTACTGGGCTTTTGGAGAAGATAGTTTGCCATTTATTAGCCCTCCTCTTCCTCATAACTAGACAATCAATGAGTTGGACGAAAGTTTATTTATTTATTTGGTGTTGATCTTAAAAAGATATCTGTACATTTACGCACAAGGCTGACAGAGTGTCACAGAGACAGCCAGCAGAGAATTGTACACATGCAGCACACTTAGACAGCAATCGCCTCAGCTGCCACTACAAACCAGCGAAAACATTGGTGTTAGCTTCACCCCATCAGCCTGGTGTCAATCACAGATGCCAGTTTCAGGGCTCCAGAGCACATGCAAGCTTGCAATTTTCACTACACTGTCATGATATTTTGTCTGGACTGGTGAGACATGAAATCTGCATGGATAACTCGATCTAATTACACAAAAACGCATCTGCACTTTATAACATACAGTATTTCCTAATTATACCAAAGAAGGACTTAACTCTCACCCTTGTCACTGAGTCTAAAGAGCCCTTGTTGGGCCTTTCCTACTGGGGCTTCTCCTTGCCTTGTTGGAGTGGAGACAGAGAAGACAAAATTGGAACGTTTGGAACATGGAGACAAAGCTTCGTGCACAAATTCAGTAACATCTTTTTTTTCAGGAAAATGCACCAAACTAATGTTGTCCCTGTTATTATTGTTTCATTCAGACCACCACTCAGTTTTTAGCAAACTGAGTCCTGGGTACAGTGCATGAAAATGAGGCCAACAAGTCCCACGAACGATGCAGACATATTTCAAATTTATGGAAATATTACTATTAGAACAGAGGAGACATACATAAGAAAAAGGCAGGTGTATTAAACTCTCGCTCGCACACATGGTTTAACACTGGCAGGTTGCCTCACGCCTGCAGCCTGAAGGTAGCAGATGTCTCGAGGACACGGTTTACAAACTCGATTCTCGCTGCTATAATACCATCAGGTAACCAAGTGTTCATTTCCTGAGCAGTGTGTTTCTCCATATTGTCTTTCACGTTCGAGTCGACCACAACGTTCAAACTTTTCACAGCATTGCTTAAAGCTCTTTTATGTAATTCAGCAGGACTAGAAAATAACTCTCGAGTTTCACAAGCCACAGTGGAAGGATTGGTTGGAACCATGCGCTCAGACACATGGAAGAGATTTGCTTAGTGTTGCGAGAAGATCATTTCAAACTTAAGCTCACTGTGAATGAACGATAATAGTTACATATATTAGCATATACAGAATTAACAAGAGCTGGATCTGTGCTGCTTGTGATGGTGGATGACCCAATCTAACAGAGACAACCATCGTCTTTCACCTGTTTTTAATTTGAAATTCACATATTACATCCCTGTATTAAAAAGTTTAGCTTATATCGTTTGCATGGGAGCTCAAAGATCCACGATTACCCTTTATTGTCGATAAGGTGGAAATGACAGAATTTAATACAAAATCAACACTAAAGTCTGTGTTTTAGCTCTGTTGATTCATTTGAGCTGAATTTGACCAGAATGGCTGTTGACTGACCTTAGTCTGTCTTAGCCCTGTGCAGGGCACAGCCTTTCTTTGTGCTTTACTCACACTGCTTTCCAGGTAAAGGTGCTCTGGGTTTGCCCTGGTCTCCACTTGCTGGCAGTGTCTCCTGTTCCAGTTTTCAGCCAACACATGTAAAATATTCACCTGTATTTAAGGACAGGTGTTGGGTGTAATCGCATCTTTCAGTAACACAGTAATGTAACTTGTCGCCATACTAAATATAGTAATTACATGACAGTTATGGTTATGTTGTTGCTTGCGTTAAAGAGGTTCTTCAGTTATCTCTGGGCAGATCTTCAACTTGTGTGCATGAGGAGGAAAATGGTAGAGCAGGCTACAGCTTTTCAGGAGTGGAGATACGGACATTAGTTTTATTTTTATTACACAAAAGGATGAGAGCACGACGGGAAAGTGGAAACTGCGTTCAATACAGAAATAACTGTGTTATGCTGCTAGCACAACTTTAGCTCTTTGCAACCACCATAAGCATGCTAATGCTAAGCTAACCAAGACTGCAGAGTGATGTTTAAACTCAGAGAATGAAGGTAAGCTCCCCTTTTCGTTCTCTCTGGATTTACAAGTAAGAAGCTAATTCCAGCCACAACAACCAGTTACCTGCTCTTAACTCTGCCTGGACTCATCTGAATCCATCATGTGACGTGGATGTTAGATTTGCTAAAGCTTTGCTCACAGCACAGCTTTCACACAAACCACACTCACAGGAGCACATTCACCCTGCAGGTCAGGCTTCCTGTTTGTGACACCCCGGGCCACGAAGAGATAAGTTTAGAAAAACACCCATCCGAGAGCTGCTAGAGGCTTCACTGTAAATGAGCACGACTTTTAACTGTCACTGCAGCACATATCGCTCCTCAGAGTCTCTACTTTCTTGCCTTCTTTTTGCTTTTGTGTCGCTGAGATTTATCCAAGTGATCTATGTTGTTGTGATGCTTTCTGTTGAGGGAGTTAGCGGAAGTCAAGAAATAAAGATTTAAACCGCTGTACACTCTTTTGTTATGTTACTGTCCCTCTAAAGAACAAAAAGAAACAAAACACAAAGAAGTAAGGGATTAAATTCCAAAAAAACACTACTTTTCTGAAAGTCACTCCTTGGTTTGTTGACACTGCACTCAGTCATCCCATCACCACTAGAATTCCTCCATTATGTCAGTAGACATATCAGCTGCACCACAAAGACATCAGGCCCTGATGAAATTCCCTTCTGTTTGTTCCACAACTGACACCAAACTGATTATGTGCACAGCAGATGCCCTGTTTTTGCCTACAGTGGCTAACGTTTTTTCTTCTTCTAGTGCTCTGGTGGCAGATCGCAACAGACGATGGAATCTGCGTCTCAGGCTCATTAGTTCGTACAGGATGTGGAGTGCAAACACAGAAACAGGACAGAGCAGATGGGTGACTGCAATGGAAAAGGGATTCAGCTGAAGGGACACCAGTGCCAAACGCTATTATAAGGACAGGTGCAGAATGTGTGTTAAGTCATGCAAGAAACAAAATGTAGTGTTATAGCTGCATTATAGAAAACTGTATTGTAAGGTGATGCATGTGTCAGCTTAAACAAAAGGGGAAAGCTGCAAGAGTAGCATTGGTCCCAAATTACTGCTGTGTGACAGAGTCATCCTGTTGGCATCTGAAGTTGGATATGAACACTGGTGAGAAGTACGTCCCAGTGGGGAGGAAGCAGATAATGGAAAGTTTAGCATGAAATACACACTATTACCAACAATGAGCAGCGACTGTGCACTAAAGGAGTCTTTCATTTCAGTTCATCTGTCAGCACTGTTTTTCATGGTGCCCGCAATAAAAATTAAACTCCGGTCATGGGAATTGTTTCATACGGCATGAAATCACGGAGTAACCACGCATTACTCAATGCTGCCTTTGCTTTAATAGGGAGCCACACAGCTCCAGCAGATTCCTCCATTTCTTACAGCGATGTTGGGATGTGACACAGAAATATATTACAGTGTGTGTGATTCAAATGGATGCAAATGTAAGAGGAAAAAGAACAAACAGGGGATTAGGAGGAGCAGGCAGCGCTAAACAAGTGACTATTTAGCCTAAACGTAAACACTGAGGCAGTGTTTGTGTCACTGATGCTGTGTATCTGAGACTGACTGCCAGCAGACATCTTTAAATTTACATTTTTGGGTGGTTAGCTGATGCTTCTGTGCAGAGTGGCTAATGTAATAAACAGCAAAAAGACTCAGATGTATAATTAAAAGGGGTTTTCCACCACATAGATTTCAGTTAATACTTTTTGCAGGACCTCATGTTCAGAATATCTGGACAGAGCATTTCATCAGTGATGAAATAAACTACAGTGATTTATAGACAACAGCAGAGAGCTAAACGGGTAGTATGGTGACACAGTAGTTAGCTCTGTTGCCTCATAGCAAGCGGTTCAAATGGGTTCAAATCCACCATCTGACCAGGACCTTTCTGTGAGAGGTTTGCATGTTTTCTCCATGTCTGTGCAGCTTCCTCCCATTCAGACATGTAGTTAGTGGAGTTAGGTTAATTTAAGTGTTTCTTAATTGCCGATTGGTAGTCTGTCTTTCTGTGTTAGCCCTGTGACATACTGGTACCCCACCTCTTGCCCTATGGCAGTTGGGATAGGCTCTCACCCTGATCCTCGAGGATGGATGGTGTAAGGAGATACTTTCAATTGCTCCCTTGTCACAAGGAGTCACCAGCAGGTAGCTCTGCATGTTTGATTTGACACAGCTTTATGCCAGTTGCCCCAAAGGCGACTTGTGCCATCAGCTTGAATTTAACCAGCAGCCTCTGGCTTTGCTAAGCCAATTTTCTAAATACTAGACAGAAATATCAGGTCATATAATTAATTACCTAGCTGTTAGATGCAGGGTACATCCTCCTGGACTGTCTCAGGGCTGACCCTGGACAGAATCTAGCTCCTAATGCTGAATTGGAAAAACAGAAAAGGATGGATAATTAATTACATGAATATAATCTGGAACCAGCTAAGCAACTATTTTTTTTTATATTATTTTATTACTACTGAGTGAAAGGTATACATTAAAGGTGATTTAAATGAAGTTAAAACCTAAAAAAAAGTAACAAATTATTTAAAATACAAAAATCTTACAGGGGCATCATGCTTGCCAAAGAGTTTCCTGTCAGGTGACCTGAACCTTAACCTGTGTCCACAGGCATGTGTGCTAAAGCTCACTGTAGAGTACTTCCTATCAAAACTCCACGCTGTGCATTTTTAATAGATTTAGGCCAGAAGCATTCACTAAATCTGTGGAAGTGGAAAAGGAGTGTCATATTAAAAAAGCACAGCTGACCCTGGTTGAAGATAACACTCACTGTGATATTTAGCATTTAAGGATCTCTGCGAGTTAAACATGCAAATCTGAGGTTGTTTATATATTATTGGGATCAATAATTGGGATCACTCATTTTGTTTCACTTCCTTTGATGTGCTACATAGATAGTTTGCTGAAAATTGCCCAACATACTTTGCTAGAGCTTGTGGATTAACTTCTATCTATCAGAACCGATGGCACTAATGACATATGTGTCCAATTACAGTTTAAAGACAAGCTAATTGCAGCAACAGTAAGGCTAGCATGTATCAGGACTGAAATGTGTGGCAGAGAATAATCAACAAAGACATTAAAAAATTAGTGCTGTCAGCGTTAATCTTGTTAAAATGCTATAACCGCATTAACACTGCAAATCTCGATTAGCGAGTTAGCGCGGATCGCCCTGTGCGTAGGGCTGCACAGTGTCAATGCGTTAGCGCTGTTAGCTCGTTAACGCCGAGCAAGGGGCGATCTGCGGATTTTAACGAGATTAACGCTGACAGCACTAAAAAAAGTGCACGAATTTTCCATCTGTCTATCAGTTCTCTTCCACTTATCCATGTCAGGGTTGCGGGAGGGCTGGAGCCTATCCCAGCTGTCTTAGGGTGAGAGGCAGGTTACACCCTGGACAGGTTGCCAGTCTAGCACAGGTCTGACACATAGAGACAGACAAGATTTCAAACTAACTCCACTAACTGCATGTCTTTGGACTGTGGGAGGAAGTGGGGGTACCTGGGGAGACAGCGTGTAAACATGAGGAGCATGTGCCTGATGGTGGAATTGAACTCAAGACCTTCGTGCTGTGAAGCAATGCTGCCCTAAAAAGCAAGCAGTCATTTTCTGCTGTTCACCACAGGTCCACCACTCTAGAACTCATAAATGGACTTTAACAAACCAGAGTCATTCTAAGACAGTGACTAAAATAGAAATTCTTACAGTAATTAGAGGGTCGCAGATGCCAACAGACTTAATAAACTGATCCGTAAGGCCAGCAATGTTGTGGGGATGGAGCTGGACTCCCTCAAGGTGGTGTCGGAGAGGCGGATGCTGTCCAAGATAAAGACAATGTTGGATAACACCTCCCACCCACTCCATGACATGTTGGTCAGTCACAGGAGCTCGTTCAGTGAGAGACTGAGATTACCGAAAAGCACCACTGAACGACACAGGAAATCATTCCTGCCTGTGGCCATCTCCCTGTACAACGCATCCACTTAACACACTGTTTGCTGCTACAGCTACACATGTTTCTTTTCCAACTATTTATTTATAAGTGACTTATGTATGTATGTATGTATATATATGTATATATTGTACTATTCTTAGTTAGCGTATTGTCTGTCTTGTCTTAATGTTGGTTTAAAATGGAGCACTGTAACAAAAAATAATTTCCCCCAGGGATCAATAAAGTATTCTGATTCTGATTCTGAAAAAAATGATGCACATATTCAGCAGTAACACAACAAGCCCCGGGCGATCGAGAAATACTTCACTTAATCTGTTTGCTGGATTCACAATTCCCTCATCATAACACCGCTAAACAAAAGTAACAGGGGCTATATTATTTGGCTACATTAATTCTAATTATGCATTTTAGTCATACAGCAGAATTTAAATGCGATCCCACTGCTGCCTAATGTTAGCAAATAATTTATCCACTTATTACATAAAGTACATCGAATGCAAATATCTTTGTGATTATGTATAAATACCCTCATAGAAACATAAAGCATCACTTTTGTTTCTGAGGTGATCATTTTATTTTTTTAACGCCTTTGCTGTGCTGTTACATCTGCCATCATTTTAAATAGTTCACACTTTTATTCTTCTTCAGGTTTCATTTGTAGTTTCCACGATGGGGATGATCGTTGTGGAGCTGCCAAAACTTCCCGTTGTTGTATTTTTCTTTCTTGAGCTTTGACAGTTGCACATGAGTGATATGCAGGTGTTTATCGGCATCATAAAGGAAAACACTGCTGTCAGGATTAGATAACATGTCATATGAGATGCCTGGACTCAGCGGGAGCAGGATGTCTGCCTTGACACCGTTGCTTCGGCCATAGGGGAGCTACGGGCATTGTGTGCATTGCTAGGATTTGTCACAATTTACATGACAATGAAGAACATTTCCATAGCTGCTGCTGAGAAAAAATAGCACATATAAGAAGTCCGCAGGAAGACTGAGAATCGAGGATGAACAAATGCAGTAAAAATATAATCAGTTTCAAATTTTCAAAGAGCAACAAGTCACAGATTAATTTTTTTTTCTACAGTAATGCGATGATCACAAAGAACATCAGTGAACTGTGATCTGGCTACTTCCCACGTTCAGCTCTATTTTCCTCATAACAAAGAAGGAATAACAGCTATTCTTTTTTTTTTTTTTTTTCTTTTTTCTAAATGACATCAGAAACAGCAGTATGCGACATTACGTGATGGCAGAGCTTCAGTTCATCCTTTGTCTTTTTTTTTTTTTTTTAATAAATAGGACAGGGGGAATGAATGAGAGAAAGAGGGGGAGAGAAAGAAAGAAAACCAAAGGGGAGAAGAGACGGTGAGAAGGGGGGGGAAGAGAGAGAAAAAAAAAAGAACTCCTGGGTCACCTGTATGGAGAAAAAAAACAAACAAACAAAAAAAAAAAAAAACAGAGGAGACAGCAAACAACAAAGAGCAACATAATAATAGAGAAAACAAAGCACCATCACAATAAACTAGCTAGTCATAGATATCAATATTTACTAAATAATAAACGATATTGTGCAGCACGCAAGATAGACAGCGCACAGTGTGCTTTGAGGTAGCAGCCAAGAAAGCTTTAGTCCGCGTCTGTGAATACCCATGTGTGCATACCTGTGTGGATCAGCATGCTTGCATTCCAAAGGTTTCTCCATGTAATGATCTGCTAGGGAGTGTGGGGGGGCCACAGCCCCGTCCTCCAGGGTGTGAAGCAGGTATGGAGGAGATCAAAACTCCAGACATCCAGAGGCCCCCAGAACACAAGAGACCATGGAAGACCAACAGAGGGGCAGCCGCGCCACTGTTCCAGTAAGAGCTGAGGAGAGTCCCAGATGAGGGCTCGCCCAGCAGCCGCGGAGCAGAAGTCAGGGGGAGTTGCAGTGACGCGCCCGTGAGCTCCGCCGGCCCCCAGCTGCGCCTGAGTGACCGAGCCCCAGGCCGAGAGGCCGGGGGCACCCCACCTCCAAAGGGGCCCGAGCGAGCCCCAGGCCCCAGGCCCCGACAAGCGGCCGCCAAGGAGTGAGCCGGTGTGTACCCGGACGCCCACCCCCAGACACAAAGAACCACCAACACACCGACACCTGAGGGAGTCCGCCACCGGCAGGGGAAGTGGTGGTGGGTGGAGATAGGCCTCCAAACCTTGGAGGGCCTGAGATGTCCCCAGAGAGGTGGCGTCTGATACCCAACCTGACATATAGACACAGACATACAGGCACACACAGACACAAACATCCATTCCCACCCTCATGCTCTCATATGCACTCACTCCACACTCAACCAACGTGGAGACAGACATAAAGAGACGCTGTACACACAATCACACTCCCCAAGCGTACTCTACAAACCGGGTCTAGGTACCCTTGCCCCTGGAGGGGGGAATTGCACCCAGACCCAGGTGGTGTTACCCTTTTCCCTGCGGTGGGGAGAGGCAGACCACCCCGACTCCGCAGCAGCAGGGAGGCCCCACACCCCAGACCGCAGTCGGACGGCCAACTCCTCCTACTAGCCCTCCCGCTCCAGCAGGCCGCAGAGAATGGGGGTGGGAGAAGACTCCAAACCTCCCTCAACCCGCTCATTGTAGTGTTGATGCATATGTGTTCTAAGGTGCATTTAAAACCCAGGAGGGCTTGGAGCTACCTGCCAGAGAGCAGCAGGTAAGCGCATAGTCCCTCCTGCTAGCCCTCAATGACTAAGTGTATTTAAAATTGAGAGGTGGGCAACGACGTCAGGGGTGAGGTATACACCCTGATGGTAATTTGGACTCCGTGATTGTGCCCACCCCCAAGATCCTATATGTATGTGTAATGAGAGTGTGAATAATGTGAATGTCTAAGTTGTGGGATAAAATTGAGGCAGAGGCAGCCAGAAGGGGACAGGGGGGGGGGGGGGGGGTAGCCTCCTCTGCACCCTGGTGACATACCCCCACTCCAAGGCCCTGCATGTGTGAGTGGTTGTGGAGGAGCGGGAAGAGGGAGGCAGCTGGAGATGGGGAGGGAAGGAAGGGAGGGGCAGGTAACCCCTCCCTGGGGCCAGCTCCCCCGCTGACCCCAGTAGGCACTCCCACCCTCCGCGACCCGCCAGGGAAGGGGGGCCCAGGCCCATCAGACCGGGGCCCAGTGCAGTAGCGCCCTCCGGCTCCACAGAGCCCTGGACAGTCCACCCAACCCCACCACAGAGAAAACTGCACCCACCCCACCATCCACTCATCTTCCAGACTACATAAGACGGTAAACGCCCAGGCTGAGATCTTCCTCCACCTCTCCTGTATCTCCCCCTCCTGCAGAGAGTTCCTGAAGAGAAGAAAGCTCCTGCAAGATGTGACCATCCCCCCCACCAGTTGAAGAGCCCCCCAGGCGGCTCGACGCACCGGCGGCACCCTGCTCCAGGGCCGGGCCCCCATGCACCCACCCGCCCACAACCCCGGCAACACACCAACCAGGACCCAAGCCCCCGAGGCCCGGCCCGGGCCCCAGCCCAGAGACGGAGCGCCCCCAGAACCTCACGCCCATCCCGGACCCACCCAGGGGCAGCCCTAGCCCCGCTGCACGCAGCCGCGAGGAAACAGTCACCTGAGAGCCAACAGAGCCCCCAACCGGACGTGACCGCTACCCCGGATTGAGCCCCCCAAGGAAGATGCCTCCGGGGAACCCCCCGACGCCCTAAGCCTGTCCCTACCCCCTCACCAATCACAACAGTGAAGGCGGGACCAAACTATGACCCCCCACCCCCACTAGGTGATGGAGCTGATAAAAGGGGCCCAGAGCAATTGATCTGATGTGGTGGCAGAGGCTGTATCAAGACTAATGTAATCTAATAGATAATTTCTATATTGGTTAGAATTAAGATTATTTTTATTTTTCCAGTTCATGAGGACTGTTTTCTTGGCTATGCATAGGGCAGTGAAGATCATATGGGCTATATTCTTTTCTGAAGTGACATTATCTAAGCTGCCCAGTAGACACACTAAGGGGGAAGTTGGAATGTTACATTTCAGACACTTTGATAAGTCTTCACATATCTCGCGCCAAAACTTTTGCACTGGTGGACAGAACCAAAGAGCGTGGATATAATTGTCTGGTGTATTGCCTTGACAGTGTGAGCAGTTGTTGGAAGATGTAAAGCCCATCTTGAACATCCGATGACCTGTGTAGTGCACTCTATGAAGTATTTTGTATTGTATTAATTGCAGACTGGGATTTTTAATTAATTTAAAAGTTTTTAAGCAAATCTGAGACCAGAAGTTTTGGTCTAGGTTGACTGATAAATCTGCTTCCCACTTTGCAGTAGGAAGGGATATTGATTCATCTAATTTAGAAAGTGTTTTGTATATTTTAGATAATAATTTGGGGGATTTAAGAGTAAGAAAATGTGCCGCACTTAGTGGTGTTTGTAATTCAACTTGACTGAGGTTAAATTTCTTTTTTACTATGGATTTAATTTGTTGATATTCTAAAAACCTTGTCTTGTTGATCCCATATTGTTCAACTAGTCTGTCAAATGGAATAAATTCTGTTCCCTCTAATATATGTTCTAAGTATTTAATTCCTTTACAACTCCATTCTGGGAAATTAATCATATTATTGTTTTGTAATATGTCAGGGTTATTCCAGATAGGAACAAGTCACAGATTATTTTTTTTTTCTACAGTAATGCGATGATCACAAAGAACACCAGTGAACTGTGATCTGGCTACTTCCCACGTTCAGCTCTATTTTCCTCATAACAAAGAAGGAATAACAGCTATTCACCGTATATCCCTTCTCTCGGGTCACAGGGGACGAATGCACCTCTGGCAGCAAATTACGTGTGCGGTGAACTGAAATTTCTGCAATTTATTTGTTGGCGAGATTAATTAAAGCCGAATATGGGTTTTGTGAACAATAGGTAATCAGCGGTTGTCAGTGTTAATTATGCTGAATGGTGCTGAAAATAAATAGGGGAGTTCAGAGAGCGTGTTTATGGGAGTCATCACGAGCTCAGTAAAACCAGATGCCATCAACAAATCCCATTAAAAGCCCAAACCCAACAGTGAACAGATCCTACAGTGTTGTTTATGAAGCCAGACCCCGCTACAGTTTATTCTTGTGTGCCATAGAGCTCCTTTATCATCCACAAACTATTAAATACACATCAGCGAACTACACTGTTGTACTCTGTGTCATATGGCTCTATTATCTTCATCAGTTTATTTTGAATGAATGCCACAAACACCTTCCTGCTCCTGGAAATACTTAACAGTAAATGTGAATTAATCCAAAGCTAAAAATAGCCCCCGGCATATACACCGTTTAGTGTCTGTGCTGAGAAAAAGGTTCCCATCTGTTTTAAAGAACGGACCTCATTCACAAACAGACACAGATACAGTTTTTACAGGACTGCTGTGAAAAATTAAGTAAACCCCATGATTTGTTTCTAGAAACACATTCAGCAGCAAGTTGAAGTAAACATTTTTTTATTTGACTTTATGAGACTCTCACATTGCAGTGGAGGAATTTTGACCCACTCTTCTTTACACCTGTGCTTCAGTTCATTGGGGTTTGCACAGTCCTGTCACAGCATTTTAACCACACTGAGGTTTGGACTTTGACTGAGTTCATAGAGGAGTCATTGAGTTTCGACTGAAAGGTGCCCCGGACCTGTGGCTGCAAAATAAACCCAACTCATAACCCCTCCACCACTGTGCTTGGCACTTGATAGGAACTGATTTTTCTGATATGATGTGTTTGGTTTTTAAAAAATATACCGCTATTAGGGATGGGTATCGAAAACCGGTTCTTGTTGAGAACCGGTTCCCACTGTTTCAATTCCTTGGAATTGTTTGCCATTTTTGCAAACGATTCCCTTATCGATTCCAGTCGCCCCGAATGACGTCATCACGTTGTGGAGCATCATTTACCTGGCAGGAAACACGGCGCGTAAGCGGCTCAAACGCTCAAAAGTTTGGTTATACTTTACGAGAACGGATGACAACAGGGCAACTTGCAATACTTGCAAAGTAGATACTTCATTTAAGGGAGGAAGCACTACGAATATGCAAAAGCATTTGCTCACAAAACACGCGATGACCTTAAATGAATGTCGTGTTTTTAATTCCGCTCCGGACTCGTGAATCTCAACCCAGCAGCAGCGGTAACGTTTGCACGTCCTCTCCCGTTAATGCGGCAGGTAAATCATCAACTAACAGTGCATATTATGTTAGCGCGATCTGCCTTATTACAA
Organism: Copadichromis virginalis; assembly: GCF_057382275.1. Lineage (NCBI taxonomy): Eukaryota > Metazoa > Chordata > Actinopteri > Cichliformes > Cichlidae > Copadichromis > Copadichromis virginalis. The sequence continues at coordinate 11,123,750 of NC_140626.1, read as the reverse complement.
AACCTGCCATTACTGTGCATTTAGGTGATCATGATGAGAGAGACAGAGTCTGGCTCAGATGCTGGCAGCTCTCGCTGCAGTCTACCGGTAGCGTCTCCTTTCAGGCCAGGATAGACGAATGTCACCGAGCAGTGACTGAGTTTGTGGTCAAAGGCTTGCACCCATTTGCCACAGAAGATGCCCCGATTTTGAGTGAATGTGTTTAATTGTAGGCAGGGACATTACTGGATATTCTTGTGTAATTGCTACAGAATAATTTATGTTATACTTTGTTATTGCTACAGAAGAATATTTATTTTATTATTTTACATTTACAATTTTTTTTCCTGGGGACCCTGTGACACCCCATTGAAGAGCCGTAGGCTGTGGATCTCTTAAGATCTCACTGTTGGGTTTGTAAGGCCATGTTACTCCTAAATTTCTATCTTGTTCAAAGAGAAGATATAAAACAAAGTTCTAAGCTAATCGACCTTAGTGTTCTCCTTTTTTAAAGAGAATCGATAAAGAATCGAATCGTTAAACAGAATCGAAAATGGAATCGGAATCGTGAAAATCTTATCAATACCCATCCCTAACCGCTATTGTCACAAAACAGGCTGCAGGGCCATGACAAAGACCCAGAGATGCATAGGAATGTCTTCCGAACTGTTATATTTTAGGTAAATAAATCAGAAAAAAGAAACCTATTGTCAAAAGCAAAAAATATGGCGTGTGTGTATTTAGTAAATGAAAGAACCAAACCAAAAGCAACCAGAGTCCAACAGGGTGTATCGGGGGAATGAGTCTGTGCACAGCTAGGCCCTAAAGGTTTTTAATGGGGCCCTGGCACACTGGTCCCAAGTGTTGCCAGTGTCACTATTTGTGAACAGGAACGCCACCTCTCCAATGCCTGAAAACAAGACACAAGTAGCCCAAAAGGATAGCAGGGTGCAGTGGGTCGTAACACTATACATTAGACCAAAAATCCTCTTTGGTCTTGTTTGTCCAAAGGACATTGCTTCAGAAATCAGTTTGTTTGTACAAGTGCAACTTTGCAAACCTTATCCATGCTGATATTTTGTTTATAGAGAAAAAAGTCTTTCTGCTGGCAACTCTTCTGGTCTTTTCCTAATCGTACTGTCACAAACTTATACATTTAACAAAGTAACTGAGCCTGTGTAGCATCTGAGATGTAGCTCTTGGGTCTTTTGCATTTCTCTGAGCATTGCATAGTCTGACCTTGTGGTCAGTTTGTTAATACACACTTGAATGGTTCAGACCAGCAAACTAATAAAACACGTGCTGATTATCAATAAGTCAAGTGCCTTTGATTAGCTGCACCTGGCTGCTACTTAGCCTCTTAATTCCTATGAAATCAGTATGTAGAGTGTACTCTGCTTCTCAAGACTGCATAAAGTCCTGTGAAATCTCTTTTTCACAGGACTGTATTTGCAAAACCCTACTCAAACACTTTATGCAGAAATTTCTGAGCTCTACAGCAATTTTTGGAGCTCATTTTAGGAGATTCACACTAACTGTATATGAAAGATAGCTCTAGGCTCCATGAAGCACCTTGTAGACTATTGTTTTTTAATCCTGGGACTTGGCCAATTGGCTACTGCCACCTTGTACCAACTTGTTGTTTGGAAAATGAATTAGAACAGAAGAGTGAAGCAGTGGGAGTTGTTAGCTATAATAACTCTAGTGGCAATGTTAAAAAAATTACTAGGATTTCAAATGAATCACACAGTGTTACTAAATCCCCATATGGAAAAGAAATAGTAAAAACATATATGATTTACTCATGAAAGTGGCCACTTTCTCATTACTTTCATATTTTTTTTAGTAAGTATACAAAACATACAAATTTCATTATCTAATTTTTCAAGGGATCTTATATGCTTTCACTCTTGTATGCTTTTCATACAAGTTTCATACAAGACAGATAAAAACTTTATAAGATTTATATATATCTTTTCCATATGGGTCTGAAACACAGATCCAGTCCTAGAGTTAAGAATAAAACATGAATAGCATCCAAAAAACAAGTTCACTGCTATTTAATCTGTAATCTGACTGATGGGCTGTGACTCACTGATAATAAAAATAATAATAATAATAATGTCTATCATGTATTTTCCACAAAACATAATTTTTTTTTTTTTTTTTTGCCTGTCCCGTTTGGCTCTTTTGCCATCAGAATTGTTGTCTAAAGGCAAAGAAAGATGCCCAACGGATTTACTTTACCAAATTGACCATCCCAGCCTTGCCGTAATGGTCCATTTGATTCACCTTTTATTGTTTATTTTATTTTCACTTACTGAATACGGGACAGACTTGACTGAATACGGGACAGACTTGACAAAAAAACATAATTTGTTAATGAAAGTCAGGGCAATGAATATTTACTAAAGTACAAAAAAAAAATCAGATCAGCAGTGAAGTCTTTTCTTCAGCCATTAGAAGTGTGCACATTTCAAACTCTGCACTGGCTTCAGTTTTTAAAGCTGGAGGCTACGTCCATCTATTATACTGTCTACGCATCCTCAAGGGGTAATGCTAACATACATGTGTTTCCAGGATAATGATGCTGATGGGAATTTAGGAATAACATTAGCTCCCCTGAAAACATCTACGCTCCATCACTTGTCATTAACAGTGGTTTGAAACGGAATGGTTCAGTTTAACACTACAGCTTTTTGCACTCTAGTTCATACTTGTTGACATATCCTGCTTTTCTCTGACTCTGCTTCATCTATCAAAATAGGCCACAGAAAAGCATCTGGAACAAGCCTATTTTATTTCAGGTGGCCAAAAAAAAGATTAAGTAAACAGTCAGAGAGTGCCATCCAGCACCGCCTTGTAACATTTTTGACTGATCATTATCAGCATGGTGCTCAAGTGCTGGTGCTCAGTCTCAAGTAGGGTCATGAGGACCAATGTCCAATTAGATGGGCTTCTGTAGAAAGCTGAATAGCCATTATAAATAATGACAGCGTTAAAGTCCTTGAAGTATTCTCCTGTTAACTACAGCATTGCATTGAGTTTGATGTTGTCCATGTAAACCCTGCAGAAAGCTAGCTTTCATTAGATGTAATTTTCTTGGGTCAGCGTGTCAACATGATTACATAATGTGCGGATGTTTGTGTTCACAGATTCAGTATAAACTTGTATTTGATACATGAGTTCGTGTGAGACTTCATACACATCTTCTAAATCATGATTTTCGTGATTTTCACAATAAATTTTAATAATGCACACAAAAACCCAACAATCAGATGACTCCCTTTAAGCAAGCACTTTGACAACAGTGGGGAGGCAAAACTCCCAGTTAAAAGGATAAACCATGCTCAGGGAGCGGCAGTTATCTGGTACGACTGGTTGTGAGAACGAGGAAACAGAAAAGAATCGGTTAAAACCAATCAAGCACAGATACTCACCTGATGTCAACTCGTTTTGTGTAGCACCTGTCCAAAGAACCAGTTTCTTCCACCACCATCGTCATGACCAAAGCACTCTCAAAAGATGTCAGGGACAAGAGTGCAGATCTGCACAAGGCTGAAAGGAAGAAACTTGGTGAGAAGGTGACAACTGTTTGTGTGAGTATTCAGAAATGGAGAAAATCAAACTCGCTGGGCGAGTATGATCATAAGAAAGGTGGTGGATCCGTCCACAACTATACTGAAGGAGGTTGTTAATGATCTGCAGGCAGTTGGGACAACCCGTTCTCACTCCCAAAGCGTAACATTTTACGCTAGGTGACAAATCGTCACCATATTACGTTTTCGGCTACCCACCACGTTCCTAAATGACGACCTCGGAAAAAAGAGGACATATGAGAACCGTCTGGACTGAATCTACACATGTTCGCTCTTTTTCTTCAAATCGCTTAGAAACACGCTATTTAACATCATTAAAGACCTGGATAAGGTCAGGAATAAGGTTATGGTTAGGGCTAGGGATAAGGTTAGGTTTAGGGCTGGAATACAGGGCTGGAACGTCTATTACCGCGGGAGTGTCATTCACTGGATTCCAGCCATTACCCGCCGCGTACCATAAGAATGCCGAAGGTCTCCTTTCGCGTTCCCCAGGAACGCCGCGGGACGTGACAAAACGTCGACATGTTACGCCTCGGGAGTGAGAACACTCTGGTTGGGACACACAGTCACCAAGAACAGCAATGGTAACACAATATGTCATAAATGACTGAGGTTTTACTGAACCCACAAGATCCCCCTGCTAAAGAGGCACATGTATAGGCCCCGTTCATTTGTTTGGAAGTTACAAATTCGGCAGGGCATCAAATAACTCTATATAGTTATGTGTTTATAGTTATCCAGCAGCAACTGGGAGCAGCAGTGAGAATATAGAACAGATACTCTTTTAACAGATACTGTTTGGTAACGGCTTCTGCTGTCGGGATTCATTGACTTTTGACAAGAAAAATCCTGAAAGGTTCTAATCTGTTTGAGTTAAACTTGCCTCACCTTTGTACACCACATACCTGGTTTGTGAATATGTGTGAAGCCTGGATCACAATGTGTGGTCTAAAGCGTAGACAAATGGCGACTTGTTTGGATCGTCAGCTTACTCATTACTCATTCCCCTCCAGCAGGTCCTGTTCTCTTCTACTAAACCACGTTCGCTCCTTTTCAGCTCTCCCTCCATTTCCTGTTTGTGGTTGCGTCATTTTAGATGTGTGTTGGGATTTTGCCAGTTTCCCAAGATGATTACACCAATGTGTGCTATGCTTCATTGCAGCCATGGCTCAAATCCTGACTTAGGGAAGAAAATTCATTATGGATGCTAATCGGTCCAGTGCAATCCCTTTAGAGTCCCATGATTACACGACATTGTGTTTGTACAGCTGTTTGTGATCATGACAGGCTAACAGACAGACGGACAGATTGGCAAACTGGTAGGACAGGATGATGGACAAGACGCCAGGATGAAGAATTGGCAGGTGAGCCGATGTAAAAAACAAATAGAGTAATTTCATGAAGGATACAGACTTTATTAAGCAGTCTCTAAAACACAACTCCTAGTAGCTGTAATGAATTCCAAAAATTAATTGGACAGAACCGTGAAAAAAAGAAAAAATTATATCAGGCTTTTAAGTCAGGAGCTTTTTCTGGTGATCCATCTTTGTGTGCAAAAGTAGACTGAAGGTTAATTCAATTGTGCTTGCCAGAAAAGTCAGAGCCCAGCTGCTGGACTTCCTCACAGTCTGGTGTTTGTGCTCTCCACCTATCCATGACTATAGTTCTGTCAGAGGTTGATGGAAAAGAGTAACTAAATCTTTTGAGCGCTCCTTAATCACTGCAATCATCTAGGTTTTCATGTCACATGTCTCAGGAAAGAGGCAACAGTCCAAGAGAGTTACACCATCTTGTGAGGGCTGACTCTGCAGGAATGAGTGTTTAGGCTTGAAGTGTTTTTCCTGCACAGCATAAGACTCGATTTCAAAGCCATAGCTATGCCAGAGCTTTTATAAAGCCATATCAGGCTAATTATATACCACTTCTATTCTTTTTTAATTATTTTGTAATTTAATTTATTGCAAATATCTCATCAGCCAATCAACTGGCATCAACTCAAAATGAACTCAAGCATTAAGGTCATTTAAATGGCTTTGAACATGGTGTGGTTGTTGCCACCAGATAGGCTGCTCTGAATATTTCAGAAACTGCTGATCTGGGATTTTCCCACACAGCTTCACGTAGGGTTTACAGAGAATTTTCCAAAAAGTGAAAATATCCAGTGAGCGGCAGTTTTCTGTGAGAAAATGTCTTGTTGACATCAGATGTCAGAGGAGAATAGCCAGACTGCATCGAGCTGATAGGAAGGCAACATCGACTCAAATAACCACTCGTTACAACCAAGCTGTGCTGAAGAGCATGCACAGCACATCAAACCTTGAGGCAGATGGGCTACAGCAGCAGAAGCACCACCACTCCTGTAACTCCTGTCTTGAACAGAAGACCAGGGCAGTTCCCTCAGCCTTACCAAAATTGGACATTAGAAGAGTAGAAAAACTGGTCTGAAAAGTCTCGATTTCTGCTGCAACATTCAGATTGCAGTGTCAGAATTAGGAATAAAGAACATGAAAGCATTGTCCAACCTACCTTGTATCAGTGTTTTAGGTTGTTGTTGGTGGTTTAACGGTGTGGGGATATTTTCCTGGCACATTTTGGGCCCTTTAGTAACAGCTGAGTGTCATTTAAATGCAACAGCCTACCTGAGTATTGTTGAACCCGTTGCTAGGCCTGTCTTTGCATTCTGAAGTTTGCACTTGTCATTCTGGAAACATCTTCTCCCGTCACTGCCCGTCTCTAAAACCGTTCTGAGCTCATCTTCGCATTTATGCAAGTTGCAAAAAAAAAAAAAACCAGTTGTCAAATAGGTTTTATGTTTAGCCACCAATTAAGAGCCTTTTTTTTAAACCCCCCCCCCCCCAACATATTCAAATTCTCTCAAACAAGAACATTGCAGGTTGCAGGTTTAGCACTTATACTCGTTACATTTGAATATTGGAAAATCTACTAGCTGAACCAATGTGGTTTTATTCCATCATAGCCAAACGCTGTGAATGCAACAGCACTATTTTAAGTAAATCCCAGGACTGTTCTCTGGCAACCCTAAAAATAGACTTAATATAGGATTTGAGGAGAGAAAAAGTGGGTGAACCCATCCTGTGAATTACAGTTTGTCTATGGTGCTCAGTAATCTCTGCTGCAATTTTGGGACATCAGCACTTGCACCATCGACAACCTAAACTTGGACTCCTTGGGGCTTTTTGGTATGTGCATGTTTGTGGATGGTCTAGTCCAATGGAAAAGCATCCAGCATCCCAGTAAGTGGGAAAGGGTAGAGCTGAACTGGGAGTGAGCAGATAAAAGCAGACACAACACAGAAGCAACCTCAAATTCCGTATAATATCCATACAAAAAGAAAAAAAAAGAGATTTTTATATAAATTCCAGTGGCACAGCTTCCTTTTGTAAACTTTGCAATGGTAGATGGTTACTTTTTCCTTGCTTGTACTTTTAGACAAGGTTTCCTTACTTTTAAAATGGTCCAGTGAAATAAAGTGTGATACCAAAACATTTACTTAAAAACACCTCGTAGTTAAAAACCTTTTAATTAATTTATGAATATTTATTTTTGGAACCCCTGCCATGAGGTGCAATCTAATAAACCCAATAAAAGGCTCATGCTTGAACTCCCTCTGTATTTTTCCAGTGAGCCATACACCGGTAGTGTATCTGTCATTCTCCTGATTTGTGGGTGTTTGTGTGTGCATGCAGGTGTCACTTCATTTGTGCATGCGAATATGTCTTGTAACGTAGATAATGAGTGCACAGCATGCATTCTCTAACTTTAATCCAAAGCTGTCTGACTGGCCCGCCAGCGTGCGGTGGTTTATATTCATACAAACAAAATGCACATCGATCACTTGATTTGTTTCCATAGCCAAATCATTCGGGGTGTCTGCTTGTCTCTAATAAACTCCAAGATGGGTTATTTGTTTCCTATAATTTTAATCCAAGCTACGTGCCTAGGACACATTTGAAGTTATAGCACTGCACTGATGTATATACACCGTCTTGCTGTACACAATGAGTCTGCCTTTTACTGTTGTTTTTGTTCCCCCCTTCCTATATATACATGTATATGTGTGTGTATATATATATATATATATATATGTATATATATATGTATATGAAAACAAGTGTGTGTGTGTGTACATATACATGTACAGTATTACATTTTAATTAATTTAATCCTAGAACCGCTAAAGTGTGACTTTACTTTTTAAAGTCACACTTTAGCTTCTTTAATATTAAACAATGGTCTAAAAAACCTTCTTATTTTGCTCCTCAATTAGTCGTATTCATTTGAACAGACATTATATAGCTTCATCAATCTTGTTTTGCTGTATCAAAATAACATAAACATGACATTTAGGTTTCTTGCTGCCCGATAAAATAGCTGATATTACTCTGACGTATGAGTATAAACTGCACAGCAGGTCTGAAGCAATTTGATTATTTTTGGTCATTTCACAGGTCAGATCCAATAATTGCTAACCCCGGCTGGTATTGTTTCCACACTATGTGAGTCTACGTATGCATGTGCGGTCCAAGGGGCACCAGCATTAAGTAACACAAAGGCAGTGTGAAGGAGTTTGGCGGTCTGTGGGCAAATTTTATCAGTGTAAACAATACTGAATGTGAACCGCAGAAAATGGCTGGTAACTCGCCCTAGATAACAAGGGTATTCCTTTGAGTTTGCAAACCAAGAAGTAAAAATGAACTTGGCTATGTGCAGCTTTAATACAATGAGTAATGATGCAGTTGATAAAAAGGCCAGTGTTACTTGGATGCCAGTGGTGGAATCGCCCACCCCCCGTCCTACATTACCTACACTGGCACTGAACTTGGGCAGTGAATGTTTAGTGTGAGGTCCATAATCGTCTGGCAGGCGTGTAATTGCTCGGAGTGATGGTCTGCTTAAAGTTAATATCAAACGGCAGTCGATTTCTGTCAGAAATGCAGCCCAACTCTAAATAACTTGAGCATGAGCGATTCTTGGTTAAAACTAGAGTCATGTGAGTGAAGAAACATCACAAATCTTTGTGTGTGGATGCATGTGGTAAAGCTTTAAATGACCGGTGTTTAAGGTGGAAGTGAGCTGCTGATCACTGAAAAGCATGTTTAGGAACTTACAGATGAACATTGTGCTTAACAGTGATGTTTGGTGATTGCAAAAAATGCAAAGAAGAAGAAGAAGAAGAGCACACACCTGAAAAAAGCAGCACAATAGTCTTTAACAGTTTGTGCTTGTTTGTGTGTCGGCCCAGTGAGGGGTGGTGGTTGACGGTGGTGCTTTTACACAACACAAAGCAAAAACCATCAAAAAGATAATGATTGTAAAACAAAGCAAAAATAGATTGCAGTGTAATTACACACGTGTACTCCTCATTTTGTCGAATGGATTTAGTAATATAGTCCCACTTCAAAGTGGTGTGCGGTTGTACTTCCTGGTAAAGAGTTTCCTAAATTCAAATCAGATGAAACAAAAAAAAAAATCAAAGTAAGAGGAAGAATGTTCACCTCATGTCAGGGGCTGGCTCTGTCACCCAGCATTTTTGAGTTATTTTGTATTTTGATTGCTTATCATATAATGACATAATGTTAAGTTCTAGTATTATTATTAGTTTGTCTTATTTGGGTTTTAGTCTAGTTCGTGTTTCTTCTATTTCTCCTTATTTATGTGTCTTTTCCTGTCTTCTGTGTTTTACTTTTAGTTATGTCAGTGCTTTCGTGTCCCTTATCTGTTCCCATGTGTCTCTCCTTGTGTTCCGTGTATCCCAGGCCTGTCATGTGTTTCATGTCTGTGTCCACGTTGTCAAGCTAGTGTTGTCATGTCTATGTTCCATTATTTTTCCTCTTTTATTTTGAAGGGTCTGATGTTTGCGTGTTCAGTGTGTTTAGTTTTACTCTCCCTGTGGTGTCTGGTTCATTTGTGTCAGCTGTGTTTCCCTCATTACCCTTCTGTCTCCCTGTGTTCAGTGTTGGGTCGTCTGTTTGTCTCATGCCATTGAAATCTCAGGATTGTTTTATGGTCCTGTTCAGGTTGATGTTCATGTTCCATGTCATTGTTTTTATGATTAGTTTTAGTTTACCCCAGTTTAGGTTTTACTTTCGTTTTTCCCAGCTCGCCTTGGCTGGTTTTCTGTTTGTGATACCAGCCACCATAAACGGCTTGCTGTCTATTATACTTTGTTTTCTCTCCCGTGTCTCCTTTTGGGTCCACACCTCAAACATCGCACTGCTAGACAATGGTAAAATTTTCTATTTTCTATTTCCATCCTAATGAATTAAGCCTTTTACAAACTGGTAGAGAGTAAATTTGAACTCTTATGGCTAGATTTACTAAACAGGGCAAATGAGCTTGTGAATTGATCAAAACCCCAAATTTTATTGTTTCATTTTGATAATAAAGTCAAAATCTTGATATTAAACTAAAAATTAAACTAAAACTTTGAGAAAAAGTTGCAATGTGGAGTCAAACAACTGCCACGGCTGCTGTATCTTAAACAAACGAGTTGGTGAAATTGTACTTCAGTTTTAATAACAAGAAAATTATTTCTGATTTCTCAGTTATTAAACTCTATTTAAACCAAAACTCATAATGGACTCGGGTAAAACACTAACGGAGAACAACTTATAATATACACCATGTCCCACTTCTTTGTGGTAATTTGTCTCGAACATAGTGTTAACCTATTGGATATTAGCGTGAAATACTGTTATAATTAACATAATGAATTCATGACGAATGAAAAAACCATTTTTGTTGCTGTGACCTTGATGTTTGATGAGTTCATCCTCGAGTCCAAGTTGAGGATTGTGCCAAATATGAATGCATTTCCTCTGGGAGATACTTCCATCATTACAATGGGATGGATGGACGGCCATAGTTACAATATGAAGACATGATGTCTCTATGGCTGTGGCAGACAGTGTGGTATAAAAACGATTACTGGATATGGTTTGTTTAACCTAACGTGTGTTTTTTTTTTTATATGTATCGATATCTTATGAATAAAGGAGAAGCCACCTGCTTCCCCACTGCACTGTCTCTTGGGGTCTAAATATCCCATTGGTTCTGCATTTCTGCACTTCAAGTAAAGCACCATCTTATTGTTATGACACAAAGCAAAAAAAAAAAGCTGATTTTAAGCCATGACCTCTTGCAGGACACACAGATGTCAGCACATACGCACACATGCTGCTTTTGATTCAAGAAGAAGCCAGATGTTGCAACGTTCGTAGAAACACTGGACCTTTCCCTGCCAAACTCTAATTTACTGTTTATTGGATGACGTCATTCTAGCAGATCCCACTTCTGACAACAACCCCTCAACATACATTATCCAGACAGAAACCATTCATCACTGCTGTGAGACGCCGGGGCATCAGAGAAACTAAACTTCTGCGCTCAGCTTTTTTAGGCTGAGCACAGACCACCAGCGAGTCATTAGTCACATCTCAGCTTGTTTGTGTCTTTCAACACCAGCTCATCTAAAGAATTATTAACTGTAATTCCTCCTGCCTTGTGTTGCCGTTTCATTTCATTTGTTTTTCGACTTGACGGGGCAGCCATTAAGGTCACTCTGTCAGCGCATGCTACTTTTTCAAAGTGACAGACAAGATAAAGGGAGAAAATGAAATGTCTGTTGATTTCATTTGCGTTCCTTTTTCAAATGGCCAGATAAGAATGTCACTAAAGGACAACTCTATATTTCACGCATCAGCGGAGACAAACAGAGACCTTCAAGAACACTAATATTGCTGAGGATCTGTAGACCTCGAGTGACCCGCCTCAACAATCTGGCATCTTCTCACAGTCTCAGATGAAAAACAACAGTTCTGGTCATCCTAAACTGAAACGACCTCTCGGTCTGGGTTTAGTGATTCTAAAACAAGACCAGTCAATGAGAATATCACACTAAATGACCTGCGTTGTTTTCCCTTTGATCGTATCTGAACGCTCCCCATTTTCATCTCGTCCGAGCGAAACAAAAACATCATGGCGGTATTGGTGAACATGCATCACGCTGGATGCAATGAAAACAGGCCTGGATTCAGATTGCATCAGGTAATTACTGCTCCAGTCATTACTTTTATGTCTAAGTCTACCCGCCAAGGTGGTGAAATATTCCTATCAGCAAAGATGGTAGATGAAAGGCCGACATTAGCGGGGGAGCTGTGGCGTTGCTGCCGCAACTTGTGCTTTTTGAGATACGCGTCCCCGCTGTAGCTGCTGTTTCTCCCACTTGTCAAATAAAAGCAATTCATCTCAGTGAGAATCTCTTCTATGGATGATAATTGTGAAAGAATATGTCCCGGTGACATTGGTGTAGAAAATCAGCAGCTGAGTCTGTTTGTTTTTACTGGGGCATTTTTCTTTTTGTAAACTTTATTCTGATAGATATTTCTTTTAAAAACCCATTTCCTCCTCTACGTGTAAAAATAGCTTACTCTTCCAGACATTCAGATTTATTCATCCAGTGATTCATGTTTATATACAGAGCACAATTACAGAGCATTCACTTTGATTGCTGTTCATCTTATGGTAGAACATAAAATTTTAAAGAGTTTGTGCAGAAAATGTCCGTTGTGCCAGACATTCTGGACTCACCATCACCAAGCGTCCTTTCAGTGCAGCATGCACGATTTATGGAGTGCCGGTAAAAGAAAGAACTACGAGACCAGATACCATGACGCTGAAAGAGTTCAAGAGGCAGAATGTCTGTGAAGGTTCTCAGTCATCCAGGCCATCGTAGTCTAAGGAGCTTGGAAAGAAACGTTTCAGGACTTCTTTAAGTTTCTTGAAGACGTTTCACCTCTAATCTGAGAAGCCACTTCAGTTCTAAGAGCAACTGGTGGAAAGTCCCAGATTTTAACCCAATGGGAGGGTCAAGGACCCCTACTGATCCACTACCTAATCACACGAGTCAAGCTGTGAAAATGGATGTGGGTCAAAAAAATGTTAACCACAGGCCAAGTGACGAGCCAAGTAAATAAGACTCCAGAGACCCATAGACCAGTCCGTGACCATCTGGCAACCACTGGTCACCAGGGAAAATTTGTATGCTTGACTTAGTTGCCAAAAAACCTGTGATTGCTTTGGTCACTAGCAGATTGCCATCTCCTTAGTTTGCATGAAACACAAAGACTGAAATGGTGAAAAGTGAGACACAAACCTGAAATGGAGACCGTCGCCTTCAAAGTAAAAGCTGCACCTTTGAAAGTTGTTCGCTGTAGCCTTCAGGCATGAGTTAAAAACGTTATTTCAAGTTTGTGTCCCACTTCTTCTAGTTTTTTGACAAATGTATCGTGGTTAGCACCAACCTTTATGCAGCCACACTGTTGTAAATAGCACTGCGGGAAGTAATTATGAAATATGAAATTTAACTTGTTTGTTCACAGTTGCCTAGTTAAATATCCAGTAGTCATGCTGTAACATTACCCTGCATTTGTCGAGTTCACAAATGCAAGTCACATATTCACTTTCGTGCTGCTGTTGATGTGTTTTGATAACATCAATAACCTGATAGTATCCCTTTCTATTTGCTGGCTGGCTTACAAGACCTTTGACACAGAGCTTAGAAAAGTTTACTGGGGCTGTAAGATCAAAACAGTTTGCTAAATGAAGCTGTAAACACTCTGAGGAGGACACCAGGGCTACATGATAATTCTCTAAGGCCTCATCACTACAGGCAAAACCACAGACGAAAAGTTATCAGTCGTTATGAAATGTACAAATGTAATTACATGAGTTTCTTTCAGTTCATAAGAGCAGCATAGTTGCTGTGTGAATCTCAAACAGCAGAAGAGTCTCTATAGATTCTCTGGAGTGCAGCCAGGAACATGGAAATGTGCAAGAAACTAATATAACAAAAGCCTGTTTAGGCAGTTTTATGTATTTTCACAGGTCTTTACACTCTGTTTGTAGGTTCACAGATTTTGTGAACATCACAGCTGTACAAACGTTGCACCTTATATACTTCACATGTAAAACGAGGGAAGGTTTGAGAACTCCTATTACAAGATGGCCTCAAGTGACATCTGCTGATAGCTCTTGGCAGAAAGTGCAAAACTTTTTGAGACATTCACAAAGTCACCTCACTTTCACAGAGACCATTATTCTAACATGGGGGAATTCACATTTTCTGTCGTGAGTGTTTGAAAGATTTGCTGAGTCTGTGCAGCCTCCTGTTTGCCCTCACAAGGTACAGGGGAAGAGGGTCTCAGCCAAGTCATTTCCGCTATTTGGACTAAACCCTGTGAAAACGTCCCAGGGGGCCAGAGGACTCATTAGGTGCGGTGACACCGTTGCCGCAGGAGGTGTCACCAGGAAAGCAGCTGACAGGTCCTTAAATATAACACACACTTCCTGTGACCTCCCATTCGGACAAGCTGCTGGGGCGTGATCGCTGCTCTGCCTCCAAGGCCAGTATGTCTTCGGTCATCATTTAAATTGAGAGCTGCACACAAACACAGCATGCACACGCACACACAGGCAAGAGTGCGTGAGTACCTAGAGTAAAAACATGCATCTGTGTAGACGTGTAGCCATTCATAAATTACTTTGTCCATGCAGAAAAGTAACAAGTTCAAACCTGAACAACATTTTCAAAATTTGGCAACTCTGAACGTCAGCGAGAGGTCAGTGAGAACATCAGCCATCAATCCCAGAACACCCTGTCACACAGTGTTTGCTGAGACTCGCTCGTAATCATCCACCAACCACAGTGGCCTGAGATGCTTTTCGCCAGTTGACATTAAAGGGACAAGAGACACCGTGTTGGCTGTGCTTCCCAACATCTCATTTCACTGCCCCCTCCTCCTCCTTCTTTGTGTGGAGAAAACCAAACAATGGAGCAAATGTTTCATTTTTCAGTTCACTGTCAGGGGAACAAGCACTTCCACTTTGCATGCCATTGTTGTTCTCTCAATGATACTGTGCTCCACAGCAACACTGGCTCGGAAAAAACCTGTTTCACTATACGCATAATTCGTGTTGTGGCTGCTACGGGGGGAACAGAAGTATAATGTGCTGCCAAACCACCTAGCAAGCAAGCAAAGCCCAAGGAGACAAGGCTCTGTTACACTTCTCACAGAAAGGGAAGTTTACTTTCTTTTGCCCACACGAATCCATCCAGTTATATTAAGATATTTCAGCTAGAAAGATCATCGGTAGGTCATTGGACCTCATTTACAGGGAAGATGGTAGATGCTGACGAGTAAAATTTAAACAACAGGCCTTGTCACACAAGCCTCTGAGCCTCTCTGTATTTTCCTGCTAGACAGTTTGTTTCCCTTCTGACCTTTGTTAAGTTTTATGTGTTTAGATTTGAATGTGCTCATATTTGAATCCAGAAAATTATAGAACCTAAACCTAATTAACCACATCCCGCCTGCATGTCAAGGCACCTACACCACTTAAAAAGTCATGGATTTATAGTGCGCACATATGTGAATTCACTAAATGTGACAGTTCAAGTAGTTCAAGTAGGATGCATCTATTTCCCCGGTGTTAAATGCAAGTGTGAACAAGCCTTCATTCTACCATCTCTAGCACTGATCCATCACAGCGTCCTCAAAGAAACTAGAGGATGCTAGAGGAGCAAGGACACATATAGTCATTTATAATCAATCTACATGCTATATGCAGGCGTCCTTGTGCATTTTAATCAATCTGGGACACGTACTGTATGATAAGGGAATGAGCAAGACTTTATATTTGTGCTGGTCCCATGCCAACTTGTAGCACAGAGCTGCATAAGCAGCAGCTATATTTGCTCCATGCACAGCAATAATAATCACCATAATCCCCGATGCATCTGATTAGCCAAACACTGCCGGTGCTAGCTCCCTGTATCTGTAACATTGCCCGAGGCAGCTCTGCTGACAGATGACTCCACACAGCGTGTAATAATAAACACGCGACACAGGAGGAAACACGAGACCCAGCTTGACTTCCAGTCCTTATAGGTAATCCATCATCACCGTGCTGACCATCTAACTTTCACGGACCCGTGTGGGTGACATACAATACAGTGACGAGCTTCTGGATGTGTTATGCACCCCTGTGACTGACACTGAGCATTGTTTCCCACTGTCTCCGCCGGGCTCGTCTGAGACCAGGAAGGATAAACAGTCCACTGTGCTTGGCACAAAATTTGTCCTCCTCCCTAATGAAGTGCAACCTCCCGAGCTCAACATCATTCATCATACTCCAGCCGCTGTGTTGGTTTGTGAGCTAGTTTGCGTCTGTGCTGAACGTCTGCTGCATATCTGCACTCGTGTTTTCATTTTTCTGTCCTACGGACTGCAGACGCACTAGCAGAGCTCAAATGACTCTAAGATGACCAAACAAATGGGCCAAACAGGCCTGTTTGTTTTCTTTCTTTCTTTCTTTCTTTCTTTCTTTCTTTCTTTCTTTCTTTCTTTCTTTCTTTCTTTTCCCTTGTGGCTTTTGCTTAGTTTGGAACCAAACTCATACATCTAATTTCCCGTCTATTTGATGGCTATCAGAATTTTGAGCTGTATTGGATTTTCATATAGACTTACGCTATGCAGGGGAAGCAGAATGATTGTCCAGTGTTGATTTATGCACCGCTGTGCCACAACTTCCCAGTTCCTCATAAAGGAATTAGCCTTGCTCCAGCTGTGCCATAATATTTACATGATAAATCGTTAGGCTGTGTTTAGTCTGTGCTCTGATGTATATCTTAATGCAGTGTTTTCCCCCATCATAGTTTGGCAAGTGCAAGTTATGACTGTCTACAGCAAGTCATATATGGGCATGTGTCCTTGTGATCGGGGTCGAGGCTGAGGGTTTATTTCATGCTTCGAAACTGGTCGACGATCCAGGAAATTTTAATATATCATTCTGAAATAATTAGAAGATGGTTCTGTGATCAAAGTCATTACAGGATGTAATATGAGGGGAAAGATTAACCGGAAATTATGTTGGGACATAATTCAGAGAAACTTAAAATCTGGCTTTGGATGTGTGATGTGTTCCATATGGTACTGTGATGTTATACAGCTCGAGCATTACAAAAGAAGCTGAGCATATCCAGACGTGGATGTGTTTAGTATATTATATGAGGGCCAGTATGGCGGCTCTTTCTTATGTTTGCTGGTGGAGAACAAGGCAAAGGTTGAATCTCTCCCTGTGTTTTGGTAGGCTGACAAATCCATTTATAATTTTTCCTCAGATTATTAATATAACAAATGATATCAGTGGCCAGGACACACACACACACACACACACACACACACACACACACACACACACACACACACACACAAGCAAGAACTCACGTTTGTGAAATATGTGGCAAATGTTCAAAGAAGTAAAAAGAATGGGTTGTACTGGGTGATGGATGCATTTCTCTTAAATTTCCACATTATAACATCAATCTAACTCATTCCATACTCTCACTTTTAATATTTTAAAGATCCTACTTCAAGCTTCAGTTGTAATTTCATCGTTTCTTTTCAGGTGAGCATGAATGTCTACCACAGCAGTCCCCAACGTTTTTTGCGCCACGGACCGGTTTATGTCCGCAGATAAATACAACAAAATAAAACCAGTACCGCTACCAAATAAAAGAAGATTTATTTCATGGGAATAAATCCAGGGAAACCGAGTTAACGATAAAAAACAATAAAAACCCAGACAGGTACTAGTCAGTGGCCCGGGGGTTGGGGACCGCTGGTCTACTACATTGTACTGTTATTTACAAAGTTCAATTCAAAGCTGACCATCAAAGGTTGAAAATAGTTTTTTTGTTTTCTTGTGATTAAATCCAGTGTTAGTGGTAATGGATGTAATTAAACAAGCAGTCTATGTATAGTTATTTAGTGTTTTAAGCAGTTCAATAATTTTTTATTGACTCAATAACTGCCATTTCTCGGCCGATTAAAGCTACTGACCTCACTCACAGGCCGGTGTTCAAGGTTCAAGGTTCTTTATTTGTCACATGCATAGTTATACAAGTATAACACACAGTGAAATGTAGCCTGACACGCTCCTCGACATGTGCAAAAATTGCACATATATACATACATATATATATATATATATATATATATATATATATATATATATATATATATATATGTATATAGTATATACACTGGGTGAATGTGCAGTAGTAGCAGCAAGCGGGTGAATTCTGTACATTAATATGAATAGACATCTGACTATTTTACAGGATAGACAATATAAACATATTTAAAATTAAAGGAATTTGAAATGTACATTGTGCCTTGGTTTAGTGTCTGGAAGAGAGTCCTGTCTCAGTCAATTATAGATGATGTGAGAGGGCGGGTGTGTGTGTTTAGGGCACGGATGGCTTGGGGATAGAAGCTCCTCTTGAGTCTCTCTGTCCTTGCCCGGAAGATGCGGAACGTTCTACCAGATTGCAGAAGTTGGAACAGTTTGTTGCCAGGATGGGACGGGTCCTTCAGTATCTGCGCTGCTCTAGTCCGGCATCTCCTGGTGTAGGTGTCCTGAAGCGGGGGGAGAGCAATCCTGCAGCAGCGTTCTGCTGTGCGGATCACTCTCTGGAGAGCTTTTTGGTCCTTCACACAGCTGTTCCCGAACCATGATGTCATGTTCTGTGTGAGGATGCTCTCCACAGCGCCTGTATAGAAAATCCTGAGGATCTTTGGAGAGACCCTGAACTTCCTCAGTTGTCGTAGGTGATACAGGCGCTGCCTAGCCTTTTTGGTCTGGACCTGAATGTGGGCAGCCCATGTCAGGTCTGAGGAGATGTGGACACCAAGATACTTGAAGGACTGCACCCTCTCCACTGGAGCTCCATTGATGATAATGGGCTTGTAGTCTCTGTGCTGACCCCTTCTGAAGTCCACCACCAGCTCCTTGGTCTTGCTGACGTTCAGGTGTTTACATTTGAGGGAGCAGTATTGCCCGTTTATTTATTGATTTGGGGCATTTTTGTTCTTTTTAAAACCTGCCTAAACATACTAAAGAAGTTTGTACCGCAGGATTAACAAGTGCAAAGTGCAAGCTTTTGTTATTTGTTCTTATTAACATACTTGATCATTTTGATTATAATTTTTACGTATAGTACATGTGTAGCGGCCATTTCGTTGTTTAGCAAAAATCATTTAAATGTTTAGCAAGTGAAAAAAAGTTTTCGATGTACATGTATTCGAACTGTTATTTAATAAATGGTTTACGTAAAAAAGTCAAAACTTTAAAAACTATAACATGATATTTATTATTATATATGGGCCGATCGTGACTCAAGAGTTGGAAGTTCATCTTGTAATCGGAAGGTTGCCGGTTCGAACCCCGGCTCCGACAGTCTCGGGCGTTGTGTCCTCGGGCAAAACACTTCACCCGTTGCCTACTGGTGGTGGTCAGAGGGCCCGGTGGCGCCAGTGTCTGGCAGCCTCGCCTCTGTCAGTGCGCCCCAGGGCGGCTGTGGCTACAGTGTAGCTGCCATCACCAGTGTGTGAATGTGTGTGTGACTGGGTGGATGACTGGATGTAGTGTAAAGCGCTTTGGGGTCCATTGGGACTGCACTATACAAATACAGGCTATTTACCATAGTTTATAGTTTTTTACGCCAGTATCATTTACTAAGCCAATCCAAACAAAGGCAGT
Source organism: Copadichromis virginalis (assembly GCF_057382275.1). Lineage (NCBI taxonomy): Eukaryota > Metazoa > Chordata > Actinopteri > Cichliformes > Cichlidae > Copadichromis > Copadichromis virginalis. Next base: position 11,104,548 of record NC_140626.1, on the reverse strand, counting down.
CAGATTTTAAGTACAGTTTTAAACATGAAATAAATATTCATGGTTATGATTAAGGAACTTAATTAAATGGTTTACATCATGCCATTGCAAAATTAGCCATACTGCAACCTAACCAGTAAAAAGAGTAAAATTTTGAATACTTTTATCTTGAACAAGAGGTCAGAGGTAAAATGTGACATGATATTTTCAATCTCTATATATTTTCTTTACGTTGACAATACACAGCACACTTGTAAGAATCATAGTTATTCTAAGGGTTTTTGTCCATTTTCCACCAATAAGTCATCAGGTTGGTGTTTCTTTATAGTTACACCAACATGGAGAATGTATCCTACACTGTAGTGGAGCCTCATGCTGTGGAGCATTTCTTTTACTTTGCAAGGTCATCATTTAAAGCTCCAGTTTGAACTTTACAGATATCTGTTTTGAATTTGTCACCTCTAAAAGAATCTCCACCCTTGAATATCACTGCACAATTTTTCACGTTTCCCTCCTGTCTTGAAACCTGGGTGCCGCTTTGTTCTGCCTCTATTGATCTGCATTCAGGGCGACACCTGCAGGATGTATAGTTTCCCTCGTATGTTTCAACGTCTCGCACATAAGCGATAAGAAGCTATCATAACACCGGGTAGCATAACGAAAAGTAGGTCACATTAAGGATATGAACTTCTGCTCAGCTCGGTGTGTGTGCGCTCTCAGCAGTCTCTACAGATAACTCGCCCCTATCTCTTCTCCATTTAGTGCCGCCAAGGCTCGGTCTGGGTTACACCGACTGCCTCCTCAGGGGAAATAAGGATACGGCTCTCAGGTTCCCAGCAGGCCCAACATATGGGATCTGCTCTCGTATCCAGTAGAGATGAATTCATCCCAAACTCATCTTCTCACACAGATTAATTTGGCAGACATGGTGAGGCAGGTGGAATGTGTTGAGCAGCATCTGCGTGTATGTATGAGATTGATGTGGATGCTACGTTTTTGTGCTGCTGAAGGCTGTGCTGATGGAAAATGGAATGAGGTGTAAACCTGTAGTTAGTTATTGGCATCCCGTCTTATTATTAGTATCCAAAGTGAGAGAAGGACAATTTTTCTCCAGTTTGTGTGGTTTAATTGACAGATTTTAAGATTTTACACCAGATACCGTTCCTGATACAATCCTCCCCGTTTATCCAGGCTTGAGACTGACATTGTACACTGGCCACGAGGCTTGTGGCTTCTTGTGGCCATCAGGCTTTAGCTATCAAAGCCTGTCATGAAGCTTTAAGTTTAACATTTTCAGTGTTATCAGCTTGGTGACATTAACCAATGAGTATAGGAAGTCTATGAGTCCTTCAGGAAAGCGCTCAGTGAGGACAGAGTGTAAGAGAACCTATGGCTGTTTTACACGCAAGATCTGATATCGTCGTGTTGGTGTTGTTCCCAGATCAACATAGTAAATGTTGTTCCAGGATCAACATTGCAAGTGACCAATCAGAATGTTGTGACGTCATACTTTTGCGACTTCGGGAAAATCCGCCGTAAAACAAAAAACTGTACTTAACCTGTGAGAAACCGGCTCTGTCCACCGATCAACGGACCCTGACCCTGGCCCTAACCCTTTAATAAACGCTAAGCAGAATTGATATTGTCCTTGCAACACTGGAATTTCATAAATGCACGAATGTCTTGGCGCGCCAAAGAATAACGTCACAAGAATGTGATTGGTCACTTGCAATGTGGATCCAGGAACAACACCAACACGATGATATCAGATCATCCGTTTTACACACACATCCAGAGCTTTTTGTGCAAAGCCCCTGCTGGCCATAAATTACAGTGCAAGTTTAAAGCATTTCCACATCGGCTTTCCCTACAGACACACAATTTGAAAATACTGTAGAGCGTATTACATGACGCCATTATAAGGCTGTATGCTAAGCTACAGGCAGCAGTTGGCTATATTAAGATGGCATACTGGAACCTTACCACTGGCCCGTATCTAACATTGGGACCAGTAAAGAGCAGCCTCTGAGACTTTAAAACTAAATTTACTATTTTCTTGTGGCAAATAAACCCACTGATCTGCTACTACACTCGAGTGACTTAAACCTCTAAATATAAAACTACCTCAAACACATAAAATGACATTCAAGTAAAAAAGAAAAAAAAGATCTGGGTTTTATTAGGGCTGCTTCTAAATTCAGAGCTAAGGGCACACTCAGAAAATAATGATAAAACTGGTGCAGCCTTCAGGCTATTGGCTCAGCTGAAAAATCAAACCATATGGTAGCAAACACAATCTGCCTCGATCATCCAAACCCACAAATAGTGTCATTTGGTTCAGTGGCTTCCTCCAGACAGAAGTCAAATGCTTCAGTGCCTCTTTGGTTTTCAGTAGAATGAAGGCAAATAATAATGAATTTGGGGCTTCGGTGTTCACCTAGGGGTGACTGAGATTACGTTTTTCTCTTTTTATTTGTAAGAAAATTGTGAAGAATAGGGATTTAAATAGCTAAATACAAAAAGAAAGACTTCTCAATGGAAACACAAATGGAAGAGATAATTTTTGAACCTTAAATATAACTGAAACTGTTTCCAGTGTAAGTCCAGAGTATTCATATCCATCTGACATGTTCTGGACATTATTAAAGTGACATAGATACAATACACGTAACAAAGGACATCTATAACACTGTATATGTGCAGTAATAAAATATCTTTAGTGGGTAACAAGTAACAACATTAACAGATTGTTTTTTCCTCTGTCTGCACTGTTTATTTAATCTTTCACTAATGACTGCTCATGGAAGGAGACTATTATGGAAAATGCAACAGTCACGCAATAATTGGAAATGCAAACAGGAAACCAAATACAGTGAAACTGCTACGCCGTGATGTAGCTGTCTTAGGATTGAGGGACGTCCTTAGTGGAGGAAACCAGGGACTCTGAAACCTCATCAAAAGCACACTGGCTCTTTAGACCAGCTGCCAACTTTCTGGTCTACGGTTTGTGGCAGAGGTTAATAATCACTGTGGTTGCTATCTGATGGTTTTCCAAAGATGTGTGTTAGTGTGAATAAAAGAGCTGAGGAAAAAGAGCTGGCTCTGAGCCGCTGTCTGAAGCACCCCCCCCCCCTCCCATTTCTGTCTTTTTTTAAAAATGCTGTTGCTGTGGTGAGCGTAAACTAAAATAGCAAACTGTTAACACTTTGGAGAGAATATTATCAGTATAAATGAGGCAGCTGAGCTCCAGTAAGCTACTTTGCCAGCTCAAATTGACACTGCAAGCTTCTCATTGACAGTTAAGATGTTAAAACCGAGCAATGTCAGTCACAGCAGGAAGAAATTTACCTGGAGTATTTGCACTAAGCAAGCTGCACAGACGCTAACAGGACAGTAAGATTACTAACTCAGCCTCTGAAATAGAGAGATAAATGTACGAAAATGACCCAGTTGGGTGGGATGGTTAGGTTTCTCCTCTCTGACATTTTCACGTTTCTTGTTACAAACTTTTTGATGGCAATATTTCAGTCTCTGGCGCTGAAGCTATGATGTCACTGCATCGTGTAACACATTGCTTCGTTGGATTATGTGAAGGTAGGCTAAATGCGAAGTTATATTTGCGTCAGCGGAAGAGAATCAAGCTAGTTAATTACTGAAAGTGATTGCAAGTGCACTGACTTCCTGGGCAAACTGTCTGTCCAAATTGACGGTTGTTGTTGACAATTACCTGGTGCATACTGTGCTGTAAACTAACGGGGGTTGAAGCAGTTTTGACTTTGTGCATGCTTCCTGTGGGATCAACAAAAACCCATAAAACCCTGAAATTATACAACACTATGAATGTGTTTGTTAAGAGAAATAGACACGTCCGCATACACCGATCCAGTGATGAGGTCTGGCTCAATGTGCCAGCAAACATTACTACGTTAGGAAGAATTACGAACTCTTATAATTCAATTTTGATCTCTGGTGTTCCAGCAAATGTGGACCAGTTTGATTCACTGTTCAGTAATTCACTGGAAATTCTGCCAAAAAGAGAATAAATAAAACTGAGTGCCAAACTCAATTATCAATCATAATACCTTCAAGAGTAGAAATGTAGCCACATGAATCAAGTCCAAGGATGCTTTTTAGCCGCTAACATGAAACCACTGAAAGTTTACAGCAGAATTACTCATATTGGTAGAAAGATGGAACAATTGCATCTTTGCTGATGGAAACTGACACAAATATAAACCATTTAGAGGATAAAAGCAAAGTTCTGTTCAGGCTGAAATACCTTGAGTGATAGACATTTACTACCAGCACCACACAATCCCTTTCTTTCTTCTAGAGCTCTATATTCACTTGTATTTATTTCCTCCCCGTTACAACCCTTCCTCTCATCCCCACGCTGTCACTCTTCAGCTTTCGTCTCCTGCAGCTCCCTTCTCCTCCCTTCTCCACGCCACTGCTCACAAGTGTGACATTCCTACTCATTTTCTCAATGGCCCGCCTGCTCTCCTGAGGCTCTGTCAGTTGTCTTCTGCTAGATCACCCTCTCCTTTTCCACGCCTCATCCTCAAACTTTGAGGCTCTCAGCCCTCTGTGTCAATTTATCTACTTCTGCTGTCACTAAAGCAAACAATCGGAGGAATGGATAAAGATATGGGATGCTCAAAGGCACGCAAACATACGTACGAAAAAATAAGAGTGGGCTGTGTTAATATATTATCTTGGTGTCTAATCCCTACAACTATGGGACTTTTACTGCAAGATAAGAGAGCATGCTGTCATGTCGTAAGTCTTTTTCAAATGTCCACGTAACCAATAGTGCAAGTGCAACCACTTTACAAAGGGTGGAATAATTTGTTTTAAGGATACAACTATTGGTCATTTACACAAGCTGTATATAAATGATGTTAGGTTTGTGGCTTTACCTAAAGCTAACAAGCGCTATCACCAAGCTACTTTCATGATTAAATATTTTATTTATCTGCTGATGAGTGTTAATCCACAAAACGTAAGAAAATAATACAATTTGACTCAGCAAACCTGGAGTTCAAGGTGCTCACAGCAGGTTGTATAGTTTGTCAGATAATTTCATTCACTTCCAATTCCACTAAAAACTCTCAACAACAGGACAAATTTCAGTGACTCAGAGTAGTTAAGTCCTAGCAAACAGCTACAACTCCCTGTGCTGGCAGTCCTGTGAATCACAGAGGCAACAGCCCAGATTCCAGCCTTACCAGAGTAAGTAAATAAGTAAATCAGCCAAGCAAGATAACATGCGAGTCTGCAGGAGTTTACCATTGCTTGGAGCCTCAAGTGGCCATTAGTGGAACTGCAGTTTCTGGCATTTAAGATACCATAACAATGGCCCAAAGTGCAGTACAGATGAATAAATACGTAAAAACAGATTCAAATGAAAAAAAGACACAAAAAGGATAATAAAATAATAAATAATAAAAACACATCTCAGCAGAAATGATTTGTGCGTTCCAGCTGTTTTAGATGATTGTTGGACTCATAAGGCAACTTTTCAATGGTTACCAGGAAGAGAACCCAAACACAGGACCCCCATCATCCAGTGCTGTCAGATGGTTTTTGTACTATTATTGTAGACGAATATTCTGTAGTCCTGTTGGTTTTTAGCACCATTTTAATGATATATAAGAACAAAAAAAAAATGCAGTTTCTTTGCTTCCTGTTTTGAGAACTTCTCTTCCTGTGACAGCTCTGATGTGGAGGTTTTGTCTGGCTGGCAACACCTATAGTTCAAGGGAATGCTGCAGCGGGTCCAGCACTGTAACACTGAGTATAATTGGTTGTGTGAGGATGTCACCAGCTGTGTACAAAGTGAGCAGTGCAGCAGGTATAATAGGGCCTTTAGGCACCTTTATGTCTTGCAAAACCTCTAAAATCTTACATTAGCTTTTCAAACATGCATCTGCAAAAAGTATTATATATGAATTTAGAGAAAATTGGAACCTGATAGTTGCAACTTCAAAACTAGCAACGTGAACAATGGCTTTTATGATATCATAGACACACCCTGCATTATTAGCTTAGTTAATGTTTTTTCCACACATGTGGCCTCATTCAGAAGACACAAAGGATGATAAGCTGATAAGCGGTAGCAAAAATCCAAATAGAAACCCAAAGCTTCTTTCTGTCTTATTCAACTCTTAGGACGAGACAAACATTTAATGGCATCACACTGCAACAGTTTTTAAAAGGATTTTTAGGACAGTTTCCATTAATCTCCGCCATATGCTGCACAGCTGTCACAAACAAAAAGCCACCTCGCAAACCAATTACATGTCGGTGTGGGGAAGAAAACACGCGGGCGCAGCGACTCGATTAGATGGATGACAAAATGAAACAACAGAAAGGAAACAAATTACACTGTGTCAGCGAAGGCATCAAAAACACCCAAAGGGACGATGGCGGATCTGCCTCACACAGCTCGGCTCGCCTCCCAAACTCAGCTCCTCCCTGTTACTCCTCACAGCTGCTTCTTTCTGACTGATGAGCCAAGTGAATCATTCATTGGTGAAAACAAACAAACTCATTTGTCGCAGCTAGGCATTATCATCTAGTCTCATTTTTAACAATGCCAGTATTCCTTTGTGAATATAAAGTAGCTGCTCGGGTCCAGGTAGCTCCCATGGTCCAGCGGTGGAGTATTGATCCTTTCTAAAAATGTAAGAAACATTTCTTTCAAAAGACAATTTAACCACACAGTGATGAGCAAAATCGACGTTAAAAAACTGACAGGCAAAGTCGATAACATAGATTTTCTTGTTACAACAGCATTTGTCACAGGATGGGATGTACAATTTAATGTGGGAAGGGGACAGTCGAGTTCAATAACACACGATAGCAAGAGCAAAATTTTCTAGTGCACACATTTCATAAATCCAGTGGTCCATCCGTTTGTGTTTGTTTTGATTTCTAAGCAGGTATTACAGGCACCCAGAGAGGGCAGGTTAATGAGACGCTAGCACGATTATGAACAAGAAGCAACCGTGTCACCGAGGCACCTCGCTCTCTGGGCAGTATTTACTTTTAAGGGAAGAGTTTTGTATTTTGTATAACTTCATTTTGTTTTCTGTTTTTAATGTACTTTGTAGTCAAAAGTAGTTTGTAATGTAAGTTTTTTAGTGCAGTAAAAATCAGATAGGAGATTCATGGCAGCTGTTTGCTTTGATTATATAAACTTGAGCTCATTGTGTAGTATTATACTGCAGCATAGTTATAACTAATTAGGCAGCTCATTCTGTTTCCTTACAATACTTTCTTGAAAGATATAAGACATTTTAGGATCTACTTGACATAAAGACAGATGGGAAATGTAAAAGTGAGGTTAGAGGTCAAATTCAGTTTAGCTCAATTCAATTTTATTTATATAGCGCCTTTTTATTATAAGGTAGAGACCTTACCAAAGTATAGAGAAAACCCCGACGCTCAGATGACCTCCTATGAGCAAACACTTGGTGACCGTGGGAAGGAAAAACTCCCTTTTAACAGGAAGAAACTTCCATCAGAACCAAGCTTAGGGAGTGGCGAGCATCTGTGGTAACCGGTTGGGAATGAGAGTGGAAAGTGCTAAAGAACAAGAGTTTTAGAGAAAAAAAAGACATTTAATAAAAGTTTGACCTCATTTGACCAGAAAGAAGAGGTCAGAGGTCAATAGTTACATGATATTTAAAATCCCCACATATCATTTGCTTTATGTATATATATTATCAATACAAACAATAGGAACAAGAATCATACTTTTAAAGAGCTCTTTCTCTCTTTACTATCAGTCTGTAGATCTTGAAGGAAAGGTCAGAGGTCATGTGCAACACATTATTTTAAATCTTTATAAGATACTTTCTTTATGTTAACAAAATAAACCACACTTGTAGAAATCATAGTTTCGAAGTTCCAAGGATTTTTGTCAATTTTCGTGCCATAGCTCATTAAGTTCACCTTGAAGACCTCGGTCCATTTAAGCTAAATTTTAATGGATTGTTAACATGACCCCACACTACACCCCTGCAAAATTTATTCAGAATTCATGTCATTACCTCAGCCAGGGAGCAGCAAAGACACAGGGAGCTGAAATGATAAGCTAACAAATTAGCTAAAGGGTAAATGCATTTCTTATTTTTCATACTCATCATCTTGGCCCCCATTTCTTTGAATACCAGTTCATCCATTTTTTTTATATATATATATATATCTTTGGTTGCTTTTATCTGTTGCTCTTCCTGTCAGGTTATGGCTGAATAACCACCTTAAAAATTCACATTTGTAGGATTCTCGAGGAAAATTCAATCAAGGTTAAATGATAACTTCAATGATTATGCTGATTAAACAGCTTCTTTTCTCCATTCCTGGTTTTAAAAATAGATTACATGATCCACACTAACATCGGCTCATTTTTCAACCTTGATATCAGAATTTACTTTAAGGTGAACATAATAGTTTTTTGAACTAAAACACAGGCAAAAATGTGCACTAGGAGCTTTGTGGCATTAGTTTCAATAGTCAAGCAGCTCCTGTGGGTACAGTGTTTGGAGGCCCAGTACTTTTTGTCCACATAAATGGCCCAAGACGGGGCTTTCTAGTCCACTGGTCTAATCTCTGGACTAAGTATTTCCCAATTACCCTCCTACCCTAACTTAGCAGGCTAAAGCCTGTGCCTTATTAAAGTACTAGCTTTGGTCACAGTGTAAAACTAAAGAGCTCAAACAAACAATTTGCATTTTATTGGCAGACTGAAAGGTGTGCACAGTGAGCTCCAGCATAGCTTCACACTCATAACGATTTTATAAGAAAGCTATGCATTATCTTGTCTGATTATCATCTGCAGCCTAGTGAATGCCCCATTTTTATGGCTCCTTTTAGCCTGCTGCTCTGACATTACATCAGTTACCTTGTCATCTCTATACATGCTTCTGTCACTAAGATGGATCTTGGCCCCACACACACACACTCACGCGCACTGTTCTCCATCAATTTCTGCTCCAGATGTGATAGCCAGAGTGGTGGAGTGGCTACAAATTATTCAAGATGTAATTTTCCAGCAGGGAAATCATATTAGAGAATCTTAACTTGAACCTAGGGGAAACTTCAAGCACTTCATCAAATAATGGGCATGGCATCCAAATAATATCCCTGACCCATTTCTGCTCTCCTGTGAGCGAAACCATCTCAACCACTAAGAAACGGGAAAATTTGGATGTTTGATCCTCCTGCCAGCCAGGTCCAGTTAAAAAACAGGAATATATGGCATAATTAGAGCTGCTAAAGAGGCTGATGACTGCTACAGGATGACTCGCTACAGTTCTGCTTACTTTCCTTTGATCGTGTGAATATAGCTAAAAGCTTCAAACCTACATTTATCACATGTATGTTTTGCTTTTGCTTTGGAGACCCTAACAAACGCCTGCTTTCTTCTGTCCACCGTACAAGCCTTCTATCAGACTGCACTACAGAGTACTCCATTACCTCTCTGCTAAGGAGCTAACCACTCTATCTAATCTTTGGTCCAAGGACAACACTGCTCTGATGAGACTGCCATATGATTTAGAATGGATCTTCAGGGTTCACAGAGGGTGTTTTAAAGCCCCCTCCCCTCATGTCTCGACAGCCATCAAGGTACGCCTAACATCCCTCTTGACCAACCCTGGAGACTTCTCTCAATGTACCCCAAAAATGAATAGTGGCCCTCTTAGTGCGCATTTCCATGATTGTTTGGCCAAGTTTCAGTTTTGCTCCTTCCATCTTTTATGCTGATAGTCTCCTTAAATTGAAGAAGGTCTAATCCATTCCTGTCTTTGCCAATATGGATTTGGATATCAGCTAAGTTCAGTGAATCAATCCAACTAGTGTGCCCAACTTTAAATTAGTGATTCGACTAATTGGTCAAGACAGGATGCAGATTTTTTTTTTTTAAAAAGACTGTCAATGTTAAAGCAGTGAATTTTGAAATAGTTGCAACAGGGCTGAACCCTACATTTCCTGTAATACAGTGCAGACACCTCTGCACACACTGACTAAGATCCAAGTCTAGGCCGAGAACAGTGGTCAGATCAGGGTTATTTATTTTAATTGAAGAATCACCAATCAGAGAAGACTTTTTTCCCCATTTCTAAAACATTTTCTGTTTCTTTTCATTTCAGATAAACATGCATAAGAACTTTACCTTTGAACGCTAGCGTGTTAATGAGCTAACCGCACTGACGTGTTGGCGCCATGCAACCCCACGCACGGGGCAATCTCGCGTTAACTCGCGAACGGAGATTTGCCTCGTTAATGCGGTTATGGCATCATTTAAAAGCGATTAAAGCTGACAGCACTACTTTGAATGCACCGTGAAAACTTTCTCAAAGAGAATTTTGACTTTAGCATACAGCTAGTCAGAGGCTACGTCTACACTAATCCGGATAAATTGGAAAACAGCGTTTTTGTCTGAAAATGCTCCACATCCACACTATCATTTTGAATCATTTTCATCCACACTGAAAACGGTCCAAGGACAACACAGCTCTGATGAGACTGCCGTATGATTTAGATATACTGCGCATGCGTGAAAAGTAAGATGATTGAGCTGCGTCTTTCCATCTGCCGTTTATTTACTTTCCGGCTCTTTGAAAAGTCACGGCAAAATTTCAAGGAAAAGTTCTGAGTTTATCCGGAGCTATCTGGAGCATGTACAAACTGATATTAATCTTTAGTAGGGCTGTCAACATTGAGAGCAAACAAAACAAGTGCTGTACAATGCCGTCCGCCCTCTCAGTTGAATTGGTCACATGACTGTATCATATGACTAAAATGCTTTTTGAAAGCCTCGGTTTTCATTGTCCAAACTGCGATGCGATTTCAAATGTATCCACTTTGGAGAGCGTTTTCAAAAAGCTTTGTTTTCCTTGACCAAAAACGCCGTCTCAGTGTGGACGGAAGGCCAGAACGGAGAGAAAAAGATGCGTTTTCAAACGAAAACACATTAGTGTGGACATGGCCTCAGATTAGTAAAGTAGCACCTTCACCACAACTTCATGAACGTTGAACTTTAAACAGTATATGCCTCAACACCAATCTGGATGATCCCATGGACTCGACATAATTGGAATACCACATTCACATAGACCCTTTCCACATAGCATTTTTTCTGGTATAAACATAACAAACTACTTTTTTTTGTATCTTTGCACATTACATTACAGAATGCTAAAACCTCAATGGTGAGCAGGGGGACTTTTCCGCCTTTTTAGCCCTTCCTCTTTCCTAAACCATTTTCTTTGTCGTACATCAACAATACGATGCTAAAGTTCACAATGAGGTATTTCACATTTTGGAAAGTTAATCTGACTCTTGTGTAAACATTTGCACGAGTTTGAAATTTCTCCATGGGTGGCGTCCGATGCTTGTCATTGAGCTTTAAGTGGCTACACCCAATTTGAGTCTATCCTGTAATCCACATTGATCCCCTGCTCCAGTCAGTCCCAGGCAGCTGACCAATAACAAAAAGGATATGGGTCATGGAAATGTAAACCGAGCCAACATTTCAGCTCAATCATTACAGTATAATTAGATTTTAAATGCCCCGAGAGAACTGTTGAGCTCCAAATGCAGTAATAAAATGCAGGTATTCAAGTATTTCCTGCAGTCCTAACTGTGCTGTCAGCGAGCACTAACACTGTACAGTAGTGTGATGCCTAGTTACATACTAGGAAGAGTACGGGATTTGGTGAATTGGATGATGGTAATTAGCAGAGGTGTGGACTCGAGTCACATGACTTGGACTCGAGTCAGACTCGAGTCATTAATTTTATGACTTTAGACTTGACTTGAAAAAATGTTCTAAGACTTGTGACTTGACTTGGACTTTTACACCAATGACCTGGGACTTGAATTGGACTTGAACCGGTTTACTTGAAAAGACTTGATATTTTACCCCAAATATAAAATTTAAGATGCATATTATATGGAGATTGAAAATGTGACGTCATTCAGGGGTAAACCGCAAAGGATTCTGGGAACTCGTGGCAAGAGGTACTAGCGCACGCAGGCTTTCAATTGAAATCAGTCACACAGCGATAAAAAGAAACACAAAAATGTCAAGAAGCTGTTGTATTATTAACTGCAATAGCCGGTCGCATAACAGCCACGGGAAGCCGACGGTCGGTTGTTATCGGATTACGTCGTTGAAGAGAAATTGTTCGAGCCATGTTTCCGAAGTAACAAAGACGCGACGGGTGGCCTGGATTGCAGCCATTCAAAGACCAAATATAACGTCCCAGAACCCTCCAGCTCACAGGTTAGTCTGCCCCAAGCATTTACACGAAGGTCAGTCTGCTGTTGTAGTTAATGCGTCATTTTCACAACATAACTGGTGATATAGGTTACAAGCAAGTCTGGCGCTGAACAGAAATTGTCGCGCTATGCTCCTTTATTTATTGTGCATAAATAGTGAATTGTCCTGACACAATATTGCGTTTCGCTTCTGTTATTATGGTACATTGACAAAAACTATACTTTTATTCACAGGATAAAACAGTTTTTTGTATCACTAATTGCCCAGTACGATTACAGCATCCAATATTATTGTCACTGCTACATTTCTGTGATGCTACCAGAAATTATTTCCACTACTAATTAATTACCGTTGAGCTCAAAGGTCCTATTAATAAACGGTTAAGGAATGTGTATTTATGACGACGATTTGTGAGACTGGTAAACTTATGATACGTACGATGGTCTTTCGTTCTACACGGTGCATTTCAAGGTCCTGCACCCATCCGTCGGTAAACTGTACCTGGGCTTGTTGCAGTGACCGGAAGTTACTAAACTTCATGAGTGTGTGCACTCACTCCAAGAACCATATAATTATAAATATGCATATAAATGTGCTACAATGAGATAGCTGACTTCATCTAACTAGCAAATGTTTTCCAGGCTACGTTGGTGATGCAGTTTTTTTTAATGTGTATGATATTTTTGTCATGCGATTTTAAAGCCGGTCCTACAACCGCATCCAAGAATAACATGCGGCTTATCTCAGAACTGTCGGTGAAAATTATTCTTGGAGCTAGGTTTAATTGAGCTGCATTTTAAAGAGGTGCAATTTCACAATTTGTGTATATTTTCTAAGTTCACTATTTTGTCATGTGTTGAGAAAAACACAGCTTTTAAAATTACATGGTCTAATATTTACATTTAGCATAACTGCAACATTATTTTTTCGTTTTTTTCTTTTTAAAGACTCGAAAGGACTTGAAATTCAAAATTTCAGACTTGTGACTTGACTCGGACTTTTACACCAGTGACTTGAGACTCGACTCTGACTTGCCTGACATTACTTGAGACTTGACTTGAGACTTGAGGATAAAGACTTGAGACTTACTTGAGACTTGCAAAACAATGACTTGGTCCCACCTCTGGTAATTAGGTGAATAATGACTGGAGGGGATAGGGGAATTGAAACAGGATAGAGCTCACTGTTTTAGATTATTACAAAGTAAAGAAAATCCCAGCGGAGGGCCGGGCAGGAAGAGAAGGAAGACAGTGTGATTTTGGAAGTTTAGTGCAAAAACTTGAGCCACCTGTTTCAGATCCACCTTGGGGGTTTTAAAGGCCCAATCCTACAGTTTCTTATTTTCCACCAACAACTGCTCTTTTTCCCTGAGATCATCTTTGGCCTCCGTGAAGGCCTACACGTTATGTGTATATGTGCATCCTAGCTGCGTTGGTCTTACAGCCAACAAACTTTTCACATCTGGTGAAAAATTAAGCATCTATGAGCTGGTTCCTAGAATTTTCCCTTTTTACACGTTATCCGGTCAGTCTAAATGGCGAGCTATTAAATAGTCCCCAATTACACTTCACATTTTATTTCCAACTGTTCCTTTTCTGCTTTTTGCAGCATTACTCACTGCCTCGTCAAAGACCGTTCTTTTTCTTGGATAGCCTTCTACATCCATCTACATGCAAACATTTTCAGTCCTCACCGGCTGCTTTTCTGTGCCGTTCTTCGTCCCGTAAAAAAATAAATAAATAATGAAATAAAAAGATATATTCCTCTTCCTTTGACTTCCTTTGTTTACTTGGAGCTGATGGCTGCCTTTATTTCACTCATAAATCTCGTTGTCAGTCTTTGACTGGTAGATTGAGCAGACAAAATGGGCTGCAGCTCTGAGCCTAGAAGGAGTTTGTTCCACGACATTACACTGCTGTTTGCAGGATGCCTCCATCCTGAGAGAAAAGCGGTCCCGTTTCGGCACGGCGACAGGAAAGAGGAAAATAAATCCGTGCAAGGCCACGCTGCGAAGTGTTGTAGGACATCGCTCGTCATTTTTACGATGCAAATGAGGTCATCTGTAAACTCCTACATAGCAATTTCCAGACATTTAGGTCTGTATTGTGAAAAATGTTTATTTGCTGAAGTTTCTGTTATTTTCCAAAGCAGTGGAAATCCTGGCACACAGCAGACAGACTTTCAGCAACAACTGCCATGTCTTGGGGATTATTTAACCTCCTGTTAACTGCAGTTAGTGCCTTCAGGTGTCTTGGTGTCTTGGTATGTACTCAAGGGTTTAGTCTTTGTTACCCGCCTCTCCATCATGTCATGAACCCTCACAGGACTGAGAGCTGAGGTGCAACTGGGGACCAAATGGGCTATTAAACCCACACCAACTGGTGTTCTGGTGCCGATGTTAAAAAAGCACCCAACAGCATTTGACTCAGCCCCCGTCTTGCATGGTCGATTTGAAAGCCAATTCTTCTGAAACACTTGGTTTAATGGAAGGCATCTGGATATTTGAGCGTCTCCTGATGACCCTCCTCGGACAATCTGAGACTCATGGAGCAGCAGGGAGAAGGGAAGAGGGGAAAAGAGGCAAAGAGAAAAGTCTAATGAGGAATTAGAGGAAATGAGAGGGAGCATGTGAACGAGGAAAGCAATATAGGAGATGTGAGCAGAAGAGATGACACAAAATGAGCAACCGGGGAAAGTGTTTTGCTTTCACACTAAATGATCCACCTGCTGAGGGTTGTTGTGGCTGCAGGGATGAGGTTTGTTTTGCCCTCGGGATGTTCCTCATCCTCAAAGTATAAGCTCACAGCTGGCTCCTCATTCATCCGATGGTAGTCTCAAATTTAGGAAAGTAAACCCGCAGTCAAATCCTGTGTTTTTTAAATTCCTGATATCTTTCAGATAAATACTTTCTGCAAGGTGTGCGAGCAATGCAAGTCCTACGGCAGGAACAAATGAAAAAAAGCGTAGAGAATTTTGTGTTATGTTTGTGTTTTACAATACACAATAGTTACAATAGTACACACAGAGTACTTGGTATTGGTCTGTGAAGTTGTACTCAGAACAGTGCCAGCATCGCTTGCTCACACAGTGATGTGAGCACATACACGGTCGTGTTTAATAGGTGTAATGTTCTCCCTGATTAACAAGCTGAGTTTTGCAACAGAACATAAAGCACAGAAAAGGTATCACTGGGTTCCAGGTGCTCGTACTGGTACTTTGCTGTTGTTTCAAATGTTAAAGGTCCCCAGCAGAGTGTAATTTACGATAGTTTACATCTCGGGCCACTAAAAAAGACTCTGTAGTAGTATTTTAGTGAAAGTCATGCCATAACAACAGGTAAAAACTACAGTAATACTTTGTAGCATATAGGACCACTTTACTGCTAGACCAATGCAATTTTTGCCCATGACCTTCACCCCTTTTGCCGATAAGTATGACTACTTTGGGTGATGTAGGTCTCTAAAAAACAAAATAAATACTGTGAGTATTTAAAAGTAGAATGGGAGGCAGAGCCTTCAGCTTTCAGACCCCTCCTCTGTGGAATCAGCTTCCAGTTTGGATTCAGGAGACAGACTCCGTCTCCACATACACCTCTCTGTATTTAATTATTAGTTATTATTCATCTCTGGCTCTCTTCCACAGACTGTCTTTTGTCCCATCTCCCTCCTCTCACCCCCAATTGGTGGCAGCAGTTGGCCGCCCCTCCCTGAGCGTGGCTCTGCTGGAGGTCTCTTCCTGTTAAAAGGGAGTTTCTTCTTCCCACTGTTGCCAAGTGCTTGCTCATAGGGAGCTGTCTGATTGTTTTCATGGGGTTTTGTCTATAATATTGTAGAATATAAAATGCCTTGTTGTGATTTTCAAAATTGTATTGAATTGAAAAATAAATCAAGATTAATAATAAACAAAAAACAAACAAACAAAACATGAAACCACGACTACTGTTATAGAACCTACTATTTTAAAAAGTGCTCATGTATACCAACTGGAAATAAAGCACCCATCAAAGCTACCACTGTGCACATATATGTTCCATAAGATCCTCTGCTGTGCATCGTCCTTGTTTTCTCCCTTTTATTGGGGTTTCGACTTCAGATTGAAAGAGGACTGTCAACACCTGGTCACTGAAAACCATTAGAGTCTTCAGAAAAGTCATTTATTAAGTCATATTGGTTTGCCGGCTGGAGCTCCACGGAGCAAGGTCGGCACTTCTCGTGTTCTTCTTTCTTATTCTCAGTACATCTTTTGCACGTGACAAAAGCAAAAGAAATGAATTCATGGAAAGAACACTTCCTCTGGCTATTGAGATGTATCCAAAGTAAAGAGAAGAAAAACAGTCTCTCAGCAGCTCGCCTTTCTCTTCCCCCAGGACATCTGAAATGTGCCCTCCCCCTCCCTTCTTTTCTTTGATATGGGCTTAGAGTAGAGGGGGAGGCCCCTCAGGTAACCAGAGCTGGCTCTTTGGACTGAAGGGCCAGCCTTTCAGAGAGACGGATGTGTCATTGAAGTCATCCAACCGTGACCTACAGGCAGGCAAGACAGGCTGGGAGGGTCTGACAAACAACCACCAAATCTCTGCATGAGAACGCACTCCGCCACCTGTTTTTATGCTCTTATTATAATCCTGTTGAGAGGAAGTTTCATTCTCAGTCTGGGAACCTGAGAGGACTTCTTCTCTCTTTTCTGTTTCAGTCTTCGCTTTCTTGGTGAATTACATTTGATTTTGAAATGAAACATTTTCCCATGTGTGGATTGAAAATGTTAAAAACCCTGAAAATGTATTTTGTCAAGCTTCTCACAGTGACTGGGGGCTTCCTCCTGCTGTTCCAAACTTACCCTTTGGTTACTGTACACATTTTTGTCAGATCTTTCCACTGGTTTGGAGAAAATACCACTCAGTACATTATATTTTCTCACCAGCCACAGGTTAGCAGTGTTTGACTTTCTCTGTGCAGTATGGAATTAAACAGTGATCATATAAAGTGCCTATAGCAGCGGTCCCCAACCTTTTTTTGCGCCACGGACCGGTTTAATGTCAGACGATATTTTCACTGACCGGCCTTTAAATAACAAAATAAAATGACACGACCAAGACAAAAACTGTGGTGTTTTGTAAATATAATAATAAATGCGGATTAACTGTGTAATTGTGTAACTTTATTAGCAGCGTCCTCCTGAAATGCGGCAACAACATTGAGCGTAACATCCTCCTCTCTGCCCCTTAACGTTCTCTGGTCGCTATGGTAACGTGTAAATATTTCTTTCAAAATAAGACACACAACTACAACACGGAAAAAGACCCAGGAACACAGAGTTAGCGATAAAAACCTTGAAAACTATCACCGCTAAGCCTCAACTCTCGCGGCCCGGTACCAAACGATTCATGGACCAGTACCGGTCCGTGGCCCGGGGGTTGGGGACCGCTGGCCTATAGAGTATTTCTGGATGTAAATGTGTAGAGCTTCTCTTTTAGATGGAATGAAGAAAAGCTGTATTGCCAGCAGCAGAAACAATACCTTGTCACACACGCATTTGTAATTCCGGCTTCAAAGATGTAGAAAAGCGCGTATCTCTGGAGCTTGTGTTTGAACAGACTGCTCAAATACAGAGACACTAATACAGATTATAAAGTCACTCCTCTCTGTGATATCTGGAGGCTTTATAAACACTGTAATATTATATATGTGGAGGTATATTCACATGTGGCTTATCTGTAAAACCTGACAGCTTTGGCATCTGCCAGAAAATCTTTGCAGTTTTATCATCTCTGTCATACAACGCACACCGTGAGAGTCGATAGGCAAGCTGAGAGCACCTAAACCAATGGCGGAGACTACTGATCCTAATGAAAACAAATTGGGATAAAGAAAATGATGGTTTCTGGGTAAACTTTACTTCTGTGCAGTATTTAGAGGGGTTGATTACAGCTGCACACGGTTTAAATTAAGCTGCTAAAACTACTGAACCGAGACAGAAATCTAAATAGTAATTTGTTGTTGAGGGAAATGTAATAATAATGCTACCATATTTTTTCCTGCTGCCCAACAGCAATAAGTCGCCATGAAAGTAATGAAGCCTTCTCTGACTGTGCACTCCAGAGGATTAATGCGAGCTGCCTTTTCTGGCCTAGAGACGATGAGCTTCCAAACAGCCTCCGCCATCTTTACACTAAAGCTCGCTGTCAGGCACAAGTTGATTTGTAGAACGGGCTGGGATACTGACTCGCACGTGTAAGGGCTATTCAATAACTGGGGCTTTACACATTATAGTTAAATGGGGTCATTTGGCAGCCCGTGCCTACTCTCCCGCTGTGTATCTCTGACAGGGATCAATAGGACTCATTCTGTTCCATTGACTTTCAATCACTTTCCTCTGAGTTCCCCTGTTGCCCCACCAGCCACCAACCGCTGACTCATTACAGGGCTGGGTAAGGGTAACTAGGCCTTTGCAGCTGATGCATTATGGTCTGAAGGCCCGCGGGCAAAAAACCATCTCATCCCCTCCGTGGCGCTCTGATGACAGGACGCTGGTGTTTCTGTGGTAAATTTGCCTGCCTCGTTCTCCGTGGAAACTTTTTCTCGTCAGAGAGCATCGACTGGCTGAAATCATTTTGAAGCCATCTGAATCTCTAGCGCTGTCACACTCTGTGGCAACGGGTGAATTTGCTGAACGAATAATTGCAATAATTAGTCAACGTTGAATGCAATTGATTCTATTTACAGCACCTGGGAGCCAAATGATATAATTACAGAGTCTGACGGAAATTTGAATTTGAAAAGCTGCACATTGTTTTTTTTAGCTAAGTTTAATTTAGAACTCTAAAGGTTTCTGTGTGATGTAGATTCAGTCCACATGATGTGCCTTAAAGACATTCTGTTTTCACTGATCAGTGGATATACTATACTGTTATACTATACATTATTATGACCATTATTGTCCAGAAGGATCATAAAGGGGGGCATGCTTTAGGGTGTGTATATTACTCCATGGCTGCTGTTTGAGTGTGTAACATCGGTCTGGTTGTAACGTCTGGTTTCAAAAAGCAAAGACAGCAGAAAACATAAAGGTGAAGGTTTTAAAAGCCGGACTTGCTGACAGTTGCTGACGTCACAGTGGCACCGTCCATCTTTTTTATACAGTCTATGGTCTGTAACAATGTTTTGGTGGGTGGTGCGAGTTGAAAACACAGACAGCTCTTTAAAACAACTTTGTTTTGCATTTTAAAACTTATTCCCACCACTGAGACTGCAGCACTGGCTGTTTTTCCAACAGAGGAAAAAGTTCCCATTGGAGGTTTAACAGTTTTAGATCATGTTCTCTGCACAGTGAAGTTATTTGAGCCCTTTGTTCAGCTGTCTGTGCACCTATCCCTACATCAGTGCCGAGGCCAACTAACATCACTTTCCTGTGAAAATGACTAGGAACTAAGTGAAAACCTGCTGCTGGGAGCCAGCGCTAACAACACACATCCCATCTGTTCCACTAGTTCAGCAAAAAAGAAAAAAAAAAGGTTTCAGGTCCATCTGAGCAGACACAAAAAGAAAAACAGATTCATCTCCTTTGGAAAATATTATTAAGCCTCCATGGCTATGTGTACACAAGGTCTGCCTGCTGCCAAGCACACAAACACAGATGAGTTTTTACTGTCTCTTCGGCTTCGAGTGAGAGGTCAGCTGGGAACATTTCCTCCTCCTCCCCTTCTTTATTCTCTCTGTGTCTGTCGCACTGCAAAAAGTATCCACCTTAGTTTTTATGTGCTGTTTTGACAACAGCTATCACGATTTCAAAACAGCCGAGTTTGAGGGAGTATGTGACAAGATGTTTGAATTCATACTGTGCAGCGCACTGAGTGACAAGCTAATGCTACATTCACACCAACCACTCGCAGTCACTTGTCCTCAAAGCAACTTTGGTGCGTCAAGACAACGATAAAACAGTAATAGGAAGAAGTCAGTCTGCTATCAGTCTGCAACTAAATAGAGTCGTGTTGGCAATTATTTGCAATCTGTGGCAATTAACTGTGATAATCCAAAACTGCAGATCTGTTGCTGTCGACATATTTTATACAGAAATTTACATAAATTCGTAGTCCAGTCAGAACCTTACAGATTTGAAAGAAAAATCTTGAGATTTTGCCAAAATTAGGGACGTCGTTGCTGCAGGATGGCAATTTAACTGCAAAATGACACAGATAGCATCGCTTGCATGTAGCAGTACAAGCAGAATATGACCAGCTGGTGACCAGATGAGTCAAGGCCTTGACTGCGAAGAGATGCATCGTAGACGAGTTGATTTCACTGTGGTGGAAAATGCCTGCGTTGAATTAGAACGACATTTTTTGCAAACCTTGGCCAATTTGTCTGAGAGTGACTGCAGTCAGTCCAAGTCAGACTGTGACTGTGTGCAGACAGGGATAAGCATTGCAGTCCAATGTGGTCACCCAGAGGCTGAGGGTGTTACACTCTTTACCTCTGGGCAACCAACTGATCACCACAGATACTTGCAGTCGGTCACCAAATGCAAAAAAAATACAACCACTTGTAACTGTGAGGCAGCTGCATTTTCTCATCAGTAACCTGATGTCAAGGGTGCTTTCCCACATTCACACAGATTGTTTCAGTGGCTTAGTTATGACTATTCACTGGGCAGGAGAAACAGCAACAATGGTTATGAGAACCACAGGACACACAAGGACAACAGTCTAGAAATGTTGAATTTAAAAGCTGAAACCTGAGCTGACAGAAACAGGACAAATTTCACTTTCCGAGACCACGCCTGGAAAAATAAACATCTTCTGAACATTACTCAATGGTAATGTAAGTAATAAAATAAAACATAGCTGAACATTGTCACACTTGTAAGTTTCTAGCAAGACTGCCTAATTGAAGAGGAAGCGATTTGTTTTCGTACAAATGAAGCAGATTAGATATATACTGAATAAAAATGTGATTAATTCTTCAGTTCTTGGCAGCTTTAAAAACGCATGAACCAATTCCAACCTTTGGGCTGAAATGAAGCCAGTGAGGTGTCGATAAAAAGTGCAGTTCCTTCAATGTCCACTTAAGGCTGGCTTCAAAATCAGGCCAGTCCCTGTAGACTCATTTCCCCTTGTTAAATTATAGGGGAAATCTCCAGAGCCGAAGAATGAAACCAACACAAAAGTAGTCTATGGAGCTTGGAAAGAAAAGCGTCTGGACCTCTTTAAGTTTCTTTAAAGACGTTTCACTTCTCATCCGAGAAGCTTCTTCAGTTCTAAGAGCGATGGGTGGACAGGGCCATTTGACCTCAGTAAATCAAAATAGGGTGGGGCTAGGCTTCACAGTGGGTTCACCCGAAACCTTGGGTGATTGCAATGCACACCTGTTTTCACACCTTCGCTCATGTGATTAGGTAGAGGATCAATAGGGGGTCCGTGGCCCTATTTAGGACACTCCCATAGGGCTTAAAATCTGGGGCTCTCCACCAATTGCTCTTAGAACTGAAGAAGCTTCTCGGATGAGAGGTGAAGGTCCAGAAGCTTTTATTCCAAACTACAATGACCTGGATGGCTGAACCTTCACAGACAACACAAAGGTAACAGAAACTGCAGTTCCTCTAGGCACCACTAGAGGCTGCTTCCAAAAGCGAGTTAGTCTCCCAGCGTTAAAAAGCAGCCACGTAGACGATATTTGAGCTCTGCGGATAGTTTCCCCCTTCATAATAACTCAGAGTGGGCTGATTTTTCTATAACTCATCCACCTGGATAATTGAGTTAGGGGCTTAGCTGTGTTGATTTTTTTTTTTTTTTTTTCTAAATGACATCAGAAACAGCAGTATGCGACATTACGTGATGGCAGAGCTTCAGTTCATCCTTTGTCTTTTTTTTTTTTTTTTTTTTTTTTTTTTAATAAATAGGACAGGGGGAATGAATGAGAGAGAGAGGGGGAGAGAAAGAAAGAAAACCAAAGGGGAGAAGAGACGGTGAGAAGGGGGGGGAAGAGAGACAAAAAAAAAAAAAACTCCTGGGTCACCTGTATGGAGAAAAAAAAAAAACCCAAACAAACAAACAAAAACAAACAGAGGAGACAGCAAACAACAAAGAGCAACATAATAATAGAGAAAACAAAGCACCATCACAATAAACTAGCTAGTCATAGATATCAGTATTTACTAAGTAATAAACGATATTGTGCAGCACGCAAGATAGACAGCGCACAGTGTGCTTTGAGGCAGCAGCCAAGAAAGCTTTAGTCCGCGTCTGTGAATACCCATGTGTGCATACCTGTGTGGATCAGCATGCTTGCATTCCAAAGGTTTCTCCATGTAATGATCTGCTAGGGAGTGTGGGGGGGCCATAGCCCCGTCCTCCAGGGTGTGAAGCGGGTATGGAGGAGATCAAAACTCCAGACATCCAGAGGCCCCCAGAACACAAGAGACCATGGAAGACCAACAGAGGGGCAGCCGCGCCACTGTCCCAGTAAGAGCTGAGGAGAGTCCCAGATGAGGGCTCGCCCAGCAGCCGCGGAGCAGAAGTCAGGGGGAGTTGCAGTGACGCGCCCGTGAGCTCCGCCGGCCCCCAGCTGCGCCTGAGTGACCGAGCCCTAGGCCGAGAGGCCGGGGGCACCCCACCTCCAAAGGGGCCCGAGCGAGCCCCAGGCCCCAGGCCCCGACAAGCGGCCGCCAAGGAGTGAGCCGGTGTGTACCCGGACGCCCACCCCCAGACACAAAGAACCACCAACACACCGACACCTGAGGGAGTCCGCCACCGGCAGGGGAAGTGGTGGTGGGTGGAGATAGGCCTCCAAACCTTGGAGGGCCTGAGATGTCCCCAGAGAGGTGGCGTCTGATACCCAACCTGACATATAGACACAGACATACAGGCACACACAGACACAAACATCCATTCCCACCCTCATGCTCTCATGTGCACTCACTCCACACTCAACCAACGTGGAGACAGACATAAAGAGACGCTGTACACACAATCACACTCCCCAAGCGTACTCTACAAACCGGGTCTAGGTACCCTTGCCCCTGGAGGGGGGAATTGCACCCAGACCCAGGTGGTGTTACCCTTTTCCCTGCGGTGGGGAGAGGCAGACCACCCCGACTCCGCAGCAGCAGGGAGGCCCCACACCCCAGACCGCAGTCGGACGGCCAACTCCTCCTACTAGCCCTCCCGCTCCAGCAGGCCGCAGAGAATGGGGGTGGGAGAAGACTCCAAACCTCCCTCCACCCGCTCATTGTAGTGTTGATGCATATGTGTTCTAAGGTGCAATTAAAACCCAGGAGGGCATGGAGCTACCTGCCAAGGAGCAGCAGGTAAGCGCATGGTCCCTCCTGCTAGCCCTCAATGACTAAGTGTATATAAAATTGAGAGGTGGGCAACGACGTCAGGGGTGAGGTATACACCCTGATGGTGATTTGGACTCCGTGATTGTGCCCACCCCCAAGATCCTATATGTATGTGTAATGAGAGTGTGAATAATGTGAATGTCTAAGTTGTGGGATAAAATTGAGGCAGAGGCAGCCAGAAGGGGACAGGGGGGGGGGGGGGGGGGTAGCCTCCTCTGCACCCTGGTGACATACCCCCACTCCAAGGCCCTGCATGTGTGGGTGGTTGTGGAGGAGCGGGAAGAGGGAGGCAGCTGGAGATGGGGAGGGAAGGAAGGGAGGGGCAGGTAACCCCTCCCTGGGGCCAGCTCCCCCGCTGACCCCAGTAGGCACTCCCACCCTCCGCGACCCGCCAGGGAAGGGGGGCCCAGGCCCATCAGACCGGGGCCCAGTGCAGTAGCGCCCCCCGGCTCCACAGAGCCCTGGACAGTCCACCCAACCCCACCACAGAGAAAACTGCACCCACCCCACCATCCACTCATCTTCCAGACTACATAAGACAATAAACACCCAGGCTGAGATCTTCCTCCACCTCTCCTGTATCTCCCCCTCCTGCAGAGAGTTCCTGAGAGAAGAAAGCTCCTGCAAGATGTGACCATCCCCCCCACCAGTTGAAGAGCCCCCCAGGCGGCTCGATGCACCGGCGGCACCCTGCTCCAGGGCCGGGCCCCCATGCACCCACCCGCCCACAACCCCGGCAACACACCAACCAGGACCCGAGCCCCCGAGGCCCGGCCCGGGCCCCAGCCCAGAGACGGAGCGCCCCCAGAACCCCACGCCCATCCCGGACCCACCCAGGGGCAGCCAGGTTGCCAGGTCAGTAACCCGCGTCCGTCAGCACAGACCCTCCCCTAGCCCCGCTGCACGCAGCCGCGAGGAAACAGTCACCTGAGAGCCAACAGAGCCCTCAACCGGACGTGACCGCTACCCCGGGTTGAGCCCCCCAAGGAAGATGCCTCCGGGGAACCCCCCGACGCCCTAAGCCTGTCCCTACCCCCTCACCAATCACAACAGTGAAGGCGGGACCAAACTATGACCCCCCACCCCCACTAGGTGATGGAGCTGATAAAAGGGGCCCAGAGCAATTGATCTGATGTGGTGGCAGAGGCTGTATCAAGACTAATGTAATCTAATAGATAATTTCTATATTGGTTAGAATTAAGATTATTTTTATTTTTCCAGTTCATGAGGACTGTTTTCTTGGCTATGCATAGGGCAGTGAAGATCATATGGGCTATATTCTTTTCTGAAGTGACATTATCTAAGCTGCCCAACAAACACACTAAGGGGGAGGTTGGAATGTTACATTTCAGACATTTTGATAAGTCTTCACATATCTCGCGCCAAAACTTTTGCACTGGTGGACAGAACCAAAGAGCGTGGATGTAATTGTCTGGTGTATTGCCTTGACAGTGTGAGCAGTTGTTGGAAGATGTAAAGCCCATCTTGAACATCCGATGACCTGTATAGTGCACTCTATGAAGTATTTTGTATTGTATTAATTGCAGACTGGGATTTTTAATTAATTTAAAAGTTTTTAAGCAAATCTGAGACCAGAAGTTTTGGTCTAGGTTGACTGATAAATCTGCTTCCCACTTTGCAGTAGGAAGGGATATTGATTCATCTAATTTAGAAAGTGTTCTGTATATTTTAGATAATAATTTGGGGGATTTAAGAGTAAGAAAATGTGCCGCACTTAGTGGTGTTTGTAATTCAACTTGACTGAGGTTAAATTTCTAGCTGTGTTGATTGACAGATGTCTGACACAGGCAGCTGGACTCCGTTGGCGTCTGTTAGGCCTCATCCACTGCTTTGATTTATTAAACTGGACCTTTTCACCACATAGTGTGTGTGTGTGTGTCTGTGCGTGCACTGTTGGTTCCTTTCAAAGCAATTTTAATGGATTACCTAAGAAATATTATGGCTTGTTGTGTAGTCCACACTGTACCAGAAGTATGTTCTTCCATTTTGGTGAGTGAAATTCTAGTTTTTCTGATATGTGTATCTGCATGTTGCTCATGTACACTTTAAGAATGACTAAATTAGCCAGCATTAACAGATAAATGAGCACTCCACCTTTCATCTACAGTAACTCCAAAATACCCAACGTAGCGACGGCCAAAACATTAACGATAAACCTTCACAATGTGGAGTCCAACGTCAGGAACTGAGCTCATGGTGTCATCATCCATCTTTTATACTGTCTATGCTGTCCAAGTCTGGAAAATAAAGAAATAACCCTTCTTGGCTTCTAACCGGTGAGTGAGATCTGATCTTACTCAGCCATTTAGTTTTACATTATTACATTTTTGTCTTTTTATATTAAAGTGTTTTCAGTTTTATTACATTTTGTCTTTGACTCGCTGTTTTTGCTCGCTTAAGTTATGTCACTTTAAATCACTTTGATTTACAGATGCAGCCTGCGAACCCAACTCAACCCATTCATTGCTAGTGTTAGCTGATAATACTCATCCATGTTTGGGTTTGAGCTAAATCAAGACGGCTAAATTGTCAAAATCAAACGATGTTGTGACTGCAACCCTGTCCTTTTACACAATTTCTTTGTACAATTCAAATTTAAAAGGGTTAAGAGATAAAAATTTTAAATCAAAACCCAAATTAACATTTCTTACAGTGCGCTCTCTCCCTCGGGCTACTGTATGACATCTTTCCTTCCACGTTGCTTTTGGAAAGCAGGATGCACAAAGGGAGAGACATTCATTAAGGTGGCCTTGACATCAAACGGCAGAATGGAACAAAAAGTGAAGAAGAAGAAAGAGAAGAGGGAACAGCGGAAGCGAACTGAGGAATAAATGCCTGCTGAGAGTCAGGTGGAGGAAGAAGGAGGGAGCGTGGGAAGGAGGCAGTAACTGTGTGCGTGTGCTCGGCACACATGCCTCTGCATGCTCTGCCCATGAAGTTGATGGAGATTGAGCCATTAAAGGCATTATCATCGTTCTGCTCAGGGGGCCAATTGATGGCGACGCAAACAGAGACAAAAGCATCCAACCTGTCTCTTTACCATTTATCATTGTTAGAACGACAGCTGGAGCACTCCCAGTATCCCCGCAAAATCCCCCAAGTGTGTCTCTGTTTCTGCAAATCCCTCCATCTTACACTGTATATTTTACAATGGAGCCAATTTACAATGGCGCGAGGAAGATAAAGCCGAGGCAAACAGAGGCAAACGCAACTCTGATGGAAACATTTTATTTTGGTGGAGAATGGGTG
The DNA here is from genome assembly GCF_057382275.1 of Copadichromis virginalis. Taxonomy (NCBI): domain Eukaryota; kingdom Metazoa; phylum Chordata; class Actinopteri; order Cichliformes; family Cichlidae; genus Copadichromis; species Copadichromis virginalis. The sequence continues at coordinate 11,077,676 of NC_140626.1, read as the reverse complement.
GCCGGAGGGTCGATGGTGTTTTTTGCATTCCAGATGCTTGCTGGAAAATGGGCTGTCATCTGGGTTTCTATGTGAGCACAAGAGGAGACAGCAGGGGCGTCCCAGCACACGACTACTCTATACTCTTCAGCAAATAGGAATCCCTGGACGCCTATCCAAACAAACTTTTCTTTCTGCGCTTGTTTATGTGTATGCACGGTTCTCTGTCTGTCTGCAGACTGATTTCCTGTGGGGGCGTGCATGTTTGCATGTATGTCCAGACCCCTCAGGAGCCTGTCCAGGCGCACGGTGTTGAGCACTGAGCGTCGAGTCAGTGCATTAGTGTCACGGCAGATGTATCCTCCGGCCTGTCCCCTGGCTCTCACTGTTAGCCCATAGAGATGCGTTCAGCTGCAGCCAGCAGCACTTTGCGTGATGAGCTTGGGCAGTAGCCTCAATAAGGACTGATGGCACCATTTGGAGAAAAAGAAGGAAGGAGGCAGCGCACGGGAAACGAAGTGAGGGCAAGACAGATGGAGAGGAAAAACTAGAGGAATGGATTACTGAAAGGAGAAGATAGAGATATAAGGATGGAGCGATGCTCAGCAGAGTAATGGTGGGGAGAGATGGGCACACCAAGAGTAATGTTAGTTTATACTGAGCAGTGTGCACTCATATGGACAAACTGCTGGCTATTAAGAAAAAGCAGTCATGTTCTGTGACTACAGCCCGATCCGACACCTATCATTACCCTGGTGAATTTATTATGAGGTACTGAGAAAAAAAGTCTACTTCACAGGCACATTTAATCGATGACTGCAGGCTCGTTGGCAGCTGAGCCCGTGGCACGTGTGAGCCAATGGCACACTTTTATAAGCTTCAGTAAGTCTGCTGCTGATGGGAGGGGGCCGGGGGGAGAGGGGGTAAGCAGGGGGTGCCATGTCATTAGCACTTCACATCCATATTGCTGAGGACCTATAATTAGCAGTACAGCACTACGGGGAACCAGACATGCTGCCGCTGAAAAATCAACACAAAGGTGATTCGTTTAGATGAGGGTCGTTGACTTGATGAAGAGTTCGGTCTCCACATGTTGGTGGTGAGCTGTGAAGGCAAACATTATAAACAATATCATGTTTGATTTCACAGCTGATCAGCTGTTGTGTGCTGATCATTAAAAAAAGACGCAGTCAACAATCAGCTGACAGGTTTCTGCCCTTCACGTAACGCTGGACAAATCAGCAGGAGACAGGGAGCGCCGGGGTTTTCTTTTCATTCGCCCAAAGTTGGTTTGCACCCTTAAACCTAATCAAAGCAATATCAGTATCTAAAAATGCACTGCAGCTAAAACACTGCCAGACCAAAATCACTGAACGGAAATTTCTGGAACAGCTTTCTAAGGCTGCAGACGGGAGGAGAAAGACATCTGAAGAGTGTTTCCAATCCTGCTTTTCCTTTCCATTTTCACCGCACCGTCATTAGATGATACACTACTTTTAACTAATTTTAGCTAAATCATTAGATTTCTTTTCTCTTCGCGTGCATTTGCCCAAGTGCACTTGAGCTATTCCCAGATGCATTTACTGTCATGGTCCTGGGCCATGTTGGCCCAGTGTTCTTAGTTTCCTTGTATGTTTGTATTTTATTCCATGCTTCCCCTGCCCATTATGTTTAAGTTCTCCCCGTGCTCTCTCTTCCCCCTGTGTGCCCTCTATGTATTTATGAGCCCTCGTCCCCTTTCGTGTTTATTCCATGTCTCCCCTGCCTGTTACGTTGGTGTTCTACTCGTGCTCTCTCTCCTCCTGTACTTCCTGTTTCACCTCTCCCGTCAGTGTTCAGTTCACCCCGCCCTGTCTCGTTATGATTATCAGTGTCACCTGTGTTCCCCGTGTGTTCCCACTCCCCTCGTTAACCCTCTGTGTATTTCTGTCTGCGTCTCCCTCTGTTCAGTGTGACGTCGTCCCTCATGTTGTGTGGATCTCCCTGTGTCTCTTCGCGTATGTTAGTTTACTTTTCCCAGTTTAGTTTTGTATTTCCTATGTTCTGCCATTCCAGCATTAAAGCTGTGATTTTGAGTTCATCCCCGTGTCTGTGAGTTTTGCGTTTGGGTCCTCCTCCTGCCTGCCACACAGCCGCGCCTTGACAGTACGACGTCACCAGTAATGGACCCAGCAACTCACAACCCCTCCGCTGAGCTCCGGGAGGATTTGATCTATACGGTGGAGTACCACTGTCAGGAGTGGGAGGCGCTGCCAGGAGACGAACACCGGGAGGTCGTAGCCGCCCGTCTACAGCGGATGGTGTCCGGACTCCCGTGGCTGTTCGGCGCGCTGCACCCCCACATCCGGGACTTCCTTGTTTCCACCGTAGGCGTCCGCCCGGAGCTGCCTCTCCAGTGTGAGGGGTCGGAGGACGTTCAGCCCGGTCCGCTGGAGGATTCGCGGCCCGGCTCATCTCCTCCCCCCTCTCGGCGAAAACGGCGCTCACGCCGCCGCCGCCCTAACGTTTCTGAGCAAACTCCGGTGGTGAGTGACACTAACTGTTTCTTCCATGCCACTTCCAAGTCGGACCAACTCGGACAATATTCTGCTCCTGAGTCCGCTGTTTTTCAGGTCCGTAACACATCAGAAATGAATAGTGAGTTTGAATATGACTGTGTTTCCAGGGCTCATAATGTTTCTAAGTTCACCTCCGCACCTTTTAAGCACGAGACTGTTTCATCTGGAACTGTTTATTCTGGAGCTATGTTTATTCAGTCAGCTGCCCATCCGCTTTCAGCTCAGTCTCCAGTGTCCCCTGCTCGGCAGCCACCTGTAGCTCAGTCGCCAGTGTCACCTGCTCGGAAGCCGCCTGTAGCCCAGTCACCAACTCCACCACCACCACTTTCGCCTCAAGCTCAGTTAGCCGCCCGGCCCGAAGCTCAGTTAGCCGCCCGGCCCGAAGCTCAGTTAGCCGCCCGGCCCGAAGCTCAGTCGCCACCTCCACCACATTCAGCCTCGCTTCCCATAGCACAGTCACATCCACAGCCTGACTTACTACAAACCTTATTTCAATCCTTAGCCCAGTCAATAGCTCAGTTGGTAGAGGAATCATCAGCCTTATCGACAGCTCAGTTAGCTCCCTCGCAGCCACCCTCAGTGCAGTCCCCAGTGCAGTCCCCAGTGCAGTCCCCAGTGCAGTCCCCAGTGCAGTCCCCTTTAGCACAGTCACCCACTCAACCACCAGCACCACAACCATCACTACCTCTAGTTCATTCCCCTGTGAAGTCATTAACTCCACCACCTACTCCACTCTCACCACCACCGTTACTACAGACATCAGTTCAGTCCCCTGTGCAGTCATTTACTTCTCCACCGTTAACAGCTCAGGTCCCCGTGTGTCCAGCAGCTCAGGTCCCCGTGTGTCCAGCAGCTCAGGTCCCCGTGTGTCCAGCAGCTCAGGTCCCCGTGTGTCCAGCAGCTCAGCTCGCACCTGAACCTTTGGCCCAGTTCCCCGTAGCAGTGCGGTTTTCTAGCCAGCTTAACATTGAGCCCGGGGTCCCAATCCTCTCTGGCTCTACTTCAGCTCCTGCTGGAAGCTCGGATGAGCTCATCCAGGACTCCGCGGCTCCCACGCCGCCATCTACCTCGTCCGCTGGGGGTTCCAGTGAGCCCGGCCAGCACCTCCCTGTCTCCGCTGGAGGGTCCGAGAGGCCCGTTCAGCCTCCTGTCTCCGCTGGAGGGTCCGAGGGGCCCGTTCAGCCTCCTGTCTCCGCTGGAGGGTCCGAGGGGCCCGTTCAGCCTCCTGTCTCCGCTGGAGGGTCCGAGGGGCCCGTTCAGCCTCCTGTCTCCGCTGGAGGGTCCGAGGGGCCCGTTCAGCCTCCTGTCTCCGCTGGAGGGTCCGAGGGGCCCGTTCAGCCTCCTGTCTCCGCTGGAGGGTCCGAGGGGCCCGTTCAGCCTCACGCCGCATCAGCTGGAGGGCCCGAGGAGCCTGTCCAGCCTCACGCCGCATCAGCTGGAGGGCCCGAGGAGCCTGTCCAGCCGCCATCTGCGACCGCCTCGTCATCACCTGGCCCGGCTACATCCGCCTGTGCTTCTGCTACGCCTGGCCCGGCCGCAGCCTCCTCTTCAGAGCCTTCGTCTGCCGCAGCCTCCTCTTCAGAGCCTTCGTCTGCCGCAGCCTCCTCTTCAGAGCCTTCGTCTGCCGCAGCCTCCTCTTCAGAGCCTTCGTCTGCCGCAGCCTCCTCTTCAGAGCCTTCGTCTGCCGCAGCCTCCTCTTCAGAGCCTTCGTCTGGTCCAGCATCCTCCTCTTCAGAGCCTTCGTCTGGTCCAGCATCCTCATCAGCTGCCTCGTCTGGTCCAGCATCCTCATCAGCTGCCTCGTCTGGTCCAGCATCCTCATCAGCTGCCTCGTCTGGTCCAGCATCCTCATCAGCTGCCTCGTCTGGCCCTGCGCCCACCGGGCCATGGCCGGCACGCCTGGGACTGAAGGGCCGCCGCTGCCTTCCGCGCGGTCGGCCTCCTGAACTGCTCCATCGTCTCCTTCGCCGCCGCCGTTGCCTTGCGCGCGGCCGGCCTCCTGAACTGTTTCCGCGTCGCCGCCGTTGCCTTGCGCGCGGCCGGCCTCCTGAACTGTTTCCGCGTCGCCGCCGTTGCCTTGCGCACGGTCGGCCTCCTGAACTGTTTCCGCGTCTCCGCCGTTGCCTTCCGCACGGTCGGCCCCCTGAACTGCTCTGTGTTTTGGGTTGTTTTCTTGGGCTCCGGTGTTTTCTGTGCTCTTTGTTTTCTGTTCCGAGCCCTCCGTCCTGGGCCCCCGCCGCCCGCCCTGGGTTGTTTTCTGTTTGGTTTTGTTTTTCTGTGTTTGGGCTGTCTGGAGCCAGCCCTTGAGGGGGGGGTACTGTCATGGTCCTGGGCCATGTTGGCCCAGTGTTCTTAGTTTCCTTGTATGTTTGTATTTTATTCCATGCTTCCCCTGCCCATTATGTTTAAGTTCTCCCCGTGCTCTCTCTTCCCCCTGTGTGCCCTCTATGTATTTATGAGCCCTCGTCCCCTTTCGTGTTTATTCCATGTCTCCCCTGCCTGTTACGTTGGTGTTCTACTCGTGCTCTCTCTCCTCCTGTACTTCCTGTTTCACCTCTCCCGTCAGTGTTCAGTTCACCCCGCCCTGTCTCGTTATGATTATCAGTGTCACCTGTGTTCCCCGTGTGTTCCCACTCCCCTCGTTAACCCTCTGTGTATTTCTGTCTGCGTCTCCCTCTGTTCAGTGTGACGTCGTCCCTCATGTTGTGTGGATCTCCCTGTGTCTCTTCGCGTATGTTAGTTTACTTTTCCCAGTTTAGTTTTGTATTTCCTATGTTCTGCCATTCCAGCATTAAAGCTGTGATTTTGAGTTCATCCCCGTGTCTGTGAGTTTTGCGTTTGGGTCCTCCTCCTGCCTGCCACACAGCCGCGCCTTGACATTTACAGTCGATCATTTCCAGCGGTGCAATTTGCTCAACAGTCCGTCTCCTACCCACAAGTAAGGACAACTAATTTCCAAAGTCTGGTAATGACTTCGTTTGCTGAGGTCGACTCAGTCAGAGAGCTTCCTAATCAGGCGCTGATCACCCACCGACCTGCGACACCCACTTCCTCCGAGCTTGATTATCTCAGCGCTGATTTCCGGCAGTGTGGCAACGCCGCATGTCGTCCGAGATCGCTACTGATGACAGTGAGTGCTAATTAAGAGGGAAAGGATGTAAGGAAGGATTGACTTTCAGAATCAATGTGAGAAGAAGCTGTGGGATCGGACCGAATGGCCAAATAAAATGAAATTACTTCAAACATGTATTTCTGGATAGTATTATAACATATAGCATAGTATTATATCAAATCTGATATTCTGAATTTTTTAATTTCCTTTAGGAAACAGTTACTCAGTCCCGAAAGGAAATCATGAGCTATGTTATCACAGATATGGTGCAAATGGTTTTTCTGAATAAACGTGTACACTGAGCGCGGTTCTTATCTCCCAATAGGCTGCACTGCCCTTATAAAAGGCCTTCTTCAGTACACCAGTCCCTAGGGCTGCTCAATTAATCGAATTTTAATCACGATTATGATCTGGGCTTTCAACGATCATTAAAAATGACTGAGCCGATTATTAGTGTAATAATGTGAATTATTGTTTGCAAGATGTTTTGTTCCACAATAGATTGTGTTGCTGCACGGACGTTTTAGAGTGTCACACAAGTAAGGATTGTTAGGCTGTATGTTGCTATTGTACATGGCAGAGGACCAATCTGAGTCGCATGACTTGTTAATAAAACTTACTACCCCGTTGGGTAGGAAATAGATATTCTGGAGTCTGTCGTGAATGAGACCAGAATATAACAATTAGCCCCTCCCTCATTTATCCGCGACACCTTAAAGGCCGGTCCGTGAAAATATTGTCGGGCATAAACCGGTCCGTGGCGCAAAAAAGGTTGGAGACCGCTGATTAAGAGGACCCGAGGGAAGCCCGGAAAGCTAAGCAGAAGTTATTTGGAGAGTGACTGCCGTTGGTTGAAAAGAGAGTTTAAAAAAAAAAACTTCAGTGGTGTTGCACACTATTTTATATTATTTTTTTAAAGTCATTGTTAACCCTTTAAAGCCGGTCAGAGCAGCACGCTCCGTTTTGCGTAACTATTGTTAAATCCCTGTAGAACCTGAACCGTGTAAGCTAGCGCAATAATTTGTTTTGCATATGAAACTGGAGGAGTTGTACTTACATCTGATGCCATCAGCTTGTCCTCGGTCACGGTTTCGTTCCACATATAGCTTTGCAAAAATTGCATAAAAAGCGCTTGCAGGAACAAAAACATAATATTCCAGAAACACGCTTTGCCGTTCCTATCAGCTGTTCGTAACACTTCCCACAGTGAAATGATGCACATGCTGTTTTCTTTGCAAATTTGCATCATAGGATTGTTTTTTGTTTTTCCTGCAGTATATAAAAATTGCTGTATCTCCAAAATAAAACTATGAAGACACTCAAAATAAATTTCCTGTGGTGGGAAACTATTTTTTGCAACTTTATTGTATTTAAAGTTTTGAGGGATAAACCTCTTAAATTTCTCCAAGTAGAAATATATGTAAACAAAACAAAAGCAATTTTCAAATTTTTTTGTAGTTTATTGCACTTTTTTGCAATTTATGTAATTACTATGGACTTAATGCATACATATTATTAAAATATGGGCTATAACAGTTGTATTGATGTATAGCAACTTGAAATGCTCCCACAAATGGCACTACAGCATGTAAAAAAAATAATATAAGCTCTGGTGGACTTGGTTCTATAGTAGGTCTTAAAGGGTTAAATAAATATCGTCAAATAATCGTGATCTCAATTTCAGTGAAAATAATCGTGATTATCATTTTTGCCATAATCGAGCAGCCCTACCAGTCCCATCCCACCTCCTAGCAAACAGACCCACTGTCATTATGTTCCCATTAGCTCTCGCTAACTCCGCTGCTCCAAACATTATCACGGCTAGACGCTAATGTTATGACTATGATTATCATTATGTGTTCCTGGTTCTGGAAACACACACACCAGCACGGGAGACTTCATTCCATTTCCCTTCCTGCCGTGAAACAAATCAAAAACTAGTTATGCTGCCGTCCGTGAACGCCATCGCCGCTACCTCGCCACGACATTAATATCAACTATCGATAGAAGCCGGCTGAGAAACTGTCGACTGGGGCCCACTTCTGAGCTGAAGTCAATTAGTGCGGAGGACGACCTCTTCAGATCTACAATTATTACCCCCGACTAAAAACTCTCTGGTTGATGCTAGTCTGCTCTAATAGCATCTTTGGTCGGCTACTCAGTAGAGCTAATTCACATTTATGAAAGAGCATAAATGCGCGTGTATGCACAGTGTTGCTCAAAAGTTTCGAGTCACCCGTCCTTTCTTTATATTTTGTTGGGAAAATAGGTGCAGCAGTTTACTGAAACATATAGAAACATACATGGAAACACAGCTTATGAGACAAATACAGATGGTATGACCATCTTTATTCTTCAACACGGCCTGAACTCTCGTAGGCAGCTTTCATGTAATTTCTTTACGTAGTCTTCAGGAATAGTTTTCCAAGCTTCTTGAAGGAAATTCAAAGCTCTGTCTGATCCCACAAAGCTTCAATAATGTAGTGCATTGGGCTCCATTGTGCGTTTTTCTAGGCTGATAGGCAGTGTGTTTGGGATCATTATCATGGTGAAAAACAAAGTTGTTGCCAATCAGATGCTTTCCGGATGGTACTGAATGGTGGATTAAAATCTGAGAATATTTTTCTGCGTTCATTATTTGATAATTTTTAACAAGATCTCCATCATCACTGCCTCAAACCACGACAGCGCCTCCACCGTGTTTCACAGGTGGCTGTGGACACTCGCTGTTGTACCTCTCGCCTGATCTCCTCTGTATGTATTGAGGATGATTCAAACCGAAAATGTCCACTTACCTAGTTTCCTCAATTTCTTAAGGACACAAGTCAAGTCAATAATCCTTTATTTGTCACATTCATTGTTACACACACATGTCACCTGCAGTGAAAATTTGATCCCTTCCGACCATACATACATTGCACAAACATCACACTGGGAAGACAGGTTGGAGACAGGTAGAATGGTGGAAAAACGATGGAAATACACACACTACATGTCATGCTGAGATATGGCAAGTTCTCACCTAATAGCACTTTGAGAATAACCTTGTTGGTGTAAAAATACTGTTTTGTGCTGACAAATTGTGTAATCTTTGGTATTTTTCAAAAATTTAAGACATGGAAACTAATTATATGTTTTTTGCTACAGGCTGGAAAGTTGTTGTATTATTCCTTCTCTTTTATATTTTATTGCATCATTGTTGTGCATTTTACTTATTTTAGTTGCATTTGACATTGTTAAGCACTTTGTGCAGCATGAGGTGTTGGAAATATGGAATAAAAATAAACTTGACCTTGACCTTACACAATTTCTTTGCTAAGTTGACTATTAAGTGTGTTGCCAGCGTTGTAAAGACATCCTTCAAGTTTTTTATTTTCGAATGATTCATAGGTCAGTTTTAAGTGGTTCAGAAAAGAATCCCCCTGAAAATGCTCAGGTACAAGAACTGGATTGAGAATGAGTAAAAATGCAGAGAGTGTATCAAGAAAGACTTTTAGAAAGCTGGAGAACTATTATGACTCAAGACTTTTGCACAGCTCTGTTGCATGTTGCTTTAAAACTCTTCAGCTGCTCTTTGTGGACATGCATCCCAGCATACACACTGAGATAAAAACTGGTTTTCACAGATTGTGTTCCATTCTCTTGACAGCTTTCAGTGTTACAAGCCAAAGACAATGTTACCACAGTGAAATCGACTCCTGCTGCAGCAGACTGGATAATAACAGAGAAGTAACAAATACACAGTTTTCTTATATTCTGTAATCGAAACATCCGGAAAAGGGACCAGACTTTCAACAGGTTTCATTTATCTCTGTCTATTTTCTATTAACTTTTAACTTGGACGTGTCAAACTGTGCCCTGTCTTTGAATTACTGTGGTTTAGTAACAGTGCAGATAGATAAATGTTGACCTGTAGCATGTTTGTAAATGGTTAAACTTCCATTGAAAAATCTTGATGCATGCTCAATCATCTGGGTAAGGAAATCCCAAGAAGTGGATTCAGCTCATCCGGACGTAACGTTTTCAACCTTAAGGTTGGGAAACCTGCAGGCAGTGGACTCTGAAGAAGTCCCTGGAATGAGTGACAAACCGTTTGTCCCACTGAAAACGCTACGTCCAGATTAACAGAATCAGCTTTTTGGGATTTTCTTAAAATAAAAATAAATGAAAAAGACTCCACTAGCTTTATAAAGAAACATCAAACAATGAGAGTCCACAGAGGTCTCCAGTCTCCAGCATCGCTAAGGGAGCTGATTTCACTCACTGTAATCAACGTCTCTTTGCAGTTTATGCATCAGGAAGTGTTCAGTAAACCTAGTTTTGAGAGATATCGGCAAACAGTGAAGTTGGGATAACAAACACTGAAAATCCTGGAAAGTCCAGCAGGTCTTTATTACATCATAGCTCGGCTGTTTTTGTGCACAGCTGGGATTATTGGTCTGTGTTTTAGCTGGCATTGTGTTTTTCCACCGAGCCAAGCCAGAGCAGTGCTGCAAATGTGAGTTGTGTGACTTTTCCTGTGGGATAAATGAAGTGGACTTTTACTTCCACCCCAGAACCCTGAATAGGTTTTCCCACTTTGCAACTTACCTGTAAAAGTAGCATCTTAATCATGCATTTTGTTTGAATGGCCAGTGAGAGGCGACTGCTCTGGCTGCAAGAAGACATGAAGGTGTGTTGTCACCATTCATTCATCTCAATTCAGTTTTATTCATATAGTACAAATTCACAACAACAGTCATCCTTAGGCACTTTATATTGTAAGGTAGACACCCTAAAAGATTAGTAAAAACCCCAACAATCAAAGCGCTCCCTATTTTCGAGAGTGGGAAGGAAAAGGTATAGTTTCAAAACATTAAGCTGCAGACAGATAAAACTGCAAGCTTTATGCTCTGTAACGTACTACAGTGGTTAAGACTGTATTTTATGGTTTCTGATATATGATTGCAAAGTGTGTCTTGTGTGTCTCTTCACCTCCTTGCCTCTACTTTCTCTGCATCGTGTTCTTTTTCCTCTTTGATCTCACTCTGAAGCCTGCTTGGCTCAAAGTGCTCTCATTTTGTTAATAGGAGAAGCATGATATAAGCAAAATGCAGCTGGACTCTATTTGCAATACAAATGCAAATTTCATTTCCTCAGGAGCAGCGTGCATGTCTCATTCTTGGCATCAAAGATGTCTCCTCTTATTCTTCTCCAAATAGTTAATGAGTTAAAGCGATCCAGCATGACTTATTTATGAAATCAAAGCCAGTTCGGTGGGTCAAAGTTCACCAGTTCAGTTTAACATTCAGAGTATCACTGTGTCACAGCTTGTAATATCACCAGGTAATCCGAGCTGCGATCAATCTGCAGTCCTCTACCAGAGCACACAAATGTAGTTTCTGTCCCATATATGGAGAAATGTTTGACTTTTCCCTCATTTTTCTTTGAAGCCTTCAGAGTGAAAGTTTCGGACTTTGCAGTGAAGCCCAAATTGCACGTGAACAACATGGAAAACAGACAATTAATAGAAACACCTCCCAAACCTGCTCCATCCCCATCTGCATCCCTCAATTTTCTCTTCACCTTCAGCTCTCTAATAACAGTCTTAAGTTGACATTCGGTTTTTCCCAGGGCCAAGCACTTAGGGTAGTGCTGTCTGCTTTCTAATTGTAATAATAATTGTGGTTCCGGCTAATCTCGGCCAGAGCTGTGACCCTAACCTGCTGTGAGCGGATTTGAGATAATGAAATAATTGCCCCAAACGCTTTTTACCCAAGCAGTCGCTGAAACCTGAACCCCCTCAGACGAAGTGGCATCGACATTCATTCAGTCTCTATCAGCGGCGTTTTCCACTTTAATTGAAATTTAGATTGTTGTTGACCCTCTGGGTGAGGTTTCATGGACCGAAATGTGTTGCGGGAGGATAGCATGCAGCTCTAACGCAGCTGCCATCTAGCCATCACTGAATGTCTGTATGCATGTGTTTGTGGAAGCTCGTCTTGGTGTTTTCATAATAAAAGGATATCTGTGCCTTTTATCTTCCTCGGCCAGCTCTGCAGCCGTTTTTTGCATATGTGTGTTAGTGATTAGACAAGTACCCCACACACACTGAGTCCTAATCACTCCCTGTTTGTCATACAGTGCACACCATTCACCATCTCCTCTGCTATTTTATTTCATTTCTTTCTCCACAAAATATTGCCAACAAAAATTCCATAATGGAACAAAAACACGTTTCCTCTAACAATGAGGCAGTGCATCGGGCTGAATCGATTGTCTCTTTTGACAGCTTAAATGCCACGCTGCATTTAAGCTGTCAATAATTGCACAAAATTATGATAAATAAGATTCCAAAAGCTGAATTCAAAATACTCCTTTTTACTGAATAAACTGAGTCACCATTATGTAAGGAGCAGAAAGCCATGGAGTGGTCAATTCAATTCAGTTTGGGGTTTTTTTTCTAGAGAAAGAAGTCCAAACAAAAGTCAACGTGAGGCCCTTCATACTGTAAAGATAAAGATAATACAAATGTAAGATGGAAAACCTTAACAATCTGACAATCCCCATAAGTCTGGTTCTGTCAGAGGTTTCTTCCTGTGAAAATGGAGTTTTTCCTTCCCACTGTCGCCAAATGCTCAGTGATTGTTGCCGTTTTCTGTGTCATATTGTATTTACCTTACAATCTGAAGTGCCTTGAGGCAACTGCTGTTGTGATTTAGTGCTATATACTATGATCTGAATGAATTTAATTGATTAGCACCTTGTGACAGCAGGAAGGAAACCCTGGCTCAGGGAGGGGCAGAAGAGAAGACAAATGAAAACAAAGAGGAAAATGAGAGATAAAATACAAACTGTTGGAGAGAGAGAGCAGACACAGTTTAATGGCATGCAGTAGTGGTGTATAAACACACGAGGATTAAAAAGAAAGACATGGAGAAGAAGTGCTGATTGCATCATGGGAAGTCCTCCAGCAGCCTAAGCCTGGAACAGCATACTGCCTCTAAGACTTCTCAAAAGGAAAGCTGTACGTCTAATATTAAAAGTAGAGAGGGTGTAGGTCTCCCAGGTCTAAACTGGAAGGAAGAGAAGGCCATATTGGCTTCTCTTCATCGTTAAATCCAAAATCAAGCTGAAGATCCTTCTCCTCACATACAAAGTCGTGAATAACCAGACCCCTTCTTATATTAAAGACTCCAAAGTACCATCACCCTAATAGAGCTGCCATTTTCTTTCTCTGCATGTTTGCATGCCACTCTGCATTTAATCATTTTTTATTATTATAAATCACTGGCTGTCTCCCACAGTGAGTGTTTTGTCCTGTCTTCCTCCCAACAGAGTAACAAACACATGTACTAAGTTTTCAGCATCACCCTGACACAGGTCAAGTGGGTGATTTCTGACACGGCCACACTTCAAAGATAGATTGTGTCTAACTGCTCACGTGAAGTTATCTTATACTTGCGTTCTTTCTGCTGGCCAGCAGGGGGCGAGTCCTCTGATTATTTATTTATTTTCCTAAGAGAACACAATGTTTATTTTCATTTCATTTCAAGTTATGTCCCAAATTAAAGTCATATAGTAGTAGTAGTAGTTGTAGTATATAGTATACATATTACATATAATAGTATATAGTAGTAGTATATAATAGTAATATAATATAGACACCATGTAGTCGAAAGAATGAGTGAATATGGAGGAAAATTCCTGCAGAAATGAATAAAGTCTTAAAAAGCTCAAGCTTAAGGATATCAGAACACATCAGCTTCAGTTGTTCGAGTTCTGCATCCTTTCACTGAAGCACTTTAAGGACCTCAGAAGTGAAATCGACATGAGCTATCTATACACCAGCTATTCAGCACATAAGGAAACAGAGCTGAGCGTAGAAGTGAGTCAGCGTGATATAAACTACTCTATTCAATTTAGGAAGTACAATTTAAACAGTGTGGATTCAAATTGCTGAAGACCAAGACATGACGTGCAGTCATGTGCTGCATTAATGAGCTCTAACACTATAAAGGCTTATATGCAATGACTTTTCTTTTCTTTTCTTTTTTTTTTTTTGACGGCTATTCAATGATTCTTCTGTTTTGCACCTCTTTACTATTTTATTGACTTTCCAAGGACTTGACTCATGTGGGAGCTGCAGAAACCACTGGAATTTCAGGATGATTTGCAACCTGATTGGCAGAAAATGTCAAACGTGGTGCAAGTTTGTCCCTCTTTTTCCTTGTTAGGGACGACTTCACACATATCTAAAATCAGAGCCTAACACATAAAGATGCATATGAATTAGTAATAATGCAGCAATATGGTGCGTTTCACAATGATTTGAAAGGACATGAGAGTTGTGCCCTAAATGAACCACAAAGTTTCACTAAAACTAAAGATAAATACTGACAGTGTGGTTTTTTTTGTCCTGGAAAGGCGTATTTAAGGTGATCCAGAGTACATAAACAGATAAAAACAAAAATCACCAGGTATATTTATACTGAGATCTCTGCAGCAGATTACACAGCTCGGATCTGCTCTGTGGGTTGTATACATTTATCTTACCAACTTAAAAACAGCAACAATGCAGCAAAGAAACAAACACCCCCCCCCCCCCCCCCCCCCGGAAAATAATTCTGACTTGTACAAATAAGAACCAAATCTGAGAAGATGGAACTGTGAAGAAAGCTCAACAAACCCATGCATGGACCCAAAGTACAGTATCAGTATGGGCACCCAGAGCTTGCATCCATCTGGTTTCTTAGCTGCTTATCCAAAATAGGGTTGCAGAGGGAGCTGGAAGCTATCCCAGCTGTAATTGGGCAAAAGGCAGAGTACACCCTGGACAGATCGCAAGTCCAACTCAGACCTAAAACAAAGAGAGAGACCGACAACCCCACACTCTCAAATTTACACCTAGGGTCGATTTAGAATAACCAATTAACTTAACAAGCATGACTTTGGAGGGTAGGAAGAAAACCAGAGAGGCGCAGGGAGAACATGAGAGCGATTCTTTCTACTGTGAGGCAACAATACTAACAACTGCACCACCACGTCGCCCTAGGAAACATACTGAAATATAAAATCTGTTTTTTGGGGGTGTTTATGGCATCTTACAGCTTCAGTGTAAAAAAAAGAAGCCTTATCACAGCCAATCAGCTTCATGTTAAATATCTATAGAGATTTTTGACTCATTGGTGGGAGACACCGTGTTTACGCTGTAGCTTTGAGAGTTCAAATATCACTGAGGGGAATCACAGAAACATGACGCCAGGAAAGCAAGATTCCACAGAACGACTCGTGTAATATGGAAACCCCTCCTGTGCCCAGTTTGGATCGATATTTCTAAAGAAAATAGAAAATGAGACGTCTTCCTCTTGCAATATCTCACTGAAACACAAACACAGATGGAATGCACTGAAGCACACATAAACACATTTAGTGCGAAGGCCCATTGTGCTAGAATTGTAGTTATAAAAGCTATGACACAACAGCATGAATAATAGTGGCTGTGAATCCACTTCAGGGCCACAGTGGCCACAAGATCACGAATCAGTGAGCTTAAATTATTCAGGCTGTGAGGTGATGGGACTGTGAGAGTGAACATCCTGTTTGAGGATTAAAGGTACACGGATGAGCTGTATATATTCTCTAAACACCACAAAGTGACAGTGTTATTACCGCTGGCAGATTGTGTTGTATGTTATGAATGAGACAATCTTCCCAATTACATTTAATGGCGTTTATAAATGAATTAAAGTTAGTATGTTTATTTTTAAGACAGCCCGTGTTCAATCACGGCACGTTGACTTTTCAGCTTTTAAACCGCGGCTGCACCTCGGAAAATTAAAATTAAAATGGAAATAAAGGACAAAGACAAAGATTTTTGCTCTGACTCCACAAAAAAAGAAAGTAACGGCCTTTCTGTGCTGAATGGCATTTAGATCCTGTTTTTTTTTAACACTATTCATCGCACTAATTAAACTGACTGGGGAACAAAAGCCAACTTAGCCCATCCAGTTTCCTTAATTGCTTTTGACACAGTGCACAGATGATCAAAGATAAGATCCATAGTCAGTTTTAGAGTTAGTACAATTTTTAATTAGCCTCTTTTATGGAAGTAATTTTCATGGAGGCACCAAGAAAGACACACAGAGAGTTTTCCCGACCACTGAGAGTGCTCAGCTTCAGGCAGCACTCAACCGAATGTATGACCTGATTCATATGAACGCATTGCCTCTAACATGATGCTCAAATGTCCTGCAATAGTGTGAAAGGAAGGAGTCATGCTAAAGCAATTACACTGCTGGAAAAGGAACACTTTGAAATGATGCTGAATACCTATACTCAGTGTTGGGTAAGTTACTTTAAATTAGTAACTTAGTTACATTACTAGTTACTTCTATCAAAAGTAACTCAGTTACTTCAAGTTACTCGTTACTTTCAGAGTAACTAGTTATTAGGGAAAGTAACTTTGGTTTTACTCAGAATTCTCTTGTTAATGTGTTGCTTCCGTAACTGGATACCCAGCCAGATTGCCAAAAATCATAAAGCCTTTGAATGAAAACAAACACTGTTGTGACAGTGATGTACACTGTTTTGATGGTATGTATCAATCTATCAATTGTTTGGTGTAAGACTCAGATAATTATTTTTTAAAAGCGAGACATTTTAAATGAGAATAAGAAAGAAAAGTATTTCTTTGTGCCCCCCTCTCCCTGTTAATGCCCTACCTGGCCCCCCTGGCAAAACTTTGCTAGACCCGCCCCTGCACAGTTACCAGCTGTCAGCTACATTAAAAAAAGGATCCTGGTGTTATTTGTCTCTCAGAAACAGTTCATAACTTCCCTTCAACTCATTCATGTCACCTAAAAGGTAAACCTGTTTCTCCATCACAGCTCTTATGATTCAGTAAGGACATCTCCTGGTTTCATCTTCATGTTTCCCTCTCACCAGATAACCAAACCGACATCATGACCAGCAGCTTTTACAGCTGTGGCTCCAACAAACATCAGCCGAAATATGTAAGACTGCTTTCTTCCATTTGCGCAACATCTCTAAAATTAGAAATATCCTGTCTCAGAGTGACGCTGAAAAACTAGTTCATGCATTTATTACTTCCAGGCTGGACGACTGTAATTCATTATTATCAGGATGTCCAAAAAACTCACTGAAAGCCTTCAGCTAATCCAAAATGCTGCAGCAAGAGTCCTGACAGGGACTAGAAAGAGAGAGCTGATTTCTCCTGTTAAATCCAGAATTGAATTCAAAATCCTGCTCCTCACATACAAGGTCTTAAATAATCAGGCCCCATCTTATCTTAATGACCTTGTAGTCCCATATCACCCTATTAGAGCACTTCGCTCTCACACTGCAGGCTTACTTGTTGTTCCTAGAGTATTTAAAAGTAGAATGGGAGGCAGAGCCTTCAGTTTTCAGGCCCCTCTTCTGTTGAACCTGTCATGGTCCTGGGCCATGTGGGCCCAGTATTCTTAGTTTCTTGTATTTTTGTATTTCGTTCCTTATTTAGGCCATGTTTCCTGAGTTGTCCTGTTGTGTTGTTCCTTATTTGACTTCCCCTTGTGACTTTTATCCCCTGTGTGCCCCTCTATGTATCTGTGAGCCCTCATCTCCCCTCCTTGTGTTTCATTCCATGTTTCCCCAGCCCGCTATGCCCGTGCTCTCTCTCTCCTCCTGTTTGCACCTGTGTACTTCCTGTTTTACTTTGACAGTCTCCCGTCAGTGTTGTTTACTCCTGCCATGTCTTGTTATGTTTATCTGTGTCAGCTGTGTTCCCATGTGTGGCCACTTCCCCTGATCATCCCTCTTGTGTATTTAGTCTCTGTGTTTCATGTAGTCTGTGTCGCGTCGTCTGTGTTACCACCCCCTGTGTTCTGTATCTCCAGCCATAGCTTTTCCTTAGTTTATGTCCAGTTTAGGTTTCTGTTTGAACTATTACTCTTATGCTGCCCTCACTCTGTTTTGTTCCTTTCATCAGCCAGAATAAAAGGCTCGCTTTTGTTTAACTCCACTCCTGCATCCTCGCTTGTGTTCGCTCCTGGGTCCACCACACACATTTCCGCACGGTCTGCATCCGCAGACCGTGACAAAACCAGCTTCCAGTTTGGATTCGGGAGACAGACACTATCTCTACTTTCAAGATTAGGCTTAAAACTTTCCTTTTTGCTAAAGCATATAGTTAGGGCTGGACCAGGTGACCCTAAATCCTCCCTTAGTTATGCTGCAATAGACGTAGGCTGCCGGGGATTCCCATGATGCATTGAGTTTTTCCTTTCCAGTCTCCTTTCTCACTCAGTATGAGTTAATAGACCTCTCTGCATTGAATCATATCTGTTATTAACCTCTGTCTCTCTTCCACAGCATGTCTTTTATCCTGTTTTCCTTCTCTCACCCCAACCGGTCGCAGCAGATGGCCGCCCCTCCCTGAGCCTGGTTCTGCCGGAGGTTTCTTCCTGTTAAAAGGGAGTTTTTCCTTCCCACTGTCGCCAAAGTGCTGCTCATAGGGGGTCATATGGTTGTTGGGTTTTTCTCTGTATCTATGAAGCGCCTTGAGGCGACTTTTGTTGTGATTTGGCGCTATATAAATAAAATTGAATTGAATTGAATTGAACTGATAGTAGAAAGTAAGATTAAATAAATTCTAACAACAGCTGATCAAGCTTAAACGTGCTGCTGTTGTTTAATGCGACCTCCGCTGGTTTCCTCTTTCTGGCGCAAAGTGGGCGATAAACAAACAAGAGAGAAAAGCCGATCAGCTGATCATTGATCAGTTTCATGATTGAAGTAGAATGAGAGAAGAAGAGGCAGCTGTGCAGCGTAAACACAGAATAACTCCAGCTTTGTGTCTTTTTCATTGTAGCTGAAGTCCGGGACAAACTGTATTCCTTTTCACCTCAATACGAAACGTGTAATAATTTCTCTGAATACGAGACGATTCTGTTTTTGACGGGACGTTTGGCAACTCTAATAATTAACCTTATGAACAAAATAAAGTTCATCATAGCACCACCCAGCTGTATAGAAACTCCGTCATGCTAGCTAGCACGCAGTAGGAAAAAGTCAGCATAACGAAAATAAACTCCACCTAAACTTGGTTTATATCTGACCCAGATAGACTGCAGGTCATAACTTCTTACCTGAAGTTCAGTCACCTGACACTCGGACCGGCGGCCGCCTCGGGTCTCTCCTCCTCCTGCCTCCCCTTTCCCTCATCCACCTGCTGGCCTCCACCACTTGTTAATGTTACTGAATCTGTGGAAGCTCTGCGATAACCACCACACGAAGTAACGAGTAACGCGTTCCTGATTTTGGCATAATAACTAGTTACCGTGCTCGTTACCACAATAATAACGTAGTTACTGTAACGCGTTACCTAATAACGCGTTAGTTCCTACACTGCCTATACTGATATGCACTTTTGGTCAAGTTACTTGAAAAGAGTAATTTGTTACTAATTACTGAGTACTTCTCCAAGAAAGTAATCCCATTACTTCACTGATTAATTATTTTCAAAAGTAATTCGTTACTTTATTAGTAACTAATTTTATTACGTATTCATGACCTGAATACATAATAAAATTCTATTTTTTCTGCATAATCCATCATATAAAATTGAATCAATTAAAAAAGTCTCTTTTTAAAACTTCGTTTTATTCATTTTAATCTTTTAACTTCATGCACATTGCATCAAGCGATGCTTGATGTGTTTACACTCACTCTTTCAAATAGATGCAAGCAAAACACAGCAAAAAGGAAATAGAATCAAAGATTCAGCAGCACTAAGTTTTCACCTGTTTAGCAGGAGTGGGGCTGGTGGAGTTTTGCCAGCGTGCTAGGTGCTTGCTCAGATTTGAAGTTTAATTATTTGCTGTAGAAAGAAGTTTCTTCCCACGTAGAGTGTACAACAGACGCTAGTGTTTTTGTCACTTTTTACAGAATCAAACTCAAAGTAAAGGAAGTACTTCGCACTCTGTCCATGAGACTATTATCCGTTGTTGATCTACACACGTCTGTTGCTGCCACAGACGTTACACGAGCTTAAGTCACTGTCATGAGAAACTCTCACAAACAAAATCACGGTAGTAACAGTAACAGTAATGTAATTACTTTTTTGCAATAGTAATCCCTCACTTTACTCATTACTTGAAAAAAGTAATTGGCTCACAGTGACTGCCCATCTCTGCTGATATGTACTGGGTAATAATAATAATAATAATGGATTGCATTTATATAGCACTTTACAATTCCACTATTCATTCACTCACACACTGGTGGAGGCAGCTACAGTCGCAGCTGCCCTGGGGCAGACTGACAGAAGCGAGGCTGCCATATACTGGCCAATACCAGTATGCAGTAGGGTACAGTGGTCCTTGCCCAAGGACACAACAGGTATCGAACCGGCAACTTTCCGGTTACAGATGTGCTTCCCAATCCCCTGAGCCACGGTCGCCCATAATGTGTTAGGAGTGAAAGGATGCCCTGCTGTTTAATGGAAATGAAAAGTGATCAACCTACAGATTTAGAAACAATGTCATTGCAGCAATTTGAAATGGTACTCTGTTGTTTGCATGTCCCACATGTGGTTGTGTTACCATGTGAGCATTCATCAGTTAACTCTCAAAATAGACATTTTTACATAAAAACAACAAGAAAACGGTCTGTTCACCATATCCAAGGCGTCCTACAGAAATACAAATACACACGTTTGTTTATAATGTTTCAAACAGTATTTGAAAAAAAAGGACAGATTTTTTTTTAAAAGATAATCTTCAGATTCACCTCTACTATAAAAATGTTTTAAATCTGCAACTTCTTGTTTGACAGTCTTGACCTCCAACATGGCAACATGGCAGACAGAACCCTTCATTTCAGTACTACTGGTACTGGAAATTACTTTGCAATAAATGGTTTTTAATGTGTGGGCCCACCGTGTAGTTATTTGATAGTATGAAAAGAATTAAAATGTTAATTTCTAGAAAAATTATCAGAAATGTAAATTCCATTTAACCTCACAAAGACTGAGCAAACTAGTGGAGGAATGTTCCACAGCAGCTGGTCTCATATTCACACCAAAAAACAGCAACTCCATTTTACCAACTTGATGTAATATAACAATAGTAATTGCTATTAACGTGTGCTGTTGGGCATATGCACACTCAAGCCACACTCATGAAGTCTGTTTCTGATTGTTTGGTCAGAGACATTCCCATCAGCGGTGTCCTGCTGGAGGTCATTTTGGAGCTTTGGGCATTGCTCATCCTGCACAAAGCAGCTGATACTAGCCCCGCTGATGGGTTAAGCACCTTCTACGGCCCTGTCCAGCTCTTCTAGAGTAACCTCCTGAATTTCTTCCATGCTCTTGAGACTGTGCTGGGAGACACAGCAAACCTTCTGGCAGTGGCATGTATTGATGTGCCATCCTGGAGGAGTTGGACTACCTGCGCAACCTCTGTTGGGTCCAGGCATCACTCATGGAACTGACCCTAGCCAGAGAAAAGAGGAGGAAAATGTCAGAAGCCTCCACCTGTGAAACCATTGCTGTTTAACAGAATTTCCCATTGTTGCTCCTCTACTCCACCTGTTAATTCCCTTCATGCCAAAGCAGCTGAATCTGATTAACAGCCCCCTCTGCTACTTAACCGACCACATCAATATCCCACATGTTATTCATCTTTCTCATTGTTCAGTTTAATTTGGGCTCATAAGAGCTTTTCTAAAAATCCTAACTTTACCACATGTTCAAGAGCTGCAAGCTTGCATTAATAATAGCTGTTAAAATACTGGCAATTAATATGAACGTTTTAGAAATGACCTTTTGGTGCACTTTCAGGTGGCCTTTACCTTGAATCTTTGACTATTTTCTCAACACAAGAACACAAAAAAATATATATACTGTAATCAAACTCAGATGCTGAATTCCTTCTCATTATTTATTTATTTTCATTACTTGTACTGTTTATATCAGAATTAAAATAAAAAATCTCATGTTTTCACTCAAAGTAACATAAACATCTTCTCTGGCAGGACACACAGTTGTGCTTAGCCGATGATCCAGGTAAATCAGACGATCTCAGACCCGGCCAGCATCAGCCGATGACTAAGCTAATAGAGCTTTATGCATCCTATAGACAAAATACATCTGCAAACCCATTTGCAACCCACCTTCACCGCAGCCCCTTCATTTCATTGTATTCATGCTATTTCTGAATGAAAGCTCCCTGTGTTCGATAACATGGCCTTGCAGTTACTCTCCCTGCCTTTAGGTTCTTGGAGGAGAGAGCTGTACTGTCAAATATAAATGACTACAGATGGAATAATAATCCCACCACTAACACGATAATGACAGAAACCTATTTAAATGTGCTGAAATCTGGTTTCTTGACACTGAGGAAGCTTTAATTCCCAAGTACACAAGAAAAAAGAAACGGCTTGTTGGGTAACCATCTCATAAATTTATGAAGTACATTAGTCTGTGCTCCCTTGGATTAGTGGGGAGATTAAATCTGATCAGAATCGGAGACGTCCTCAGTTATCAAACACAAGGCCTGAGCTGACAGTCCAGGCTGAATTCATATAGTCGAGTGTGTCCACTGAAAAATGGGCTACATCTTACTTATTGATAGATACAAGCCTCAGAGTTAAAAATTAAACCATACAGAACATTTTAAATTGAGTGCAAATTTATGTTTCATATTTGGAATAAGCTTTTCCGAGTATTTTAATCCAAACATTTCAGCCTGCGCTCCTGAGAGGTTTGGAAATGAGATTCTGCTGTCGTGTATAATCCACTTCTATAATGACTTCTCTGTAAAAGGGATAGATAGTCTGAGGCCACGGGGGTTTGCTAAGTAACTCTGTCAGAGAGCTACAGCTACTCACCACTAACACAGCCACTTACTAAAAATACACACCGTCTGCTGAGTAGCACATTTCACAGCTCTGCTCGACACTGTAAATAGACATTTTTCAGTGTCCTCACTGTAAAGGTGAAAACTTTGAGTCACAGCCAGCTTACAGCAGAGGCTCAGTGAATGACTGTTTTTAGATACCCCTACAAAGGGCCATCTGTGGTGCACAGCCACCGTTTTATCATGCCTGCCACTGAATCATTAATAATGAAAATTCCATTATGAAGTCTTAAATCGATTCATAAAGTGGTGCCAAGTAGTGCCAAGGTTTAGAGTTTGATAAGGAAGAAAGATTCATTTTTTTAAAGAATCCACGGTGTTGGTGCAGATGAAGCCATTTGTGTCCATTCTGACAAGATGCATGAACGAGCTCTAATGAGTGCAGTTACATGAATGGTTTTTATCTAAGGCAAAATTACATGAAGTGATTCATTACAGTTTCAAGAGAAAAAATGTGAACAGTTGGATTTTACTCATAAAATGTGGCCAAATCTGAAGACACTCATTGCACACAAACAGCTGCATTTTTAATGGCTTTGTTGAACTGCAGGCTGGAAAAAGTAGGTAAACTCTTAGAACCACAGTCAGAGGCTTCCTGCAGCTGCTTATGAGCCTTGTACACAATAATGAGGTCAATTTTTGATTATTCCTGCTATTAAACTGTTTCAGTTAGTCAATATCTCTGCTACGTCTTGATCTTTTTCAGGTTGTGCTACTCCCATCGCATCTCTCTGACTAGCTTATTCCAAAAAACTTGTTGTTTCTCATGTTAATTTGTTTTTAGTCTTGGGTCATTGCTGCATCGCCAAACCTACCTGCTATTCTGGCATCCACCTGGAAGTGTTCTTGATAGAATCCAGGTCCAGGTTTGCAAAGCATCCAGCCCTTGGGTAGTAAAGCAGCAACAAACCACGAGTCTTTCCATAATTTTCCATAGCTGTTATGGTTTTTTGTGTGTGTTTGTGCGTTTTGGTGTGCAGTTAAATTATGTTTGCAAATGTATTTTGCCAAATTGTTTTCACTTTTGTCACATCTGTTGACTGTTGTCTGTTTTGTTTTATACTTTGTTATCCTTGTGTGAAGCACTTTGTGATCTAGAAAAAATAAATAAAGTTTTACTTACTTATTTATCTGTGCACTGAACACTGTACCTGAAGTATTATGGAACATCTAAACGCCTTTAGCAAACCTGTAATACCCTACACTGTATTTTTTTAAGGTACAGTTATTTGCACTGATTTGTGTGTAATTCCAACAAAATTCTCCAAAACTTTCTATTAAATTAACCCTTTAAAAATACATCATATGAAAATCACCATGTTCACACACACTCTTGAACCCAGTATCTGAGATGGAAATCACTGTTTCGCCCAATCATCTATTATATATGTGGCTACAGACAAATACATATTACGCCAAAGGCAGAGGAGAGGTTTGCTTTGGAGGCAAATTTTAATGCAAGTCTGCACTTTCAGACACAAAATATAAAACATAGGTTTTATCATAGGTCCCTCTTCAAGAGACAACCCCACTGGCATCTTAATAAAATGTCTTTCTCCTTAGCTTAAGTCACGAGTCTAACATGAAAACATACCTGGGCTCATGTATTTAATCCTGATATTATCACAATTACCTATTGTTAGCAGATTAGACGTGTATCCGTCCCATCTCTGAACAGGTGACAACGAGTGGGTTAAGCAACACCTGGTTATAAAATAACGTTATTCAAGCTAAAGTAAGGTTTCCTATACAAATCACTGTTTGTCTCTGATAGATCTACATCGAAGAAAGTTTGACTAATGCTGGCTAACAGCAGCTAACAATTCACCTTAGTGTCGCTGTTGTCACCCAGATATATGTGACTCCTTTCTTGAAGATTTACAGCCTCTTCCAGAGTAGATACAGAGTTGTTTGTCTTACAGCTGCCACCGTAGATAGGATTATGCACTTGAATTGGGAGGGGTAAGAAATCAGAATTCCTCTGACCACAATCTACTGACATCTAGTGGTGAGATTTTACACACGCTACCTTGAAGAGTGATTTCCTTCATGTAAAGAGGTTGTAATTATTTCTGCACGTGTCAGTGAATAAAAGCCAACATTGGTTGATTTCTACAGTTTACAAACAACATTCTCTTTCTAAATTGATTAACCTCCAGGTCTTTATAAAGGTTCTACTACAGTCATGTGAGGGTTGTGATGGTTGGTATGTTTCATGCTGACCAGTCTTCTTATGCCTTATTCACAGAGACTTAGACACTGTTTAGTTACAATCTGGCAACCACAGATCACAATTGTTGTTGGAAGTGCCTGCTGGCTGTCGCTAGCTAATCAACTACTAAAGCCCCTTCATTCAGGCCAAGAGAACAGTCAGTAACCCATCAGCACCTGCCAGTTGTTAGGAAAAAGTAAGGCACAACTTTAATTTTGACCATGAATGTTTTCTGTTTCCATCTTTTATTCTACACTTCTAAATCTCACACATCTCCAAGAGTAGAAATTGTCCATGCAAGCCAGAGCAACCACAGAAATCTGCTTACAACCAGTGCATCACAAGAAAGTTTTTGATGTTGCACCCTACTTTGTTATTTATTTCACCTTGCATCAGTGAGCAACCTCCCACAACCACTAATAACTAGTTGAAGAATACACCTTTCCTTAGTGGTTTAGAGTCTCTATGGAAAAGTGTTTCTACAACCCAAAGACAGTTTTATCTCCTTAACTAGAACACCTTACCTCAAGTAGCTTTTGGATAAGACGTATATTTTATAGCCTGGAGTGTGAATGGCTAAGGATGAAAATACCTGAAAGCATTTAGTGTGATAGCGGCTCTGAAGAGACCTACATGACTGCACAAGCTTAGGGTGAGAAAAAGAAGAAAGTTGCTTTATGTTATTAAAAAACCACAAAAATAAAAGACAACATTAGTTGAATACAGTAATGTGAGAAGTCTTATATCTAAATGTCAGATGATAACATTTTTAGTGGGTCCTAATATCTGGTGCTACAGCTGTGGTGTTCTGGCAGAAAACGGTTTAAAACCCTTTAAACTTGATATCTTAGAGATATTATTTATTTTCCTTTCTTATATTTATATTTGATCTGAAACTACAACAAAACTGTTGTGCAGTTTCTGTCAAACTATCATCTACAAGAGGGTTTATGAAAACAAACAAAAAGCTAAATTAGATTGCCAATGAGTGTGACAGCACCTTCAATCAAAAGACTGTAGCTAAGCAATTTCTATTAGATAAAGAATTATAGAGCAGGCAGTGAACTGAAATATTTTCTTATGCTTCACAGAATATAAAGTATGAGGAGAAAATGTGGTTGCAACAACCTCATCACCTTGAATGGGGCAAAAGCAATATCGTATTGACTTCCCAATTACCAGAAAAGAATATGTATGTAGAAGCAAACCCTTTCTCATCCTTTAACTGGCACGTGTTCTCTGTGCAGAGCAAAACAAATTCAGGCCAACCAGCCACACTGCTATAATGAGACAAAACAAGAAAATGAGCTTAACCGCTGCAGAAACTTTTCAGAGCTTATATGCAAATTTGCATTGATTTGGCAATCCCCTGTAACTGTACGGACTAAACATCTTTCTTTCAAACAATGTCCCCTCATTCGGTGCTTTGGTGATGGTGGCGGAGGCGCCTCCTAACACTGCTGACCCCAATCTCCCTGATTTGAAATGTAGTGATTAGCGAGGTTATAGCATATGATTTACATCAGACACCACTCCAGTAAGTTTGTTTCATCATAGCGTTATAAAAAAAAATATTCTGAATGCTGCTCACATTGTGCCAAAAAACAGTTTGTTCTATGCGCACACTTGCCTGTGTTATGTTAAAATCACACCATTTGGCATCTGTTTAGAGAAATGTGAGCTACTTGCTACTGCTACTATTTCATTCAATTCAGTTTATTTAATATAGGTAGAAAATAACAACAACAGTCACCTCAAGGTGCTTTAAATCGTTCGGTAAAGTCCTTGCAGTAACAGAGAAATTCCTAATAATCAGCTCTCCTGTGAGTAAGCACTTAGCGACAGTGGGGCAGAAAAACTCCCTTTTAACAGGAAGAAACTTCAAGTAGCAGACACTGCTGAAAAGAGCCAGAGATTAATAATCACTAATGGTTAAATGCAAAGTGGTGTATAAACATGCAGAGAGTGAAAAGAGGTGAGTGACAAATGTACATTTCATATATATATATAAAGTTTACTTTAAGTGACTTATGCAACAAATGAAAGAGCTTCTTTGTGCATAGTGCTGGGTGCAACACATTATAGTTTTCAGTGACGCAGTAATGTAACGCGTTTCTGTGGACATGGAGGAAAATTGTGGAGCAGGAGTGGAGATATGGACACTAATTGTTATTGCTCAAGAGCGCTGTGGTAAAGGTAAAACTGCATTCAGGACAGAATCAAATGTATTATATATATATACGCATGTGTCTGCACAGATAGCATGCTAACACAAAGCTACCCAAGAACCCAGAGTGATGACAAACCTGAGCGTTTGCTGACTCTGTAGCCTGATAATTATGTGACAGTGCGCTCCAGGTCATCTTTATGGAGTAACGAGAAAGTAATGTAACAGGACGTGTAACAAATTACTTTCTCTGGCAAGTAGTTAAGTAACACACTGCATTACTTTAAAGAAAAGTAATGAGTAACGTGCTATAAGATTCTTTATTTGAGTAACCACCTCAACACTGCTCATGGATAACCAGCTTCACAGATATTCTTTAACAGAACAGGAAAAAGTTTTTAGCACTGTTAGCTAAAAGTCCTATTTATTTATCAGGCATTCATTACAAGAAACAGGAAAAAGTGTTTATTTATATTATAAATCATATATAAGATTTCATTAATCGGGCAAATTATCACAAATTGTGCCCAGCACGGCTCACACAGTCACAATATTTTTCTCTAAAGGAGATTAGCATCCTTTACATTTTCCTTAGCGACTCAATCCTAGTTAAAACCATCAGCAAAACCGCCCCTACATCCAATTAGGGAAAGGCTCCTCTGTCTATAATTTGCTCTAATTATTTCTTAGATTTGACTTTTCAGGAATTTGGTTCAGAAATAAAATATTATAGCTGAACCTACTTTTCCTATTTTCAGAAAAATAAGCCAGGAAAATGTAGAAAGAAAGCACTTTGTGCATGTATCTGAGTATCCACCAGTTTTCTTATTTGCTCAGGGTCGCAGGTGTCAGAATGTAAATTTGTGCAAACCTTTACAAATATTTACCATTGCACCTTGGGGTTTGAATGTGAGTTGCCAATTTGGGCTGGATCTAGCATGCATATACTGTATGCACCCTAAAGGTGAAGGCTGCATTGTATGACCCAGTAACTGGATGCTCTAGAGTGTGAAACCAACACATCAGTATGCCCATGACTCATGCTGAACTCACACCCGTGCTCAGGCATAACACAGATTGGTGTACACAGTGCACACACACACATTTCACACTATTCAGGCCACTGACCATACATGCCTCCTGTAAGTAGAGCACCATGCGGCAGTACTCTTCAGTGCTCCTTGTCAGCTCCTGTGTGATCACACAGTACAGCATACATAACATGGACTTTGTGTTACAAGGGCAAAGCCCCGCATTTCCTTTGTGAAGAGCCATTTACATCAGGTTGACTGCTTCGTGGAGCTCCTCTCTTTCCCACAGTCATTTATCTCATGCACCCTGCTGTCATCTTATTTTAACCTTCACTTCCTTTCCTTTACATATTCCTCAGAGACTCTGTGTAGTCGAAGCCTGCTTCCTAACAAGACTAAAACGTTTTTGCTAGATATTAAGATATAGATGTGGTTGATTTAGGCTTGCAAAATTTTGCAGATCTTATCCCAACTGCCTGAGATTTGAGCAAAAAAATAAAAAATAAAAATGCTGATCTACCGATCTCTGGAAACAAACCAGGGTCCATAATCCCGCTGGTACCAAAAAGTCCAGAGCGGTCATATCGTCGTCATATGGAGGTTTGAGACAAAGCAGGAGAAAGCAAATAATATGAATTGCCAGCGAGTAGCCGTGCAGCCAGCCTCTGCGGGCTGCTTGAAATACGTAAAACTTCCTGAGCCTGAGGTTCCCCTCACAGAAAATAATTGCCAGAGACGGGGGTGGGGTGGATGTCTGGGGTGTGTGTTGATTTAGCAGATTTGTTGCTGAGGCCCTCAAAAATGGGAGCATTGAACATGAAAAGATTGCATCCCATGTCTCCTGCTGATAAAACTTTATCACTGTCAAAGGAAGCTGTGAAATCAGCGCAGGAAAAAATAAACAGACATTTTTGCTCTCGGGATGTTCTCACGCTCTTGTATCCACTCGCGTAAGGGTCAAAATGCGGACTCGTAGCACTCAAAGCCACCGTGGCAACTTTTATAAAAGGCTGCTGCGGTTATTTTAAACACGGAGCTCAGTATGACCAGTGCTAATTGCTCCATGAAAACAGTTACATAATGTCAACTACAGCTCTGTAAGGGAGCACTCCATCATCGAAGAAATAAAATAGCCCTGCTGATATCATCAAGGTTTGGGCCCTAAAAGCTAAAAGCTTTGTATCAGACTGGGGTATGGCTGCTGAAAGATATTTATCAAAAAGGCAGGTTTCGAGGGGTTCAAATGCAAAGTGCAAATGGCAGAGTTACAAAGAGATTTTTGAACTGCATTACATGTAAGAGTACCAGGATACTTTATTTATAAAGTGCATTTGATGCACAGGATCAGTGAGTTTTGTTTCCAATAAATATTAAAATAACTCTGAGCATTTGTTTCATGCCAAAGAAAACAGATTTATGAAAGCTTCTCTTTAAATATCAGCAATTTATTCATTGTCATATGAGTGGAGACGACTGAGAACAACTGTTGGGTTCTATTAAGATTTTGTTTTAATGTATTAACCGCCTTATATTAGGATGCCTGGGTGGTTGATCCAGGGTTTTGAGTTTATTGTATTATTTATCATTTCTATTCTTTGGTTTCTTCGTTAGATTTATGTCTTATGGTTTATGTCTCTGTGTAATCCTTAGTTGCTATATCCCCGTGTCCAGTCAGTGTCTGTCTGCCCTGGTCCCATGTCTTTGTTCCCTCTGTTGCAGTGCCTGCATATGAGTCTGTGTCTTTAGTTCAGTCTGCATTATGTTTCCTGTTTTATTTTGAAGGTCCATGTCTGATGTTACAGGAAAGAGGTTGAGCTCCTGACCACGTGGTGCAGAGACAACAAGCTCCTGCTAAATGTCAGTAAGACCAAGGAGATTATTGTCAACTTCCAGAGAGGCCACACCTGTCACCCCCCATTGACCATCGACGGCGCTGCGGTGGAGAGAGTGAGCAGCACCAAGTTCCTGGGGGTGCACATCAGTGAGGACCTCTCTTAGACCACCAGCACAGCATCACTGGCCAAGAAAGCACAACAGCGCCTCTACTTCCTGCGCAAACTCAAGCGGGCAAGTGCTCCACCACCCATCCTGACTACATTCTACAGAGGAACTATTGAAAGTATCCTCTCCAGCTGCATCACTGTGTGGGGCGGTAGCTGCACTGACTATAACAGAAAAGCTCTACAACGCATTGTGAGAACAGCTGAGAGGATAGTTGGTGCACCACTCCCCTCCCTGCAAGACATTTACACCACTCGCTTCACCCGCAAAGCCATCACAATTGTCAACGATGCAACCCACTGTCTGTTCAGCCTCCCGCCCTCTGGAAAGAGATACAGAAGTCTCCGCTCCCGCACTACCAGGCTCACCAACAGCTTCATCCACCAGGCTGTGAGACTGCTGAACTCTCTTCCCTCCCGGCTCCCAGCCAGCAGAATCACCAGATTGGCAGAAGTATAGGAAGACAGATTGGACTCTACTCTCCCCCCCCCCCCCCCCCCCCCACGCACACTCTCCAACAAGGAAACACTCTCTGAACCAAGAACTGAAAACATTCCTGACTTGCATTGCAATTGCACACACCTGCTGCTATATATATATTTTTAGTATTTCTTTTAGCACTATTTATATTACTATATTACTATTTATTACCTTATTGTTAGGGCTGTTTTTGTTGTGCATCTGCACCTTATTGTTGTCAATGTCTACGCATGGGACAGTGTGAAACGTAATTTCAATTCCTTTGTATGGCAAGTACATTTGAAGAAATTGACAAATAAAAGTATTCTATTCTATTCTATTCTATTCTATTCTATTCTATTAATGTATCTGGTTTTGCTTCCCCTTGTCTCGTTAGGCCTGATTTGCCCCAGCTGTGTTTCCCTCCTGTTACCTATTCCCTGATTGCTCCCTCTGTGTATTTAAGCCCTGTGTTTCTGTGTCTGTGTCATGATCTACCCTTATCTTGCTGTGCGTTCTGTCAGTCTTCCGGTGTAAGTTTATTTTGATATATCCAGTTATGTTACATTTGAGTTTAGCATTAAAGCTGTTTTGAGTTCAAGTTTTGCCTCCGATTGTCTGCACCTTGGGTCCTATTCCTGCCTGCACACAGCCGTTCATAACACCTTAATAATCACACTAACATTTCTACCATTGTAGAGCAATAGAAATAACCCCAGACTTTATGGATAAGACATAAAATGATATTACTGCTCTAAAAATGCTCAAGTGAAACAGATATGAAGTACAAAAATGCTCCATATCATCCATGTCCATAATAATACAACACAGGCTCTTCACTGAATTTGCTTTGCTTGGGCTTTGTGATGCATTTTAATACCATACAAAGTCATGTGAAAAAGAAAGTTTCCACTTACTGTAGGCACAGAGGGTAAGTAAGAGCCAGGTGCTGCTAATGAAGTGCACTTCATAACTTGATCATCAGCAAGTGTGAGCACCTCTATAAACACAGAAGTTGTGGCAGTTTTCTGGTGTGAATTCAGGTGCGTGTTAACACTATGCTGCAATTTTCCTTGGAGTGAAAATCGCAAGACATTCACCACACAGGCAGACTGTGCAACGCAGATGCTCGGAGAAACTGCAAAAAACCTAAGAGCTAACTTTAGAACTCAGTTAGGATGTTAAATGTTCCTGACAGAACAATTAGGAAAACATATAGAATAGATTTGATTTGTTCGGAAGTCCTGCCAGCGGAAAGATTCTTCTCTCTAAAAAAAATAAAGATGGCAGCACGACGGCTTGCAAAGTGACAACCTCTGATTGCTGCCCCTACTTGAGCCTGGTTCTACTGGCGGTTTCTTCCTGTTAACAGGGATTTTTCTCCT
Source organism: Copadichromis virginalis (assembly GCF_057382275.1). Taxonomy (NCBI): domain Eukaryota; kingdom Metazoa; phylum Chordata; class Actinopteri; order Cichliformes; family Cichlidae; genus Copadichromis; species Copadichromis virginalis. The sequence goes on along the minus strand of NC_140626.1, from coordinate 11,045,874 downwards.
TCCCACTGTCACTAATTTTTTGCTCACAGGGGGCTCCTGATTGCCCCCAGAGTTTTCTCTGTATTGTTATAGGCTCTTTACATTACAATACAAAGCACCTTGAGGTGACTATTGTTGTGACTTAGACGATGTCCACACGTACACAAGAAGATTTTACGTTTTCGTTGTTTTTTTACATTGTCCACATGTGCAGTTTTTAAAAAATCGAAGTCAAACGCTGTCAAGAACATGCCAAATCCTAACCGTATAGAAATGTTGGCCAATCAGGAGTCTAGAAGCCTGCGAGGGAAAAAGTAAACAGGGTTTTGGGCCCGGACAAAACCTTAAGTACTTCTGAAAAGTTTTTGTGTTTTTATGGGAAGGCAGCTAATTTTGTGTTATTGTTCAAGTGGCTTCATCATTTCAAATGTTAATTACTAAAAACAGTATTTTGGCTGGTGTAGACTCACAATTTAGGAATGAACAAAATGCATACAGCATACATAAATGAAAAAATATATATATTCAAAACCGACGACGATGTTGGCGTCGGGATTTGTTTGTGAGAGCATCTGTGTTGAATGTAGAAGCCACGTCCTAAGTTCACTCTGACACCTCTGTCTTTCTTAATGGAGGGCCGGTAACTGTGTGTGTATATGTGAGCGTGTAAAAACTGCAGATGGCAGGATCAACAGCAACAGTATTTTGTTGAAATTAATCTCATGTAAGCAATAACGTGGCGCGTGACGTCAAAAACAGCGCACACCTTTGACATGACTAAATCTCACTTTTCTGCTAGCAGCAGTAAGTGAAGGAATAAGAAGAGTTACACTGGTTGTGATTTCCAAGCCTGACCACTTCCAAATGTGATGCGGATGATCACAACTATTACGCACAATGCATGCATTTAAATGTGTTTTTAAATGCAGATAATGTATTCAGATACAGCTTCTATCTTGTAGATGAAGTATCATTGAAACAATGATGGCTTCATGTTTGTGGGGGCCATGACTGCCAAAACAAAGCCTCTAGGTTTTGGGTCACATTGTGAACTATGAAAACTGTCACGAACACAAGTAGACACAGTGAAACCTCTGTGGAGAAAGCATCAGAGTGACTGAAGGAAAGACATTCGGTTTATATGTGACACACTTCGGTAAGGTCAGCATCAATCAAAGTGAATATTTTTTTATCTCCCTCTTAAATCTCACAGCGCATGTCTGGGTTAGAAGACAACAGGTAATCTATTGGTAGGAGGAAGGACTAAGGTGGCAATAGAAGAGTAAGATTTAAAAGTTTTCAAGTAAGTTATGAGTCTCTCTTCTCTGAATGAGCAGGGGATGGAAAAAGTTTTTAAGCCCAATTCTTCTTAATCTACACGTAGACAGGTATCGACTGTTCCCTCAGACTAAAGAAACGTAAACAGCAGAAGAAAACAACCTCCAGATAAACATCAGACAATTCAATAAAAACTATTTCTTCACGATCAAAACATATCATTTATAGTTAACCAGAGACCCACGCCAGTCTCTTAGAAGTTCATAAGTGCTCCTTGTGAAGGAGAAAAAGGAAGGGTCATTGCTTACTGCAGCTGACCAAATCAATGGTGTGATTAATGGAGCTAATTTTACCTGGACACTGTGGATCATTACTTCCTGCTCTCCATCTCCTCCTTCCTCCTGTTTATATGGAAGCCAGTGTGGATAATGTGTTTGCTTCTCTAATGAGAGCCCCGCAGAGACGCAGAGGACAGTGGAGGGTAAAAGCCACGGACGACATGTCCTCTGGGACTGCGGCCCGCCGCACAGAGATGATATCTGCAGCAGTCGCTGAAAGCATCACCACAGCTTACAGAGTCGTGACCTTCCACCACTGACAATGTGCTGACTCAAATGTTACCCTGCATACCTGTCTTGTAACAATATTTCATTAGTCTGGAATTTTTGCCTCAGAAAAGATTAACATGAACAGAATTAAAATCCCCAACCCCCTCCCCGTGGCAAATGTTGCTGCCCGTTGAGCTTTCCATTCTCGTACGGTATTAAAGCAATTCCTGATTACAGCAGCAAAATGCACAATTGGAAATAATGAACTTGGGTGATCCTATTTGTATTTCCTGAATGAACTGACCACTGTAGCTAACTCACTTGGCAGACACTCGAGTTTGTGGAGTGGCTCTAAAAACACAAAATGCACTGCGGTTAAGATAAGGTCAACATATAGTGCGAGTGCTACGTTTAGTTTTCCTGAGCCCCTGCAAAGCTGACATTTTGGAATTTTTCATCCAACATCAACAGCAGTAAGTAAGAGTTGACCTTAATGCTGAGTTTGACAGGGTCATATGTGCAATGGCCTTCCCTGTGAGCTTCAGCCACGGCCAGCTGCTGCAGTGCAGAATGCAACTGAAAACATGGAAGCTGGTGGGGGCAGTTTCAACAGGATGACTGCAACAATGTCCGAACTTATGACCTGTGAAGGAGAAGAGAAAAAAGTGGCCCACAGAGGCTCACACCACAGTATATATGAGTTAGGTGAGCTCTCTCCATCAACTACTGAAGAGTGCTGTGTCCCTTCATCAGCAGTGTGGAACCTCTTTTGTCTTTATTGCCATGCAAATTGTTTGGGTTTTATTTCATTGTGTTTCGAAGAACTCCATTTATTATGTTAATGACCATGAAAAACTTTACACCAAACAAGCGCTCCCTATAAAAACGACTGACAATGTCTCCTCATGTAGAAAGACTAAACAGAAATCCACAACAGTCGCATGAAGCATTAAAACGTCAAACAGACACTTGTGACGACAATGAAGCACGTGTAAAAAGATGTAGAAGTACTAGAAGACAGGAAGTAAAAGCATGGAAAGCACACAAGTGACTGGACAGGAAGCGCAAAGCAGAAAGACAAGGGTACAAAAAGTCGAAATACTATTTTTGAGAGAAAAGCTGAAATGTGGAGAATACCGTTGTTGTCTCAAGACAGACTGCCGCGGCTGCTGTAGCCTCTACACAATGACTTAGATGAAAAACTGAAACAAATTCATCAGCCGACTTGTGATACAATATACATCCTCTTTCTTGCACAATATAACCATTGATAACCTTAAATCTGTTCATTACAAGCCATTTCAATCTTCCAAGATTGTGTGTTCTTCCGTCTGACCAGATGCAGCTGTCTACACCTTCTTTACTACGTCCTCACACTTAACACCACACTGTGTTTATGTGCTCAAACAAATCATTTCCTTCCTTGTAACTAAAACCAGTTCTGAAGTACAAGTTCACAAACTGTGGCACAGTGGTTGCCTCACAGCAAGAAGGTCTTGCGTTCAATGTCATCATCAGGCTGGGCTCTTTCTGTGTGGAGTTTGCATGTTCTCCCCGTGTTTGCATGTATTCCTCCCAAAGACATGCTGTTAGTTTAACTGGAAACTCTAAAGTGCCCATTCACTCTAAAGTGTGAATAGTTGTCTGTCTCTGTGTGTTAGCCCTGTGACAGACTGGCAACCTGTCCACGGTGTACCCTGCCTCTTGCCCACAGCTGGGATAGGCTCCGACGACCCTGAAAAGAGGGTATAAACTCAGAGGGTATAGCAAAGTCTTGTTTGTCTTGAAACAACAACGTTAATCTCCACGTTTCGAGTTTTTCTCAAAATACAATTTTGACTAATTTCTCATAGTGGTAGATTACATATTTTTTTCTTAATTTGGCCCTAATACTGGCCCTAATACTCTGTCATATGATGGCACACATAAATAGACAAGATAGAGAAACACTGGGGACATCAGGAAAAATAAAAAAAAAACATTATAAATTCAAAGTGAGACCTGAGAATTATGCCCATGAACTATAGCGCCTCCTGCAGGTGGTGAGTCTACAAGAGAACAGCTCCATGACGCTTCTTCGAGTTGCTCCCAGCTGGGCCTCGCAGGCTAAAGCCACACGCACACTCGAAGCGATTCACAGCAGTGATGACTACACACCCCACAAAGTCAAGGACATTCAGGAACTTTCAGCAACAACGGCTGAAACAACTGTTGCTGACAACAAGTGATGATAAAGCGATAAAAGTTCATTTCAAATACAGGGGAGTGACGTTAGCAGCTACCAGTGAGAACAGAGGGTTGACATATAACTTAGCAATAAATACGCAAGAGGTTTACCTAGGTAATCTTGGAATATCCACAAGCAACCAGCCATTTCTTCCCATGTGTATTTCCTGATTGACAACTGTTGCTAACTTACTTGGTGGACACTCAACGCCCCAAAAACATTAACTGCAGCGCGGTTAGAAAAGGTGACGGAGAAGAGAAACACTGTAGGCCTGTTCTTATGCTGAAATGCATCTTAGTTGCTGTCTTTATAATTAGCCATAGCAATATTAGTGGAAGGTTTTTGCTTGCAAAGTTAGACAGTAATGGAGACCTCAAAGTAGCAGAGGTTTCATAGCTGAAAGCAGGATCAGGGTTTAATTGATAAGCAGATGGCCTTTAAGTTCTATGCACTGAGTCTATATGACCTTAATCTGCATAGTAAGATAATGTCTGCTGCTCCATTAATACCTAATTGTAGGTTGTGCCATCTTGTGTTTGCAGTACCATTAAACTAAATGCAAACTCCAGTAGGAGGGATCGCAAATGGACCCAACAGGAAGCAAGTGAAAGCACAGCATAGAACTTTTTCTTCACTTCATTTAGGCCTGCTCTGTATTAAACCTACTTTCCTTTTTGTTTCGATCCATCAGCCCCATACCATTGAAGCTACTGATGTGAACACGGCACGTATAAGAGCAATGCGGGAGACAGTCGGGGAAGCCCAAACTCAAAAGCTTTCAGTCATAACATGGTGGGAAGGCTAAACAGAATGTCAGCAATTAGAAAAAAAAATCTAATACTGTTACAACAGCGCTGAAATACTTTCAACAAAGGCCTAATGTGTCTCATTTGAGTGTCTGGAATGTACACTATGCCGTGGGTATGTTTTCATATGCATGTAGGTGTTATTCTAAGCAGATTTCAGTGAGAAGGTACACCATGGAGGAAAAAAATCCCATTTGGAACCAATGATGGAAATGATAGAAATTGAAAACAGATTACGAGCCCGTCTGGTCTGAGCAGTCCGTGCACAGCTAGCCGACACCAAATGGGCACTTCTGTGCAGATGCAGAGCTGAGCGTGCTGCGGCCGAGAGGTGCCGCTGATTGGTTCATTCAATCTCATTCTACATGGTGCTGTGTTTGAAATTCTCCTGTCCTTTCCGAGGTGGTTTATAGCTGCAGAAATATGAAGATGGTCTATTCTGTGGTATGAGGAGAAAGGCTCTATGCCCCCTGAATAGACCTGAGGGAGATTGGAAGATGGTTTTCATCTGTCACACTCCACATGCTGACAGTAACTATTCTATTTCTTTACAAAGAGAAAAGTGAAAATGGCTCCGTTCATCACTTTGAAGGAGTGATGAAGGATCTCTAAATGGATGTGGGAGGAATGGCATGAAAGGCAGGCATATGATCAAACTCCATATGCAGCACTGGAGGGGGTGAAATTGCCAAAAAGGATGCATTATAGATCTCACAGGTATGTCTGATTCATAGTCAAATGCAGATAGATTAAAGTTTAAAAAAAAAAGTTCCATCTTTAAAATTTTCCCAGCGTCAACCTGTAGTGTCACGACTGCGCGAGCGCGACTTTAATACTGCAAGGAATGGTGGCGGGCGAGGACTAGGCATGGATGAACACAGGCACCAACAAGACAGGGATGCATGTAAACGTCTGAACAAATGTATTTATTGATCGACAGAGCACTGCGTTGAAAGACGGGCAAGAACAGAGGAAAGAGGAAGAAAGATGTTCAGAGAGACAGGCGCTGGGGGGGGGGGGAGTTCATAAAAGAGCCTACAGGGTTTTTTTTAATGGTTGCTATCACAGGGCCTCCTCAAAGATGATGAAGCGACGGACAGTTTATGGTTTGTTAAGAAATCACCTTTCTTCCTGTGTTTGCCTGTTTAGCTCCCTGTTCCTGTATCAACCTTACAGTCCTTGCAGCAGCAGAATCACCACTTTATATTCGTGATAACATTTGAAACAGCAAGTGCCTGATTTTACACATTGGTAGACCAAAGCAGGCTTCTCATTCCTGCTGAGCAACTGATTTATGGCACTTGTGCCTTTAGTTGCTGTCCATGTAGAGTGACTTAGATTAGATAAGGTAATAACAGTAACCCAAATAACAAAGTCAGATCATGCCACAGTCCAAAGAACCAGTAGAGAAAAAGGTCCAAAAAAGCCAGTTCTAAGGCTTTGTAACTCATGAACCACAGTGAGAGCCATTATCCACTAATGGAGAAAACCTGGAACAGTGGCCGACCTGCTAAAATTACTCCAAGAGCACAAGAGGAGGTTACAAAACAACTCAGAATCATCTAAAGACCTCCAGGCCTCACGTGTCTCAGTTAAGGTCAGAATTCAACAATAAGAAAGAGACGGGGCAAAAATGGCATCCATGGGAGAGTCGCAAGAAGAAAACCCCTGCTGACCACAACAAACACAAAGCCTCGTCTCACATTTGCCAAAACACATCTTGATGATCCCGAGACTTTTGGGAAAATACTCTGTGGACTGATGAGATGAAAATTCCCGTTGCTGCTGATCTCAAACTAACACAGCAGTTCACAGAAAGAACAGCACAGCAACAGTCAAACACAGTGGTGATAGTGTGTGGAGTCGGGGCTGCTTTGCTACTTCGGGACCTGGTTGACTCTCTAAGAAGGCTCGGCCATCAGTTCGTGTCCTGAAGCTCAAGTGCACTTGCACACACAAGCAAGTCCAACACTGAATGACTAAACAAACAAACAACAAAATAAAATAATAAAATAATGAGGCGTTGGAAAGATCTAGTCAAATTCCACATTGGAATCCAACTGAGATGCTTTGGCATGACCTTAAACAGGTCATTCATCGTCTTATTTAAGGTGATGCCAAAGCAAAACCCTCAAAACTCTCTAAGAAGGCTGCAAAGAAGAGTGGGTCACAATTCGTCCCCAGTGATGTGAAAGACTCGTTGCCGGTTATCGGCAGTTATTGGTTTGGAGTTTGAAGGGCAAGGGAGATTTGGATCACTTTTTTACCCATAATAAATAAAATTCTCATCTGCATTTTGCATTTACTCTGGTTATTGTCTACTTAAAATTTGTTCAAAAGTGTGACAAATATACACAAAACTCAGGAAGAGGCAAATACTTTCACATCACTGTATTTATCTTTTGCTTAAAAAACAGAATTAACACTACATCGTGTCAGGTAGCATCCTTACGGCCAATCATCCACCCACGATCAAGCGTTTTACGTGTGTTTGTGTATGTGTGGCAGTAGAAGTCAAGTTTGTTTGTTTTTGTATGTAATCTATAACCCTAAATATGAATGCCTGTCTCTGGTAGTAACTCCTCATAACCGAGCTAATTATATACGCATGCTAATGATGACAGCTTCCACTAGGCCTGATAAACACTGTTTATACGTTCGCTGTTTCTGTGTTTCTGGTCTCGAAAAGGTTTTCAATAAAGGGCGTCAAATTATCTGGAGTGGCTCCACACACATAAAACTGCAATGCTTGACAAGCCTGTTTGGTACATTTATTTTGGGGGAGGTTCAACAAACGGTGGGTTTTGACAATGAGTGAGCTGAGAGTCGAGGAGGAAGTGGTGGTGCTGACAAGTCTCACAGACACAAATAGAGGAAATGTCATCAAACTCCCATAAAGACCCAACGAGCACGTAACAGAAAACAGGGAGAGTCACACAATGTTTGTTTTTTGCTTTCTCTCAATATAGATGATGCGCTGGCCTTTCTGCTGCAAGACAGTACAAGTAAACAGCCATTGATCTGCGTGTGCATGTGTGCAGTTATGTGTTTTAACCTTTTTCATCCAGTTAAAAGCAACAGCTTGATCCTGACTGACCTTCAAGAAGCTCCGTTCAGCTGCTGCCTGTTCTGCACTAATACTAGGAAATATGGTCCTTAACCTAGAATGAACCATCAAGAGGTGAATTACAAGCACTTGGGTTAAAGCATGAATTCAGTTCCCATTATAATAATCCGACAGCAGGAGGAGAAGCAGTGCTGCCAAAAATGGAACTGTTGAAAAAACGCTGGGTCCAGCGTAGGTCAGTTTAGCACCCGTGTTTCAGCCTGGCAGGAGCAGTGGAGCCTGGTGAGCCCATGGGGTTTCGTCCAGGCTCCAGTTGTGAGACTAAATGCCCTCAAACACATATTCACTCTCTCTTGCATTGTACACCAAGCATGGAGACCAGAGAGGGATCTAGGCACAGATGCAACATGTTTAATGCACACGAAGCACTCTGTGTGTAGTGTTGCACATACAGACTTCTTTGAAGCTTTCTGACTGACTGAACAGCTTATATTGCTGCTAGAGGAAAGTACATACACTAAATACACCCCAGGCCATCTGAGGGAGAACACAAACAGGGACGTGGACACACACTCTAAGTCTGTATTTACAGAGACAATGACTAAAAGCCTCCGGAAAAGAAAACAGCACCGATCTAAACATAGCTGAGCATATAATGCCTTTGTCTAACAGCAGAGGCAATTTCACCATTGCACAGGCCTATGACGAGAACCGATGAAGGGTTTTCCCTAAGAGTGTAATTTCATCAAACACACCCACACTCGGAGTCGTGACCACAGTCAGTAAACTGGCGTGACCTCACCCACTTTGTTGTCAGTAACTATATGTCAAATGTGTCCCAGCGAAGCTAGAATAAACAGTATCGAGGCATACGCGGCTCCTGTTTCACATTCAGTCCGCAATAAATGCCAATGCTGCACCTCTGGGACTGCACATCCAAAGAGCCGATTTTAATCATGCCACATAAAAATACAGCAGCGCACAATACCAGAGGCCTGCTGAGCCCAGATCAGCACGCACACACATTTCTCTGAGCGTGTTATTTTTTATTTCTTTTTGTATATCTTTCCTGCCGATGGCTAAGTTTAATCTCTGGAGTGTAGAGTGCACCGTGGGCTGAGCCAATACCTGTATTTACTGTATGTCAGCCCTCTGACTGCACCGTGTGGGAGGGCACAGTGAACGCTCCCAGTCATATTTCATGTCAGTTTGATGAGCTCGATATCGCCCTCGCGTCCGCAATCATGCCGCTCTAACCAGCAGCTGATTAGTTTAGCTTAGGATACACACACTGGGGATGGCAACTATGTGCTCCAACGTTAAGAAAACCAAGCACTTTTAGAGCTCGGCAGATAAGTTGTATCTTCCTGTTTAATCCATAAAAAACTTAAGTGTAGAGGAAGTGTAAAACCATAACTGATAATTTCACCCTGTGGCTTGTTACACAAGTCCAAGGGTGTAACACTCTGAAGCAGAGACTGAATTGGACTGTTTAGGAATTACAACCCTTTATATGCATTGTTTACCATTTTGAGAGGCTTAAAAATAATCAGACAAACTAACATTAGTTTAAATATAAGCATTATTCATAATACTTGGATTAAAATCCTCTGCAGGCAATGATGGCCTAAGGTCTAGGACCCATAGTCCTGTGTTTCCATCCTTAGATGTTCTGCCACCTTATGTTGCTTCTTGCATGTGGGTCTGCACTTAATTAATAGTTTTCTATTTAGCAACTGAAAAGCAGCTCGGCGATATGCACCGAAGGTCGTGAGTTTGAGTCGTTTGGTGTGGAGTTTGCATGTTCCCCTCGGTTACTCCGCCTTTCTTCCACAGTCCAAAGACATTAGGTTAGTAGATTACCCATAGTTGGGACTGTGACTGTTCTTTATGTTCTGCAACAAAGTGGCAACCTGTCCTGGGCTGACCCTGCCTCTTGCTCTATGGCAGCTGGGATAGGCTCCAGCCTGGGGCAGGTCGGAGGTTTTGTGGTTTGATTCCTGGCTGCTCCAGTCTGCATACCAAATATCAAAGTGCTTTATGTTGCATAAAGCACTTTGAGTGGTCATGTAGAGTAGAAAAGCACTGTACAAGAACAAGTCCATTTACCATTTTTGTGACCCTGAATTGTAAGACTGACCAATTAAGTGGAAGAAAAGCCTGCTCTGTTGGCCATTGAAGAATTTGTTTTTGTAGCATGCTTTGGACCATTCACCTGCACTGTGACTTGTCCGATCAGTTTTGCAGCATTAGCTGAATCTGAGCAGAGTATAGCCCTTCACTTCATATATCCAGCCTCCTACTTCTATCAGCAGTCTCATCGTTAAACACTAGTAACCTGTTTCCACTGGTAGCCATGCATGCTATAACATGCTCTCTTACCTGAAGACTTTTTAAAATTAATCTTGAACACAAATACCATTTTGCTGCTTGTTTTAAACTCTGTGTATTTAAATTAATGAAGCCTGCCTCTTTGAGTGCTTTGCTGAGTTGGTAAGATGTTGTGAAGTTGCTTTTCCTAACCGTGGAAATAATTCTGTCATCATGCACTTTTAGTTGTCTTCTCTGGCCTTTCAGGCCTTTTGGTGCTGCTGTGTTTGCTAGTGCATCGTTCTTTTTAAGAATAAACCCAAGTGTTGAGTTAGCCTAGGTTTTTCTGCTAGGATTTTGCACTGATATATAATTTTGATGATGGAACAGGACTGCTTGGGAGCCAAGGGTCCCGTTACGTTTGAGGTTGGGAAGATATGAGAAAGGGTATGAATATGACAAACTAAACATTTATCACAAAACTTTTGTTTCTACACCTGACTGATTTACAATCCACTGTAGTGGTGTACAGAGGCAAAGTGAATGATCTATGAATGTAATGAAAAACTAACTCATCACATTGCAACAGAAAGCCGTTAATATCTGGTTTAAACAGAGGACGTTCTGTTGTGATGGATATCGAATAAATAAATAAAAATGTCCTCATTAACAGTATGTGTCAAGAATCGATGCTCACTATACCTTTTACTTAATGTTTCAAGCAGGGTGAAAATAAAAATAAAAGCGAATGCATGAGGACAAAAACTATGATTAAATGTACTGAAACTTTCATTAAAGATGGCAATTTACCTTTTTAAAAATCTTTTATCACACATTTATGTTTTGCAGGATAATATAGAGTGTTGAAGGAAAACGCCACACCCATACATCACAAGGCTGTAGTGGAAAATTCCTGGACACAAAGGACAGGGCATAGAGTCTGAGGTGTGTGTCGGTACGATGGAGTTTTGTTTCTCTTCACAGGGAGAAGATGCCCGACTGGTGTTAAGATGTAAGATGAACCAGCTACCAGACCAACTGCCAAATTGGGAAAGCCAAGTTTCCCTACAAACTGCATCTCCTTTCCAACTTTTTAACCAACCATACACACATCTTATTTGTGTGATACAATAAGAAGTTCATTCACTAGTGTGGGCGGGTGTTTGACAGGTCCACAGCGCTGTGTAACTTGAACCTTCAAAACATTTAATTAAACTTTGAAACTGTATATTTTACGTTTGCTCACCAAGAAAACATAAGAAGCTTTCACACTTTAGATTGAGTCTGCAATAATCTTATGATATTTAACCCTATAAAAAAAAACACTAAAAAACACTAAAGCTAAAAGGATTTAGATGCCTGAACACGGTTTCAAAATGCAGTCTACCTGCTGAGTTTAAAAAAACGAGTAGAAAGTTTGAAGGCGGTTCTTCATTGTATATTGATCAGTTTATTCATTCAATCGGGACATGTTTTTCTCTTGTCCCAAAGTCTTACACAAACAAGTCATCGTGACATGTCCAAGTTGTTTTGACCAGAAAACAGGAAAGAAAGAAAAAAAAAACAGTATGTGATCATGAAAACAAACACACATTCAAAGACTACCCGTCATGTCTCCATGACACTACGTGTTTGGTTCAGGCCAATTTGACTTGCCAATCACCCAAATGTACCACTTAAATCTTTTACAGTTTGTTTGTCTCGGATTTAATTGTAGCTGGAGGAAGGCAGGCGGTGGGACCGGGGTACACTTAAAAGATACAAAAGTGAACATAAACAGTATTTTTAAGAGAAAACTTCCTCCTCGGCTCGATGGGAGGGAAGGGGGTCAAAGCCATGTTGAGCAGAACCGATAGGGTCGTACAGTAAATGCTTGCATGCACGTTGACACAGGCACTGATCTTGACTTGCTGTCTCACTTCAGTCTTCAGACAAGAGCATTCTGGGAACTGTGAGCTCTCTCAAACAAGGCAGTCAACAGGATTTTATTATTATCATTATTTTTAATTAAGTCCATTCACAAAAAAGAAATAAAAAAACCCAAACAAACAAAAACAGAGGAATATGGGCCAAGGACAAATCCAGAAACAAGACTCCTGTCAGCCTGTCTTATGGAAATATCAAAACTAACAGTAACAAATACCTTAACACACAAAAATAGTGGCTTTACTCCAGAACCTTCCAACATCTTTTTTTTTAGTATACAATACATTACTTTCAGTACAGGCTGGACCTACTGTATTAATCTGTCCAGAATGGCTCAGCAAGCCAGTGCTGAGGATTCTGAGTAACGTAATAAAATTCATAAAATACCAACCACAAGAAGCAATTAAGCAGCTTCTTTAAAAAAAGGAAGAAGAAACAAAAAGAAATAATAGCGGTATACAAATTAAAATAATAAAAAAAAAAAAAGAAAAACACCAAGAACAGCAAAACCAAGCACAAGTAGTATGATGTATAATTAAGGCGAGTTAAAATATTGCAGAATAATTTGGCCCCTGTGTCTCAAACAGACTGCCACAACAGTCAGAGCTCCCCCCAACTCGTAATCGCTGCAAGGATCCAGAGAAGGGAAAGAAGGAACTAAAGAAAGAAAGAAAGAAAAATGTGATCCTCTTTGGAGAGAGATGGATTTTATTTGGTTTTGTTTGGTCTCTTCTTCAGGGATGTCTTAAAGGGAACAGTGAGGACCTCTTTTCTCACATGAATTCCAATAAAAAAAAGAAGAAAAAAAGAAAAAACAAACAAAAAAACAGATGAATGATTGGTTACGTAATAAAGTTGTGTTTATCTGAGACTTATTTTTTATTTTTTATTTTTTCTGAGCCCAGTCTGAAGCTGGAGGAGGGGAGGGGCACGCGGATCAGAAAATAGAAAGCTGTTTATCAACAACCTGATATGACACAGTTGACAATGCAGTGCCCTGTGGGAAGAGTTTGTTCCCCTGAAAGTCCTCCGTCTGAAAAGCAGTCGGGCAAAGAAACAAAGAGGACGGGGATAGGAAGTCGAGTTTCTGAGATACAAAGTGATGCTGACCCTCTTGTTGATTTTTTTTTTTCTCATTATTTTTGGACCGGGATCGAAGGTCACATCCGACAAAGATCCCCCTCCACAAACTGTCCCTCTGGGCCCCGTTTGTTAAAAAGGCTGGGGGCTGGAGAAAGTCAGCTTAAAGTCCTGGGAGTCGCCTTTTTTTAAACGCGGGATCACCGTCAGACTTCTCGGCTGGTTCTGCAGGTCTGCACGAAAGTTTCGATCGCCGAAGAGGAGGAGGCGTGGCTTGTTGTTTTTCCCATAAAGCTGTCCAGTGTCCACCGTCCTCCTCTCTGTGAAAAGTGGGGGGCTGTTGTACTGTTTTTCCACAATCCTCTTAACTCCCACCCTAGCTCTGCCCTCTCGTCTCTTAACCCCACCCCCCTCCAAAAAAATTCAAACCCATTCCTGCATGGAGCGTTTGCAGTACAGTATGTGGCGAGGCGTGCCCTTCCTCTTGAACTGCACCACGGTGTAGACCAGCACCAGCAGGCACAGCGCGAGCACGCAGGGGATCACTATGGCGATGGCCTTCACCGTGTTGGCCTCGTTGTCCAGCTCGATCACCACGTCCGAGTTGCCGTCGTCGGCCGGTGGGCGGCCGGGGTCGATGGGCGTCAGCTCGCAGCCCATGAAGTCCTTGAGGATGGAGCGCGGGTAGCCCGGTTCCACTCTGAGGAACTGGTTGCTAAACTTCCAGTACTCCTTCCCCTTGTAGAAGTAGGTGAAACCTGAAGCAAGGACACACGCACACAAAAGTTGTTAAAGAGTGATTTAGCACGTTTTCAGCTAATGCTCAGCTCTGTCAGTACTGTCAAAATGTGCATTAAGCTGTCACCGAAAAGCCATCAAACTGGATATAATGATAACAATTTCATTCAGCTGACGGAAAGGTCACCAGCTAGGGCGAGTGCTAAAACGTGAGGAATACGTCACATTACTAGCTTATAAGCCATTTGCTGTTAGATCCTCATCGATACACGTCAGGCATCATTTTTACTGCTAACATATACTGAAGTAACCGGGCACAACTGTTGCTTTGGAGGAAGCTCTTTCATGTATTTAATAAAGTCACGAACTGTTCAAAGAATTTATTACTAATTGAATCTTTAAAAAAGAAATCACCTTTTATCTTAAAGGAAAAAAATTATTCAAGCGAAGTCAAAATGAAGATAACCAGCCAGTAGTGTGTGTGCTGCTCTGATGCTGAGCCACAGTTTCGGTTTCAGTTCAGTTGTTCTGCTGGGATATCTGTGCCTGTCCCTCAGGACTAATTATACCGGTCATGAAAGAGAAAACACACCCGAGCGGGAGTCAGGCCCCGTAGCTACGCTCACACAAAAGCGCAGCAAATGTCACTGGCAAACAAGGCGCTTTCTAAGCCACGAGAGCGACGGTCGATTTTGTGACGGGACGTGAGGGCGACTGTCCCAGCGTCCCCCAAAGATGCACAGATCCGCTAATGCAGTCGGCCGCCGTGCATTCAGGTGAGAATTTACCCCTCCTCTCCACAACGGCTCCAGCGATGGAAAAAAAAAAATCATGAAACACAAAGAAACTATTTTTTTGTTGTTCCATGCCCACAATATGTTCATTTCAAACTTTGCCTCCACCGTCGCTCAAATGCTCACTGGGAAAATGTGCCGTGTAAAACTGGTCCGGACAGCCTGGCTGAATCCTCGAGCTCTCCTCTCCCTCGTTGGCCTCCTTTCACACTTTGTGTTTCCCCATTTGTTATTTATGCGCACTCCTCTCTGAGAAGATGAGGAAAGAAATGTTCTAAGTTTCCAGGCGAGGAAGGCCAGCGCTTTTTAAACAACGTGTCGGTTGGAGATGGTATGAGCGAGGAAATGAAACAGCGTAAGGTGGGATTTTAGATGAAAGAGGGGCCGGCCTGGCCGAGTGGGAGACTTGATCACCTTGTCGGGCAGAGCTCTGTCTTCACAACCTGGCCGCGTATAGTGAGACAGGCCAAACCACACAATGCTCTTTGAATTAGTATTTAGAGCTCAGCTGAGTATTGTGATTAGCTGATGAATTACAGCCACTGTCGGGATGCTCCTCTTTCTGATCTGGCGGCAGGTTCTGTCACACTTTTCTCCTACATTTAACCCAAATTAAGCGAAAAAGGGTTTTTTGTTAGAAATAGAAAGATCCACATGAAGACTAACTATACAGCTCCATAACAAGTAGAACTATTCACTGAGAGACACAGAGGGGGAGAGCAGATGAGAGGTCAGACAGGCTGAGCTTGTGTGGGTTAGAACCAGGTCAACGTCGCCCTGGGCTCCCCGCTCCGAAACGTGCCGCCTCATACACACTGTCGTGGGCTACAGTGGCGTGCTCAATTACGCCTGGCGATCTGGGTCAGTGTTATGAGCGGTCCACTTGGCACGCTGTCTCGGCAAACAGCCGGCTCTCTCAATAAACGAAGGCCGACACATTTACGTGCAGAAGCATACACAAACAGCCATCATCCGCTTGGATATCAGTCCATCCTTCATGCTCTGATTGATGCCCGCTCCACCTGGCCTCACCGGCAGAAATGCCCAGCTACAGGTCTGGCGGGGGATCTTCGGCACAGATGGCGCGAGCTTTCAACACCACCTGCTCTGTTTTTTCCAAACGACTTGCAGCCAAGACCAGACCCCAAACCCACCTGGCACGGTGCATCCAATGGGAAAAGATTATTTTTGTAGCCTTGCCATCTGAGCGGCCTATCGTTGAGCTCCCGGCGAGATTTTAATCCCGCCTACCCAAGCCTGAAGAGAGTCAGTTGGCTTAAAACCGGAATGAGCACCCAGCGGTGGTCTTGTCCTTTCTGCTTTCCACAGTCCGGCTCCGACTGGGTCTTATGGCATTCAGAGCAGGATGGACCGATTACGCAATATTTTCTTGTGAAACAATTCATAAAAAACAGGGACAAAATGTATTTCTGGATGATCTGACCTGCTTTTTGTTTGGAATACGCAAAAAACATTTCCCTCTGTATTGCATGTATGGAAGCGTGCCACACACTGAGACTCAGTTTAATAAGTGGGGCAAATTTCAATCAATGCTACCCTGCCAGTGACCATCTGAAATCAATGCAGCCTGGCAAACGAACTGCAACTTGCTTGCCAAACCAGAGTATTGTGCAGGACAAATCGTACCATTGGCTTTGTCCACGAAGGCCCCCTGTGGCGATTCAGGCACACCTCTCCACACTGTGATAGGCTTAGGATAGCCAAGGTCCATGATTCTCATTTCCTCATTGTAGCGCCAGTACCTAAACAGGAACAAACGATGAGCCACGGGAAGACAAAGCAGGTACTATAAGGCTAGAGGAACACAGGGCTGAAAATGGAAACAGATGGTATTTTATGTGTATACCTAGTATCTTACTATCACACTGTCAGCTTCCTCTAGTGAGTTAATTCAAATAATACCTATCATAGCAGGTGTGAGAGGCATGGGGAAAATCTAACTCTATCCCACATTTTCCCTGAACCTTTTTCACCCTGATGATGTGGGACAGCAGACAAACAAAGAAAACTAATGAACCGTCCTCTAAGAGGAGTCGCTGACCTGATTTTGTAGCAACATATTACAGATGGTTCTTTAGCACAAGTGTCAAATGAAATCAGGTTGAGAGCGACTCTGTGTCAGATCAGAAACGCTACTTTAAAACATTCTTCCCGTTCTTGTTTAGTTATACTAAATATCCACCAATTTAAGATCATACGCTTCGCTTTTAAGAGACCTTTGCAGGCTAAATTTGCACACGGCTTTCAAGGAAGAAAGTCCAGAACTGATCTAAGACCTCCACTCGTACCCACCTGTCCCCTTTAAAGAAGTAGGTTTTGGCCACATCCTCCCACCACAGGGCGGTGTCGATGCTCTGTGAGGGCATGCCATGGGCAAACTGGGAGATGTCCTTGGGGTATCCGGACTGCAACACCGTGTCCTTAAACACCCAGAACTGCTTTCCTGCATATCGAGAAAGAGAGTGAGAAAACAAATTAGAAGGAGGACGAGTAACCGTGGGGATTACCATACAGGGGGGCAAAAGACCCCAAAACGCACTGAACACACGGCAGGCAATAACCTGTTGCGTTGTATTACTGTATTTGATGCTGATACTGTTGAAAGAGGGAACAGAAATGGTGACAAGCTCCCCTTGCCCTTGCTTAGAGGTGCTCTGGGAACTTTTTGGCGCTGGCAAACTGAGCTGGTAACTGCTCAGCTGTGATAAAAGGAAAAAAGCTGCAAAGCTTGTGGGAAAACTGGCAACCAAACAGTCAAATTAAAACCTTTATTTTTTAAAAGTTTCTTGGATCCATGAAGCCAAGAAAATACTTGGGTTGTGATATTGTTGCTGAAATATTAAAAACCATATATCTTTTTCTGCTTTGTTCCTCGCCTCCATTTTTTCCTCTCTACAGCCTCCTTCCTGTGGAGTAATTAGGTTAAACAGCACATTTCTGACACCGCGTGACCCCAGGAAGTGCATTTCTTCATCAATGGTGGAGGCGTAGGGTGGGTCAAGAGGAAATGTGTGTTGGGGTGTGTGGGGGGAGGTACGTGGCAGAAAAGAAAAAGGGAAAGAAGGAGTAGGAATGACAAAGGCAGAGCAGATGGCGTTTTTATTATTCCCTTTTTATGATTAAATCAAATGAAACGGAGCCTGAGGCTATGAATGTTTGCTGTTTTATGAGCGGGAAAAGAGCAATCATCGGTTTAATATCTGCAAAATACTTACAGTATTTCTTTCAATAATCGCGGCGCTGACAAAAATAAATCAGGGTTTGGAGGAAAACATAAAAAAGGGCTGACAAGGAGGAGTGTGTGACATGTGCAGATGTCAGACACACACACAGTACACTTCAGTCGCCTCTGAAACTCTGTAACATTCAAGACATTGAATATAAGTAAATTGAAGTTTTTTAAAGCTTGTTTTTAAGACAAAAACAGAGAATCAAAGATTCAAACCGTGTTTGCAGAATCCGATTAACTGGCTGTGTTTAAAGAGCCGGATCCTCGCGTCTCCCTGGTGTCTAACTAAACACCAATCAGCCTGAAACACTACATGGAATTTCTGCAGGGTCAGCTTTACAGATGACCACACAACTTCTTTCTTTCTTTTTTTTAACAAATGGATGTCAAATAAGGGAGGCAAAATCCCAGCAATATCTGGCCTCATTCATTTTCTTCACAAATTCCCCATGTCTGACATTTCACCCTAAAGTATTTAAACAATACGGATACCTTAGAGATGGAAAGGTGGAAGGAACAGTAGGACAGGGTGTTGGCTGAATGTTAAATGGGAAGGCGAGACCTGCAACGGCCTCTTTTTTTCTCAAAAGGAAATTCCTGTCATTTCAAGTCATTCTCTCTCAGCGCTCCGCTCACCGTGGGTCACGCTTCCTCCCGGCCTTGATACGCCACGCTAACACGCCACACCCTGAGGTTAATAGTGACCCGTCCCCAGAAAGAATGAGTTCAAATTGATTCATAAAAAAACTCCCAAACTTTCCCTTCTCTCACTCTTTTTTCCCCCCAATCCCACATAGAATGGGATTCTCCGTTCTCGCTTTCTTTTTTAAATTGGAGTCGACTTGCATCGGCCTCCACATAAAAGTCGAGCTTCATCTTCAGAGCTGTGAGGGCTGCTTTGATGTAGTGGTGGCTCTGGCATCTGCTGCACTGCAGCGACTAATCCCCCCCCCCCGCCTGCCTCAACAGTGTATGAAAAGTGTTATATAGGATGAAGATTTGTTCCAAAAAGGAGACGCCTCCTCTTTACACAGGCCACACACAAAAACGGGAAAACCAGGAACCACACATGCGCCTGTGAGTACTTAACTTATTATGCATACGCACGTCCAGTGTGACCCCGTGGCTTTAATGTCTGCTTGAAATCATCGCGTTCAGATCTGGAAATGTATTCTTCGACACGGCGTTTAAGCAAAAATCATCGCAGGCTTTTCCACGTACAACAAACAGCCTATGGAGATTCTAAGTTTGTCAGATATTCTCCCATAAAACTAAAAACTGCTACAACTGCGCCGATGGAGCACGAACCGTGCTGACTGCTACTACTGAACATAAACCAAACATAACCCCCATTTCTCACAAAAAACAGAAGTGTAAACTGACTGCTATTTTGCATGATACCTCCATCTGTAACCCTGTGTTATAAGGTAGGGAACAGTAAATGTACTAAAAGGTTACACTGTGTTAGAAGAGTTCCTGCTCAGGACCCGAGCATTCACCCTTTCAGAGCCAAAATGCCAGGGTATTAATGTTTTGGCTAAAATTAGATGCTCTGTCCTAAATGTTTTATTTCGTCTGGGGCAATGAGCATTCATACCTAAATTCATTATACCGCCCCCTCTTCTCTACTTAATGTTTCAGATTAGAATCTGCTGCTGAAAATATCTTTGTTTGAGACATTTTATCCTGCATTTAGCTATCGAGTACATACAAAAACCTCTTCATGGGGCAACAGTTTTACAAAGAACAGCCAAAAACAGTAAAAATGTTAATAAAAACTTTATATAATTCATGGAGTTAACATTAGCTGCAACACTTGGTAGCTAGCTCTGATGCAGAAGTGACAAGCTAACAGTAAGTGGCTAACAGTAAGTGGCTAACAGTAAGTGGCTAATAGAAAACATACGTTACTGTAGAGTATTATATAAAAAAAACACTTTTTCTACTTTTGTTTTGCTTTATTAAACTTCTGTTAAGTTTTGAGTGTTTTTGCAGCATGTTTATATTTGCCGGTGTTTTCTTAAATTGCAGAGCATTTGACCTCTCATGGCCACCGTGAATATCTGCACTGACACAATATACCACACAGGAAGAGAGCCAGACATAAGCAGGATACCAAATACCTGTGGCTGTGTATAACTGTAACCAGCACCATGACCTCAAACTTGAAATAAGACCCTACAAGAATACGGAGAAAACCTCTGAGCAAGCATTTGGAAACAGTGGGAGGAAAAAACTCCCTTTTAACAGGAAGAAACAAGAACAAAGCAGAACCAGGCAAAACTGGTTGGGAGTGAATTCAATGACATTTTTAATTTAAAATTCAATGTACACGCCAATACTGGTCCAGCCTACAGCTCGAGTTCAATGTGAGAGTTTTGATCATCTCTAAGTGATTAAAATTGGACGTGATGAGCGAGTGGTGAGTGTCACTGATCTTTTATGACTCTGGAGGGGACCATAGGGTTGCCAAATGAAAATCAGGTTATATTTAGAAAGACTTGAAACTAGAGATGGCACGATACCACTTTTTTATGTCCGATACCGATACCGATATCATAAATTTGGATATCTGCCGATACCGATATGAATCCGATATAGTGTTTTTTAATCAACAAAACTGTTTTTTAAAATATCTTGCTGCATTTTGCAAGTCTGCAAGTTCATACTCAAGTTTAAAACAACAACTACACTAAAGCTATTCTGTTATACCTGTATACAAAAAAAATATTTCATAGTTCAGCAATACTGATCAATCTAATAAACTTAGACCTACACCATCCTCCCTATTCTGGTATTTTAAAGAGTACTTAGCGTAAATATTAAGCAACCTAACTAATAGGGTTCCAACTCCCAGCAACAACAAAAATAAATAAATAAAAAATAGGGAACCACCCCTCACGCTCCACCTTATGATGCTTAATCAACGTAATCAACCTTAATTTGATGCAGTGTGAAAAAAAATGCACAGAAATCAATTATTTTTCAAGAAATATTAAATAGATTCAACATCTTTCTTCAACAAAATTGCAGACTGCACAGATGGTACCTTCCCAAAGGAAAATGTACTATAGCTTACTAGGGTATATATATTAGACTTAATAGTCACTATATACAGTAATGGACTTCTATTCATTTTACATCAAATTAAAACTTTGGGTGTCAGATAATTATTTATTAAAAGCTAGACATTTTAAATGAGAATAAGAAAGAAAAGTATGTCTTTGTGCCCCCTTTTCCCAGTTAATGCCCTATCGGCCCCCCTGGCTAAACTTTGCTAGATCCGCCCCTGCACAGTTACCAGCCGTCAGCTACGTAGAAAAAGATCCTCGAGTAGAAAGTAATAATAAATAAATTGTAACAACAGCTGATCAAGCTTAAACGTGCTGCTGTTGTTCAGCCGCTGGTTTCCTCTTTCTGGCGCAAAGTGGACCAAAAACAAACAAGAGAGACTCACGACAGAAAAGCCGATCAGCTGATCATTAGCAGTTTCACGATTGAAGTAGCAGCCGGAGAGCGAGAGGCAGTTGCTCGTTAAGCTTAACGTGGGAATGCTTTACAAACATTCAGAGATGGACTTACACACTTGCTTTACTTCTCTCGGGGATAACTTTGTCGGAGATGAAATGCCAGGTTGCTAGCGAAGCTCCAAATGCTATCCAGACCACCGACAGGTCCCGCATGCCACAGCTGCTCTATCACGTGATGCATACTGCTCCGACGTTCTGAGGCGAGTTATGGCGTGTTGCAAGTTTTGTGAGGTGCTTTCGTGATATTTAATGGATCGGATTACATTTTTTGTTTTTCTCCGATATCCGATCCAGTAATTTAGGTCAGTATCGGACCGATACCGATACGTAATATCGGATCGGTCCATCTCTACTTGAAACTATCAATCAAAGTCAAAATGCAAAAATGCAAGTTTAACCTACCACATTAGCCGAGCCTGCGTATTGTTCTGCTCTTAATCTGAAATAAAACAATATAAGCCATGTCTGCATAATTTAGATGTAGGGAGTAGCTTTGTCTGTCCTCTGACACAAAAGCCTCAATCAAGCTCTGATTGGATCCTGCCTCCCAGGAGGAAGATACATACCCCTATATGTGTGCTGTGCATATGCAGGGCGCCTCCGAGTAAAGCTGCAAAAGCCCATGCTAATCTGATTAATTTAATTTCAATTCACAACACAGCTTCTTATTAATCAACATTTCTCCATGTAAAACACTCTTCTTCTAAATCTGCCTGCATGGTGTTGCCAAACTGTGAATGGTAATTCTGTAAGGGCATATAGCCTGATTAGCAATCCACACAGCAGGCCCGGTTCGACTGATGCGTTTAAAATTCATGAACTTCTTGCGTCTCTGAAGAATTCAGCGAGGGAAACAACTAATACACTGACATTGGCGTAGGAACGAAGAGCACACTCTTAATGTATACTGTGTCTGTTTCCAGACCTGCCCAAAAAGCACTAAGCTAATCAGTGTCTCAGCCATGACAGCCAAAGCAGACTCCAACGTCCCCATCTGTGGATGTATTTTAAGAGAATTCATCAGACGAGAGCTGTTCAGAGTATATTCAAAACGCCTGGTTAGACGAGGAGTTAACGTGCCGCCTTCTGCTTTCTGACCGAGTTTCTTCCTAATTTTTCTTCCAAATGGTGACAGTCAGAACAAGGCCTTCTGGGAAATCAGCTGCATGTGTTCAAATGAAAAAAGGCATTCTGTTAGTATGAATTTTCTAACTCCACCGCTGCCCAGTAAAGAGCAGGGTGGAGGAGAAGGCAGCGAAATCAAACTTGCAGAGCTCGTGGCACACCCGGGACCAGCAGTCTGCATTTCCAGGAATTGTTTGGTGTTGGAAATAGAAACGAGTTTGAGAGAAGATTTGTAGTTTTTTTTTTATCATCCCAGCAGAGTTTCGTTGTTACCTACGTCTCCTTTCATCAACACCCTTCCTTCCCCGCCTTTCCCTGCCTCCCGTCCTCTCTGTGTGTATGCAAATACGAGGGCCGTGTTTGTTTGCTGCTTCTTTTAAGTGGCTTTGCAGCTTCAGACATAATTAGTCGTAAAGCTGTGTTTTGGGGGCTCAGTCTAGATTTGAATGTGAAGACAAATCTTTCAGCAAAGCAAAAAAAAAAAGAAAGAAGAACAATTAAAATCACGTCTCATCAAGCGGCGAGGCTCTCCTTGCACATGCTGTTCCAGTGATTTCCTAGACCTGTGCATACAGATTGTGTTTAACTGCAGTGGACGATTTTATATGAAAATATATCACTGGAGCAGAAAAATGCAACACATGCATTATTAAAAGGCAAAACTGTTTGTGGTAAACTTTCCTACCAAAGCAAAACAACTGCTTTAATCCTCCCCAGACTTGCACTAAACTCTGCAGTGCTCAGAGGGAGCATGATAACATAAAAAAATCCCTCTATTTTCAACATACACACATGGAAATTGAATATAGGAGGAATGAGCGTCCAGCTTATACAAGACGATGACTTGTAGGGATAACAGAGCAGACATGGAGCTACTGTAAGCCGGGACTGCACGGAGGCAACTGGGCTACAGCACTGCAGGATCAGATAAAAAGCTTTATGATGCTTTGCCTGTAATGAAAAACAGCTTTACTAAACAGTGATGGTGGTGGAGTGTAAAGGACTCACCTTTGAAGAAGACAAACTTGCCCTCGCTGTTCTCATAGACTGCATCTATCTTGGGCGGCAGGCCTCTCCAGAACATTCGGATGGGCATGGGGTATCCCTGCATTACAGAGTTATCTTTCACCCGCCAAAACCAGTGGTCCTGAAAGGGAACAGAGGACTATGTTAGGAATAAATGAGAACCTTTAAAGGTCTGACACACAGATTGTCAGAGGTAGAATATACCCTTAGAAGTTGAAAGCATGATGTCTGCCGTCATCCTATAAAGGCCTTTTTGGCAAAAAACCCCAACAAAAAACCCAACAAAAAGCCCGCTTAGCGAAGATTTAGCTTTCCTCTTTCAGTGCAGCAGCAATCACAGGAAGAATCCAGTGTGTTCTAGAGAATAAGACGCACGCATGTGTGAAAAACATCATCAGAAGATCAAGTAGGAAAAAATGCACATGAATGTTTCTAAGATCCCAAACAACACGCTGCCCTGATCTAAGAACAGAAACAAACTACAGCTATAAGGAATTTCTGCATATAGTGACACAGCTGGCAGTGAATCTATCTGATACGCTGAATTCAGGCCAGCGCCTTGCTTTGCTGCTCATGCAACAAAGCCTGCTGGTGACAGCCGTGATGCTTTTAAGACACACATGTGCTTTCTCAGGTTGTCTGGAAAGCCTCGGCGACTGTCGCTACACATGCAGAGCCTGAAGAACATGCTGGGAAAACCATCAAGTAACAGGGGCAAAAGTGATAGTCAGGAGCTTTATGAGGACCCAAGGGGCTGACTTCTTTTTTTTGGGGGCGGGGGGGACAAGTGGAAGGTGTGTCTTTTTGATGTTGGATGAAACTTGATAACAGAGGGAGCCGGGGAGAGACACAGCTGCAAAAGCCATTAGGACTCAGAAAGATGTCCCACCCTTTGGCAATGAATGGCCAATTGCACCTCCTTAACACGCTGGGCGCTCGGGCCAAAAAAGCCCGACCTCGTAGCGAGGGATGCAGGGGAGACAGCACATCATCGCACCCTGCCTCATTCACAGCGAAAGCTAAATAAACAGCCAATTTATCAAAGACTCTCTGCACAGCTCTCTTTCTCTCTCTTTGTCTAATCCAATTGTTTCTCTGGGACTCTGCACTCTCCCTGGACTCGTCCTCCTCTTTCTTTTCATTTCCCCCTTGTCTCTCATTCCAGTTCCTCTGCTTTTTCCTCTCCTCTCCCACTCTCGCTCCACACCTACTGCCTCCATAGATTTCAGTTGTTCAGCATTTTCTTCTGTACGCGGCCCGGCCGAGTAATTGAAAACAGATCAAAACTGTGAAATCTGAGCCATTTGAGTCCTTTTGACTTTATAAAAAGGGAAAATGTTCTTTCTCCCGCCTGCCCCAACTTCCCACTCCCACTCTGAAAACAAAGCTCGGGCGACTTGTAGAAAATTTCAGCAGGCGCTTCTCAATTACAGGAACGTTCAGAATAATCAGAGCGAGTTCAGTCTTAGCGAAAGATGGAAATATCACACCGCTCTCCGCTTTGAGGAAAAGGGCGGTACCGAGTTTATCAAGTATACAGTCTCGTGGCACATGACGATGCATTCAGAGCGATGAGGCTGAATTCAAATCTGGTTTCTACAGGAATATAAATTCTGCCCTCCTGGATAAATAAAAAAAATCTGGTTCTACCGATGAGTTTTTGTGCTGAGGAAAGTTTGCGAAGCGGATCCCAAACTGCCTCGCCGACAGCTGAACCGAGTGTTTTGTTGGCAAAATCAATACTGCACAACACACTGGTGTACTGCATGAAGTACCTGACCTGCTGAGCTGACAAATCAACAAAACACACACACACACACGATGGAGAGCACTTTGCACTTCATTAATTCTGAAATGAACAGGTATCTGTTTAGCGCATTAATTCATGAGGATTCTGCCGCAAGATGACTGGCAAATAATCATTACACAGAGACACCAATCAGCAATCCCGACTAAAACCGTGTGCCTAATTAATGCTCGGATCCTCCTCGTTCCACCTTAACAGCTCTGAACCACCGCAGCATTGACACCTGACCTGTGGGAATATCTTTTGGTGTCTGCTACTAGTAGGGGTGGGGAAGATTATTGATGACTGATAGATTCAACAAACAAAACAGCCTCAAGTATCACTTGAGATTTAAAGTGGTGCAAAATACTAAAATGAGGCGCAAATCAGCCATAACATTACACTGAATGACTACAAAGAGGCGAAACAACAACAGAGTGAAGCCAAATGTGCCCAGACAGCCAAAAAAACTCGAAATGACTACAAAGAGATGCAAAAAAATCATAAAAGTGACACCAAAAAATGAGAAAGAAATGCAAAAGAACAAAAAAATGCAATAACATGTACAGAAATCCAAGACAATTGCATATGTAGGCAAAATGATTAGTAAAGCGTGCAAGTGAACAAAGTTACACAAAAAGATGCAAAACAGCCATAAAATGACAACCAAGTGACACAAAATGACCACAAAGAGAACACAACAACAACAACAACAACAGCAAAGTGGCGTCAGACGTGTACAGAGATCCAGAAAATCATAAAAAGACCAGCGATGCAAACGACCATAAAATCACAACATAAAATGGTAACCAAGTGACACGAGACGATTAGAAAGCGAGGGGCAAAAAAACGATTACAGAGATTCAAAACAACTCAGCATCACTAATCTTTGTGAGCCGAGCTGAAACACACTGGTGTGAATTACACTACGCGTTCACATGCCGACCCTTCACAGCGGCATGCTGGGTACATGACTCAATCAGACTCTTAGAAAGTTCGAGGCTGATGACTTACAGACTTTGCCCCGACGTAAAGCGCCAACACAGGAATGAAAAACAAGAACACGGCACATTTAAGAAGTGACTCAAATCGTTGAACACTGCATAAATACTTATCAATCAATGAAAATGAAAAGAACCGGCGTGAAATCTTTCTGCAAAGGACAAAAGAGCAAGTAGACCGCCCTGTTATTAGCAAAGAACAACAAGTGGAGACAATGAAGCTATTCCGAGAGATCAACGCTTTTTTGAATTTGTTGTGTAAAAATGAGGTTAAACCTAAAAACCTCGACACCCACGTCAGCCCCGGGTAAGCATCTGCTGCCGCCTTTTGTGTTTATGTGCTGAGAGAAGAGGTGAGAATATGACAGGCAGTGATATCTGGATGACAGCCGCGTTGACCTCTCACTCGTCTAACATGACGCACGCACTCGGCTTGAGTCGTCAGCAGAGCACGGGTGCAAATATTTCAGACGGATGAGGATTAAGGTCACAGTTATCTATCTGCTGAAGTCTACTCTGTTCGCTGAGGAACTGAACTCTAGAAGATTTTTCTTAAATACATGTGCGCTGATGCATTTTGTACGCCTTCTACATGGAAATGGAAATGGGGAGGTTTCCATCTCGCTGCAGGGCAACCTGCTAGTGACAAATAAAAGCTGTTTCATTCATTCATTTCATACATGTGCTCAAGGCCAAGAAGCAAGACTGCAGGGACGTAACTGTAACTGCTGTAAATAATGAAGCGCGACCTTCATCAGCGCAACAAAACACGGCAGCTTTCACTTCTCAACCTGCAGCTCTTTCTTTCCGTTAGATTTTAATTCTAATACGCCAGCTTTACAGTTCATCTTTGTGGGGACATTTTCCAATCCAATAAATGTCAGCGTGGCGCTCTGTGCACGATGTAAGCCTCCATCCCCAAAGTCAAGAGTGCAGAACGGTGTTTAGCAGCTCCGGCATCAAACTGCCAAAATGACTGGCTGTGTTATCAGTTTCTGCAATTTTATACTCTGAAATAAACTTCAGTCGTATTTTTTAGAGAACAAAAAGTGATTTCATGGGAAACAACAATTGCAACTGTTTATTTTAACTAGGTGTGTTTATGTTTCGGGAAAAACTATGTCATCATGGGGAAATTTGCCGCTGCTAAAAAGGCTAAAAAGCAGGGGTGTCAAACATAAGGCCCAGGGACTAGAATTGGCCGAGCAATGGCTATAATGGAAAATACGATGGATGGCATAAATTTGTACCTGTATTTGCTACACCAAAGATAGAATAGATAAACCACAGAATGACTTTCTGCTTAGTGAGCAGAACTTTTTCTATAATTTTATGCAAAAAAAGCTGAGATGTGCTGTTAAAATTACACTTCTTCATCTTATATTAAGATATCACAGGGATTAAATTAGTAGTTAAATGTCTGTAGGTTGACAGAAAGTCAAGTTTCACTCCTCTTGTCCAACCTGAGATCAAAGTGGGCTGTACGTGGCCCCTTGATATAAAATAAGTTTGACATTCCTGCTCTGAAGCACTTAGGTACCAATCTCACAGGAGGACATTAAACATATGGTAAGAGAAAAGGATCAGAGAGTTAGCTTAGCTTAACATAAAGATTAGAAAATGGGCAAGCGGCCGGCACATTTCAAACTGGAATGTGGGTACAGATTAAAACAAATGATAACACATTATTAAGTGAAATTCAGAGGTGCTGGTAGGGGGTTTGTTACCTTTGAGCATGCCCAAGCTGGCTGCTTCCCCCCTGCTTCTCATCTTTCTGCTCAGTTAAACTAAGCTAAGCTAATCACCCAGAGGCTTTAGATTAAAATTAGACACGAGAGTGGTGTTCAGCTTTTCATCTCTCTTTCTCTTTGAATTCTCAGGACACCTGAAAAAGAAGTCTTACAATTGTCCAAAAACTGAATTGGTGGCATTAAAAATCCACTCCAGACGGACTCTCTCTCTCTCTTGCTTTTCATTCCACTGCTCAAAAAGATATTAAGAAGACACGACAGCTTACTGCCCATTTGGCAACTGCTTTCTCATTAATGGATGTCATAGTCAAGGAGCGTGGCTCCGGCATCGGCAATCCTGAACAGCGAGGCGCCCCGCGGCAGAATCCCCTGCTCTATATCTGTCCACACGAAGGAAGGAAGTGTCCCTCAGTGAGTGGGCGAGAGGGGTGGTAGTTTCCATTTATTATATGTCTATATAACGGGCAACGCACCAATAATGGAAGCTAGAGTAGATGAAAGCATTAGTGTGTCGAGTGTTGGGTGGAAGCTTATATATAGACCTGTAGGGGAAAAAACGTATACCTGCATGTGGGCACAACAAAAGGCTCTAATCCTGTCCGTGTAATGCAGCTACAAGTGTCCGAACATAATGAGTCACTGTTAAACGACAGCAGAGACATAGTGGGTGAAATGAATTTGGAGATTTAAACTATCACCTAACAAGAGCTACAACAATTTCTATAGCACCGCTTTCACAGAGAGGTTTTACTGAACAGTGAGCTTTAATAAAAAAAATTAGCTTTAGGGATAAAAACTACTTTGGGAAAAAAAGAAACCTTATAGCACAAAGAAAAGCATGAGCACAGTAATTTCCCTTTTTGTAATCCTTGCATCCTTGTTTTGAATTCTTGCTCCATAAAGGCAATACTGCAGCTATAAGAAAAGCATGTTGTAGGGAATGTTTAGTTAAAATCCTCAAATCCCTGTTTGGATTTTCTGCCTCTAAAAACTGACAAGACAGCAGTGAGCCATAAACCCAAATCCAAACTTTAATTATGATGTCTGAGACTCCATCCATATTTTACTACAATCCAAGCCTGATGGGAATTGAATGAACTCCTGGAAACTTTTTTTTGGTCTGCTTGTTGTCAGACAGCATAAGCGTCACACGCGGGCACGTTTGCGGTACAGCGGGAAAAAACTGGTTGCAATTAAAGCCCGAGAAAGCACTCTTCACCAGTGTACGCATGCATATACATGAATGTGTGTGCTGCTTCCAGCTCCGGTGGGAGAGCATATGGCCTGCGGGTTCACAGAAAGTTGAACCTGAAGTGGCTGCGACCATAAAACAACAGTAACTTTGTAGCTTTACGGGGCATTTACCGTTGACACTGGATCTGTGAAGTCATCGGTGAACCCCGGGTGACCCCGTGTCACCTCACTAGGAAAGAAAAATGAGCCACCGTAAAAAAACCACCTTTAACAAGCATGACTCCCGGCCTGGCTGTGTAGATTAATGTTAACCCGTATAAATCAGACATCTTTCAGCACTGCTTGAAAGACTAGTCTATCCCAGCATTCTTTATAACAAGGACTTCTGCGTCATAAAGAGCCACAATCAGGGCGTCTCAGCCCTGAATGTTACTCATCGATCCTGAATCTGTAACGTTACGTGAAAGTGGAACATTTTTCCCAGCGAGTCTTTGATAATCTGCTCTCCGTTTTAAATTCACAGGTGGAACATGTGAATATTTTCTAAAAACAGAAACCTCTGTCTCTGCACGGCAACGTTGTCGCTCTTGATTCACTGTTTTCTGCTGCTGTTTTAGTGCCACTCGTTAAGAATACCTGTTCTGTGAGCATCTGAAGGTCTAGAACAGCAAAAATATTTGATGAGTATCCGACAGCAATCATCCAAATATCCTGGTTTGATAAGAGATGTTCCGTATACAAACCTGTAGCCTCCTATATGTTTTAAAACAGAATACTTGCGATATCCAAAGTTTCGACATACATCCTCATCAAAGTTCTGCCCTGAATGATCATTTTAAATACAACAATACTTTTTCCTGCAGCCTATTTTTCCTTTTGCAGAGCAGCGGGTCCATGTGAAAAGAAATCCAAGCTCTGAATTGCTCTAACAATGAGCTGCAAAAGCCTACTATGATGCATATCAACAATGAAATTGCACTGAAAACCCCACTGCTCCCAGTGAATTTCACCAGATCACCTTCACTTTAAAGCTCCCTACTTTACATTGCTGGACCACCTGTCAGGGACTGAGATCTCTGCTATAATGACTTGGCATCGACTGGCCTTTGGTTTTCCAAAACAATCAAGCTGGGATGGTGAATACAACCCAGTTATGCGGGGCCAAATGGACCCACAGAGCAAAGTAACCAAGCAAGGAATCAATCGAACAATCAAGTAAAGAACAAATCAGCCTTGTGAAGTTAAAACCCCCCTGAAAACTCAGCGAGCCATCGCTGCAGCCAGTCTGTAAACTCGTGCGTGTACATTGGCTGGTTCTGAAGGGAATTTATCAGAGTCCGGAGTAATCCAAACATCTCTAATTATGATTCCAGATAAACTGTTTTACAGTTGGGCAGCTTCATCTACCAGGAGGAAAGAGGCGTTAACACGATACGTCAGTCTGCTCGCAGAAAGTTGGCAAAATACTCACTGAGAATCAAGAAATATTAGGACCACCTGCTCCTCCAGAAAAGCACACTTGGAGATGGAATCCAAGTCAAACCCGTGCTCCCTTATTCATTTCACTTCACTAAACACACTTGATTCACGGGCTGAGACGCAGATTACTCTAAGGGGAGAACAAATCATCATGACTCTGATATTGCTGGTGGTCTTAACGATGTGAACACAGTGGATTTACAGCTACGCTTACATGTGTTCTGCAAATCTTTCCCCTTCGCTCCCCGGGATGTTTAGGAAAATGTGAGGCGGTGCCAGCGAAACGCTGAAAGCCAACAAAATAATGGAAGCACCATGCCAATTTAACATAAGTGGATGCCCACTTAAGCCGAGCAATTACAGGTTCCCCTGCTTATTTATCACACTATCATTAACTAAGACAAATTGCAAACATGATGTCTTTTGCATACGGGTTGTTTTTCAAGCACTGTGCACATAAGCTATCATACATCACAGCTTTACGTTACAGAGTTTGTGAATTATGAAACAATTGATAATACAGTGCTTAATAGAAAAGTGACAGGACTAAGCCAAATGATGCGTAACAAAACAAGGCTGCAGTGTACAGATGAGCAGCAAGTGCGACACAAAAGAAACAGCTGAAATATGACTTCATCAAAATGCTCCTTATCGTTTTAATATCTGTTTGCTAAAATGGGCTCTCTCCCCACAAACCATCACATCTCTGCAGGTCCATTGCATCCTGGAGAACTATTGGAACATACAATAATAAAAATGATTCTTTTATTTTGAAAGTGTAAATATAAGTAAATAAATCCTAGCAATACACAAAAATGAAATCAATACAAAAAATTACTGAGCAAAGGGTTTAGGCTAAAACTTTAGCTTATTACACTTACAGCCTTTTATAACAGGTATTCATTTATAAATAACTGGACATTATTAACTTCAGCTTATTGTTATTATTATCTATATAACTAGGAAGCTCATTCTCCTTCTCCTGACGATACTTTAAAGATATAACACATTTTGGGATCACCTTAGCAGAAGGCATCGACAATATCATTTCCTAAATGTTGCCAGCATAAACAAAGGCAGTAAAATTTTAGCCTCATTTAAAGATAAAAGCCATTTTTACAAAAGTTTGACCTTATTTGACCTTGAAGAAGAGGTCAGAGGTCCAAGGTGACATGGCATTTAGAATCAGCATAGATCATCACCTGTATGTTGTCAATGCAAACAATGGCAGGTTTCAATAGTTCCAAATAGCATTATTATCACTTTGACCTTCAGATTAATCTATTGGCTTTAAAGGAGATGTCAGAGGTCAAATGTGACATGCTATTTTAAATCTGTCAACAGTACTTACTATATGCTGACAATATACACCACACTAAGAATCGTACTTTCTAAGTTACGAGCCTTTTTGTCAGTTTTCCACCAATAAATCGTGAGGATGAGCTTGAAGATGTCGGTGGATGGAAGCCAAATTTTAGCATGACCCCCTCTACACCCCTACAAAGTTCTAGCAGAATTCATTCACAATGTTCGGAGCTATCGTGTGTCCTCATCACAACTGCCAAGGACGTTTACCCCTTTTACAGAAATACATCTTTCCAATATTTACACTGACCCCTGCCTTTTAAACATACTAGTGTCTAATTTTAAAGAGCCTCTAGAAGCAGATTCTTTTGTGCTTTACACATCTTCAGCACAGTGCTGAGATCAACAATATCCTACAATTGTAAGGTGTGAGTTATATGAAATGGTTGGCTCATAACAATAAAATCATGACATCCCTTGTTTTAGGTCCTCACAGTAAAGCAGCGGAGCACATACACAGCATCCTTCCACCAAGGCTGAAAATTCACTCAACACCGAGCATCAATAGAGTCTCTTGATCCAGAAGAATCCAGGTTTGTGTCTGAAACCTTCTTGTGAATATAAGGATGATTTCTCACCTCACTGTTTTTTTCCCATTTTAATTGATATTTAATTGTAATAAATAAATATAGTCTGTGGGTCAAGCCCCACCTCTGCAAAACTGTTGTTTCTGAATAATAATTTTTCAATAATCCTGAATCCTGCAAACAAACTAAACCAATCACATAACCTCTTTGGCAAAGGTAAATATATAGGTAGCCATAAATTTAAAAAAAAATAACGAAATATTCATGTAGACTGTGTTGGATTGTAGTGTTATTTTATGCCATGTTATACCCCGAATTAAAGATTGTGAATTATTATGTAGATTAGTTTGCATTATTCTCCTGAATTAGAAGAAGGTGATAACTATTGCATTAGCTAAACTGATTTGCATTACATTAAACTGCTGACTTGGTGTGAATGAATGACATTGCTTTATGATGCATTATACTGCTGAGTTATAAGAAATACTGTTCACAGAGAGTTATTGTCTTATTTGTCTGATTAGAAGAGAACAGAATATGCTGGAGTTTTCTGCCCCAGAGAAACAGGGAGCCAAGGTCGTAGCTTAGGCGCTGTGTGAGAGAAAGCATGTAAATGTTTAGGCTTTTTATGATAAGGTGGAGGCACCAGAGGCTATAAAAGTTTGAGCAATGCTCCACCATTTTGAGATTTTGAGGCTGTCTGCATCAGTGTCCATCTCCCACGCGTGTGTTCATTAAAATCATCGTTTGACTCAACCCGACCGGACCAGTGTTGTTATTGTGGTTTTTTCTCTTGTTTCCATCCCCAATTTTGAACCTTAACAACTGAGAAAAAACAATGCTTGGATATTTAAACAGATTAGATATAAACAATATCAAAGTCATGCTTGAGAAGACCAATGTGATAAATTAAGACCAGGAAACTTCTGCAGCAGTGAACCACATTTTAATTTCAGACGCTGGGATCACTGGGACAGATATTTAGAGCCTTTCTCCTTCACTTCCTAAAGTCATAAAACATTTGGCTGATTGCTGAACATCTTTTTTATCTCAGCACTACCTCTGAGCTCTGTAGACATCCCATGATCCTCATCACTCCATCAGGACAGGCTGTTGCCCTGGGAGTAATGAAGGCTGACAGTAGCTGCTGCTGCAGGCACCATGTGAAAGAGAGAGGCTGGACTAGACTACTGTGACAAGCAGGTATTGTTTCCACAGCCAAACCAGGCTCAGTGTGGGCTTCCAGTCTAATTTTGGGTAAATATCCTTACAGGCAGCAGCTTCAGCTCCACGAGTCCTTTTTTTTTTAATTTATTTTTTGAGTCAACAAGAAGAAAGTTGCAGCGAGGGGTGCAGAGAGGACGAAAACTGGTTTTACTCTGGCTCCACAAGTCTCTTATTTAACCAATGAATACTGTCTACTTATATCCACAGAAAATACAGTCACACTCACATAAAGCATTAGAGGCACTCTTTCTCCTTTCTGTGGAGAACACAGGACAGCTTTGTGCAGCCCCAGGGTTTTTCTCTGTTCCTTACTACATGTTGCCAAGGTCTCGCTCTCACAAGCTAAGACCAAGGATAAAGATGTGTGTTTTTTCTCTTGTACTGGAATGAAAACCAAGCTGAGCTTCTCTAGAGAAGGAGAAACTGTATTCTACTGTGCACTGCATGCCTTTCCTTCTTTGTAAATTCTAGTTCAATAGACCCCAAGTTAACTAGGAAGTCTTCCTTCAGACATAATAGCCTCTTTAATAATGGGATAAAATACAGAGGCAACAGCTTCAAGAGAACAGAACAGGTTCCACAGTATTTCCACAAGCTAGAACCGCACTGTGAAACTGTGAAATAACTTATATTACCATCAAGTGAAGTTTTTCCACACTATGCACATGCCAAACATGAAGCAGAATAACAGAAAAAGCTCTTATTTAGGTAATAATATTTAGATAATCCTCCAAACTTACAGCAATTTATTCTGCATGTAACTACAACCCAACTTTAAAAAACAAAACCAAAAAAGTAGCTGATGATAACAAGCAGGATGCAATCAATTTAAAATCATGTATATATTAGATCCTATTATATGAACTATTGTGTATTAAACGATTACACATTTTATATTACACAGATTTATAATACATATTTACAATATTGTTGTTTCAAATGGAGATTATATCCTCAAAGCTAAACTTTGTCAATATCTGTTTAATCCGATTAGATAAAGTTTTCTACTTCAGTTATTTCGTGCTGCAAAATGAGATTGTTGAGCATGCTAACACTGACCTTATGACCTGTCATGAATCCTACCATAAGACCGAGCCGGGCTGCTATCAGTCTGAAATTGAGCCCTCTTGTTAGTAGGATTCCCAGTGTATTTTCATGTATTTATTATTAATTGTGTTTTCATATATTTAATAAAATATTTATCACAATTTTTCTCTGTTGGTCTTAATTAAGACTAACAGAGATGGACTGTAGGGCCAGGTTGTTCTTGTGTTGGTGTTATCAGCTAGTCAAGTTATGTATTACACCCAGACGTATGGTGCAGGGATGAAGTCTCTTCTAGCTCAGTGGTGATTTGGACTGGGAACAATGATTTCTGTGCTCCCACACAGCTAAGAGATCCAGGCTATTGGTAAAAGAAAAAAACAGCTCTTGGGTTAAAAACTTGAGATTGCTGGAAACAAACCAAACGTGAAGAGCCCCTAGCTTTGTTGTGATATCACATGCTGTTGTTTTACCTTGAAGACGAACATCTCCCTTCTCAGTATGGCCAGGGTGTTGAAGCCTCCATCGCAGATGTTGGGTTTAGCATTGGGCTGCGACGGTCGCGTAGGCAGCATTGGGAGTTGCGTCTGCCTGTCTTGTTTACGAGGGTCCGAAGGAGGATGGGAGCGAGGAGAGGGCGCCGTTGGCAAAGGCTTGGTGGGCTGGGGGAGTTTATCGGGCGGCCCTGCGGGGAGTCAGAGAAATACATCTTATACGTCTCCGCAACATGTTGTTTTGCTTTTTCATTACTTCACCAGTTGAAGCTAACCAGCACTCTGATCTTGCAGGAGAAACGAATGTTCAAGCCAAGTTTGGTGGTGCCACTTGGAAAAACAACAACAAACAAACAAAGGTAAGAAGTGATGAAGGCTGCCAACGAGGACTCAACAAAGATATGAGAGAGAAAGGAGTCCACGGATAAACAAGATGAGGTCAGTGGGTAGAAATCAGTGGGTAGATGTTAACGCTGCAAAGTTTAGAGATTCAGCTTAGCAAAGCATAATATCATACGCTATAAAGACACAAAAAAACATCAGAGCAGAATTAGGTTTAATAAATGTAGATCATGTGATTTCATGCCAAATTCATGAATTACTGTACGTGATAAAGGGAAAGGAGTTATGCACACTGAGGCAGTGGCTAATAACAAATGGGCGTTGCCTATGAATAACGCATGACGCTGCATGATTAACGCACTCTGTGACTGTAAGGGGATGAGGTGCAGACAGACTGAGGAAGACAAGACTGTGACAAGACTAACGCTTGTTCCATGGTACTGCGCCTGTGTCACGTTTGCGCAGGTATTTGCCTGCGCAGAGCTTTCTAGAGTTGTTTTCAACCTGTGCTAACGAGATCCCGTGCAGACTTCCAAAGATAGAAAATTGCAGTCTTAAAAGTACAGACGCTCATTTCACGTCAGCTCTTTGTGCTTATAATTTTGCTGACTGATTGGACCAACAATAACACCACATACTTGGCACGCTAGCCTCTATCTGGCAGCAGACGCTTTCTGCAGGTAGACGTTTCGATCCGTACATCCCTACAGTCTGCCAACAGAGACCAATATTCAGCCCATAACGTGACAGAAAGACCTCACCTTAATCAGATAAAATGTATGATTTTAATGGCCTTCCATTCTTTCAGCAGACGTTCACAGACTTGCAGAATCAATGCCAAGGCCCACTGAAGCTGTCCTGGCAACATATAGTGGCTACTTAGACATTTTACGTTGGCTCTTCCTTTAATGTGTCATCCATCTGTAGTTGACAAACCAGACAATCGCAGGATTAAGCCATCACCCAGTCCACAAAACTGATCAGCGGGTCTACACGAGAGTGATTCCATTCACTGACTGAAGTTAATCCCC
Source organism: Copadichromis virginalis (assembly GCF_057382275.1). Classification (NCBI taxonomy): domain Eukaryota; kingdom Metazoa; phylum Chordata; class Actinopteri; order Cichliformes; family Cichlidae; genus Copadichromis; species Copadichromis virginalis. Next base: position 11,008,949 of record NC_140626.1, on the reverse strand, counting down.
TGAAATACATCCCAGATTAGTGGAGCCAAAGTACTCTGAAGTTATGTAAGCATGGGGGAGATTCACAGTCAGATGGACGTGTAAACAAACAGGCAAATGTGTACTTGCAGCTACATTGTGGTAAACCGATGACAAGAAAAGATTAACACAGCTTTTTTTGGGGGCAGATTTTGGCTCTTTTGGTCACCCTGTAATTTCAGCATCTGGCTGTTGTTAATTTACTGGAGATGTCCAGGTGGCCCACGTGTTACACCAGTACTGTGGTGACTGGCTGGACCAATCAGCTAATTCCACCGATCTGTGCACTTGAAACAGGAATCTAATCAGCGAACTCTGTGGGTGGGAGTGGGAGACAAACTTCCCACACTTACAGATATTAGTGGAACACAGATGAAAACCAGCAATGCAGCCTAAGAACAAAGGAGCTGGAGAGCCTTTATAACCACAGAATTCATTCATGAACCACTCGTAGTTCACGTTCATATTGCTGATCTGTTTGGATTTAAATAAATACTGTGTATTATGTAAAACACTCAACACAAAAAGTTCAGACATTTTTCATAGTGCATGTTTGAGGTACTTATTTTATTTTTAGTGGGCTACATACTGAATTTAGAGCACAGAAAGAAAAAAAAAATCAATCCTATCACACTAGTATCGATCCGATACTGATACCAGCATGAGTATCGATACTATTGATATTTGGCTCGATTTGCATCATGGTTTCACCTTCTCATGTTGCAATTCCCTGACCACTACCTCAGCTGCTGCTGACCTCTCATCCCTACTACTAAAGCCATTAGCAGGATGTGAAGAGATGTAAGTGCAGAAACAGGAGGCCTGTGTGACAGAGAAACTTCAGAAGTATTACGTGACAGTCATGGTGGAGTAGTAAAGGATAGTGTTATTGCTGTAGCTGACTCCAGGGTCACTACTGATATGTTAGCCAATCTATGTGGACATACCAACTAGCAATGTGGATATGCTGACGCCTGTTTTTAGCATGCTAGTGTGGTTAAAGATATAAATGTGCAAAGAGTGAACATATACAGAAAATGAGAATATCAATATTGGAGTGTTTTATTGTTCATAATGGAATTATGACACAGGCTAATGGTCATGGTTTAAAGGAAAAATATCAAACAAAGATTTAACGAGGCCTAAAAGATAAGACATGTGAGACTTTTAAAATTTAATGCAGCTCTTGTTGGGCATCCGGCCATTTAGAAGTTTAAGGCAGATTTACCCTTTAGTTATTTATGTAAAATTAGATTTAGCTCATTTTGTTTTCTTTAAAAGGTCCTAAAAATATAAACTCCAGCCCAACTTTTAAATCATGTTTACTGTTTGAGGGCTTCAGCTGAATTTCAATACAATTATGGCCTGAATAACATTAATGATTTTTGTTTCTGTCATCCCAGTCATCGACATCATGGTGCCTGAGCTCTGCTGCTTCTGTAAAAAGGAAGTGGGCTCTGAGAACGCAGGAAGTCATTAAGTTCAAAGCCCAGTGGGAACATTTGGATTTGTCCAGGAAGAAAAAAAGATTACATGACAGAAATGCCACATCTATAGGTTTGAATGTGATCTGTACTTCATTCTTTACAGTTTCAAGCTGCCAAACTTTTTATTCACATAAGTCAATACATATCGAATGCACTTTACAGTGTTTTTTGTGACTACGGTTCAAAGAGTTGAAGGAATAAACAGAAGCAGCAAAGCCAAAACGTCCAAAAACTCTAGAGGTCAACTGATCCTCAGCAGCTCTTAGCTTCCCACAGTTCCTCGTATGATTGTGCCCGACTCTCCCAGACTGCAAGCCAACAGCTGTAAATGAACGCCAATTCACTCGCATTTCCTTCACATCTCCTTATACCGCTTCACCTTCACACAGAACCAAGTCGCACTTTTTTCCTACTCAACCTTAAGTGCATCACCTTGTACTCGATGTAAGCTGTGTACCTCCCACCTCTTCTCCTGTTTAGTACCACATCTAGCACCGGCACTGGCATGTGGAAAAAAAATGGAGGCCAATTACTGCGAGGGGGGTGGGGGGTACGAAGCTGAGAGCAGAGCTGTCATCAGTCGTCCTGCCCTTCAACTCTTGGTACGACACAGAGGAGAGGGAGGGAGGGGCAATGCAGAGGAATAAAACACGAGAGAGAGATTTGATCGCTTGCCCAGGTCTGTCACTCCCAGAGGGACGTGCCCTGACCATGTAAGCAGATGGCAGGTTCTATGTGTGTGCGCGCATGCAGCCATTCAGCAGAGTGTGACTGGTGTACAGTGTCGACAGCAGTAAGGAACGATGCTGTCATTCGCCAACGAGTCGTTTCCGAACTTAGATGTCAAGCTGAGGTTGAGACGACAGCATCGGCACTCCCGATAACACATTTAAACATTAAGGCTTCCGCCTCCACAAGCCAGCCTCGTCTGAATTATCATTACAAGTATCCAGACTGATAACTGATTTTTGTCACTGCAATCTACTAATTCAACTACGAGTGAAAAAACCGAAGAAGCAAACTCTGTGGGTGCTTCCATAAATCCTTTGCCGTCAAATTGAATTTCACACTGCCGCCCCAGAGCTATATCAGCTTTATGAGAAGACAAAGCACTGTGCAATCAGCGTCTGTCAACTCCAAATGTGTGTCGATGAGGGATGCGTGCTGTAGGCGCTCTGATGATGAAGTATGATCGGAAATGTAGGTCTTAATTGAATTCAATTTAAGTATTTGAGCCTTAATTTGAATCTTGGTCTTAATCTTATTTCTGTAACTGTGAAAGTTTGTTACAATAACGCAGAAAACAAGAGCTCCAGGTGAAGGAAGATGACTTACTTTAGCTATGCCAGCTTCATATGGTTAGGTGTGTTGGGCAGTGTACTTATAGTTGAGCTCTTACATGGTCTACTGACTTGATATGTCACAGGAAGATGACTATGAATGCTTAGTATGTTATTGGCTTGCTTGTATGACAGCTAAAGCCTGAAGACTAACTCCTCAGACCACACTGATAAACTCTAATACTTGGCTGTGTCCTGCGTTTGCTTAACAAATTGCTGAATTTAAATAAAAAAAAGAAAAAAAGAAGGCTTACCATAAATTTTCTGGATGCCTAGCAGGTCATCCATTGGTAGTTTGAAGTCATCCGTGTCCATGTACTGATAGAAAGGAGCCATGATAGCTGTGGGGTCGTTGGAGTGTTCGAGGCCCAGTGCGTGACCAAGCTCATGGACGGCTACCAGGAACAAATCGTTACCTAGAAACACGAAGAGAGAGTGAAGGAGAGAGCAGCTCTGTCAGTGCTGTTGGACGTAAACGAAAACAAGCGAATTCGAAAAGAAAAAGAAAAGAGAAAACTTTGTCAGCCCCGGGTTATTGTGGCTTGTCATGGTCCACCTGTTCTAGTGCCAGAGAGGTTCCCTCAAAATAAGGCCAAGTTTTGAAAGTTTGTACAGTCGTGTTTAAATAAGCAGCAGCCCTACAGGGGAAAAGCTGACTGTGTCTTACAATATGCATCCATACATATATAAGGGTCTATGCATGAGCACAGATAATCCACCATCTGCGCTCCTAATCAGTCCATCTTCAGACAGAAACACAGGCTCGTACACATACACGTGTAATAAATACAAGTGCACTTCAAAGAGCACAGGCAACCCTGCGAACTGTAATTAGTCTCTAGCTGCGGTAAGCTGAAGACTACACTGGGTTCTTGACCTCTCGACTCAGAAACTCTCTGTGGCTAACAGCCAAACCCCAGCCCAACCCTAGCTGTATTAAAGCTGAGATATTTGGGATTGAAAGCCTCCTATTCCTCAACTTACGTCACTGGCAACCAAAACAACAACAAAAACCAGTCCTCCTCATCCTCCTCTCTGATGTTCTGCCAGCGTTTTGAATCTGACCCATAAAGAAGCTCATCATCATACAATTAGGGTTAGACTGCTACGTCTTCTATTATTTGTGGCTATACACGGGCTGTCTGTGGGAAACTATTAACCTGATTCCAATGAGATGTCTTACGCTGCAATATGTTATTGCTGAACTTCAAAGGAAAGCTTTTTTTCCTAGCTGTCAGACACAAAAAGTTATGGTTTACCGTTATGCATGAAAATGTAATAGCAGTTAGACAAAGGTCGGCTGGAGTTTAGAGTCAAACTGGTCAAAAACAAAAAAATATGGGGTGAGCACCATCACCTCGCAGCAAAAAGGGTATGCTCTGGATACTCTGGCTTCTTCCCACAGTCCAAAGACAAAGATGGGGTTAGGCCAACTCGTGACTCTAAATTGAGCTTGTCTGTCTGTGTTAACCCTGCGACAGACTGGCCAGGGTGTGCCCTGCCTCTCGTCCTGCGATGCTAACCTGGATTAGTGGAAGAAAATGGCTGGAAGAAAAAAACAAAAAGGATTTAATGTGTTTTGAGGGGGGTTTCTTTTGCACTCTCCAAGCTGCCATCTCTCTTCAGTTTTACCTTTGCTTTTTTTTTCTTCTCCCCCCTTATCACAACAAGACTCAGTGGGGATAAGCATCACTTATTCATTGGTGTTCCTACGAAAGTGAGGCACTTATCTGCTGCAAATCTGTCACATGAATAACGCTTCAGCAGATACAGAGACTGAGATTTAGATCTCTTCATCGCAGGTACAGTGCGATACTTAGGAATTTACGGACAAGGCTACAACAGAGAAACGGGTTAATTGGGACCTCATGAATGATATTTGACTGTATAAATGTCAGCAGGTCTTTATAGGCGTGATGGAAAGCTCTTGCGTTAATACCCAGGTTTTCGCTGAAACAGCTTCGGGTTTCAGTCCAAGTCGTCCAATGAAAATAGATGGCTTGTAAAAGTTAGAGAAGTGTAGAAATTGAGGCAAAATTTATGCAAGCTTGTAATATTGAACAAGTGTCTGAAGATGTGGTTTATAGCAAATAAAGAGAGGCAGAGAGAAAGAAAGGAGATAAAGAGGAGAGAGATACAGCTAAGTGATTCAGGAATTATTTGAGGAGGAAATCGGGCGAGCCAGCTCTGCAGCTGAAGATCTTCCACCCCCCGCCCGAGTTGTTTCCTGGGATAGCAGCGGAAGCAGAAGGGTAAGAGTGAACAATTAAGTCTAAAAAAAAAAGAAAAAATCAAATTAATTCTATGAAAATAGCCGGTAGAGTTACAGCACACAAATGTGATGGTGGTCTGTGAAGAGATTTTGATCTTAGTGTAGCTGTACACGTGCTTGCTTGATTTACCCACACTAACTGGCATCATTTCTGACTTCATAAATCATATTAATAACTCACTGACCGCATCAGCACTCACTGACTCACTGACCTCTTTTTCTTTTCTTACCAAAAAAGACTTGAAGCTCAGAGGAGTGTTAAAAAAATGTGTGTAGCACGTTTTGACATCATATGTGAGTAAAGTGGAATTATTGACTGTATATGTAATATTAATGCGACTACATTTACACCAGATCTCTGTCACCTCATCATACCTGATCCTTAGTACCCAGAAGGTTATTAGTAAACAAGTAAAGGTTTATTTATGTGGAACTTTTCACAGACTAGGCAGTCACAAAGTAAAAAATATTGACTGTAGTAAGTTGTCCCAGTATATATATATATATATATATATCATAGACTGTTTTATTGAGAAATACAGTATATGAGAGCTATTGCACAACGAGTTCTGACACTACAGATGCTCAGGTCATCAGTTGCACGACTTAAGTGAAGAACTGTCTCTGTCGTTTTCCGTCTCCATCTCGTTCCATCGCTCAATCTTGAGTCAGCCTTCCTGCCTCCCGGGTCCCTCTGAGGTCAGTGTCGTCGCTTTGACTCGGCTGCTTATGTAAGTCACGTTGTGTTAGATGGGGATGTCCTGTCGACCCCGGGGCCACAAACAAAGCTAAGGCAGTTTGTACCGCCTGGCTAATTATCAGCTGGAAGTTACAGAGAGCCCAGAGAGAAAATGGTGACGCCTAGACAGACGTGGGTAGATGAAGAGGATGGAGCCAGATGAAAGAAACAAAGAGCAGTGCACAAGGAGGGAAACCAAGCGAGATGAAGGTGAGAGAAAAAGTTATAGAATGGGGAAACAGAGGGGGGGAGACAAAGATTTGATATAGTGGATACATAGAGAGATAAAAAAGGTGAAGTAAACCAAGGAGAAAGGGCGTTTGGAGTGATAGCTACATGAGGGAAACTGGGGGGAGAAGGATGATAAAAAGAAATAGAAAAAACCTGAGGCGAGGAAAACGATAAGGTTCGGGACAGTGTACTATCGTGTAAGAGTGCTCCAGTATTCGTTCAATCACAGAAGACGAAAATGATGAATTACACGACTCCAACCTCTGACCTTGGCATTTATAACATCGCTCTACTGTCAGTGGCCCAATCGCAACCCCAAACACAAAATAATAACGCAGAAAATAGAGGATGCAGTTGAAGAAAACAATGCCAGGAGATGAAATGCATTACAAATCTGTGCAGGGTTTGTGCGATAATCCACAGAGGGTCACAGTTTTTGGATTGGGGGGATTTGAGTCCTGTATTTTCATTGTGCGGTGAGTCATCGTTATGATGTGTGCCGTTTGCGTATTTGAGCAAGATTTCAGCACAAAAAAAGACAAGTATTTATTTAGCACATGAATGAGTTTTAAGTAATAAAAATCTGCTTGTGTTAAATGATTCAGCAGGTTTTTTGGTTTTTTGTCCTGTTAAGTGGGCAACGATCAAGCGGCAGCTGCAGTGTTGCCCACACTGCTCAGGATAGGGTCAAGGTTGCTGCTAATGAGGGTCGAGGAGAAAGAAAAGAAAAATGAAATTTAAAAAATTGAAATTGGAATGAAAGTGGAGATTTACAATCTTTGCCCACAGGATGTGCAGTAAGCAGGGGCTTTGATTAAAACGCAGAAACCTCTACCTGCTCTCCCTGAACTTACCGCGAGGAGTGCAGAGAGACTGCGTAGGGTTGGAGATGAACACACACTATGGTCACCACTGTTCAATTGCAGTAATAGCTCAGGTTGTCAGCAAAAGCCTCCAGGGGCCCATAACCCTTCCTGCCTGCTTACTGCTTAACTAAGTGCCCGTGGTTCACTCAATACATGACATCTGATGTAAGCTACAAGCCTGGGTGACCAGCAGTCAGCCCACTTGTAAGTGTACCTTGTTCTTTATCCCTCCCAGCTCTCACGTTATCACATTCTTGTGCTTCTTTTTTACTGTACAAATCCCAAACGCCACCAAAGGACCAAGTTTTCAAAAACACAGCATCCCCTGTGACTCCTAACTACACATCAACATCAAGCTAGTGAAAGGTGTCAAACAAAGCAATTACAACTCTCACTTGTTTTATTACAGTGAAGAGGGCACCCAGCAGAGATGAACAAAATTCTAACTCCCCCACCCTTTCTTTAGAAAACACAGCTGTTATTGTGCCGTCCGAGTGTAAGCAAGCATAAGCACTCTCTTTGTCTCAGGGGATCACAAATGTTTCCTATTGTTCAGCTCCCACAGCGCCCTGAATGGCTGACACTATGATTTCAAGAGTGGTGTTCGAAGAAGCAGCACTGCACAGTAAAGTAAATGCAAAAGGATGTTAATTGCCACCTCAGGAGCGTCTCTGGTGGATTGACAGAGCACAAGAAACAAGAGCAAGGACACTGGTTCCTTGGTTTCATACGGAAGTCTCAGCAGAACCTAAAGCAGCCCTCACCAGTTTTTTTTAAAGCCTTGTCTAAGCCTAAATTGTAGGTCCAGGTCTAAGAAGTTAACCAAGGAAGTGTGACACTGAACCTGCGCAATTATGAAGTAAGAAAAACACTGTTTTAAACAAAAGAAGCTAAGCGTACGTTAGCTCATCCTAGCTGCCATCTCTTGGCTGCATAATCCCTTCTGGTTCCTTTGCTTTTTTCTACTGACTTTAACTGTTTTTACATTACAGTCAAACTATTCATCAGTGTTTAGCTATGACTTTTAGCTAACTACTTCAGTTCCTTAAGCACTACTGTACTGTTAGTTAATTATTAGCTATTTTAATAGTTCAGCTATTTGTGCATGACTTTAGCTTATTATTATTTTAACTGTCTGTGCATTATTTTAGCAAAACGTGTCAACTGTTTATTCAGTGCTGTTGCAGTTCATTACTTCTGTTGTTTATGCGTTTATGTGTTTATTCAGCTCGTTAGTCATTAATTCTTAGCTAATTATTTGCTAATTTTAACTATATATTAGTATTCAACAGTTTAAGCATCACCTTTAGGTGTTTTAACGATTTATGCATTTCCATCAACTAGCTGTTACGTGACCTTTAGTTGACTATTTCAATTGTTTATCCATCATTTTTATGTTTCTCCATTAAATTTTAACCCATAAGTTTATGACTTTATACTTTAACTAAGAATTGTTAGAACTATTTATTTATCAATTTCTTACAATAAAATCAGTAGCTATGTGATGTAGTGGTTACTACATGTTTCATGTGTAAGGTGACATTATCAGACAAGACTTTAACCATTTAATCATTTCTCCCATCCATAAAGACTCAAACAGAGCTACATATACTTTCAACAACTGCAATGGAGACCCAATGAGGTACTGATGCAGGGTGTACTGTGTCATCAGCCTTCATGAACATGTAAGGTAGAGAGAGGATACAATCGCATTGTCAAGTAGCTGTACTAACAAAATTGCGTTTGTGTCAAAATACTAGTCATGCAGACCCTTAAAGATGCTAACCTAATAAGGTTTATTAAAAAACCTTAGCCTTTTAAAAAGTGCTTGACTAGAACAGGTACAGTTTACTGTCTGAAAGGAGGAAAAAAAACAGAAATCAGCTGTTGTCCTCCAGCTGGGGTGAAGTTCACGATACCGACACAGGATGCTGTTTGTCCAACTCAGTACGTCACTGGAAACAAGAGAAGCCCTGACAGGGAACCAAGCTGGAGATATGCGAGTCCACAGAGGCAGCAGAGAAAGTAAAACCGAGTGTGAGTCAATGAGAGCACTGGCTGTCCAGGAGTACTATGCTGTGCTGACAAGCTGCCAGAGGATCTCAGCCCAGTGAATCAGTGCCTGGCTCAGAGGGCCTGGGGCACGCAGACCTCTGCTGGCTGTCAAGCCAGAGCTGTGCGCCTGATTTGACAGAGTGACCATTGTGAAGAATGCAGCCAAAATACAATAGCTGCATTCTGCTCACTTCACATTCACACCCTCAATACTTCCAACACACCCTCGCAGGACAATACAGAAACACGCTGTGCGCCACTCTGTGCATTTCACCAAATCAGCTCACAAGTATTGCAAATACAAACACTTGAAAACAAGATTTCAAAGCGTCAGACTGAAACTTTTGCCCCATGCTGGTTTCTTGTGGGTACAATTTACAAATAAAATGTAACACCACTCTTCCAGTACTCAATTATATAACAGAAAGAGACTGTTTAGTAGCCAAAGTAGCCACAACACAATCTGAATACTGTTCGTAATGATGAGATGAGCTGCTTTCATATTTAAAAAACACTGCAAAGAGCAGTGGAAACTGATTAACCTCCATGTTAGTGTTGTTGAGTTATTCAAACACTCCTATAGTCTAGCCTTTCTCTTTGTCTGTCCTCTCTCTCTAGGTTGTAGACACCCTGGCTGAGCAACACTTGTGCTTTTGAATCTATTACCCTTAATTCTCACAAGCGTGTCAGAGAACAAAGCCCAGCTGACGTGAGCAACATATGTACACTAGAGTAATTATTTATTTACAGACTGCTACAGACTGAAATTCGGTGTTGGGAACATTGCCAGGGATCCAAAAAATTGGCCGTTCCAGTGGACTCAAGATAAATAAACCAGCTGAAAGGAGGAAGAAAAAAACAAAAACGCTGCCAAAGAAAAACATCTTTTATTCGTGTCATGTTTATCTCTGTGCAGCACCTGTGAGTGAGACGGGGATGCGTGTGTATTTTCATTGTGATCATTAATCATTAATAATGCATTTGCCATGGTAAGTGCAGCGATGGTGTATGCATGTGTGTGTTTGCACATCCTTTGGCGGTCTGTTCCTATAGACACTGCAGGCGGCAAACAGCCATGAAAATGGTGCAAACAAGTTTCAGACCTCGCTTTGCAATTTGAAATAAAGCTAAAAAACACTAGAAAAATACTGGCTGCATCAGCATGCCTACAGTGTTTTAAACATGCCCTTCTTGTAGCCTTGCAGGTAATCACAATTCCTGATTAAAGAAGAAGAAGGCACAATAGTCGCTTTTGCCATCCCTCTGCATATTCACCTGACGCTCTTCTTTGTCTTATTTTACACACTTTTACACATGCCCGAGTGCATTTTCTAACTTTTTTTTCCAAGTAGCTGTTGTGGTGGTCCTCAGTGTCATCTAACTGTTTTGTATCTGTCGTCCAGCAGCTGGACAGACTCCAGCACCACCATCTTGGACTGCAGCTGGAGACTAGTCCTTGCTCCGCTCTGGAGGTCTGCTGCGAGCTGAGGGCCACTCCATCCAGAACCTGAGGCAGATGGAGAGCCGGTGCCACAGCGCTGAGCTCACCGAGGCTGCAGACCAGAACAAGGTCTTAAATCAACAGTTGCACGTCAAGACGGTGGAGCCCGTCCACAGGACCAGGAACTGGCTGGAGAGGAAGTTGTCATGTAGTTTATAATAAATGATTAATTCAATTGTGAAAGCAAAGGTACACCCAGCTGACTATTACCACAAACAAGGACTAACTCTGTGGCAAACACTGAAATCCCCATCATTTATTTAATGCCTTACACTTCAGCTTGGCACCTCCCTTCCAACTCAGTCAGGCCTAACACTTCAGCACTTTCAGTTCACCTGCTGCAGCATTTTACCTTCTTCAAAAGTTTGGTAACAAAGCCTGAGATGCACTGATGCACGAGCCATCCTAAAACATACCCACACATTACAAAAAAACCTCCCCTGAGAAACCCTGATGGCGACACGGCTACTCCCATCCTTAAAATACAAAGAAAATGTGCACAGCACATCAGAGCAGACGCAAGAGGTACTGTTTCAAGAGTGTCTTCAGAACAAAACGAACCCCGGCCAGGTTTGTTTACACTTTTTGTTTACCGAGGATTATGGGTATGAGGTTATGACAGCATCTGACTGACTTGTGGGAGGGCGAGCCTCCCGAGGTGTGCGATTTGTTTGCCTCTGAGAGTGTTAAGTGTGTGCGTGAGCGTATTCATGTGTGGGGGCAGAAGAGAGCACAGCCACCCACGTAGAAGTTTATCCTGCTGTCAGTAGGCAGCCGTCTATTTCTAGTGGCAGCCATAGTGGGCAGGAACACATGGTGATCTCTCTGCTGTCTTTGTCTTTCTATTTCATTTTCTTTGGGAAAAAGTGGAAAAACTGAATGCTTTTTTTTCCTCTTCAAACAGATACATAATATTCGGTGTGCTAAAGATACTGCACCTGGCAAATTCAAGAACTAGTAAAAAGAAGATCCAGAGACGAGGTGGCTACATAATCTAACGCCTGTATTACAGCCCATGGTTGTAACAGTGCAGTGCAGCTTTCATGGCATTCTTTAATTACTTGCTGTACATTAATCTGTCAGACTAAAACAGATACAGGATCCCAGTCCTTTCTGTCATATTGATGTCTCCGGTGGCCTGACTTTAAATTCAGAAGTGGGCTGGACAAAATGAAGACAAATGCTTTAATTTGCAAACGTTATTTTCTGCACTTAACTCCGCTTATATAAGTGACACGCTTTTGTAAAACAAGACAATTAACTTGAGATTTCGCTGCATTATTAGCTCCTGTGTGCCACATTCACCCAGTGCCAACTTCCTTCCAGCTTTATTGTTGCCTGAGAGCCAAAGCCGGGGGCATAAAACCCCATTAACCTCTTACTTTTTTCTTTTAACATACTCATCTGTATGTATTACATCACATTTCACAGATATGCCTCGCACAGTGTTGTGTATATGCATGTATTCGGTTATATATTATTCATCGTGCTCCCAGGCAACCGTTTCAAACCATACTGTCAAATCATTCCGTCCATGATGCAAGAGACAAACTGCCTCATATGTAGCACCACTGCACTGGGTTTGTATATGTGTGTGGACATTTCTGTTCTTCTGTTTTACAGCATGTGTCCTCCCACAAACCTAGCAACCCAGCCATCGATACAGTTCCTACCACCTGCCCAAACAGCCCTGTTTGATGTCCTCGAGATTCACGAGTACACGTGTTTCCAGTAAAAAGATAAAGATCTATTCCTCGGGTAAGAAAAAAAGAACTCACATCTGAATCTCCCCATTTATTTTCTCCATCTGGGAAATAGAGAGCGGCAGCAGGAGAGCAGGGGAGATAGGACAAAGACAGAGACTGAAGGGCACAGGAAAGATTACAATTCTTTATAGAAACTGGCAGATGATGAAGTGCAGTTTTGTGAGTGGGACAACCTTGAAAGAACTTTTCTGGACTATCCTGTAAATATCAGACATAAGTTGTGTAATTAAAAAGAAACAGCCCCTATTAACAAAACAAAACAATACAGAAGGAAAAAAATAAACTGATGAATTTTCATTTAACTAAATATTGCTGAGAAAGGCTAAAATGGTCATTTTACACCATTAGGGCTTCAACGCTAATTCAAATTGCACTTGCGAGTTAATGGCTTTCACAGTATTTCACATTATTAGCGATCCTGAGGAAACAACACTTTTTTTTTCCTGAGACTTTCAGAGCTGCGTCTGGTTCCAGTACAGGAGTATGCTGCCAATTAATTTACTCGTTTACTTGAACAATGCACTGCAGAGCACCAGAGCCCAACGAGAACAGACTCTGATTCATGCTGGAAATGGACCGTGAAAGCCACTGTCCTTTGCTTCGGCGTACAGTACTCCGTGTTTTAGTCAGCAACGAGCCTCTAGTCTATCCGGTGAAGTCAGTGGGACACAAATCAAAGCATCCAAAGGCTTAATCAATGTTTCGTCTCTGGAGGACGAGGAACCTCTGGAGGAACCCGGTGAGTTTGGCCTGGAACCAGGAACGGGAGGTAAAATAAGATCCAGGAAAATAATTTGACCCTTTAAAAAAAAAAGCAGCTGCTCAAGGGAGAGAAAATGAAGAACAGGTTTCAGATCATACCTCATTTCATTTCAGATTTAGAAGAAATAAAACAGCTGAGAAAATGCTGGAAATCTGTGCAGGCTTACCCCGCCTCCGCAGAAGATCCATCAGGAACCAGAGTTAAGCAACCTTGGGGGGTGGGGCCTACAGCACTAAGTGTTAATGATTGGTCAAGTGATTTGATATTCAATCAATTAGTTGGTCAGAACTGGTTTACTTGCTTTAGGCCTAGCATTTTAAGTGTTGGGTATTTGGTCAATCAACTTTTTGATTTATCAATAATTATGGAAAAGATGCTCGGTGTAAAATGAATGTAAACCAATTATGTACATTTCATTTGATCAGATTCCTTAATCTGACGGCTGTAATTTTTTAGATTGTACTTATATGACAAAATTACATGGAAAAAAAGTTAAAACCTTGACCCTATAAGACCAAATGTATCATATGGGATACGGTAGTGTTTGTGTTTTTGTGACTTTCTGAGACTTCTACAGCATCATTTTTCACCCTCCTCTAAAACAATCTGAATAATCTGCACAATACTTTACCACACATACCAAATTAAAACTCATATGTGCAAATTACTATTTCATTTTGTTTCTTTTTTGACAAAAGGTTCAATAAACACTCCATTCTCAAATAGTTTTTTGGAATTTTTGCTGAAATATTCTGGAAATTATTGCATGTTTTAAGGACATAAAGTCAGCATTTCGGACTTAAATATTTTTTCGTGTGTCAAACTCACACTTCGCTTTTAGGGAAGAAAGCCACTACATGTCACTTTTAACTAACAAAGTTATTTATCAAATGAATGACTTTACGCCCTTTCCTGCTCTGAAGTAAACAGGCAAAGGAATCCCCGAGCCAGCTCCTGACATCACAAACCTGAGCCAGCCACAAAACACAGAGGAGACGCCACTTTGGAAATTAGACCAAATTACGAGGGAAGAAAAATAGAAATACATCACTTGCTGGAGTGGAATGACAAATCCAAACATGCTGCAGGAGACTTAAAAAGAATAAATAAATAAAAACCCGATAAGAAATCTAAAATAAGACCATAGGAGCGTACAGACTGAAAGACCGTAGCCTGACAGCAGACAGGCCAACCTTCCCAAAACGTTGTCCAAACAACATGCAGAGAACTTCCCCATTTGGAAAAATATATATTGTCATTTTAATGTCTGGACAACGAGGCAAAATGACTCTTCAATCCCGGCAAGTGCTGCCCATTAAGCATGTTTCTGCCGCCACAGCCAGAAGGAAATATCAGCGAGTCAATCAAGCAAATAAACTGGGTTCCTCGGGTTCTGGCTTCGGGATACGCAATCACCCATATATCTGAATCATAACTGCTTTTTATTTTTGTTGTTGGATTGATTTGTATTGTAGCCATTACTATTTTAACAGCTTTATAACAGTGCTTTGGAAACACATCAAGTGCTACGCCAGCCAAACCCACTGAACCTAATGGACAGAGCCAGTGCAAGAATGAAAGCGAGGAACAGGAGAACAAGAGAAACGGGGTGGAAAAGACAGAGCGCACCGCTTCCTCCTCATCACCCAGTAGGAGTAGCCTAAAAATAAACCTGCAAGGACACCATATGTTCTTCAGTTCCTAAACTACTCTTCCTTTTCTCTCTCTTGTACTCTACCTGCTCTAACATCTCTTTTTTTTTCTATGTGTGTGTGTGTATTCTTCTGTTTTCTTATTCGTTACGGTACCCTGACTCAACAGGGGCTGCTGCACATAACAATGCCAGCTCTGCCTGCCGTGGAGACGCCTAAAAATCTATCGCCTTTCATCGTCAGCAGGTAAAAACAGCAACAACAACAAATAAAAAAAACCCAAAATGGCATCTGCTTTGAATGCACCACTGGATAACAAGGACCGGACGTCGATGATAAACTGTTTTGGCGAATGTCATCGGGGATCTGAGCTTTCTTCCAAGACCATCAATCAAATGTGTCGATCCCGACGTCCACTCCATCAACCAACCTTCACTCGGTTATCAAGTGCCCCACTAACACCCCAAATTTTCTAATCCTCCTACCTGGAAATGTAAATTCTTGGTGTATTTTTCCTTGGTGAGGGTGTGTTTTTCTAACCTCCAGTTCATTTTTGGGGGGTAAGGGTGAAGAACATAATAATGCGCTGGAATCTCTCATTTCCTGTGTGTAGGTCTAGCCTTCATGCTGTGTTGTTACATAGTTTCCCCTGATATTAGCGAAGGCTGGAGGTCCTTGAAGACATACCAGGCCTTATAAGTCACCCTCGGGTGAAACTGGGTGTTTGTGTACAGTCATGGTATGCAGTGAAGGTGATGAAATGTTTCTTTAGTGCCAGGCTGGTTTTTTTTGTTGGTTTTTTCCCCTCAAATCCAGTCAGCCTCTCTGCGACTTAAAATCTAAATGGAATACATCTTATCTGTTCCTGCATCAATCGCTTTTGGTTTTTCCACAAAGGAAAACACAGCGGCCTCAGCCCACGACGATGACCTCGTGATAAAGCACAGATGAGTGTTGATGCTTATTTGCCTCATCTTTCTTTTTTCCTGGTGCACAAATGGAAAAACTGTCAAAAAATAAATAAATAAGTAAATAAAACAACTTTTGCAAATGTGGTCACGGCATGTTGAGATCTGCTGAAGAGACAATCTAATCATCTCCATCTCCAGTTCTAGTTCTTTACTCCTTATCATGTGTTCATGCCAAATCCCTCCAATCTTCTCCTCTTTGCCCTCCAGCACTCCCCCCCCCCCCCCCCCTTTTTTTAAATTTATTTATTTTTCCATGATGTCTCACGCAATCCTCTTATCCTCCCGGCATAATTTTCACATCCACCCTCCGCTCTCCTTTCGATTGTACCCTATGACATCTTTAGCCCGTTCTCTTATGCCTCCATCTATCCCTGCATCTATCGATCTCTTACAGCCATTCATCCATCCATCGGGCTCTTAAGCCAGGCATTTGGGGAGTGTACAGCAGCTGCAGGAACTCCAGGAGCACTTCTCTCTGTTTTTGGCCACGGGGTTTTTGCAAAGCAGAGCAGAGATAGTAACAACACCAATTGAGAGAAAGAGATCTCCAGTATCCCACTTTAAGGTAAAATTACATAACAGCATTGCTAGCCGCACTCCAGGATGGATACACTAATCAAATCATACACAAATCATCAGGCTGCATATGTCCAATTTACCGTTTGTCCCTGTTAGAGGTGATTGTTAAGGTGTTTTAACCAGAGTTGTTTAAAGAAATCAAGCAATGTTTGTTTGAAAGCAGCACAAGAGGCAGACACGCCCTTTAAACACAGGCTTCTAGGAAAGCGATCTCACCAAAGCGCCGTGTCAAACAACCTTCACGCGCTCTTTTAAGGCATGACACCCTGCACGTAAAGGTGCGATATGATCTGTGTCTGAGTCTGCTCGCTGCAAGGAAGAGGAGAGGGTTTAGGGTGAAGCAAAAAAGCGATAACACCGGCCGGATGAGAGTAACTTCTCCAGAGTTGAATCAATGACATGAATCCCGCTACAAGCAAACACAGTCTAATTTCCAAAATATCTGTATGCTAACAATTCATGTGTTGTGACATAGCACCTTTATAAGGATGAAAAATTAAAAAGGGAAACAAATTCATTTAAGTCTTGCAAGAACTCTTTCATCAGTCGACACAGGTCAGCGTGAAGTTACAAACATAACACTATAAAAATGTTGCGGCCATGCTAATACTATAAAGCAGGAATGGGTGATCCAGCATCAAAGGAAATTTGTGGTACTGACATTTATGATGATGTAGAAAAATAAAATACAATATTTAGCAGGGATTGCAGCTTTCAGGCAGAAACATTAATAAATGTAAGCAAATCAGGGATGTTGTATGTTGTCTCGGGCTCTTTATCCAGCTGCTTAAAGCCCTCATTTTGCCACCGTGTAACTGCATCAGTAATTTCCACCGTTTGGCTCCTCCTTTCTTAAGCAGCGCAACTCCAGAGATGCACGGTTGAGTCACTTGTTTACTTTTGGGTTGCACGTCGGCGGCGACTAGCATGTCCTCCTTATGTCGCAGCCGTGTTCTACTCGACCACGTGTTTGTTGTCTCGCCTTTGGTGGGAACAGTTCTCCTGCATATTTTGCAGTATTGTGATGTGTGAGAGGATTGTTTTTATTAGATTGTTATTAGAGGCTGAGATGATGCTCTCGCTCTCAGACATTTCAGGGCTTGTCTTGTTGTTGGGAACATGAAAACACATGATACTGCTATAGCAGGACACGAAAATATGGCACTTTTATATCATCATGGACAATATGATATGGCACAGCACTACTGTAAAGAACTCAAAACCCTTAGATCTTAATATTCAAAATGCCTTTTCACTTTTTCATCATCCTAAACTGTATCTGAACATGCCTTCTTCCAAAAAGCAACCACAAGCTCGCGTTATGACTGTAATTAATATTATGTCCATTTCCACACTAAAAGGAAGCTTGGAGACCTCTGCTTATTTCTCAAAGTACCGTTTAGTTTTTAATACAGCGTTGCACTGTTGGTTACAGAACGCAGCATTTGGCTCCTCTAAAATGTGATAAACAACTCTTTCAGAGATGCATTAGACTTGAAAATGAGAACTGAAAATCTCTCATTTTTGATTTTGGTTACATCCAAGTAAAAACTAGACCTGCAAATGTTTAAGTGGCCACTTACAGTGCATCCACTTGTTAAACACGACTCTCAAAAACCCCCACATGATGTTATTAGCAAGCAAACAGCTAATAAGTGGGTGAAAGTGGAGTCTCCACAGATGGTCTGGCACAGCCTTGGTTTGTTTACTTTCACATTCAGGATCCATTAATGTATAAATCACTTTCTTAATTAATTACTTTTTAGCGCAAAAACTGATATTAGGGAAACTTGAGGCAGCAGATGTTTAGAATTCTTAGCTTGAAAAACAGATTTAAATTTTGGCAGAAACATCTTCAGGTACAACACGGTTTTCTTTTTTTCTTTTGTCACGCTGCCGTGGTTGTAGCTTTTCTAGTGTGTTTTAATTTAGAGTCGCCACCTTCTCTCCTTTGTGATAAATGTACCAAAATCAAACACACATAACAGCTGCATGTTAGCTACTGTATATCAAGACTCCCTCAAAGATTACACTGAACTGTTGTTATGGCACTCTACCATATAGACCATATACTAATATATAGACCAAAGCATTTATGGTGTAGTACTTATAACACAAATTTGATCATCAGATTATTGTAAGAACTCTTGGTCATGGTAGCCTAACGCTAGCTAAACTTGAACACATTTCTTGATCACAAAAACAACAACCAATGTCCAAACACAAAATACTTTACAAAGACTTAGTGACAAGTCGGCACATAAAATGTATATGCTATGACTGATAACTCTAACCCTTGCTATAACCACGGAGCGGTAGGGATGCAGTTGTTCGCCTTTAAAGTTGTGTCTTAATGATTTAACCAACATCCCTCAAAGGCACAGCTTTTACATTGAAAGCAAATGGTCTCTGTTTCCAGTTTGCATCACATTTTTTGCAGTTTCTCTACCACTTAGCAAAAAGTTGGCAAGTGTGCTTGAGACCAAAGCAATCACAAGGAGGTTTTCGGTGTTACCATCAACACCTGTGCTGGAGTGTGAGTGGAACTGTACATGTGAGTACTTAAACACACATGTATGCAAGTGTTTGTCTCAGCGCAAACAGGGATTAATCCTTCAGCGTGCATCTGTGACACCATTGTCCAAAACAACAACAATAACACTGACGGTGTGACGCTGGCAACAGTCGCCCTGATGACTGATATTTTTCTTTTCTCTCGACAACAGTGCAGGGGGAGGATTAGGTATGACAGCTTACCAGACAGCAGCTCATCTCTGCTGTGTGCCTGTGTGGGATTGTAACTTTGAAACACAACAAAGAAGGAGGGAGAGGAGACTGAAAGAAAGAAAATAGGATGAAAAAAGGAACTGAAAAGCTAAAAATCATGTGCTGGTCTGAGCAAACATTACATCATTCCCAGCTGTTCTTACAAAGTGTGGGATGAATCAGAGATGGATTACAGATCCTTGAAATAGCATGCACTGGAAATATATGGAATTATCCATCCCCGCCGCCACAACATCTAGATTAAAATGAACATCTGCGTGCGTGATTTTACTGCCGCCGATTCCAGATAAACAAAAGCGAGCTGAGTTTCGCATCTTTGGCTCTTAAATCGTGATGACATGACATGAAAAAAAAATGCTTCTGGAGATATTTCTTTGTAAATGCATTGCATCGTTTCCATTTTACACATTAGTCATAATCTAGGAAGCATCACTTCAGCGTAAGACCACCTGTCTGCCTATTGTTTGAGGAGGAATATCGACACAGCAGCAGTGCCAGTGCAGAAAGCTCAGAAATGTACTGCACTGGCCAATAAAATCCATGTAAAAGCAAGATTATGACAACTCTCCACAGAGCCTCGTCTCTCTAGTCTCCATCATTAGAACCTCTGTGCAGTTTTTCTGGCATCTGAGGAGCTTTCAGTCTCATTGAGCTGTTAGCACAAACACATTTTATCATTTCTTTGCCTTTATTTGACAGCAAGGACCTTGCACTTACGTGACACTTTATAATCCATTACCATCCATCTACTGTATAAGGATGCAAAAACACGGGAGTAACTGTAAATGCCTTAAAATACAGTACATGCTCTCTTTTACTTTTTCTTTTTTTTTGTTTTCATCTCTGGGAAGCTGAGCAAATAAATGGCCAGAACAAAAGAGCTCAGACTTTATGTGTTTACGAGATGAAATAAAAACACCACTAACTGAAGCAATACTGCAGAGATTGTGTCATGATACATTAATCTGATCACAGCTACACTGGCTGCAACAGTACGCGGTGCAATGAAACAGGACTATGTTTAATTATTAGTACTGAAGTTGTAGCGTTATTGCTTGCGGTACTATTATCTTACAGTTTTTAAGTGTTCGTCTGCCAAAAGCTACACTATGGCTCAAAGCCTCGCGACCGTGCCAAGATGAGAAAAACAATCTGGCAGAGCGATACAGAGCCTGATATTTGCAATAGTTTTTGGCATAGGGATTGTTACATTTCAGGATAAGAAAGAAAAAAGCTTTGAGCTGTGTGCTTCTTCAAAACTCATCTAAATGTAACGCCAGCCGTCATACAGGAATAAGGGCAGCCCCCGCCACGGCGAGCAGTCAGGACTCAGCCAGTAAACACTCCCATTTGAAAAAGAAAAAAAAAAGCTGGAGAGAGCGTAATAGAAGTGCCTGCATTATGGGATGTTTTCACAGAAGTGTGGGCCACAGCAGGGCTGTATTAATACTGCACTGAGGGGAGGAACAGAACGTGTCTGCTAGAATCGTGGCCTTCAGTGACAGCTGCTTGTCAGCGTGCGCGTGAGTGCGTGGGTAACGTGCGGGTCTTTACCTTCGCGTGTGCTCATGTGCGTGTTAATACATATGTATCATGTCAAAGAGTGGAGCAGAATGAACAACCAGCATTGTCGACGGTTACTAGAGGTTATCGTTATCCTAAATAGAGAGTCACACTGATCGATCAAAGCTTAAAGAAAAGCTGTTCACTCTGTTCTGTCTGAACCTGCCAATGCCCCTCCGCTCCAACTTAAAATTCTGTCTTCAACAGCAAGTTACTTACTCTGATTTCCAAAGTAGTGTTCACCAGCTCCCACTCGTCTCCCTCTCTTGCCTTTCCTCTTCAAATGTTTTCTTTACTCCTCACTACGCTGCTCATTCAGTCTTTCCCTCTCCTTCTGTCTCTCTTATGAGCGCTTAAACTTCCAATATTTGTCTAATGACACTGTGTTTCTCTCTGTTATCCTCTCTTTTGCTTGCTGTTATCTCCGCTGCCTTCCCGCTAGGAATCTCATCTGTTTTTATGTATCTATATTTTTTTTTCATCTGTGTCCCTCATTCTTAAGTGTCCCTGTGTCCCTCATCCTTGGCGCTGCATCGGTTACCACTGCTATTGTTTTTTGGCTCATGACTCGCTGACAGCAGGGCGGATCAGCTCCTAGAATTTAATGAGGGATTCAAGCAGAGGTACGTCCATCTTTTGCAAACTCGGACAAATCTTATTGTGATTGGATCATCTTTGCAGACCTTTCTTTCCACCCTCTCTCGCTCTTCATTGACTCTCGCTTAAGGGTGCACAGAGTTCAGAGTTTCACCTAGGACTGTCTGCCACTAATACACAAAAAACACAAGTGGAGACCTGTTGCATATCAGCACAACGACTTGGACGGCAACGCGCCTGCTCAGACTGCACCATGCAGAACACATGGCATGCAGACCCCGCTAAAGGCGGGCTGCAAGGCTCCAAGGGCAGGTACTCAGCAAGGGCACGGGCTTGAGATCGGCGCAGAGTGAGAGGGGATATGATTACTGTTGTTCAATGAGGGTGGTATTTGCTTTGAGAAAGCGAGATGAAGCAACAAGCCTCAGCAAATCACAGTTGTAAATCACAGCAGAGCAAGGAATGAGTAGTGACCTGACCCCGCAAAACCAACAGCATCACGACGCATGGCTCCGTGCAGACGTACTGAACATAAAATACACTTTTACCTTTACAATTACCACAGTAAATATGTAGTAAATGTGATAAAAGTATTAAACCTGTAACTATATCTGTAAAGCCACATTGACAGGTTGGAAAACAATTTCCTGTTTTACTGTTTTGGATGCGAGGCCGCGGGAAATCCTGTGTCGCACCTCAGGGATCACGATATCCTGTGTCGATCATTTCTGTCCACTTTTGGTGAAATAAAACAGGCGAGTGAAAAAAAAAGGGCAGAATACTCCACAGTAAGGATGTGTGTTTAACGTCATTGCAGGTTACCTGAAATCGATAGCAACTTCTGAGCATTACACATTGTTTAACGTTAACTAAAAATGAACGCACAGCCAAGGACTAATTAACAGTGTGACGAGTTTGTGTTTTATGGACATTCTGTGTGTGAATTAAACTCGTTTTAAACCTTATTGGCTGCCATGTCTCTGCAGAAAACGAATTAGCAGCAGGAGCTTATTATGCGTAAGGTCAGCAGTTTGGCTTCTGGTCGAGCTGCTGGGACTATTTTGTTGTAAATACTCAATAAAAGCCACTGTTTTATGACTGACGTCTGGTTTTGTTGTATTTTTGCGACAAGCTGATGAAACCCTGAAGGTCAACAGTGTATTTACCATCCTTACCATCGTGGTTGGGGTTGCCCAGCGTCCAAGGCTCGTCTGAGTCAAAGTGTGTGTCGCCTCCTATTCCCGGCCCTGGAAAGTAGGCATGGGCCAGGAAGCCCCCCTCGCCATCGAAGGGTGAGCTGTCTCCGTGGAAACCTGAAGCAAAGATGATGGTGATGTCCACGTCTTTCTTGCTCCTCTCCAGCTCACTGTAGGGCACAGCCTCAAAGCGCAGTGGCGTCACGCTTTGCCACACGTCGAAGGCTCGCCGAATGGCGTCGTGGGTCTCCTCAGCACCCACTTTGGGTGTCACGTTCTTTATGCTGCAGAGATGTGAGATAAAAGACAGGGGGTAAAGAAGTTAGACTGGAGAAATGCACGCAGGCCAGATCATTTTCTTTTTATCATCAAGCCTCAAATCTGGATTTCTCTTTCAGCTGTCAAGATGAGCAAATCCACTGTAAATTGGTCTAATAAGGAGCTCACAGCACTGGGTAAAATAAACACACTGAAGAGTGGCTTATTGTGCTGGATGACCACTCAGAGGAAAAAGAAAAAAGACAAAATTAAAGAACAGAATCAAATCAGGGACGAAAATAAAGTCCTGTGAATCTGAGACATGGCAAGGCAGAAACTGACAGTGAGTTCAAGCACAACGGCTGAAAGAGGCGAACATCGCTGCATGTCAATCTATGTGATCTCACTACGCCAAACAAGAAGAGGAAAAAACCCAACTATCACCGCTTTTCCCTGCACGCTGCCATTTCACGCTCGTCCTGCTCGCCAACAGAGAGCTAAATGGAGCGATTTGTGAGAGAAAACAGCTGAGTCCTCCCCCGCCGGCTTTGAGTCGGTGCAGGTGTGGAGAGGATGGGACAATTTCCTGCCTCTGGAATTTATTTTCTAATTAAGGATTATCAACAGTCCACTGCCTGCTGAGAGCCACAGTCTGGTTCGGGCAATCAGGAAAAACCTCTCTCCGCTTTATTCTAGTCTGACAATATCTCAGTGTCACGCTCTATTAAAATCTGGTTCGTCTCCAGGGATAGACAGATAGGTGTAGCTTACATCAGTCAACTTAAGACACTTGTAAACACAAGCCGCTCTGTGTGTTCTTCTGCTGCTGCGTCTGATTTGGGAGGAACGATGATGTTTAATTTAAGTGCGTAAAAAAAGTGGGAGTCAAAACAGCTCCGCGTCAGTTTCTTTGTTTTCTTGTTCAACTGCTTCAGGTTTATTCGAAACTTCCCTGTTATCGCCTCGCATCCACCCCGTCTCATTTGTGTACCCTCCATCACCTCGTCACCTTTGTTCCCGTTTTTGTTTGAGTTCTTCACAGTTTCTGTGTTTGGCTGTCAGCGCTGTCGTTTTCCATAATAGGAATAAATATTATCAGAACGCCTTTGTCTACCATGGGGTGGCTGTAGCTTAGGTGGCAGAGCAGGTCAGCCACTAATCAGAAGGTCGGTGGTTCGATCCCAGGCTGCCTCCTGGCTGCATGCCAAATATCCTTGGGCAAGATACTAACCCCATGTTTGCCTACTGGTGGTGGTCAGAGGGCCCGGTGGCGCCAGTGTCCGGCAGCCTCGCCTCTGTCAGTGCGCCCCAGGGCAGCTGTGGCTACAATGTAGCTGCCATCGCCAGTGTGTGAATGGGTGAATGACTGAATGTAGTGTGAAGCGCTTTGGGGTCCTTAGGGACTAGAAAAGCGCTATACAAATGCAGGCCATTTACCATTTACCATTTTACCACTGCGAGGCACATTTATATACACTGCAAATTGATACCACACGTAAGCTCCGATTCATTATTGAATCACATTTGGTGAAGAGGGAAGCACAAAGGCTGGTCGTGAATTATAAATACTCTGCTATTGAATCACCTGCTACATTCCTTTGAATTGCTCTTAATCACTTATAGCAAAACACAATCTGCTTTTCTTTCTCTGTCGGCCGCTTCAAGACTGACTCGCAGGCGGCCGACCACCACTCTGCCAGAGACGTGTTCGCTTTAATTGCACTCTCAAAAGTCTTGTAAAACTTTCTCTTTCTGATAATGATTTCAGAACTGAGGCCTGCAGACACACACACACACACACACACACACACACACACACACACACACACACACACAGAGCGAAAGTAAGAAAGTAACAGAACATACGTCATGATAAAAGACGAAGAAGCAGGGATGCTTTTAATTCTTTTTTTTTAGAGCTATGTCTTATTTTTGATATCCTAGCATCCTTCCTGTTAGCCTACATTTAGACCTCCACTGTCAGGCAAACAGCAGCTGGTGCATGCACTGAACCGAGACTGAGAAGAATCAGCAGCCAGAGCAGTGTTTTTGTCCACCTAAAAAAGGAAAAAAAAGAACATTCAACCTCCTTTCAGCTTCCCAGTAGCTCTTCAAAATAAAAGTCTCTAATATATCTTTAACTGATAATACCGCCATTCTGTTTGTTATTTTCACATCAACTGTCGCGTCTCACACTGTCGAGTACAGCCACAAAACTCTACAAGCGTCCAGACGATGCAGTCACACTGGTCAAAAAGTTGACTGTGGAACGCGATACACTTTTCTCCCCCTACGCTCAATATCTTGGCTAAAAAGCGAAAAGCGAGGCAGCATCACAACCCGACGGATTTTCAGTGCAGTTCTTGTGTAATCTTCTTTAAGAATGGCTTCTTGACAGCCACGTTCCACTGAGACCATTCCTGATGAGGCTTCACTGATGCATCTCTCAGGCCTCTGCTGGATTTCTTTCCCCCCCCATTTCTTAATGATATGAGCTTCAAAGATATACAATAATGTCTTTGAAGCTGATATAAGATAAGATAAGATAAGATAAGATAGAACTTTATTAATCCCTCGGGTGGGTTCCTCTGGGAAATTCGACTTCCAAAAAAAGCACAGCAACGACCGAAGTTACAGTTACAGAACTGTTATATATATATATACACACACACACACACACACACACACACACATATATAAATACAGAGACAAATATAAATAAAATATACAAAGGGGATAAATAGAATAAATAGGAATAAAAAATAAAAATACAAGTGAATTGCACATTTCAAGTATTGAGTATATACT
This sequence comes from Copadichromis virginalis, assembly GCF_057382275.1. Taxonomy (NCBI): domain Eukaryota; kingdom Metazoa; phylum Chordata; class Actinopteri; order Cichliformes; family Cichlidae; genus Copadichromis; species Copadichromis virginalis. The sequence goes on along the minus strand of NC_140626.1, from coordinate 10,983,500 downwards.
AATATTAAGTTGAGCTTAAAACTGTGTAAATTTTGAACTGTTCTACAGTTTAAAGTGCAGGTACTAAATGCTGTTATCTTAACCTGGGAGCTGACAAAGCCTTAAATTCCAGAGATAATCTTGAACATCATCTAGAAGTGGCATTAGCTAACTATTCCTACCTAATTGAGACCACTTAAAGTGGCATCATGAATAGCCACTTTGTCTTTTAAAGGGCTTATGTAAAGCAGACTGAAGTACAAACGTGATAAAGACAGGGAAACAGTCCGTCTTTTGAATCAATATCAGCTGACCCAGAGAGAGTCACAAAGGTACAAACGTCTTCCCTGTTATTAAAAGTAACACATAAACACTGTAGCACCACCAGGGTTCTGTGTGAATACATGCCCTTGTCCTGTTCTCTCTGAAAGGCCTTATCAACAACTGAGGCCACTCAAGGAATAAAAAAAAGATGGTTTTCATACGAGCCTGTGACCCAACCCTCTGTATGTGTGTCCTATTTTAAGGACAAGCCAGATAAAGAGGGTAACACATGCAGGGCGAAGCTGCACAATAACAAATGGAAATAATCCCTGCCTGCTCTGAGGCCACACCACATATTAAACTCCATACTGCGAGGTGATAATGACTCCGAATGCAACTCATGTGCTGTAATAGTACCTGCATGCAGGGAAAACAGTAGGGATGCCAAAGCTAATTAGTGCCTCCCCACAGAAAGTACTGTATGTGGCTACACCGAGACCAGCACACACCTGGGGCTTGCATGCATTTGTTATACTTTCCAAATGTCAGTGTTATTTTTTTCAGGACTATTTTAAATGCTTGAAGCCTGTAACAGAAAGGCAGAGGTTCTTCGGGGAGAAACAAGAACAAGATATCCACTTTTTAGTTAGATTGCTACAGTTTAACTGTAGTGTCTGTAGAGATAGTGTTTGTTTTGAGGTAGTGCCTGTTCCTTTCGCAAAAGACACCTGGGAGTCCAGTGACTGTGTGCAACAAGAGCACCTGATCTGGGATTGAATGGTTTAGATGCAGTTTTAAGTTTGATATTATATATGATGAATTAAGCCAGCGCTCATCCTCTGCACAGTACCATCCGTGCAGTGCAGCACGGCGGTGGCAGCATCATGTTGTTGGGTGTGTGTTTTTAAAATTCATTATGTCATGTCACCTGAGCACTCATGATCTTAGACTGAGCAGAAAGTTCTTCCATCAAGGCAATGACCCTCAACACACAGTCAAGACATTGACTAAGGGGCTTAGTGACTAGGGATGTTCTTACTAACTTCCTTGTTAGTCAGTCTAATTTTACATTTCTTTTTACTCAACAAATCATTGGGTAATTAACAATGACGGCACATGTGCAGCCTTTGACAGCTGTTAGATGACCCAATTTCATATTCAGCTTTTACACTTCCAGGCATTACCACAGTCAGATGGCACTGCATAATATCTTTGGGCCAACGGTTAACATAAACATAAAGTGGCCAAGTCACAGCTCTGGCTTGAACCTATCAAATATTTCAGGAAGTATAAATACTGTGCGAATACTGGCCCAACTTGACAAAGCTCTGGAAGGCGTGCAGAGAAGAATGGTAAAGATTCGCAAAAAGATTCGAGGTTATAACATATTATGTTATATTATGTTTTATAAGTGGGGAAATGTTTATTCCAGCATTTTATATACATAGACAAAACCTCTGTATCAAACACTCAGAAGTGTTCTAGCTAGCTAATGCTAATCACATTTTCATGTATGCTTTTACTTTCTTTACCATCGTCATACGAAACATAAAAACAGTTTAAGTCTACTGGCTAATTTTTGTGTTTACTTCAACTTTGATTTGAATTTTAAAGATCTGCGACTCTTGAGAACTCTGAGAACATGTTTTATGACTGAGGTACAATATTCCTAAAAGTCAGCATCCTAATAATTTATGGGCATAAGGTGCTTTGGATAACCGTTACCGTCACTGTGACTCATAGCTTTCAGCACCTAACCTTACAAGTTCCCTTGCAGTTAGCACAATTTTATGTTTACCACCGTCCATCGGTGAACCTCAGTTATACTTGAAAACGTTTTTTCTTCAAACTGAGAAGGAAAGATGTTGCTTCTTATTCTGACACGAATGCATAGCAGCATTTCTTAAATTACTGACAAGATTTTGATACTTGAATCAGATTTAAATGAGGTGACCCGTTCTAACACTACATAAAGAACATTTAAGCAGATTAAAAGAGTCGTTAGACGATTGCATTCTCCAACTACCTCCATTGCAATCTGACATAAAAGGAGCAGCTGAAGGCACATCTGACAACTGACTAGAGGCCACATCTATGTACACATCACACACACACACACACACACACACACACACACACACACACACACACACACATATATATAAATATATATGCACACACAAATACACACACTCAAAATGCTCCCATTCATTTACATAACCCTAATCTGTCAGAGAGTACCCTCTGCCTTCCACCAGGGTTTCCTCCTCCTCCTCTCAGCTCATGTCTTTCTCTCTGAATCTGCTTCTCCTGTTCTCTTCTCTTTCCTCTCTCCTCATTTCCACCCTTCTCCTCCTCCACTCTGCATCGATCCGCCTCATTGGTTTGGTTTCTTATCAGTGGTGCTGCAAATGAACCACGTGCTCAATTTCAACTCAATCTCAAAAAAAGAAAAGGTTATTCGAGGCCACTGAGCCATACATTATATTTAGCAGGAATTACCGCTTATGCAAAACATTTTTAAAAATCTAGAATAATAACTGAAAAAACAAGAACAGCACTTGAGGATTGTCCATAAAACACGAAGCTGAGGCAAGCAACAGTATAACACACATGAAATATTACAGAATCTGGGCTACTCACTACATCTTAGCAGAGAAAAATTATATAACCACAGAAAGCTGTCCTATACATTATTACTCATGTAGCGGGATGTCAGAAAAGGCGCTGGTGAATTATGAAATCGGTGAGGTCACCAGTGCGCGTACACTCTTTTTGCATTTGTGCTACATGTTCTGTCAGGAGCGAGACGGCTCCGGCAGTGAGAGGTTTGATGGACACGGCCTGTGCTGCTGTTAATGTGATGTTTAAGGCTCTGAGTGACGTGGAACTTTACTTGACCTTTGCTTTTGTAGGTTCGCGTCCATTACGCAAGTTCAAATATTGTGCTTCTTTCAGTGGAAATGAGGAAGTGAAATCAGGGATGTCAAAGTGATTTTACTTGGTTGGCCACATACAGCCTGTCTCAATACAAGAAACAGTTTTTGCACATGATAAAGAAGCTGCTAGAGTAGGGGTAAGACATCTGTCAGCGTGACTCTTTGGGCTTTAACTGCAAGAAATGAATGTGTAAGAAGGATCTGGCAGCTCATTGCCCAGACTGTCCTGTAATTATTACACAGATTTTGGTTAATCCAAAGAAAATGTCCCCTTTTTTTCTGTAGGCTTTTCTAAAAGAAAAACAAAACTAAAAAAACCAAAACACAGAAATTTCTTTGGTAGTTAGTGAAAAAACATCTGTCAGTTAATAATCTGTCACTTAATTACATTGATGTACCATGAATGGGCATGTGGGAAGTCTTTAGCAGAGGGAAAATCTTATGGGCTGGATTGGAGTCTTTGCTAGAATGATTCTGGCCCACAGGCCTTATGTTTGACAGCCCTGCTATAAAGCTTACAGGCAGGGACAGGTCAAAAGCTCAAACGACTCGGAAATAAAGGAGCTACTGAAGAAAAAAGTATTCTTTCTTCCTATCTCTATGTCTCCCACACGGCTGCTCGGGTGATTGGGGTCTCCTCGCAGTTTGGGGTGTGTTTCTGGGGTTTTCTGAACATGCTGTAGTGCTAGGTAGCACTGAAATGCCTTGAAAACAAAAGAAAAGCTGAATCCACCCACCTGTATGTGATATGTTTGTGTTGCCACTTCTGTCCCGTGAGGGCGTACCGTCGTTTCCTGACACTTAATCTGGACACACCCCCTATTTGGTCAGGAACCCCGCATCGGGGCTTCTTCATCCACCTGTGGAGAAAGGCGGGGAGGAAAAAAGTTATATCGGCAGCAGCACATTACCTCCCCCACCCTGACACAGTGATGTCACTGGCTCACAGGAGCCAACTCTGAGCCAGTGTCACACAGAACAGATGTGCAAAATAATTCAATATGATGTAATTTTTGAACATTTATATGTAAACGAAATGCAAAGATGACAACGTGTTGATAACAGAACACACGTACTTCATCGTAACACCCACACAGTGTAAAACTACATGTATTTAAATGTACAAAAAAAAGGTGCCTCACCTTATCGTGTTATCCCTACATTAATCGAGAGAAGCAGAAGGGGGGAAAAAGAAACAGGCACTGTTAGCTCATCACATTTCACTCTGTTTCAGCCCAGCGGTTGGATAGCTGTTAGTCTGCATTCACATAGCTGGCCACCACATCGCCACATCACAGTTCAGTGACCAATGTGAGCTCTTTTGCTGCGTGTGGCATGGATGGTATTTCGCTGTTGGTGCGCACAAATGTCAGCGAGCACTGTTTTAGTGATTTGCAGGTATAATGCGGCGAGGTTAAACCCGGGTAAATCCAGGGCTGCTTTAAAAACACAGATGATCTGTGTCCTCGTGCCACTGCCGCTCTCATACAGATGAATAATTTAAAAACATCTCTTTAAAGACTTATGAGAGCCCCAGGTGGGTTTTCACTCCACTACACTCCTGTGTGCAGACAAAATATAATATAACAATGAGTCTTTCCATTAAAAAGAAAGAAAATCCAAACCAACATGACCTGCTTGATTGCTTGTAGCTGCTGGGCTGAGGTTGGACTGTTCAAATGAGGACAAAGCCAACCAGAGTCGCAGCTCTTCTGTTTCTTCCACTGTCTATTAATACTAAAACATTGTGAAGTCTTTGATCTGACATCGGAGGTGTACTCTTGCAAAAAGCCTCTTTGATCACATTAATAAGCCCCACTTAGTCTACGTTACGCCAACTTTGCGTCTGGCAAAACGACTCTGGTCGCCTTAAAAATGTAAGACGGGGCGAAAAGAAACACAAACAGCCTGTACCTCCATTTTTGAAAATGTCTAGTTCACTTGAACTGTGAGTCCTACAAAAAAGAAACACAAGCAACACAGTTCGCAGTGTGTTTTCCCTCCTCAAATTACAATAAAACATCTACCTACAGTATGCCCGAGGCCCTCAGCGAATTTAGATTTTTAGTCTGAGACTGTTCATCAAATCATAAAAATCAATCTGAGATCCACATCTCTCTCTTTTTAAAAGCCACATGAGCAATTCAACATATCCCAAGTAATTACTTGTATTCAGGCGAATACAAAAAATGACCAAAGCAAACACCACGGTTTCTCTGTAGCTGTAATTTCACACTCAGCCGCTTCCTGTTGTATTCTTACCCGTGTTTTCTTATTTTGGGAATAAACCCATCGTGAACCTTGTGCATAATTCATACTGTGGTGTCTTTAAGGGTATTTTTAAAGGTGTGTGTGACTCACTCTATAGTGTTGCTGTCCAGCGTGCCTGTGACATTTAGGCCGTAGCGGCGCTGCATGGCAGCGATAGCAGACTGCATGACTCGGGCAGAACGCAGCACTGACATTCTGGGGTCTGCAGGAGGGAGGTAGCCATACCTCTGGAGCCATGCCTATAAACAAGGAAACAAGGAGGAAAAAGGTTAGACATCACTGTAAACTCCAAGGAATAATCTGCAAAGACTGATTTTTGGACAGGAGCTAAACATGATCTCAAAATCATAAATAGACATTTGAAGACAGGAGGCAGCTTAGCTTGAGTATAAAGTTTGAAAAGGTGGGGAAATATCCAGCTTGGCTCTTCCAACAGCTATAAAGCTCATTAACCGCCTCCGCTGTGGCAAGACACTTCACCCGCACCCTGTCCAGCTGAGCAGCGCAGAGCTGCTAGTGCTGAAGTGCGAGTCCAGAGTTCCTACAAGTAAATTTATGGTGTAGTTTGTTTTTTTTCCTGTGCATGAGAAGCATTTTAAGCAGAAAGCACACTCCATACGACCTAGAACAACATTTAAATGTCATCAAGATAAAACTCCGCATTAAGCTACACAGAGCAAAGATCAGCTAGTAACCGGTCTAAGGACACATCTGAAAAGACATTTGTAAAAGGGCATAAGTAGAGACAGAGAGAAATCTCCATACCAGTCTATAGTGCAGAATGTCATCCGTTATCATGTCATTTTACTTGTCTGGAAAGGGCTTTGGTGTAATAAAGCTTTGAGTGTCCCTATAAAATCCAGCCAGAGGGAATCATTGCTCAGATCTTTGGACCAAGCAGGAGAAGCGGGAATCGGCCGGGCGTCCCCACAGAAGAGGCTTTAGGGATTTGGATAGTCTCAGCCTCTCTGTATACACTCAGTCCTCATCGTAAAAATGCCAAATGTGGGATTAGCTAACTGCTGCATATCGGAACACAAAGCCAACAGCAAAACGAGGGTTAAATTGTTTTGCTTGAAGAGCGGGGAAAGTGAAACAACACAACGTTGGCCCGGAATCTCAAATATCCAGTGAACTCAGAACTGCCGCGTGTTTGCCTCAGACCTTCTTATTTCTCTTTCAGCAACTCTGTGCTGTGAAACCTGAGCGCCGTTCTCGTGCACAGTGTTTTCAAGCTGCTTCAGGCCCGCTGCTCAGGATAGCATACACACTGAGAATGAAATTTACTAAACAGGGAGGAAAGCCCAGAGTGCGAGAGCGAGAGGAGAATGCAATAAAAAGCAAGAAATGCGAGTCTATAGCTTCGTTTACGATGACTGCGCTCCACATCCAAGCAGTAACAATGAGCTCTTTTGAAACTTATTGTATATGCTGTTTGTAGCAGCGGTGCAAACAAGCTGATATGTATGACTGTTCAGAAGGTGAGAAGAACTGAACATGTCACTCAGCTAATGTGCAAATGAGGACACTAAATAAAAAAATCATGACACCGGGAGGATGCCCAGGTGCCTGAGCATTGTGGGTAAGTGTGGTGGCAACTGCACAAAGCAGATCCTAGCTGAGAATGTGAGTGATCTCATAAATAGTTCATGCAAACATGGGGATTCCTACTGGTAATTAACAAAGCATCTTATGAGCAGGAAGAACGAGCAAGATCATTGAAATACATTTCTTTTAAAGAACTACATAAAGCTTCTCCATTAGGTGATTGTGCAACTGAAGGGTGATTAGCCTAGCTTGACTTCAGATCCAGATAATGCCCATGTTTGTCCAGACTCTAGGGGTGGGCAATTAATTATCCCAAAGGGCCACATGAGAAATTGGGACTGCTGTGAGTGGCTGCACCAATAAATAATAATTAACTTATATTAGCTTATCAGTGTGGCCCTCCAAACAGTCCCACCTTTTGGGAAAATTAATGCCCACTCCAGTCCAAAGCAAGGGCGAAGCTAAAGGGTGGTGCATGCCAGTGTAACAGGGCAGCTACATCTCTTTAATATATGAGCAACTCTAACCCACATAATTTTCTTATAGAATAATAAAGTATGCTGATTATGATTCTGATATGTTTGTGGAGACAGGAGATCTGTACTGAACTTTCAGCCAATTTTTAAGTGATTTCTTTATTGTTTTTTCATTTCTAATGAGCTGGTTGGAGCCCTGCTGTATTTAACAATACATGTCCACCAGCCTGCCTAAAGCTCACTCTTTAACATTTTATATATAACCTGCTTTGTTTTAAGGCAGCTTGATCCTTTCAGGCAAAGCCAGACTTCTAAACCTGCTAGTCTTTATGCTAAGCTAAGCTAACTGCTGCCAACTTAATTACCAGCCTTACTATATATACCATATTGTTTCTCGCAACACAGGATTAAGTTCTTTCATAAAAAGGTGACCTGGAAAAATAACTTTCTTTTCTTTCCACACAGCCAGTTATTCTGAATCCCAGACTTTTCCTTTAGTAATTTATGAGAATAAAGCTAAGAATTATATTGACAAAATATGTGGAAATTATGTTTTCTATTTAATTATTAAAGTAACTTCATACATTGTTATTACACTTGAGATAAAGACACATTCTTTCAGTAAGATCAGAACTAGCCAGCAAAACAGCATTTCTAAACTTTCTACTTTCTCTACCCTGAAATTGTTTGATGAAAGGAAAATATTAACAGTGCCAATGACAAACCCAGTTACTAATATGTCTATATTACATTGGAATATAAATAACATTTAAAAAAGCGGCTTCTCATTGAAGTCTTAACTCTAGAATAAGCGAGACTTTCTCTCTGTAGTTTGTGTTGTGACTGGCACATCTACTGAGACCTTCATGAAGAGACTCAAACTCTGCATCAATGACTTACAGTATCAAACTCCACTCTCATCACTTTGGCAGATGCCAAAATGTTACACCTGTGTCATGATTCACACTTCCAAGTACCTGCCTGTAAACCCCAAACCTCTCTTTGTGTATTTTCTTTCTTCCCTTTCTTTACTGCACGCTTTGGTGCTTTTCGTGCCCATCCTGCAGCCGCACTCTCCTCGTCCCCCTCTCGCTGTGAGTGGGTGGGTGATAACATTACAATGTGTGTCAGATTTACTAGATTCAACTTTAGTTAAAATAAATGAATAAATAAATCTGCAAATCTGACTACACATCAAGCCACTTGTTACAGTTACTCCATTGCGTTTCCCAGCAGACTTCACGAGTACCAAACACTGTAAGATCTTCTCTTCTCTTCTCTTTCTATGCCCACATCTTCTCCACCTCATGGCACTCTCTTTTCCTTCCAATGTCTGCTTTAATTCTTCTTGTCCTGTAATCATCTCTATGCCTCCCTCTCATCTCCTCTTTTTTTTTTTCCCTTTGGTAACCAAACTTTGGCTCTGTCCTATAACCACTGCCCTAGTGCTTTCAGAGGGAAAAGGGAGAGAGGAAAGGGAAAAAATAGACGATACAGATGAAAAGCACACAAGTTCAGACGTGGCACTGCATATTTGTAGCAGAACGCTTTTTCTTTTTCTTCTGCAGTTCTAAGAGACTACTGTAAAACCTGATTTCATCAGCAGAGAGATATTTTAATTCGACGCCAGCTTCAATTGGCTGGATGGGTTTTGAAAAATTTTGGGCATATATTTCCTCCTGAGATAAAAAGAGGCTAGGGAGGCCAGTGTATTCGTTTTCCCAGAGGAAATATTTACTTCTGAAACTGAGATGTTCATGAACTTAAAGAAACTGTCAATTTGTGACCAACACTTGGTGTGCGGATGTCATCGATGTTTACAGAGCTACGTGACGATTATGTAAATTAAAGGCTGCAAAGAAAACTCGCTTTTTTTTTGGGATGCAAGAACTAAGTGATGTGTTTGTGCTTTGAGTTATTGCGGCTGTCGCTGTCTACCACTCAAACATTGAGGGGATATTGGATGGTGCCAGTTCGAGCGCGCAGGAGGGGTGAAGGGTTGTTCGACGTCCCATATGAGAATGAAACATGGTGGCAGGATGTGGAGGGTGTAGCTGTCATACCGGTTCTTTATGTACACCACCGTGGGGAAACAGCACGACAGCACAAAAGGATGAATATAGCAGCAGAGGGCGGCCGGTAATTCCAATGAAAATTTCCGCATTGACAGCAAAAACAGTCAGCTGAGTCATTTCGGTCATTGTGTCTCTGCTACTACAACGTTTGGCAGAATAACCAAAATAAGGGCTATTGGTTCATGTCCACTTCCTCTAATCTCTGGACATCCGCTTCAAAACGCAGCCTCACTTCTTTTTAGAACTTATACTCTTGATACGTCGCTTTGACATCACCAGGATGGTTTTCATAGAGTCTCATTCATTAAGCTAAAAACACTCCAAACTGTGTTTGTTGTAGTTTTTAAAAAAAAGCTCAGATTACTTCAAAGCTTTTCCTCAAACCGCCGCTTTTGCTCGCATTTCCTCGTGTCGTCGTTCACGCGGAAAACCAGAAACTTCCACAGTCAAACAAAAAAAGTTGCGACAGTTGCAGTTTCAGGACCAAAATCCACACGCTGCAACGCAGGAATCAAAGAGAAGCACGAGCTCAAGGCTCACATTTATTAAAACTGCACACGTTCAAAGATTCAATCCAAGGCTTTGATCTTTAATTCCGTCATCGTGCCAAACTTTATGTGACTCCGTTGGGAGAGAGGTTAAAGATGGAGGAAGCACAAGTATAAATTATTTCCAGTATTTCCAATATTGCAGAATTTGAAGCTATAATAAACCGTGAGTATTATGTCCATTCGTTCATTCAGAGTTGACTTTTACAACCTTCACGATGGAGATCTTATAATCAGAGAGAGAAAAAACTGAAGATCTAAAGACGTGTTCTGCTGAATCAGTGCCGAGCACTTTACTTTTTCTACATTTCACTCTCCCATCTGTCCTTATCTCTTTCTGTTTTCTTTCATTATCCTCCCTCTCTGCTGCTGCCCACTTCTCATCCTCATCGATTTACTCTTTCCCTTTGTGATCTATGGTTCCCGGGGTTCTGCCGATGCAAGGGTTCCTGAGAGCAGGAGGCTCCACTTCGACAGCATCCTTTATTCAATAAGACAGAAATTCTTCCCCGTCCTGCTCTCTGCAAAATGGATAACGAGGGAGCTTGTGAACGTAGATGGTTTGGTTCAATAAAGTTGCAATTTGGATTTCTTGTCAGTGTAATAACAGGGACACAGAACAGTAACCGTACTTTCTGTAGTCACAGGGATTGCAGATAGAAATAGAGCCCAGGACAAATGAGCAGGAGATGGTAAAACCATGAACACATCAGTAATTCAGCTCCCAGATCAAAGCATCAACACTTTTTACTTCATACGCTTTTAGTGTTTGCAAAGGGAGCTCAAGAAAGGGCAGCTACAAAGAATCCAAAGAAATATTTGGAGCACTGATGGAACAGTTCTGAATTGTGATAAATACACCTTTCAACTTGGATTTTTTTGTTATTTTTTGCACAAAGCAAGATATCTTTTACGACTAAAAATGTCCAAATAGCTAATAAAAAGAAAAGGAGCCCAGTTCCCCTAGAGGTCTGTTGTTGCCGTCTCCAAAAGAGAGTAAATGGTAAATGGATTGATTCTTATATAGAGCTTTCCTACTCTCCAACATGCCACACTCACCCATTCACACAAGCACTTTCTTCTATGCTTTAAGTGCTTTCTATCTGCCATTCACACACATTCACATCCAATGGATGCATCGGTTAGAAACTTGGGGTTAGTAACTTCCCAGGCATGCAGACTTGGGGAGCCAGGAATCAGACCACCAACTTTCTGATCAGGAGCTGACATGCCCTACCTTCTGAGCTCAGGAGTAGGGCTGGGTATCGTCACTGATTTCTAGAATCAATTCGATTCAGATTCACGAGATCCTGAATCGATTCGATCCACGATTCGATTTGATTCAATTCGATTTGAATCTGGGAAATTTTGCCTCAGACAGTCAGAAATATTATAATTCAGATCAGGACATTTACATATTTTTGTATCTATAAAAAGGAAGCTGACACTTTCGAGACTTTATCAAAGGTGTGAGCATCACAGCAGATGCCTTTGTGTCAAAGTAGCTGAAGATAAATCACAGAAAAACATGGTGATTTTCCTGGCCTGGAATTTTATAAAAATATTCTGCAGTACATCAAAAACGAAAGAAAATCATTAATCAACTTATGAACATTACCTCTGAAGTTACAGAGGTTTTATTAGAGACACGGCTAAGTGTTTTGCATTTTGTATAATTTTAAAAAGTTTAAATTTGTTCAGAAGTTTATTGAATGGCAGAAATTAGGTTTTCATTTCGGAAGTAAGTAAAAGGAAAAAAAAAACATTGGCCGACAGCGCTGTAAACAACGGTAGTCTTGTGCGTAACAAGCAAGCGAATAATGCAGAAAACATATTTCGGGGATAGACGGGAAACTGTTCTTGAAGTACACTGAGAAAGAGAGAGAGAGCTGTGCATGAAGTGTGATTTTATTGTGGTGGAAGCAAAACAGCAAAAGTAAGAGGGAGTCCATGACAATGTTTATGTGAAGCTTAGTTTGGATCTTCTTTTGCTGCTGGTTCGGTCAATATTGTTTGGAGAGAGATCAAACTAACAGTTTTAGAATCAGCGCAAAGGGGGCGTAAACACAAAGTCAATTCTCATATTAGATCCCTATGTTAAAATGTCTTAAACTAAACTGTTTAAAGTGGTGTGTACAGCTAATTACCACCTCTATTACAACTCTGTGCTAATCAGCTAATTTAGGTTATTGGACTGGACCTCGTGACTGATCAGAGTCAAGTTTATCCTGGCAAAAGATGATACTTTTAGCAAACAAGCCACTTATGGCTGCTCCCCTTAACAAGGGGACACCGTCACGGCTAGCTCGGCATGTTTGATTTGGCAGCTTTAAGGTGCCAATGTACCGGTATGTACAATGTAAAACCGGCACGATCGTACACTCGTGCCCCAGCTGTGACAGCTCCAAGTTACAAAGCTCAAGAGGTGCACTGTGGTGATAATTTCACAGTTTTCACCACAAACTAACTGGAATTAATCATCATACCTGGTCGATCAATTTGAGCACTCACTCCAAACCAGCCAAGCATTGTTCTTTAAGTACTGAGCGTAGGGCTGCACGATTTTGCATAAAATGAGAATCACGATTTTTTGGCTTAGAATTGAGATCACGATTCTCTCACGATTTTCTTTTCCAGTATAAATATTTATTGCACTTATTAACTGCACATCAACTTCGTAACAGTTGAAACTAAACATAAAAACAATAAATAAACATAAAAACAACAAATGTCTCACATTTTGTTGTTGCCGCAAAATGTTGAACTGCTTGAAATTCCGTCTCCATCGTTGCTCGACACTGCGTGTATAGAGCAGGTAGTGCAACAATAGAAAAATAGTTGCGGGACGGCACTGTGTAGCGTTTGTCTAGGGTATTGATCATTTTCCTAAATCCTTCATTTTGCAGTGTTGATGGGAGCCATATCTTTAGTCAGGTGATAAGTGATAGCCTCCGTAATTTCTTTGTGCCTGCGGAAGTTCGACGTGCATAGGGAAGCGCTGTATACGGTTCCCGTTATTGATGTTTGGGTGGTTGACCGGACGGATTTTCTCCTGTCACTTTCTCGTCATCCCTGACGTGCTCTCCGTTGTTTTTTTCCCTGCCAATTTTAGCAGCCAGCTTCTTTATCACGTGGTATAAGGCTCCGCCCTTGTCATTTGTGAGCGCTTGTTTTCATGCAGATTACGTCCCAGATCAAAATGTGGTACAATTGTCATCGTCTTTTTTCTTTCTTTTTTTTAAATCGTTGTCATTTGGAAATGAGATCGGACATAAGTATGAATTGAGATCGCGATTTTCTAACGATTAATCGTGCCGCTCTAACTGAGCGCACCCTGAAAGCAGAAGGCAGCAAAAGCGCTATAATGAGGTTAAACTTCTTCACAAATCAAGTCCCTCTTGAAGTGGAAGGATAAGGAGTCAACCAGCAGTGCCCTGACAGAGGCTAAAATCTCTGAAATGCATCAGTGTCTATTTTTGGGTTCTCCACACTTGATTTCACTTTACTTTGAAGTAGATTTCTCTCATGCTTCAGATGTGAGAAGAACCTGGCCTCCCCTAACCTGCCTGCACACTTCTTCACGGTAAGTGCATTTCTTTTTCACCCTTGTCACATTATGAGGAAAAGAAATCCACACACACACACACACACACACATCTCACGGTTTCAAATTTCCATCCTCAAAGTTGCCCTAAAAAGCCTCTTCTGTCCCATTTTACACCTTTACCTGTTTCTCTACGCCTCTCATTCAACTACTTTCAACTACACTTTTCAGTTAGAGAATTGTCTCAAACAGAGACTAAAACTTGTATTATCATTAGTAAAGCCATCTCAGGTGAATTTGGGCAGCATTCAGGAGAGGCTCAGACATCCAGATGTTCGACACGAGTGCTGAACTGAGGTGAACTTCGTCTCATCAGACCACCTTCCAACGAGCTGACTTGGCCTGTGACTTAACGAGCAGAAGGCGGGCTAATTAGCCGATGGGTGCCATCAAAAGGCCACCTTGTAAGGCGACGGGATCACTCCATTATGGATGAGATGTGGCTCAGGAAGCCCGGTCGTCATGGCAACACACCGCCATCACACAGCAGCTGCTGATGTTGGCATTTGTGACTGATCAACTGATAGGGGCTTGGTCCCCTCAGGTTACAGAGACGGCATGTGACCTATGTTGGAGACCACATTTGCATTAGCTGTTCACTGTGAGCTTCAGTCAGAGGATGAGGGCTGTAGAATAGCTACAGTTAGTGTGCAATACAATTGTTTTTGTTGTTGTTGATTTTGTCTCATGAACAATTTACAGATATGGCCCACGTGGATTTCATGGTATTCTAACTTTCTGTAGGTTTTTCTGCTTCTCAACCTTAGTCCCTGTGATAAAGGGACAGCAACATTTTCTCAGCCTGTCTGCAAATCTCTGAATTACACTCCTACTTGGAGCAGGCTTGTAACAGACCCTCAGCGAACGCCAGAGAGTTTGTTTACAAGCTTGTGAGAAATTTCACAGGCATGATGGAACAGAAGAGATCAACTGTTCATCATATTTTAATTGAGCTTTGTCAGGCTGAGCGCACATGCTGTTGCTGGAGATTTATAAGAAATGATATTCTATTATATACAGACAGTGATAGAGCCAGAATATGTTAATCGAAGCAAGAAAGTGCTGAGCATTTCTTACAATGCGGTGGGACATCACTTATATTAATTTTATCTTTTTTTCTGTAGGCTAAGTAACGCATTTCCTTGGTCACTTACTTTTACTATTTGGTGATACAAGCATGACATCCATCTAGAACATACCACGAAGAAACATTTAGTAATTTTATTTTATGATCAGTAGCTGTGAAAATGTTGTTATTAAGCATTAATAAAGTGCACAAGCGCATTAGAATTTAGCTGAGTGATTGTGCTCATCAAGTGTGTCCACATGGGAGTGAGAGTTGCAGAGAAATGGTTACTAAAAGTTACTCGTGGAAAACAGCTGTTACTGGATATAACTACTGTTCTCTGATTATGTGTTTAGCCTTCATTACACAGGCCTAGAGACCGGTCTGCACCCTCCTGCCAATGGAGAATATCTACCTCCAGAGTAAAGTTGTGCCTCAGATCTCTGAGGCACAACTTTACTCTGGAGGTCAACACATCAACACAATCAACACATTTCAAAAAGTGCAACTTTTACTTTGAAGACAAGTGGTCTCGGTTTCCAGTTTGGGGTTATAGTTTTCAGTCTGCAGTCTTCTATGCAAAGAAATGGCAATCGTAGCCACCTGCTAACAGTCAAAGAAACTGTAAGGAGAATTTAGGTATTACACCCAATATCGCTTTGCCACTAATTTCCTGCTAGCGGCTGGCAGCAACCTTCACCAACCACTTGTCAATCAGTCACTTTTTTTTTTCCTAGCGACAGGTGGTTACCATAGCATTGCTGACCAATCTCTAGGCCTGCATAATCGAGGCTCTAGCAGTCAAATTCACAGCAGCTGCCATGAACCATTTGCAACTAGTGAGAGAATATTCATTTTTCTCTTGTTGCAACCAGTGGTCGTCAGCTAGTCTCCAACCAGTCTGTGTGAACAGAACTTAAAAGCCTTCACCTCTGTCTGGCCCATGGATAGACACAGAGTATGCCTCAGCTTGAAGATACTTTTTAAAATGTGGTAGTGCTATTTTTAAATTAGATTTTATAATTAAACAATTTTTCTGGTGGCTGAACTAGTCTTTAATTATTCAGGAGGTCCACATGTCGAAACTGTGATCAAACTGAGATCTAGCTGTCAAGAAATGGCCAACCCGCCTTTTCACAAATAGGTAGCTGCATTAGCAGAATGGAACTCTGTGTGTCAGTTAAATTGTTGCCGAGACAGAAATACAACCTGTTAAAGGGCAGCACCTGTCAGTTGTGGCCTCAGACACTGAAAGCCCTTCTATTTTCTATTCTGCTCGTCTAATGTGAATGATTTACACCCCGGCATGCTGACAGAATACAATTAGCTCCCTGCTAGGACAGAAAAACAGTATTGGAAGACCTTGCCCAGAGCCTTTTCTACACTACAAATAACACGCTGACCAATTACTCTACACTTTAAAAAGGAGAATGAATGTACTTTTTTAAAAATGATTTCAGCTGCAACTGTTAAGAAAGCCTGTGCCCAAGCATTACTGTTGAGCACATCCAGCCACTTGATTCATTAATAAACATTTAGCAGAGTAGAGACATTACATCAAAATGTCCTGTGAGTATACCCAGTGATGATGGTATGAAGTGGCTCAATCTGTGCTGCAAGTTGGAGCAGAGCTGCTAGAAGTGATCATCTCTCAGCACAGGTGACTTGTGGGAACAAGATCCCAGCCTTCTGGGGAAGCCTGCCACCTCTGACCGCCCTGAATTATTCATCGGTTACATGCCGGACCACTGCGAGTATGCCAGGGTCGTCAAGGCAACCGCAGCCTTTTCCTGCCCACACAAATAACCACATACCCACATGATTCAAAGTGCCGTACTGAAATTCATACTGTAAAATTTAAACGAGGGAAAAAAGAATCAACCTGACTTTTAATGAAACCAAAACCATCGTCTGCACCTCATGACCCCAATGCGATGCGATGACTGCAGCAGGGCGCTGCAGCACATTTAGCCCCTAGTGCCTACACACACACGCACACAAACACACAATGGCTTTATGCATGCCATGTCCACCCTCTCAGTGGCCCCATTAGGATGAAATGTCACAAAAATGTCATGGAAAAATGTCAGAGTCTGATCATACATACTGATCAGAACAGCGGGCTTTAAGTGGATAATCTTTTGGGAGCTTGTCAAAGTATTTTAATGACTTAAGATAATGAAAAATGACAGCAAGAAACATCAAGATTATGGCATGTGACAGGAGCTGCAGTATGACATCAATCCTAAAAGACAAAAACCTCCATGAGGCTGTTTGATATTCAGGTTTCAAAGTACATTAATTTCTGCGATGAAGCCCAATCGCTAATTTAAACACAGTGAAATGTGATTACATGCACGCAGGAACAGATTGAAACAGTTGTCATGACTCACAAAACTATGCGTACGTTTATATGTACACACACACCCCAACACACCCCTGAGCGTTTGTCAAAAGCCTAATTGACAGACTTACACGTGATGCCCCATTGGCATCATCTAATGTTGCTGTTGTTAGTGACATTAAAGATTTAACAGCTCAGTAAGCTGTGACCAAAGACGTGTCTTAGAAAGAAGGAGACTGACATGCAGGGAAAAATTCTGAACAAAATATAATAACAAGTGGCTGCTCAGAGAAAGTCAGGTGTGCGTGCGTGTGTGTGTGTGTCTGCTTGTGTACGTGTGCATGATTATGAATCATTTACGTCTGTGCAGGTGTTGTTGTATTTCTCCAGGATTGGGTGAACAGACTGACACAGACACCCCAGTGGCTCACAAATCTGCTCTCTTACCAAAGCCAAATGACGTCAAGAAATGGTGTGTGTGTGTGTGTGTGTGTGTGTGTGTGTGTGTGTGTGTGTGTGTGTGTGTGTGTGTGTGTAATCCATATGATTCCTCAGTGAGAAACGAGGGCGAAGCGCACCAATATAAATACACTCATAAATATGCCTGCGTGCACTCAGACACAGGAGGTGAGCTCATGCACACTAAGTGTACTGTATGTAGGAGGAAAATACGGCTGCAGGGAAACAAAAGCAACAATTTAATATTGACTTTGTTAAAGATAAATTGTTAAGGAATAGCCAGCCCAGTCACTGATGGAACACGAAGCCTGTGCCGCAAAAGGACGTGATGCATTTTCAATTGGGGGCTATTTTGGAGAACTGTGTAGTTAAGTTGTTAATATCAGTGCTGATAACCACCGTGGCGCAGGGAAAGTATAGAAACATTCAGTCTTCATTAACTGTAAATTCAAGGAAAAACACACCAAAGTACTAAGCACACTGTTTGAGTGCCAAGCAATTTCTGGGAAATAAAAAAAGAAAAAAAAAGAAAAAAAAAAAAAAAACACACAGTGAACGATTATCACCAAAAATAGCAAATGAGGTCTGTTAACACTGTTTTCTAGTGTATGATGTTATATTAAAACATAAATTCTCTCTATGACCTGCAGGACACACAGGCACATGGTGTGTCATCCACACACGTTCGCATCAATTGTTTTCCATTATTCAGATGCCACTCAGGGGCTGAGCATGCCAACTGGTAACATGAGCTGAGATGTGGGGATGAAGCTCTCCCATTCCTCACACAGTGACAACAGCACTGAGTAGTTTGCACTGGGCAGCACTTGAGCTTGGCTTTAGCCCAGTGCTGAAAGCAGCTACACTGCCTACATAGCTATGTAAAGAATATAACACAGTAATAGTTTATTTAATTATTGTAAACTTACTCAAGGGATAGTTTGTCAAGCATGATTTTGTTGCCACAGTTGGATGAGAACTTCTCATCCCATTCTTGTTTTGTGACCATTTAAAAATTACGCTAAATACAGAAGACAATAAGCTTTGATTAGCATAATGCCTAGCCCAGACTGCACAACATTTTTGCCCTTTATAATTAGGGGGGGGGGGATGTGTATCTGAAAATCTTTCCTTTCTGTGACCTTCTGTGCGCGCTGTCTTTGAGGACACGTGCGATGGTCATCAGGAAGGAGACTCTAGCTAGAGATTTGCAGAAAACAAAGTGACACTGGATGTGCTCAATTTCAGCTCCAATACCAATGCCAATCACCACATCGGTCAGTTCAGTCACAGACTTGAAGGAACTGCCATCGAAGACTCTGAAAACTTGTAAGAAGCTACTTCCTCTGATTGCAGCTCTGACTTTCAGTTGCTGTGACACACTATGAAATACAAAATGATCAAGTTGCACTTTCATTCCTGATGCAAAGCAACACCCTACTTTGTTTGTTGCAGGTCATAATCAGGCTCAATTCATGTAGTCTGACCTGAATTTGAAGCTGATTCAGAACAGCCATGTAGTTAAATGTTAAACTAGCAAGTTGGTATTAAAAAAAATTTAATCACTGCATAGGTATAACTAGAGCTGGGCGATAGAACGATAACGATATGTATCGCGATATAACTTTTTCTCCATAGAAAAATTAAACTATCGCGATAGACCTCGCCGCTCTTGTCCACTTAAAAAAAAAAAAGAACAGCCAATCCAAATTACGTAGCGCAGAGCCGAACCAATCACAGCCGCAGCGTCACGTCACGTGACTTGTTACGTACAGCACAAGTGCCAAGCCGCACATGTGTATTTGTTTGGGAAGCAGCCAGCCACCGTACCGCCCGGGTAATGGAGGAAATGAGTGCGCCGACTAGAAAAATCAACCGAGCGTGACCGAAGAGAAAACTGATGATGATTCCAATGCCGGAGAGATTGTCGAACGGAAGAGCCATAGAAGTTCCGTAGTGTGAAGGTATTTCGGCTATTTCAAGTCTGACAAAAAACAGTAGCGTGCACTGTAAATTGTGCCGAAAGCAAGTCTGGAAATACAATAAACTGGTGCATGCGCTACGTCCACACGTACCCGGGTATTTTTGAAAACGCAGATTTTTCTATGCGTTTGCACCTTTCGTCCACACGTAAACGGCGTTTTTGGTCACTGAAAACGAAGATTTTTGAAAACTCCGTTTTTGCATTTACGTGTGGACTAGAAAACAGGAGAAAACGCAGCGTCAAAGGTGTGCGCATTTTTTGACGTCACACTGTGCGCCACGTTATTGTTTCAGTGAAATGAATTTCTACAATACTGTTACTGTTAATTCTACTCTCTGCAGTGTTTAAATGCTTACATATACACACAGTTACTGTCCCTCCACACATACGACTCTGTTCTGCTTCTATGCCCCAGCTTTGTTTACTTTTTCCCACGGTTAGGAATCTAGCGCCACCTGCTGCTTTGGCATGTTCATAGCAGCGTTTTCCTTCATTTCTGCCTTTATGTGTGGACGGGATTATTTTTTAAAACGGAAACGGAAAATCTCCGTTTTCAAAAATACCCGTGTACGTGTGGACGTAGCCTCAGTCTCTGACTGGAAGCGCTAATTCGTCATTTGGCTTTTGTCAGACTAAAGTAACTGTTAAAACTGTTTGAAAAGCTCAGCTATACAACAAGGAGAGATTGAGAATTTCCTTTTAGTTCTCAGTTTATTTGATATTGACAAAAGTTAGTCAGTTTTGTCTGTTCTTCTGTAAAACGAACTAAGATTTATTTTTAGAATTAATATTTTGTTTCTAAGTGGAATTGACAATTTAGTCTGTTTCGTTTGTTCTATTTTGAAACTTAAACGCTTTAGCGGCTGCCTTTTGTGTAGTTTGCAATATTTGCCTTTATTTATCTGAAAAAGTCTCATGTTCCTTAAGTACATCTACCCTGTTGAACTTATTATGGGAAATAAATATTTAAATAAAAACAAGCTGCTGATTATTTCACATTTTACTTGTGAGCAACGGCACATTTAAATCTTACAAATATAGTTATTTGGCTTATATCGTGATAGATATCGTTATCGCCTGAAATGAAAAAAACATATCGTGATATGAAAAAATCTTATATCGCCCAGCTCTAGGTATAACAATACATTCCAGTTCAAGTTTGTAGGATAATTAATATACATGTAAATACAGATGTTTATTGATGCTGATTGATGCATTTATAGTTTTGGACAGAACAAAGCAAGCCATCTTCATTTTTCAATTATGCTAAGCTAACAAGCGTTTATATTTGTTACAAAGATGTAAAGTGTATGCTTCTGTTTTACACTTATGGCCGGTCCATTACTGTGCAACAAAAGATCAAAGTTCGGTTCTGCCTTATGATTGATGATGATCGGCTCTTTCGCGATTCCTCACTAACAGGTGAGCAAACAGAGCGAGCTGACAGAACTCTTGGTTGGAGTTAATAATCACAGCCGACAGTCAGCAGAGTCTAGCCAAACCACCTTTTATTAATTCATTCATCCATCTGAGAAAGGATGTGTTAACAGATGGGAGTACAACTTTGCGCTGTCTTTGTTTTACAGTAAATTATCTTTGACTAAGCAACTTGTCTTTGTCTCTAGTTGCACAGTGGCATGATTCAAACACTTCAAACACTCAGAGCGCAGCTCTGCACCTGATGCCTCCCAGTGAAACACTGAGTGTAACCAAGGCAGCGTGACGCTCACGAGGCTTTAGTGGGTGCACATCGGTGTTGTTGTGCTCCAAGAGAATCTCAAATGTAAATCACAGATCACAGAAATACCTGCAAGCAATACAATTAACATTTTGAGTGATTCGGCCATCTTTGGACACAGATGGAAATGTATATGGTCATGTTTTTATAACATAATAACATATTTATATTCATATAAACATATTCAAAGTATTCAAATTCCAGAGGAAAAACAAACACTTAGGAAATGTTTCAGACACACTTTTCTCTTAAAGTTGTTCCAGTGTTTCGGCAAAATTCTGCTTTTCTTCCTGTAACTGACAGGACACATAATCATCTTTGTAAGGCTTCTCCAGTGGAAACTTATGTTATGTACATAATAAATGAGTGACTATTTGTAGTGCTCCATATTACAGCTTTATTGTACAGTATAATTCAACTGAAAATGTACTGTGAAACTAAACAGATTATTAATCTCACAGTGGTTAAATAACAAAAATATGTAGATTAGCAAAGAAAATTAGGAATCAACACATGCTACACTGGCAAACTTCTGGCTTCAACGTTAGCATTAGCATTATAAGGAACCCAGACAAAGTCCTTTTAGATACTGCACTTTGTGTCATGGATATATCTTCCAGCATACCATGTTAAAGTTGGCTCAGGGGCTTGCATGCCATGTTGCTAACATTAGGGATGCAACGATACCAATTTTTTCAAACCAATACAATACCGATACTTGGATCTGAGTACTTGCCAATACAGAGTACAAAAACCGATACTTCTACCACACACACACACACACACACAAATGCAATGAATTGGAAGACAGGTTTTATTTTATTCTCTGCCGATAAATAATATATTAATAAAAATGACCACAAAAAAATTTCAAGTGACAAATAAGCACTTCTGTTAAATTATTGCAGAGTCTCCACATTGAAATTTAACAAAATATCACTGAACTATTGGCACTGTCTCGAGCTTTCGGAATAATAAATAAACACTTCTGTTTGGAATAAAATAAATACAAATTAGGTTTGAGAATAAAATAAACTTTAAAGTTGTTGCAGAGTGTCCATATTGTAAACAAACAAACAAAATAACGAAAGTATTTGGCATTGACGAACTCCCCATCTGCCCGTGGATCATCAGTCCACTCTGCCGTTAAACCGAGGACTGACATCGCGCACACACTGCTTGTCTTTACCTCTTTAGAAAGTTTTGGCACCATTATCTCCCTGATGTGTGGGCGGCTGGGAATTTCATATCGCAGCTCGGGTATGCTGAGAAGAATCCTATGTTTTCCACGACTGGCATTGGCTGGTCATCCAGAGCGATAAAATGAGTCAGAGCCTCTGTTATTTTAACTGCCCGTGGATTTTCTCTTGACATTTTTCATCGCTTTTCCAAAACCTGAGTTAAAGTTGGCTGTTCCCAGTCCACACTGCTGACATTTTGTTTAGCCTAGCTACAGCAGCCTCCAGTTTCTCTTTTTTTATCTGGAGCTGCCAGTCTGACTCGTCTAACCCTGTGCCTGTTTAACGCAGGATGTCCCCCTAGTGGCCAATCTAAAAAACTACAACAAAAATGACAAGCCACCCTCTGATTAACGAAATAAGTTAGTATCGGTTCATGGTATCGGTTAACTTTTACGAGTATGAGTACACACACATTTTACAGTATCGGCCCCGATACCCGATACCAGTATCGGTATTGGTGTATCCCTAGCTAAGATGATTTTTGATTATCTGAATAAGCATCGAGTTGTAAGAAAACTAGCTACTTTATGCAACTATTTTTTGTTTAAATGATATACATTTACTTTACCTGGTAGCATGCTAAGCACTGCCACTAAAAGGTAGTGGTAAAGCATATAGAGGCTTTATTTACCGACCACTATTAAACAACAGAACAGAAGAAGAATACACGATTAACTGCGAAGTGACAGATTGATGAAACATCTGTGAGACTATACAGACAGCTACTTTCAACTTTAGGAAAGAAAAGGAAGGAAAATTATTTCAAGGCCAAACTGTGTCAGGTACAGCTAGCAGAAGACAAGAGTACCACAACTATACATAGTCATTTAAGGGGGGTTTAAGGGTAGGAGGTGATCTTGGAAGTATAACAGTGTAAAATGGAATCATACATTTCCTTGAAATGAGTATCTCCAGTGTAGTTACATTTTGGTATGTGTGTTAGAAGATCAGCATGAAATCAGATACACCAGAGGCTGATCAGCCAGTCATCCATCATGGCCAATCAGCTGAAAACAGCCGACTGGCCCATCGATCTGTGCATCTCTACTTCAGACAAACTTGGAGCGTGGCCGAGCACAGCTCGGCATGTCTCTGCATTTGTGACACTAAGTGGAGAAAACGCTTATAAAATATTAAGTTACATTTCTCCCTCTAACTGTCTGATATTGTCAAACAGGGATAGGGGGGAAATCTCTCTGTTTTAATTACTCTGAATTATGTAAGAGCTAATGATAAAAATAACCTGAGATAAATCAACTGCCTGCAAGGCCCACCTACAGTATGACGCCTCGCAGAGAAAGCACTTACTTTATTGGCTGTCGCACAAAAAACGTTGGCTCATCCATGTAAAATCAATCTGGACTGAAACAGAAAATAATACTCACAAGGAGATAAACAAAATTAAGTCAAGCCTGAGCCATTGTTAATGGCGCTGTCCAATTTGCAGAGAGAATTACTTCAGGGGAGACAATCGAATGGACGAAAGCTGAAGAGCTTTCAGAAATCTTTCTGCAGTAGCCATGTATAGTGCTGAAGTGTGTTACACGTTCCTATTAATTACTCTTATCACCGAGTGACAGGCTGTCCTTCCTGTGAAAATGTCATCCAAAGCAAGAGGAAACAGGAGAAACAAGTGGGGGAATGACAGCATTACAGCCACTTTGTCTGTGAAGACAAATCCAGGAAGGTCGGCAGCAAAGGCTCCATCCAAAAGGGTGAGGTTTTCTAAAAGACCGCAGTCTGACCAGTAATCACAGGGCAGGCTCAGGATGACCTCCCACCTCAAACCACACCTGTTAATTAGAGGAAATACTCATCTGTGTCTACTCTCTAGAACACTTGGTGTAGGAGTAAACACAGCCCTAACAGCTGAGCGAGTGGCTCCAGTGAAAGCAGCAGTCTCCAAACAGAAACTGTTTAGAAAGATTGCGAAACTGCAGCCAAATTCTACCAGCCTGGAGTGGGACTGCACAGCATGTGCTTTACTGTGACTTTGCTTTTCTTTGAATACCCCTTAGGATCAAATTAAACACTTTCTTTTGGGGGTTTTTCTTTAAGCCTCATTCATTGCTCTTTTCTCCCATGCCGGGCATTCCCAATTGAAGCAACTTGTCAGTTTAAAGCCCACCTGATGCTTAAATCAAACTTGTTGTTGTTGTGCATAGCAGAGTGCAACTTTCGGCAGCCTCGACGCCTCTCTCGTCTCATTTGTGACAAAGACGACAGCTAAATTAGGGACCAGAAAATGTCTCGCATTACAGCAGAAAGCCCACTTTTCACTAGCAAATGAATGAGAACGTGTGGAGGCTTTTTCAGTCCTCCACACGTGCATGAAAACACAGAAATCATAGATATCAAACTACTGTAAGCACGCTTGTGAGCTCGCTGGCATCTTTACCTGACAGGCACAGCAGGGGCTCATCTTGAGGTACTTTGCATTAATATGCACACTGGTGCTGTTGCATTTATTTGTAGGTTGTCAAAGTTAATCAGCTCCAGACCATTTGGCTTCCTGAGAATGACTTATTAAAGTTGAGAGACTTTGAAAAAAGACAAAAAAGAAAAAGAGAGCCACGACCGCTGAGCACATTCACAATTCAGTGACACAAAGAAACAACAGATGCAAGGGCTGGAGGTGGATAATAAGATTCAAGTGGAGGTGGACGACGTGGGAGAAGGGAACGCTCTGCGAGAGAACGATGATGTTAACGCTAATAATGCGTTTTTCACCAGGTTAAATGGTACCGAGCAGCACGGGTTATTATTATTATTTTTATTTTTTTACCAGAGATCAGGTCAGTGCTGCCTCTCTGCCTCTGGCATGCCCAGCTTGCAAATCATGTGGAAATGTGGATGTGGGACTCGAGTCACTGTCAGTACACATGCCAGGATGATCCTGTGCAGCGGCTCCTGTTTGCATGTGTGTGCATGTGTGAGAGAGACAGACAGGAAAGGGGCTGCTGAGCGCAGTGTCACAGCCTTCTCTGGATGTAAAAGGGGCAGACGTGCACGGCAAAAGCCACAGATTAAGTTGCACACCATCTTGAAAGAAACACTAGCAGAAGTTGGAGAGATTCTTTTTAAAAGTCTGAGTCTCAGAGTTCATTGGCACAACACTTGTAGCCTGAAGACGTTCAACTACCCATTAAGCCGGGCGGTCGTTTCAGAATACAAGCTGCCTTTGTGAAGGAACCTTCCCTGCTTTGTTAAATTCTCATCTGGCTGCCCACATTGTTCTCTGTGACCCCATAAGATCTCCTTCCTGCAGAGTGAAGCCTTAGACCTGAGTTTGTTTGTTTTTTTGTTTGTTTTTGCAGACACGGGGTATGCGAATGCAGTAAAACCACTAAAACACAATAATCTCGCACATACCCACTCTGAATGTCTGCCCATTGACTTCTGACATCGTTGCTCATGCTGGCTCAGTTTTTAAAATCATAGGGTTATGCATTGTTTACATACCTAGATAAGAGTGGAAATGTTATTTTGTTTGTGTGTGGTTTTTTTTGTTTGTTTTTTTACATTAAGGTAGCCCACATTTTGTTTCAATCCAAAATTCAATGTTTCAGCACTCTGAGAACACAAACAAGCACAAGCTGGGGAGGGAAATAAAGCTTTGAAACCCTCTAACAATACCTGCACTTCCATTCAGAAATGCACATTCCTTGGGAAACTGTCTAAAAGCGGCTAACGAACTGGGTAGAACTACAACCCAGCTGGGCATCTCACAAAGGCTCTGTTGTTGTGGTCGGTGAAACATCAGCACAAGGGACTGGAGTTACAGAGCAACTCTAACACTTTATTATTATTATCATTCTTTTAAATGAGGATAAAAATAACACAGTTTAATTTAACAAAAACCGTGAAGCTGTTGTTGTGCGGGAAAATCTCTTGGATGTCAACAAATCAGTCCTCTTACCTCTACACTGAAAGACTGCTCCTCTCCGTTCACGGCACATAAAATCCACAGCAACAACTGCAAGCATAACGTCCCCATACAGCAGCTATTAAGACATCTCCTACTGCGGAGCGCCAATAAAACCATAGTGACACCCGCTGTTGGAGCTTATTGTCTGCGCTCAGTTTTATTTACAGGCGACACAGAGAAATGGGCAGCGGGAATAAATCCTACACATTTGGCAGCAACATCGCTGATGTCTCGCTGTCTCTCTTGCGGTGCCGAAAGCAGAGGACGGGGGAGTGAAATGGGCGAAGGAGCGGATTCGTCGAGCCCTTGCACCCGCTGCTTTCGCCGCGGTTTCGGGAGGAGGTTATCCCCGGGGAAAGAATCGCTGTTAACGCCTCTCAGGCGCCTCCTGGTCCCACAGTCCCCGGGTCAGTCCTCCGGTACACCGGCCGTTGTTCCAAGCGGACGCGTCCAGCCCGTTTTCTGCACCGCGCGGCATAGCTGCCCGTTTTCAATCGTGTTTCCCACCGAATGCGCATGTGCACACTGGCACGAGCGCCCCCTCCCATCCCCATCCTCATCAAAATCCCAGATAAAAACATAACAGTCCTCATCCTGCCAGTGCAGTTTGACACAAACGTAAGAAGCGCTATTTTCCCACTCAGCGTATTCTGCTATTGTTCTTCTCTTTGGGTAAATAAACACGCAGGCTTCCGTATTTGGCTCCATGGCATTTTTCACATGGCAACAAGCAGGGACAGCTTATTATTGTGCTAATATAACCAACTTTATTTCATAACTTGAGACGAGTAGAAAATTGTGACTGTTCATAAATGCCCCATAAGCTTTTATGATGTAAATATTAAACTGAGTAGCATAAAAGTGCAAGTTAAATATATTTTAAAAATAATAAAATGTTTACATGGTTTTTATATCGTTTTTAATACCTTCTCCCTATACTGCTATGTATATTTAGATTTACATTCTTATTTTTATGATTTCTATCAGCCACAGCCAAGCTACATGTAATGTGCTCCTGTGCCCATGCGTATGGGATTTCTGTATCCATGTTTTAAACCCTCCTTTGCCAATAGAGGGCGATGACAGGCTCAGTGTTCAACCACCACCCTCAGTGTGGGTGTGTAATCCTACTCCGATATCTCCTGTGTGTCAACTTGGCTTCCAGTATAAGGTAATGATGCCATCAGGAGTGTTGTCACCGTAGAGAAAGTGATGTGTTCACGGTTTAAGAGCGCTCCTTTTACAAAGAAACCTTTCATCAAAGTCTCATCTTTGCATTAATAAAAGACTGTGACAAATCTGTGTCATTTATTATTGGTAAACAGAGTTATATTGCTTTTGCAATGGCACTTGGGTCCTCACTAATACACAAAAAGTGCCACATTAAAGAGCCTCTGTTTAATCTCCTCGTATAATAAAGAAGGGGCAGGCATAATGACCCAGGTCAATGATTTTCTACTTAAACTAACACCAGGGGACGAGGAACAAGCAGCATGTGTGCCACAGCAAAAGGTAGGTGAGCCACACTATTAGGCTATTAATGAAAGTTGACTTTGCACACACACTCCAGCTTTATCCTGGGACAAATTCTCACACTAAATGGATAAAACTCCATTTAAAGTTTTGAAAAACACTAGGAGCGTCAGAACAGGCACAGTTTGGCTTGAACCCCGTGTGATCCACGTGAGTTCTGCAGGGCATCATGTCACGCTAACTCTTAAAAAAAAACATCATCTTGCTTATTACACTTCATGGAGGAAGTATTAATTATAGTTTGCAGATGTAAGTTTATTGTATCTGGACAGGAAATGACAAACACTTTGGAGCACTGTGTCAGCTCATAGGAAAGGGTAAAATTTATTGTGTGTCTAACAAGGTGAAGCTCGGACTCATGAATTATTGATTCTTCTTTTGCACAGCTCTGTTCTGAAGTGGTTAGGATGCCTCGTCAGTGATGAGAATGTAGACACCCAGTAGAGTATTTTAAAATTAATGTAACAAGCTTTAATTTGCAAACTTTAGAGATGACGATTATTAATTTACAGACAGACGTCTTGTTTAATAACTTGTAGAAACATCATGAAAGCATGCATGTATATTATGAAATTTTAAAAAAAGCAGCTTCCTGGAAAGCAGTGAAATTACCAGGTAAAGATAAAATTAGATGCACAGTTAATGGTAGATGCCTAATGTGACTCACAAATTCCAGGAAGAATTAGCTAGTGGCAATAAAAAAGAGAATGTTAAAAAAAAGACGAGCTGACTCAGAGTACTTAAAGTCTCTACAGGTCGCATAAAATCATAAAAAGCATAGCTCCAATTTAGATAAAGATAACATAATATATTTATGTAATCATAATTATGTAGAGCACATTTGGCCAGATGTTACAGTGTGATTACAAAGCATAAAATGTAATAAAAATCAATCCAGAGATGAAAAAATATGCATTGAAAAACACTTAAATGTAACATTTTATTTCAAAACAGTACACAAAGTACATAAATACATGGAAAAAAACCCCAAAAAAACCAAATCTGCCACACGTGTCTAAACATCCATCCATCCATTTTCTTCCATTTATCCAATTCAGTGTGATGAGGGGACTGGAGTGTAGCCCAGTTGTCACAGGGTGAGAGGCGGGTTACAAAGTGGATAGGTCGCTAATCTGTCACAGGACTAACACAGAGAGACAAACAACCATTCAGGGCCAATTTAGAATCAGCAGTTAACCTAACCCCACTTAATTCATGTGTTTGGACTGTGGAAGGACACCAGAACGCCACACAAAAGACAGAGTGGATTCTAACCCAGAACCTTCTCGCTTTAAGGCAGTACTAACAGTATCAACCACTATGCCACCAGGCTGTCCCATGTCTAAACAGATATGTTTTTATCTTCCATTTAAAAGAATCCATGAAACCAAGTCTTTTAGCAGGTGTGTGGGACAAACAGCAAATTTAGCATATTTGTCTGAGGGTAAAAGACAATACTACAATGCTCTGTGTGCATGAATAAAAATATTAAACTGGATCCTGAACGTGAGGAAGTATTTAACATAACCCACAAGACTGCCTAAGAGAGTAAAAGCATACTACGATTGTTGATAAACAACAATATGAAGGCATACACGAGCATCTTTAGCTGCACATTTAAAGCTCTAGTCTCAGTTTTCTGAGGTTTGTTATGTTCATCTGAACCTCCGTCTTTTCAGCGGTAGGCCATAAAAAATGGTAAATCATAAAATTAAGGCATTCTAGAAGCCAAGATAGGAGATAAGCTGCAATGACTTTGATGAAAAATAAAGCTAAATATCTATCTAAATTTTTGATAATGAGTACTTCAAAGGCAACAGAAAAAGGCCACCTAGGCACCTTGCAGTTATTGAGTCAGCCATGAACTCCTCAGACAGCCCGTTCTCACTCCAGAGGCTCCTCTGTTCACCACAGTATTATAAAGTCGAATGTAGAGCCAACATCCTAGCTAAATCTGACAGTTAAAGCTTTGTCCAAACTTGAAGGTGCAACTGGAAAATGATCATCAGCAAAGATAAAACAGAATTACCCAAAAAAAAAGGATGAAGTTGTTGCAAAGGCCCAGTCAAAATCCAGACCTCATTCTGACTTAAATGCTGTGGAAGGACCTTGTTAGAACTGTGCAAAAATAATGTCCTGCAAACCAAACCAAAGCTGTAGAGTGGGCTAAAAATTAATCCACAACAATGTTAGAAACCTTAGAACTGACAGAAGATGTGCCTTCTTTTTATCATGACATATACAGGACAGCAAAGGCCCAAGAACTGAGCCTTGTTGGACACCACAGGACAGCGGAGAGGAATCTGATGAAAACCCTACAGAACAAAAGAAGAAACCTCAGTCAATGAAATTAATTAAGGTGATGATCTATCTTGCAAACCCTCAGAAGACGACCTCCCAAACTCTGACTTAAACGTGTCGTTATTTTATTCCTTCCCATATTCTTTTTCTTTTTTTCAGTTTGTTGTTTGGTAAAAACCTCTCTAGAATAAGATCACAGCACACCCTGGCATCACCAAAAACCATAGTTACTACTATAGTATACGTATAGTTATAGTTATAGTATAATATGGTATTGCATTCAGTGGGCTAGAGGTTAACTTCATTTAACTTCATTTAGTAATGAAGGCAGTAATCACTGCCTCTGACAGAAAAATACAGTAAAGAAGAAAGAGGTGTCAAAATGCAGTTGTTGATAATAACAAAGGCGTTCTTGGGATTCATTTTTGAGGAAGAGATTATGTCTGCAAAGTAACCAGTCGAGGCTTCTTTTACCGAGGCTTTAAACTAATACAAGCGATCTTTAGAGCACAGACAGTGGAACTTGAACTCAGTGGCTTTCCACAGTATCTGGGTCCTTTCTTGGGTAGCAGACATGTGTTTATCTTTTTCTGTTCATATAGGATCCACCTCTTTTTGAAAATCCAGGGCTGTGACAAAATTGCTAAAGATGAATGGCAAATTATGAGTTCAACTGAACTCAATTTGAACATTTTCCATTCATAAATCCACTGTGCAGTTATTAGCACAAAAACAACTTCTCTCGTTGGCCATTGTGGTGTCATTTACTAACAGTATGAATACATGTTTTTCCTAGAATATATTGACTGTATGTTCCACAACTCAAAACCACTCGTGTAATCAGTGAAGACGTGTAATTTTTATTGCATGTGATAGTCGATGCTGAATAAACTGCACAAGCACAACCCTGCTGAACTGCTCTGTCACTCATTCTTTGTGGGAGTTAAATAACTTCCTCATTTCATGCTCACTTTGTAACGATGCAAATTTACAATGATTTTTACCGTGTTAAAAATATGAAGTCTTTTCTTTGTCCTCCTTGTGCTCATCTAGAAGTTTGTTGGATGGTTGAAATCATTCGCTCATCCACACTTCCTCTCTCTTTTGGCTAACTCTTTCGCACTCACGTCTCTCTTCCTCTCCACTCCTTAATGACTTCCTCTCTCACTCAATAATCCTGAATACCCTATTTGAAAGGTTCTGGCCCTTTCCAACTGGTCCTCCCACCAGCGCAAAGCCCTGCCAGGCTCCTCAAAGCCTCCCTATGCAAACACGACTATGTCTCATAACTGCTGCATCTGCTCCCAGTCAGACCTCCTGGATCTCCTGGCAGCATGAATTTAAAGCTGCCCGTCTGTCTCCCTTTTTCAAGGAACAAAATAACAATAATAATAATTTTTAAAGAGATATGATGAAGAGAGAGCAGTAGTTGGTAATTAAAGAGTTTCTAATCTCCTTTGGGGATAAGTAATCCCATTACACTTCCACATTGGATAATTGGCCAAGACGTTAAATAGACCACAGTTCATCAGCAAAATGTAATTTGAAACAGGTATTTCCCTCACTTTGTTGGGATTCATGACATGTTTAATTTGTGATGTGCTTCCTGATGTTGGGTGGGATCACACTGGCTCCTATCCCCTCTCCAGATGAAACTCTGGGTCAGCCTAGCACAGCGTGGACTCGACTCTTCAACAAGTTCTCAAATTGATTACTATGTTATCATATGGTACTGAAGCCAAGTAGAAGGAAAACTTCTCCAGTGAGAAATAACTCATGTGTTCCAACAACAGTCTATTTCACAGTTGGACCAATTTACTAGTGTCTGAACCCAGAATCATTTTGGGGTGTTTCTCACAGTTACTTTTCTTTTGAATGAAAACTGATCCGACTCATAAACAAATGTCAGCATTACTTCATTTAATCTTAGAGTATCTCATGCATCTCACATTACAACCATAAAATACAGCTGCTGTTTTTGTCTAAGCTGCTGTGTTGCCTTATAGTTGTGGCAGGTGTGTGAATAAATGCATGTTAACTGTACATTGGTTTTGTCACCTTTATGTAAAGCCCAGCGAAAACCCAACAATCAAAGGAAATATTCTAGGATGCTCGTACTTGGTGATTAGCTAGAAAGTGTTCGTAGACAAATCAGCATCTTCCATGT
Source organism: Copadichromis virginalis (assembly GCF_057382275.1). Classification (NCBI taxonomy): domain Eukaryota; kingdom Metazoa; phylum Chordata; class Actinopteri; order Cichliformes; family Cichlidae; genus Copadichromis; species Copadichromis virginalis. The sequence continues at coordinate 10,951,035 of NC_140626.1, read as the reverse complement.
AAACCATGGTCAAATGTTGCAATTTTCCAGTGGCCAAAGCAATCATAAACAGGTTTTTGGTGCAACACCCACAACCAACTGATTGCATTCAGCGACTGCCAACAAATTCCAGCGACCACGACCCAGTTCCATCGGGAACATTTATTTTTCCCTAGAGACTGGAAGTTTCCAGGGGGTTCCTGACTGAAATTATTTCCCCTAGGGATCAATAAAGTATTCTGATTCTGATGTCATGACTGAGGCCTAAGCACAATGAAGCATAACAAGTGTATGGTGATTTTTTTATAAACTCAGTTTTGAGTGAAAGGCTTGTATTTTATTAGGCTGTTACTTAGCATTAATTAGCAGAGATATGGGGTGCAACAATACTCGTATCGGTATTGAACCGTTCGATACAGTGTTTTCGGTTCGGTATGCATATATATCGAACAATACAAAATTTTAAATTTATTTGATCAACTTTTCTTCTGACGATGCTGTCTGTGTTGAGCGCTCAGTGGATCTGCGTTCGACTACTCCGCCTAGGCTGCACTGTCGAGCGCAGATCCACTAAGCGCAGCGCAAGTGAGAGCTCGTTGCAACATGGCAACTGCCTCAACGCTAAACGAAATTAAACTCTCTTTTCCAGAGATGAGTGATTTCTCGATCAGATAGATTTATTTTTTTCATTATTTTCTTGTTTCAGCAACATTAAATTTAAAACTGTACTTTTGAGTCAATATATATATTTATAATTTTAATAAATGACAAATTAAAAAGGCATGAACATTTTTTTGTATCGAAAAAATATTGAACCGTGACACCAAAGTATCGAACTGAACCAAACCGTGAATTTTGTGTATCGTTGCACCCCTAGTGTATATGTGTGTGTATATATATAGATAGATAGATAGATAGATAGATAGATAGATAGATAGATAGATAGATAGATAGATAGATATTTCGAAATCCACAAAGAGCCTTAATTTACTTGAAAGCTTAGTTTTATGAGCAATAATTCCCCCACCCCCGTGAAAAAAAGATACAGTTAGAAATTTCTGGTGAGACAAACGTAGGCAGCATGCCTACATAGGAAGTTGCACAGAACATTTCACATTATGCTCACCAAACCTCTAATTTTACCATTGCAAATTATGGCCTAGATCGACATTCAAGAGCAAATGACACAGGAAAGCAGTACATCTGGGTCCTTGGCTCCAGTCGTAGCCCATCAATGATGTGATTGCACCTCCTTCTAGGAAGTTTTGACATAAGGCAGACAGCTGATCTCCATTAACCCAGCCGTGATGTTACTATCCGTGCCATGTGGCTCCATCAGAGCTGGGCACTGGCTTGTTTAAACTTTGGACACAGGCAAACAGTAGAAATGGGTCAGCTTGGTATAAAAATAACCCGATTACAGCCCACACATTGCCATCGCTAAAACAGACTGGATATTTGCATAATAAATGTAGTCATGCAGTCAGCTTCACACCACCAAGAAATGATAGGGCTCCAGCGATCTGTATTAAGACATATGAAATATGTGCATGTGTGCAGCATGCTTCACCAGTTGACTCAAAAACCATAACCTGATGGATATCTATGAATGAGATCAACTATTTAGTCGTAGGGTGGTCAGTAGATTTGGCAGTGAGTCAGTTGGGAGGACAATGATTTTTTTGGCTTTGAATCCTGGCAGTCTAAACTGATAAAAGCATAAACCCCAGTGAAAGGGACATGGAGATAGAAGAGAGAGTGAGAGAGAGACAGAAAGAGAAGGTGTGGAGGAGGGCTGTGAAAATCAAAGCATGGGATAGCACACACTGCACGCTGTGTGTGGACTTAATGTTTCAACGCAAGTTGGGGCTGTGACTTCATTGCCATTATCTAAGAACTTTCAAATTACCTTTTAATCTGTGAAGTACAGACAGCACATCTATACATTATATTTATCCAGTTTACCAAAAAATGGACACAGGACATCCATACCTTTAATCTAGAATGTTTTCACTGATGTACACTCCCATACCGCCATTGCCTGGTTCGAAGTCCAGGATGAGAAAGGAGGATTGGGCGTGGGGCTAGCAACCTCACCATGGAAAAATGTTGGAAAAACATACCAGAAAAAATAATAACATTTATATTTCATGATCAGATGGTGAGTGGCTGCTGGAGGATGCTAACAGTCATATACAGGGATGATAGTAGGGTTGTCATAGTGACCAGTAGTTGGCACAGAGGGTAAATACTTGCAAACTACTTGCTAAGTGACAGTGAAATTGGTGCAAATGTTAGTGCTCAGATGTAGCACGTCTTACTTCTAGAAACAGTCATGAGTTTGAATTTAAGTGCATCATGTTCTTTAGTAACATTTGCCAATTTCCACTTCCAGTAATGGCAAATGTAACAAGGGTCTAAATATTGTAAAATGTAGTAGGCTCTTACTGCACCTAACCTTGGGGTTCCCACTTTAAATTGTCCTTGAAGACTAACTTTAAACAGTACTTAAAAAATTATTTTTGGATCTGATAAGGCTAGACACTGTAATCTTCAAAGTCCCAGCACTGGAAGCTTACAATGCACACACAGCACAAAAATGGCTTTGGGGAGATTTTCCCTTGTGATTGGTTGTGGTTACAGCAGCTCTGAAATCCTGTACCTGCCCTGCACTGAGTGTTTTCATAATTCTTCTATGGGGCAATAATTCCAACTGCGCAGCCACCCATGGGCCAAAAACCTCAAACCTATTTTCACCATAAAATTGGAAGTGGGTCAGTTGGTGCAGTTGGCAAACATGCTCTGAGTAGCCAAAATGTCTTTGTCAAACGTGCTCTTTTGGGACTGAGGCAGACTTACGTCATAACAGAGCTGTTAATAAGTTCAGTGTCAAAAACTGGAACAGAAGCATAACACTCAAGAAGGCAAAGGCCACTTCATATTTCCTGGATTAACGTAATGGTGGTATATGAAAAACATATTTAGTTTGTGTTCTGTGGTCAGTAAATTTTAAAAGATGACTGTAAATTTGGCGACAGTAAGATGGACCTTGTAAAGCCTTGAGCTGAGCCTTTTAGCTGTTGCCATCTTGTTGTTTTGAAAGTGGATATAATGAGGTTTGACTGAAGACCAAAGAAAACTGCATGTTCATATGGTAAAACCCTATAACAGTGGTGTCCAAACCTAGGCTTGGAGGGCTGGTGTCCTGCAGGTTTTAGATGTGTCCTTGATCATCACAGCTGATTTAAATGGCTAAATGACCTCCTCATGTCTTGACGTTCTCCAAAGGCTGGTAATGAACTAATCATTTGATTCAGGTGTGAGATCTAAAACCTGCAGGACACCTCGAGGCCTGGAGATGGCCAAGCCTGCCCTATAAATTACAAGGAAGCCCTGCTTTAACATCTTTTTTGACACTAATGGGAACATATGGAACAAGAACAACATCTAACAGATTAAGCCTCTGTTATTGTCGGTAGATTTTATTAACTGTGAACAGAACCGGGGTGTTTCCCAATGTTTCCAGCTTGAATGTTAACTGTAACCAGTTATTGGCGTAGTGTTGTCATAAATGGCCAGAGTTGTATTGCTTCTCATCATTGCTACAAAAAAATGTTAATATATTTATTCTCATACTGAGCCATTAATATTGCAAACAGCACCAATGAATGTGTTTTGTATAGACACAACAAAAAAGAATTGTATACATTATTTATTGATAGAGTTTTTTGTTTACTTTTGATATGTTATAATGAAGAAGCAGAGAAAAATGCCTCAGAAAATTAAACAAGAGTGCTGTGTTTCCACCAGGGTTCGAGGATTTTTTTAAAAATAGGGGTTCGGTGAGGACAGGAAATCAGAATATTTGAAATAAATAAAATGAACCAAATGAGTGTAGAAAATATTTACATTTTTCAGGCTCTACTGCTGTAGGACTGCAAGGAAAGTAAAACATTTTTTCCCCTTAATAAGTTATATTTAGGACCTGTTGCAGTTATTAACCTAAACTACATGCTGTTAGCTTATGCTACTGTCAGAGTAGCTAACAGTAGCTTAGCAGCTAACTTTAGCTTAGTACTTAAAGTAGTAATATTTCAAGACTAGTAAGGCTGTCTTGAAATAAACTGACAATTATTATTGCAAATATGAAAAGAGAACTAGGTGTGGTTAGTTATACTTTCAGAGACCACCCTCCAGCTTCAACAGTTTAGGTGGGGGAGTTAGAGTATGTAGTATGTATGAGGTATCCACCCCCCAGAGAATGTTGTAGTTGTTTATTTGTTGCCACCACTCTCAGCACTGGAGCCCCCCAGGGGTGTGTTCTGAGCCCCCTGCTGTACTCTTTGTACACATATGACTGTGTGGCCACTACCAGCTCCACCACCATCATCAGGTTTGCTGACGACACCGTTGTGGTGGGCCTGATCTCTGATAACAATGAGACGGCCTACCTGAAGGAGATTAGGAATCTGGAGAACTGGTGCCGGAGGAACAACCTCCTTCTAAACGTCAGTAAGACAAAGGAGCTGATAGTGGACTTCAGCACTAAGCAGGAGAGGAACTACCAGACCCCCGTCATCAACGAGTGCCCAGTGGAGAGAGTGGACAGCTTCAAATACCTCGGAGTTCACATCACGCAGGACCTGTCATGGTCCTGTCACATCAACACCGTGGTGAAAAAGGCCCGTCAGCGTCTCTACCACCTCAGACGCTTGAGAGACTTCCAACTGCCCTCCAAGGTGCTCAGGAACTTTTACTCGTGCACCATAGAGAGCATCCTGACGGGGAACATCTTAACCTGGTTCGGGAACAGCACCATGCAGGACAGACGAGCTCTACAGAGGGTTGTGCGGTCAGCTGAGCGCACCATCCGCTCCGAGCTCCCTGACCTGCACTCAATCTACAGCAGGCGGTGCTGGACCAAGGCCAGGAGGATCGTGAAGGACCTCAGCCATCCCAACAATGGACTGTTCTCTCTGTTGAGGTCAGGAAAGCGATTCCGCTCCCTGAAGACCAACACAGAGAGACTGAGGAGGAGCTTCTTCCCGCAGGCAATACGGTCTCTCAATCACACCACCACACAGTACTGACCCACACATATAGTTCTTACACACACACTGGACATTCTGGACATTGTTTTCACTTCATCACTTAAATCACTTTAAGCATATTTGCACTGCACAAGACATAATGTGGATTGCACAACACTGGTCACTACATTCTTCATTTCCAGTTAATACAGTATATATGCTGGCTGTGACTTTGGATGATATTCCCAGCCTGTTGTCCAGCACAAAACAACTGCTGGATTAAAGCAAGTTCAGCAGTTAGAGAACTGTGACTGCATGAAAGTTGAGCAAGGCACTCACCACGCTACTGTGAGTAATTATGATTGATTATAGTTTCCTAAAGCGGTCCTTGTGTCGGTCATCTCCAAGCACTAAATTGGGTTTTTGCTCTGGGCAAAGCAGCATGTCACACAGGGCCACTTTAGGAGTGACTGTAGCCTACAGAACTGGGTAAGCCCAGAGCATTCGCAGTTAGCATATGAATTATTGCTACGTTATGTTAGATGAGCTTTATTCTTATTCTAAGTGTGACTGTGGTCTGTGGACTGAACAGGCTGAACAGTGAACACCTAGACCCTTCGGACTGCTGATTAAGCTTGGGGCCAGTCTGGGCCCCATAAGATTTTTCGAATGTTTCAGTTGTTGGCTCAGACTGGCTGGGGTCGTGAAGTGTGAAGTACAAGACTTAACAGTCAGCAAGTTTTTTTGTCCATTCAGCTCAAGGGAGGGAAAAAAATGACTTTATTTTTAACAGTACTACTCACACTGAAAGTTTGAACCAGCTTTGTCTGCTCCAGTCTGCATTAAACTTAATAAAGGTAACTCAGAAAGCGCGTTCTACACCACAGCTAATGTCCCTAAAATTGAATAGTTTGTTCCTTTGCACATCCTCCACATCTTCACCGAGTCTTGACTTGCTGATTAACAGACAAATGACTACGATCACACTACAATCACTTATTCTGTATTAGCTCTTGCCTTAGTGGAGAAATGACTTTTCAAATAATGTCAGTCATTTCATGCACAAGTTATATTTTGACATTTTCCCGTAAAACACCTTTTTTTGTTTTGATGCGTCAGTAGAATCCTGGAGGCTGCACAGAAAAGAGCAGCCTCAGAGCATCCTAGACATTTGTCTACAACAAAAGTGTTCTTCATCGGTATCCACTGTACTTTACCGCAAGTTACAATTTTGCTGAGATTCTCAACAAATTTCGTGTTAATTTCTGCATCATTTGGAGTTTTTTGCCTCTGAAAATCCATCAGTGCAAGCTGTTTCTTTAGAACTGCCTCAACTGAATCAATAACCATTTTAACCCGAACTGCAGCAGGCACAACAAGCAATTAACAGCAATAACATCAACTTGTTGTTGTATATTACTTATAGATTTAGCTAGGTGTCCATTTTAAACAGCTTGCTGACACAGAGCTACAATGTTATTTCTTTTGAATTGTGTTTCAAGTCTAACATTTACGTTCTTATAGCCTCATTTCCACCAGCTTCCAAGGAGAAATTCTATGTCTGTGTTGTTCCTACATCAGTCAATTAACTGCTTTACCTCTGTCACTAAAACTGTGCAGTATGTCTTTCCTTTGAGGCCTACAGGTAGTCTGGAATTTTCCATCTGCAGAACAGAATAAGAGGCTGAAAGGAGCTAAAATGGTGATGGGACCTACAGCACTGAGTGAAAAATTGTTTATGTAATATAAAAAAAATTGTGATCATAGCAGCTTTGATCTAGCTATTGTTAAGCTCAATCCTGAGGCAACAAGTTTTATCAATAGTATTATAAAAATGACAGTCGTATTCAGTGCCTACAATTAATTTGCTGCTGATACTGTTGGTTTTCTTACAATTTAACCCTGCTTCAGTGGACACTGTGCACAGCTGCAGGTACAAGTTTTAACAGTACATCTAATGTATGTAAATGAAAAAAGCAAAACAAAAAAAAACAACAACAACCAAAAAACATGATAGGGTAAATTAGCCCTAGGCCAAGAATAAGCATGAGCTGAAATATGCCGTGGGATAAACCATTATCCCGCAGATGCTTCTCAGATGAATGACCATATTTAAACAAAAGGGTTATGACATTAAAGGCCTTTAAAAATGTTAATTGCAAGCAAAAAAAAGCCCTGGGCTTCTAAACGCACATCTGCTTCAGCGGTTAACAAACTCTTCATGAGGAAGGCCACAGACGTACAGTATAGCTGATATGAACTGAAGACAGAAGGACTTTCAGATTGCGATCATTAAGGAAAACGAGTCTTGCTATTAGGCTGAGTGAACTGGGAGTTCTGGTGAGCAGACAGAGGAATCATGTTTCACTGGGCAGCAAATGCAAGAACGTTTCCGTCTTTTGTACGGTGCAGCACGAAACACAACTGGGAGCGTTCAGAGGAAAAGAGGTGGGCTTGCTGCGCTTGTTAACACCAAATAATGTAACCTCGTTAAAAAATGCCTCTTTTAAAGAGTGCACCTGCAGCTCAGACATTAAACTGGACATAAGACTGCCAATCTACAGCTGTTTCAAATCACTTCAAGCTGGAAATGAATTTTATCTGTTATCATCTGAAGTAAAAATAAGAAAGCATGATAACTGACTATTGCATTGCAGACTATTGCAATGACATATACAATATTGTCATTTATCACATTTCAACTGCGAATGATGTACTCATAGTTCACACTGTTTATATCGGTTTGATCCAATAAGAAAAAGTTATCATTGTCAAGCACACCAACACTGTCATGAATACCTGTTGTCATAAGACGGAGCCAGGTTGATACCAGTCTGCAATTGAATGGGAAGAGGATGGTAATTGCATGCAACCTGTTTCTGATAATACAGCAATTAACTACGGTAAATCATCAAAAATCATGTGCCAGTTGGTCTCTGCATAGACAAAAACTCACTATTAATTTAAACGCCCTTCAATGGCCTCCACAACATTTAAGTACCTGAGATCAGGGTCCATATGGAGCGGACATGAATAAAAAGAAGGGCAGGGATCGTATTAAGAAACATATGGGAGCTTTACAGATACATGCACAAACAAACTGACAAAGTGTACGTGCTTGTCAGGGAACAACCTGGCAGCCTCACCCCCTGGACAACATGTCATTTCCTGGCAACCCTTCCTACACACACATGTGACGGCATCACAGGAAGCTCACCTGCTGCTTTTGACCCTGACTCATAAACCAGAACCATAAACCAAACTGCCAACTGGGGTGAGGATGATGTACAACCTCCGTATGTGTGTGCTGCACCAGTTGGATTCCTGCACCAAGGCTGTTATAGGTCACATCCTTTGATATTTGCAATAAATTGACCTTTAATTCTAAGTCATATACAGCTAGTGTGATCTTCAGGTGCTGCATACACATGAGTATGATACATTAAGGCTAATTGCTGTAAACGCTTAAGAGAGCTCATTAACACAATCATCCGGGAGAAGAGGATGAAATTTTAAGATGAAACACATCTCCGGTGTTTAATTACGCAACTCCACAGACTCCGAAAAGTAGAGTTTCAACGTCATTCCCTTTCACTAGATATGGATAAATAACAGGATTGTTTTTGAAGGGCAGATAGGAGAGATGCTGGTGTTGGGCTAAACCATGTGTTTACACGCAGACAGACAGTCGATTTCACACTGTAAATCTTTCATTATGTAACTCCATAGAGGTTTACCACAGGTGGGAAAGCAGACTTTTAACTCTCAGTTTGGGTTGTCTCAAATGCGTGGTGTGGGTCAGCAATCTTCCCCTGGAGGATAATGAGCTCCCCTTGATGGGCAGCTCGCAGCGTGGAGGCAGGGGCACATCAAAATGCCACCGCAAATAAATTCAGGCTTCTTGTTTGTGTTCTCTGTAGCAGCAAACAAATCTATCGAAAACATATTCACGATAAGAAGATATATTAATTTTAAAGGTCAGACCTGTCTGAAGTAGGCAGCTGAAGATATCTGCAAATATTACATTATCCATGTATTGAAACGCTTGATGCTGGAAGGTGTCCGCTGGATAAACAAATGTGCAGTCAACCGATCGAGCGGTGGGCCTCTGCATGCAGACGGAGGCTCGAAGTTTGAGCTGTTTCTTATTTAAGTCCACAGAAAGGAAAAGGGAGATTAGCAGAGGTGTGGACTCGAGTCACATGACTTGGACTCGAGTCAGACTCGAGTCATTAATTTTATGACTTTAGACTTGACTTGAAAAAATGTTCTAAGACTTGTGACTTGACTTGGACTTTTACACCAATGACCTGGGACTTGAATTGGACTTGAACCGGTTTACTTGAAAAGACTTGATATTTCACCCCAAATATAAAATTTAACATGCATATTATATAGAGATTGAAAATGTGACGTCATTCACGGGTAGAACCGCAAAGGACTCTGGGAACTCGTGGCAAGAGGTACTAGCGCACGCAGGCTTTCAATTGAAATCAGTAAAAAGAAACACAAAAATGGCAAGAAGCTGTTGTATTATTAACTGCAATAGCCGGTCGCATGACAGCCACAGGAAGCCGACGGGTAAAGAGATCGGTTGTTATCGGATTACGTCGTTGAAGAGAAATTGTTCGAACCATGTTTCCGAAGTAACAAAGACACGACGGATGGCCTGGATTGCAGCCATTCAAAGATCAAATATAACGTCCCAGAACCCTCCAGCTCACAGGTTAGTCTGCTCCAAGCATTTACACGAAGGTCAGTCTGCTGTTGTAGTTAATGCGTCATTTTTCATAACATAATTGGTGATATAGGTTACAAGCAAGTCTGGCGCTGAACAGAAATTGTCGCGCTATGCTCCTTTATTTATTGTGCATAAATAGTGAATTGTCCTGACACAATATTGCGTTTCGCTTCTGTTATTTTGGTACATTGACAAAAACATATACTTTTATTCACAGGATAAAACAGTTGTTTTGTATCACTAATTGCCCAGTACGATTACAGCATACAATATTATTGTCACTGCTACATTTCTGTGATGGATACCAGAAATTATTTCCACTACTAATTAATTACCGTTGAGCTCAAAGGTCCTATTAATAAACGGTTAACGAATGTGTATTTATGACGACGATTTGTGAGACTGGTAAACTTATGATATGTACGATGGTCTTTCGTTCTACACGGTGCATTTCAAGGTCCTGCACCCATCCGTCGGTAAACTGTACCTGGGCTTGTTGCAGTGACCTGAAGTTACTAAACTTCATGAGTGTATGCACTCACTCCAAGAACCGTATGATTATAAATATGCATATAAATGTGCTACGATGAGATAGCTGACTTCATCTAACTAGCAAATGTTGTCCAGGCTACGTTGGTGATGCAGTTTTTTTAATGTGTATGATATTTTTGTCATGCGATTTTAAAGCCGGTCCTACAACCGCATCCAAGAATAACATGCGGCTTATCTCAGAACTGTCGGTGAAAATTATTCTTGGAGCTAGGTTTAATTGAGCTGCATTTTAAAGAGGTGCAATTTCACAATTTGTGTATATTTTCTAAGTTCACTATTTTGTCATGTGTTGAGAAAAACACAGATTAAAAAATTACATGGTCTAATATTTACATTTAGCATAACTGCAACATGCTTTTTTTCGTTTTTTTGAATGACTCGAAAGGACTTGAAATTCTAAATTTCAGACTTGTGACTTTACTTGGACTTTTACACCAGTGACTTGAGACTCGACTCTGACTTGCCTGACATTACTTGAGACTTGACTTGAGACTTGAGGATAAAGACTTGAGACTTACTTGAGACTTGCAAAACAATGACTTGGTCCCACCTCTGGAGATTAGAATGTATGGAAACATCTGCAGACAACCACAGCTACTGTCTGTTTTTGAAGAGGGCTGATCCACCCCTGGGGATGCCATGTCCCGATCCAACACTGTGGTTTTTAGATTTTTATTATTTACTTCCTAATGAGAGCAGGAATAGTTCTCATTTAAGCAATATGCATCTCCTATTGGCCTCTTTGTTGAGGCATGTGAGGATATTGCAAATCTGTGTGAGTCTGGACTTTTCTGTGTGCACACTTGATGGACTTATAAGGCCCGCTGAGATCGCCATCATCATTAATCCCCATTACAAGAGCAAACAATGCTCAATAGCTCCCATTCTGTTTTCTTTTAATCCAGTCCATGTCATCCGCCACTGGTGGCCTGATGCGGAGCCAAGCAGCTGCTGCCATCAGCTTGCTATCATACTATCTTTGCCCCACATTGCTGTCTGCATTATTATCCACGTCACCCCAGTATGGGCTTCCAGCACATGACAGCTTAAAGTTTTATCTGAAGCTATGATTGCCAATCTGTGTGAGCTGTAATCAATGGCTAATAACCGTTCAGCCAGCCCAGCCAGTCGTTTGGACAGCCAGGTGCAATTGGATTATCTGATTGGGTCGTTTGCAATTTGTCTAGGCGGCTGGTGAGCTCTTTAGCCAGCTGCAGGGTGTATGTTCCAAGTGGCAACAGCATAATTGCTCTAGTGGTGCTTCAGGGGATGCGTGGGTGCCTGTGATACAAAAGGTCATAAGCTCAAAAACATGCAAACACAGAGTCAAACTGGACACAGGTACTAAAATCCAGGATTGAAGCTGTGTTTTTCTTCAAATGAACACATTTTTTGTGTGTATTTCCACAACATATGTGGTCAGATCAGCAGCAGTAGCAGAATTTGTATGGCTTTGGTGTAAAAAGATGTAATCTGTAATTTCCTTCAATATAAAAAAACAATGCAGTATATTAATTGTACCCCTGCCCACATATGTAACCTGGTCTTTTATGTCATATTTCACCAGCATAGCCGCTGCAGCCCGGTTATTAACTGGCACGCACGTATGAAACTATACATGCCCCATGTGAGCTTACACTTGACTAGCTGACAGTCTTTAAAATTTTAAAATTTTAATTATTTTATTTTTTGATGCCGCAAGAGTTAACGCTTTCTCATCTCTCTGATCTTTTAAGTTTGCACATTTCCTCTAGATTACTGAGATCAGCTCTGCAAAGGCAAAGGCTGTCCCGTGGTCCAGATTCAAGCACAGAGATCGGCTGTTTGCAGATGGTGCTCCCAAATTGTGGAATAAACTGCCCTTTCACATCAGGACCTCTCCAACATTAGACACGTTTGAAAAAAACATTTTTATTCTTTTGCTTTTATATCAGGAAGAGTTCATTTTATTTGTGTTGTTTTTACTTTAAACTTGAGTTTCTCACTAACTCACTCACTAAAACTCACTAAAAACTGTTTCTCACTAATAAAACCTTAACCGTAGGAAAGCAGACTTTTGAGTGGGTGCGTCTATCTTTAAGGTCATGATGTCTAATTGGGTGTAAAACATGGATTCTTGGGTTTCCACATCACTTTTACATTTATGTTTAAAAAATGCCAAATTGATCACAAAACAGCCTAAATAATTTCACCCACTAAACATAATTTCAACCTGTGAAACTATCCTCAAAACTGCTCAAGTGGGGAGAAGCCTGCCAGATGGACACATGGAATTTGTCATGGATCGTCTCACTTTTGGAGCCAGGCTCGTGTGGTCAATATTGAAACTGCAGTTTATGTTGCACTTCCACCCCAGCTTCGTTTTTCCAGTCCTTAAGGCTGCCGCTCAGTTTAAACTTGTCAGCTAGTGCTCCTGTGACACTCACAGGCTACAGAGTCTGACACGCTTCAGTCAGTAGCACACTAACAAGCCAACAGCATGTTACCTAGCAACATGAGATCTCAAGTGTCAGTCAACAGCTGCCTTGGAAAACACAATCTTTAAAGTGTTCAAGGTTTAGACAGTTTTCACAAAGAAAAGAAGAAAGAAAAGTGTCCAAAAACAATGGCATCTTCTTTTGAAAAGCACAGAACTATGATAGCAACAGCTGCCAGATCAGTACAGTACACAGAGTTTCACGTCGATGTCAAGGCAAAAGGAGCTGTCAGATGAACCACATTCACAGGGATCCAAAAAAATAGAAACAAACACTTTGTTTTTTCCGTGTGTCTGGTGTTACATTGGGATCTTTGGCTCTGAGTCTCTCTGCTCATCTCTTCATCCCTGACAGCCTCTTTGATTGAGATCATGCTGTCATCTGCTTTCAGTGTTACTCACACTCAGAAATGGGACGTGTCCCTCCCACTGCAATCTGTCTCTGTTACAGGGCTGACATCGGGGAGGACCTCTGGTCACTTTACACACTTTCTCTCTCTCTCTTTCTCTCTCTCTCGCTTTCCCCCTCTCTCCACCCACTTGTCATTTGGCGCCCAGATGGAGCCGTTGCAGGCGAAGGAAGCTTTAGCTGTGCATCCTACTTTTTCATGAAGAATCTGCTGCAAGGCAAAGAAGAGTGGGTTTGGGCGGTGGGGGGCAACATCAATGAGAAACTTAGTGCTGTGTCTAGTAGGGTAAGCAGTTAGGTTCAGAACCTCCACTGTGTCCTTTTGAAATGAAAGTTTTACCAAAGAAACTTGAAGATAAACATGCCACACGGTGCTTTCTACAGGCGCTACTTGCACACGAAAAGACTCTAGGTTTACACGGAGAATCGAGTTTATGAGATTTACCTGTTTCAGCAAACAGCTCTGAAGGAGTTGCATGCACTTTTTCAAACTGGTGCCACAGTTCTTCCCACGGGCTTATAATAAATTAATGGTGAAATTCCGAATCTGTCATATGGCGCTCCACCTTAATATTCAAGACTTCACATAGAGAAATGCAGTACTGTGCATTAGTACTTACCGTTTCATTCCCTGGGTTTTGTGTTTGTGTTAATAGTGCTTTATTAAATTTTAGCCCTTAGTATTGCACAATAATTCATCCATATACATGAGAGAAGGTTTTAAACTTTTAAACCTTCCTCCCTAAGCAGGCTACAAACTAAATCTCACAGAGGAGTAAATGTTACACGGTGTGTGTCACTGTATAATTACATTATATCATTTTCTAGGTTAGATGTGATGACTAACTGTTTGAGTGGTTGTTTAATCAGGCTTCTAGGTGAATTTGTGAAGTGTGAATGCATGCAGAGGCTGCTCGAGGAAGATATTTAGAGCTCCAGGAATATTTAACTTTTTGCTATCTCATAAGGCTCTCTATCTTGTTCTGATTCTTCATTCTCATTCCTGGCCTTAAATACAAGATCAGAGCCTTTTTCTACTTCTGTTCATTTATGGTGTGAAAGGCTAATAACAGTATAATCAAACACACAGCTACGAACACTCTTGCTCCATGTAGCTCAGTCGATACAGCTTGTTATTGTAAAGCCTGTGGTTTGTTCACCACATGAGACAGCTTCGCTGAAAATGCATGTTCTCCTTTGAACAAGGGCACCTGGCTCTGGAGCATCACGACAACATTCTGTGTGAGGATCTAAATGTATTCTACGCTAGATTCGACACAGCGAACACCATGAGACCGGACAGTGTGCGCACCGCGGATGACGTCAGTGCGCACACTGTGTCTGAGGAGGATGTGCGGAAGTGCTTCAGGAAGGTGAACGCGCGCAAAGCTACTGGTCCGGACGGGATTCCCGGCCGCGTCCTCAAGTCATGCGCGGCTCAGCTGGCTGGAGTGTTCACACACATCTTCAACCTTTCCCTCTCTCTGTCTGTAGTCCCAGCCTGCTTCAAAATGGCCACCGTCGTCCCTGTACCCAAATCCTCCACCATCTCCTCATTGAACGACTGGCGACCTGTAGCCCTGACCCCCATCGTAAGCAAATGCTTCGAGAAGCTGGTCAGGGACTTCATCTACTCTGCACTACCCGACTCACTGGACCCTCTACAGTTTGCATACCGCCACAACAGGTCCACTGATGATGCCATAGCCCTGACACTACACACTGCCCTGTCACACCTGGAGAAGAGAGACACGTATGTGAGAATGCTGTTTGTAGATTACAGCTCAGCATTCAATACCATCGTTCCCTCGAAGCTGGACAGGAAACTGCAGGATCTAGGACTGAGCAGCTCCCTCTGCAGCTGGATCCTTAGCTTCCTGTCTGACAGACGCCAGGTGGTCAGACTGGGCAGCATCACCTCATCCCCCATCACACTGAACACTGGTGCTCCACAGGGGTGTGTACTGAGCCCTCTCCTGTACTCACTCTACACCTACGACTGCACAGCCACTAACAACTCCAACATCATTGTGAAGTTTGCGGACGACACTACAGTGGTGGGTCTTATCACCAACGGTGATGAGACGGCTTACAGGGAGGAGGTCAGCGCCCTGACCCACTGGTGTCAAGACAACCATCTCACCCTCAACGTCGCAAAGACAAAGGAGTTGATAGTGGACTTCCGGAGGTGCAGAGAAGTACACACCCCCATCACCATCAACGGCGCTGCTGTGGAGAGAGTGAGCAGCTTCCGGTTCCTTGGCGTACACCTGGCTGAGGATCTTACGTGGTCAGTACACACAAACAAAACAGTGAAGAAGGCGCAGCAGCGCCTCTTCTTTCTCAGGAGACTGAAAAGATTCGGCATGAGCCCCCGCATCCTCAGGACCTTCTATCACTGTGCCATTGAGAGCATCCTCACTGGATGCATCACCACCTGGTATGGCAACAGCACCGCCTATAACTGCAAAGCTCTCCAGCGAGTAGTGCGGTGCTCTGAACGGATAATTGGAGGTGAGCTTCCCTCCCTCCAAGACATCTACAGGAAGCGGTGCCTGAGGAAAGCGGGGAGGATCATCAAGGACTCCAGTCACCCCAGCCATAAACTGTTCAGACTACTTCCATCAGGAAGGAGGTTCTGCAGCATCCGGTCCCGTACCAGCAGACTGAGAGACAGCTTTTTCCATCAGGCCATCAGACTGCTGAACACTTCATAGACACCTCACCTTCACTACTAGAACTTCAACATTATGCACTCCACACTGTATATAAATGCCACTTGTTTTGCACATATTCAACTCTGTATATTTTATTATTATTATTATTATTATTATTATTATTCTTTTTTTTTTTTTTTTTACTATTTAATTTGTAAAAATGTGTATACACACACACACACACACACACACACACACACACACACACAGGAAAATATTTAGTATACACATCCAGAAATGCATACACTATTATATATTGTACATATATTTATTAGTTTCAGGTTGGCCATTCTTGTATTTTGCTCGTTTGTGTTGTTGTGTTTGCACATCTCTGTTGCTTGTGGGGCTCGCACACAAGATTTGATTTGATTTGGATGATCCTGTAAAGGGGGGTCGCTCACTGTGGAGATGAAATGTGTTTCAGCATGTTGTCAGAAACAAAAACAACAAGAGGCCCATCGAAGGAATCCCATCAGGGAGGAACCGAGGAGCTTGGATTGGATTACAGGTCATCCGCACAACGTATCCTCCCTCACAGTCTGTACGTCCCAGGTTCTCAGGGAAAAATAGTCCCGCACAGCTTTTTCGTCTCACTCGACAACATGCAACTTTAAACCGAGGCCAAGAATCTGGCCTCGAAGGAGCACTGCTCAGTCAACTCCTGGATGCAGTTCCTCTGGACTTTCTCAACATGTTTCCTGCAATGTATGTATTTATTAAAGAAAATACACTGGTGATACTGAACTGGAAAAAGCAGAGGAAATAGTGATTATAACACGCTAAATACTTCACCTCTCAGTTTATTAGCCAAATTTCTACAGTGTGGAGATGGATATTAATTTGATTTTTATTACACAAAATGATGAAAGCACGATGATGAAGTTTAAACTGAAATAGACGTAACTACATTATGCTGCTAATGCAACTTTGGCTCTTTGCAGCCATCTGCACAGTCAGCATGCTAATGCTAAGCTAGCCAAGAACCCATAGTTATGCTAAAACTGAGTGCATGCTGTTCCCAAACCGGCAACCAGAGCCTGAACTTCAACAGATAACAAACTGATGAGCAGTCAGGCTGCAGCTTCCATTTCTACCTGCTCATGTTTCTAAAGTGGAATCACCGTGGCGATTGCTTTAAAATCTCTTTAGGTTAGTTTTCTCCGTTTTTGTTGTTTTGTTGACTTTGTCTTCATACCTATCTAGTAAGAGAAAGATCATATGTGTGACCCGTGGTAGGTACCTATTTAAAATAGGACAGAGCCGTAGGCGCACAGTCAGTTTAAAAGAGTTTAATTTTTAATACAAAATAAAAGAAACAGTGTAACAGCAGCACCTAAAAACAATTAAAAACGTTACCTTATTAAAAAACGATAAGACTGTATGATTGCCCGTGAGGCAGGACAAGCGCTGCGGAGAACAGTTTAAAAACAAATCAACATAGCACACAGGTTAAAAATGGACGGCAACTCACACATGACCCCAAATGGGTAAAACACTATAGAAAAAAAAGGCAAATCTTCGGTGCCGTCTTCACTCGGGCCCCCCGCTGTGCATGCAGGAGCGGGGAGACAAAAAAGGATTTGTTTTCCCTGCAGCGCCTTCACCGCCTGCGAATCAATATCTGTGGTGCCTACTGATACAGAAAAAGTAAAACAAAAAACCAAAACCATCGACAGCCGCAGCAGTCAGTCTGTCGGCTTACACCAGTTTAAAACAAATTAAAACACACTGATGTGTCGGGTCCTTTGCCCGCAGCCAGAAATCCACCTGGCAAAGCAGCAGCTCGGTACTCTGTGAATAAAAGGCAGGAGATCACTAGCTGGACAATAAAACACAGGAATATTCCTCCACTGAATTGGTTTTGTTACCTGTCCACAAGTTCGTGTCACACCCTAATAAATGTGGGTCAGTGGCGATGAAGTCCACTATACCGTTCTCACGGGAGCAATGTTTCCCACCTACAAGGGTGCAAATAACTGTAAACCTCTGCCAACAGCCAGAGCTCAAGTGGTACATTTTTGTGTAACCTACCGTTCTAACAGAAGTTTAGGGGAAGACCCGTATCAGACTTTCGTAGTTAAGAAACACCAACTTGCCCAACTCGGACCAAGCACTCGCAGTTTCAGGTTTGCAGAGGAATACCCAATTGCCCACACCTGCGCTTATGAAAGGAGCGAAGACCAGCTCCGCCCACCAGGGGTGGTCCCAAGTCTCCAGGTCTCACCTGTCACATTCTCCCCCCTGGTTTTTGCATTGGCGACCCGACAATAAAACTTTAAAGCCACGGTCTATAAAAAGCTGTAACTGAATGTACACTAGGTGGCCTGGCTTCAGCTGATTGGGGCAGATGATGTGGATTGGAATGGTGGCCAGCTGTTGAGCGTGTCGTTCTTCTAACTGTACCACTTTCAGCTAATGGAGTGGGGACACTACACTGTGGAGTCAGGGTACCAGGCTCAGTCCCACTGGACTGCGGCCTCATTACTATAGCCAGGTCTTCTGGGGGTTGTTGGGGACAAGTTGCAGAATCAGTTTGTACACTTTGGGGGTCACCTCTTGGGGACTCCCTTCGTTGCCACACATAAAAGTCTCCCTCATCCTCAGACAAGGGTAACCGGTCAGGTGAACTTCTAGGGTTAGGAGTTTGCTGGAGCTCTGCCCTTATTTTCTCACAGATATCAGCAGGGATCGGCTTGATCAATTGTCTGTTAACCTGTCTTTTCTGTTCTGGATCATGGAGTGGGGCCACTGTATACACAGGACCAGCATCAGCAGGGGCACGGACAATACAATACGGTGTAACACCCCAAAAATCTTGGATTTTATTCCGTCCCCGAATGCTATGATCTCTCAAATACACTAACTGATGCAATGGCAAGGGGTCAGAAGCTGGGGCAGGTTGACGATCTGCACGCAGCGTCGCTGCTGCTTTGGTGCGGTTACTCACACCTTTATAAGCTACATCTAGACGTTTCTGATGCTCTTGGACCCAAGTGTGCACCGGGCCATGGGTGGGTTCCTCCACTCTGCCTAACAGGAAGTCAATTGGGAGCTGGGGCTCTTGGCCAAACATAAGAAAATAGGGTGACTCACCGGTAGTTTGATGGATTGTGGTATTGTAAGCAAAGGTGAGCTGCTGTAAATACATGGGCCAATGACGCTTTTGCTCAGGGGGCAGGGTTCTCAACAGATCATGCAGAGTCCGATTAAAACGCTCACACTGGCCATTACCTTGTGGGTGGTAAGGAGTGGTGCGAGTCTTTTCCACACCATATAACTGGCATAGCTGCTGAACTAATGCTCCTTCAAAACTCCTCCCCTGATCGGAGTGGATCCTAGAGGGAACACCAAAGCGATAAAACCACTCATAAACCAAAACACTGGCCACAGTAGTTGCCTTTTGATCCTTAGTAGAAATGGCCTGAGTGAACTTTGAAAACACATCAGTAAGAATCAATACATTTTCACGGCCATCAACGGAGGGTTCAAGGCATGTGAAATCAATTGCCAGAATCTGATTGGGCCTCGCAGCCATGAGGTGACCCATGGTTGTTTTAGGTTTGGGATAAACTGCTTTAGCCTGCGCACAACGTTCACATTGCTGACAGTAATCCTGAACCTCCTTAGACATACCTGGCCAATAACACCTCTTGCGTATCAAGTCTGCAGTCCTGTCAGTTCCCTGATGACCATGGTCATTATGCAAGCCATGTAAAACCTCATTCTTGAGACTCTGAGGGACCACTAATTGGCACACTGGTTCCCCCCCATCTGGCTGAAAGATCTGCCGATAAAGGACGCCCTCCTTTTCTACCAGTTTCCTCCACTGGCGCAACATTTCCAGCACTGCTGCTGGCAAATCTCTTCTCTCCTGGCGAGTAGGGCCAGTTCCTCTGTGCCAAAACTTCAAAAAACCACTAATCGTGGGGTCCTCCCTCTGCAAAGTAGCAAGGTCTGCAAGTGAATGAGAGGGTAAAACCGAAATCATAGATTGGATTACTTGCTGGGGTGGTAAAACTGTTTGCACTAAAGAGTCTGGAAGGGAAGTACCAGGAAGCAGTGTTTCTAAAGACACAGTTTGATCGGATGGCTGACACTGTCGGGACAAAGCATCTGCATTGCCATTTGTACGACCCGGACGATACTTAATTGAAAAATCAAAAGAAGAGAGCTGAGCCGCCCAGCGCTGTTCCAAAGCTCCAAGCTTTGCTGTAGTCAGATGGCTCAAGGGGTTGTTGTCTGTATAGACAACACACCTGTTACCCAGCAAATATTCTCTGAATTTTTCAGTCATAGCCCATTTCAAGGCTAGGAATTCAAGTTTCATGGAGCTGTAATTGGACATGTTACGTTCCGTGGGCTTTAGCCCTCGACTAGCATAAGCTATAGGACGCACCTTGCCATCAGCTTGCTGTTGTGAAAGCACTGCCCCCAGACCCCAGTGGCTGGCATCAACCTCCAAGATAAAAGGTTGTGAAAAATTAGCATAAGCCAATACGGGGGAATGCACCAACCGAGCTTTCAACTCTTGAAAGCTATTTTCACACTGCTCGGTCCAAACTTCCTGCAATGCACGCTTGGAGGGGCGTTTGTGCTTAGTCCCAGCCAGTTCGGCCACCAGCTGGTGGAGCGGAGCAGCTAGGGATGCAAAACCTGGAACAAAGCGGCGATAGTAACTAGCAAACCCTAAGAATGATCTCAATTCAGCAACAGAGCTAGGAGTTTGCCAATTAGACACCGCAGATATTTTGTCTGGGTCCGTGGCTACCCCGTCCTTGGAGATCACATGCCCAAGGTACTTTACCTCTGTCTGCAGAAAACAGCATTTTTCCAACTTGGCCTTCAAGTTTTGTACCCGCAAGGTCTCCAGTACTGCTCCTAGGCGCTGAATATGCTCGTCTACTGTGGTAGAGAAGACAATCACATCATCCAAGTACAACAACAAAGACTGGTGATTCTGGGAACCAAACATTCGCTCCATCAATCTCTGAAAGGTGCTTGGTGCATTACAGAGGCCAAACGGCATGCGGTTGAACTCAAATAACCCAAAAGGAGTACAGAAAGCAGTTTTCTTTTTGTCTGGCTCAGCAACAGGGACCTGATTGTAGCCACTAGCCAAGTCCAAGGTAGAGAACCAACATGCACCTGACAACACATCCAAGGACTCCTCAATTCGGGGCAAGGGAAAAGCATCCTTCCTAGTCCTTGAGTTCAGCAGACGGTAATCCACACAAAGCCTAATACTGGAGTCCTTCTTTTGTACTACCACGATTGGGGATGCAAAAGGGCTACAACTTTCTCTGATCACCTGACTCTCCAACAGGTGTTGAATATGGGCCTTAACGCTCTCATACTCTGAAGGTGGAATCCGTCGATACCGCTGGCGGACCGGAGTCTCATCTAAAAGTGGGATCTCATGAGTCATCAAATTGGTACACCCTAAGTCACCATCATGAGAAGAAAAAACAGATTGGTAGTCACGCAAAAGGGCCCTTACCCTGTCCTGATCCTGTACAGTGAGGGCTGAGAGATCAATTGCATTAATTGCAGTTTTCAGAGGGTTGGATTCCACACTCTGGGTTGCCATGGTAACACGTTTTTCCTCTCCCAAATCTTCCAAGAGCCTGGTCGAGCCATCCGATTGGCTGACAATTTCAACTTGGCACAAGGTGCCAAGCTGACTGCGAGGTGGCAAAATGGCCTCAGTTAATCCCACATTGGTAACTGGGATAAATGCAGTGCCACTGACCACCTGGACCAAAGCTGGAGAAGAAAGGAGACCATGAGGCAAACCGGCATCTAATGGTTCGAAAAGCGCTGTTCCAGTGTGTGCTGAAGGGACTTTCCGACATGTAGTTGGTACAAACTTCATTGTGCCTGCGGGGATGCAAATTTTTCTCCTACCCTTAACTCTCACTGGGCCACTAACTTGTGCTTCAGGCTGTAGCTGCGCTGTATGGCAACGCTGCAAAGCCTGCTGCCAAGGATCCTCCTGCACTAAAGGAAGGTCAAAAAGAGCAGAGCCATGTTCCAAAAACAGCTCCCTATAACACTCACGGATCACATTCATGCCGAGTACTCCACATATTTCTGAGTTGGGGCTGGGCTCCAAAGGATCTCTAACAACTAACACACCACGTTTCGGTATTTGCCTCCCTAACACTTGGCAATCAAGCTCCAGGTAGCCAACATAGGGAATATCTAGCCCATTAGCTGCCCGTAACCGCAGCCAATGGCATGCTTTCAGTTTCTCTGGACCCCAGTTCTTAAAATGTTTGGCAAAAAAACTCTCCGTGATGGTAGTGACCATGGATCCAGTGTCTAATAAACAGGAGACATCTACCCCTCCCATATTAATGGTAACCTTTGGACAGGAGCCTACCAACTTGGGTGGGGGACCAGACATTTGAGCATTACAACTGTTGGAGCCAGTTATGTCCCCATCTGATATGTGGCTCAGCATAACAGAGGGTGCTAGTTTTCCGCCTGCATGGAAAACGTACCCTGCCCAGATGAGCTCCTGCTAGGGGCTGTAGATTCAAAGGCTACTACCCTCTCATTATCACAGTCTTTAGCAAAATGGCCAGGCTTCTGACACCGTCTGCAAATAACCTGCCTTCCTCTCTGCGTGAACCTAGACTTACTTGATGTATGGGCAACTCTCAACTCATGTGTAAGCTGATCAATCTGGGCCTGCTGCCGTTTTAACATTTCCTTAACCTCTGCTAATTCTGACCCAATAGTATCCCTTGGCCCCTTTGTTTGTCCTGTATGCTGAATGCTGTAGACTGCTGGGACAGAATAAGTCCTGAACCGGCCGGGTTCTACTCCTACTCTGCCTTCCCGCTCCCACCTGAGGCCTTCATCTCTTAAAGTATGGAGGTCATAATCTGGATGTTCGCGAACAATCCTTTTAAGCTCGCGGCTCAAATTTCCATCCCGGACACCCTCTACAAACTGATCAGAAAGCAGTCTAGCAGCCTCAGGAATTCGCCTCTCTGGACAACTTTGGATCATTTTGTCCATGAGAGAAAACAATGCATGGGAGAATTCCCTCAGTGACTCTCCTTCTTGCTGCCTTCTTGCATAAAAAGCTTCCTTAACAGCAATAAAGGACATGGGGCAACCATACTGGCTAAGGAGAATATCAAAAATGCAGTCTGGATCTTCTCTTACTTGCTGGGACCTATATTTTATTTCCTCACGAGCATCACCAGTCAAATGATCATAGACATAATGGGCTCTATCAACAGGGGCAAGTCTACGAGTGCGCATTACAGATTTTATTTCCTCCACCCAACTTTGGACACCAATTTCCCCAGTTCCACTAAAAAGGGGGCACGACCTCTCTCTAGGGATATAAACCAGCCTCTCTTGGAGAGAGCCCTCCATAGAGGTAGAGTCATGAGGTCTACAGGGGCTAGAAATGCCTGATTGGGACTCCATAATAAAAAAAATAAAAACCCTCAACAGTAAGTGCCTACTGTGTTTAAATGCAGATTACACTTTGTTACCACCAGGATTTACCAGCTGCTGCTTTGCCTAAAAAAAAAAATAAATACAAATATAAAACAGTTTAAAACACACACCCATAAAAATAAAAATTTTACACAAACCAACTGACTAATCGCTGTGCACACCTAGAGGCTCGTCCTGTCCGACAACGCCAGTTTGTGACCCGTGGTAGGTACCTATTTAAAATAGGACAGAGCCGTAGGCGCACAGTCAGTTTAAAAGAGTTTAATTTTTAATACAAAATAAAAGAAACAGTGTAACAGCAGCACCTAAAAACAATTAAAAACGTTACCTTATTAAAAAACGATAAGACTGTACGATTGCCCGTGAGGCAGGACAAGCGCTGCGGAGAACAGTTTAAAAACAAATCAACATAGCACACAGGTTAAAAATGGACGGCAACTCACACATGACCCCAAATGGGTAAAACACTATAGAAAAAAAAGGCAAATCTTCGGTGCCGTCTTCACTCGGGCCCCCCGCTGTGCATGCAGGAGCGGGGAGACAAAAAAGGATTTGTTTTCCCTGCAGCGCCTTCACCGCCTGCGAATCAATATCTGTGGTGCCTACTGATACAGAAAAAGTAAAACAAAAAACCAAAACCATCGACAGCCGCAGCAGTCAGTCTGTCGGCTTACACCAGTTTAAAACAAATTAAAACACACTGATGTGTCGGGTCCTTTGCCCGCAGCCAGAAATCCACCTGGCAAAGCAGCAGCTCGGTACTCTGTGAATAAAAGGCAGGAGATCACTAGCTGGACAATAAAACACAGGAATATTCCTCCACTGAATTGGTTTTGTTACCTGTCCACAAGTTCGTGTCACACCCTAATAAATGTGGGTCAGTGGCGATGAAGTCCACTATACCGTTCTCACGGGAGCAATGTTTCCCACCTACAAGGGTGCAAATAACTGTAAACCTCTGCCAACAGCCAGAGCTCAAGTGGTACATTTTTGTGTAACCTACCGTTCTAACAGAAGTTTAGGGGAAGACCCGTATCAGACTTTCGTAGTTAAGAAACACCAACTTGCCCAACTCGGACCAAGCACTCGCAGTTTCAGGTTTGCAGAGGAATACCCAATTGCCCACACCTGCGCTTATGAAAGGAGCGAAGACCAGCTCCGCCCACCAGGGGTGGTCCCAAGTCTCCAGGTCTCACCTGTCACATATGTGTCTGCATTAGGACAGGGATTTGTGTTCGTGTGTGGGACTGTAGCCTATAAGTTTGTATTGTAATTAGAAAACAGTGTGTTTCAGGTCTTTTAATGTCTTTAACGGGACCCAGTATGTTTGTTTCCAGCTACAAATACATATTCTGAGACTGTAGCAGAGAATCTACGCAGTATTTTCAGTTCAAAATGAATTTTTTATTGGACCTTGGAGCGGCCTCTCAGTTCATCTACTGTCTGAACCGAGCTGTCGCAGCCGCCTAGTCAACCTGTTTCTGATTTGCTGCCCCTCGTTTCGACAGCAGGTGCGTCGAAACGAGCAAACAGCATCTGTACTGACAACCAAAAGCTGTGTGACCGAGGCATCATGTATAAGGAATTACACTCTCCCTGACACACTGATCCAAGAGTAGAAAAATTAGTCTGAGCGTTGAGATTTTGGCTCACAGTGATGTGAGCATTTTTAGAGTTGGGCCCGGAGGCTCTAAAGACCCGAATACAGTCTGTTTCAGTCTTTTCAGGTAAGCTTTGGTAGGTTCTGACTTCACAGAACTTTATGGAATTATTAACTCAAGGAGGAAAAGGTTGCAGTGTTCAGCATCACAGCTGAGGCGATATCCTCGTGTCTTCTCCTTTGGTTGTGGACATGAAAATTACAGATATGCTGCTTATTGGCTTTGTTCTTCCAGTAAATGGAAACAGTAAACACTGTCTTCCTATCAGAGCTTTCAATTCTGCATTAATACCGTCATCAGCAGAGATGGGCAGTAACGTTACTGTATTCCGACTACTTTTTTCAAGTAACGAGTAAAGTAAGGGATTACTATTGCAAAAACAGTAATTAGATTACTGTTACTTTCCCGTAGTAACGCTGCGTTACTGCGTTACTAAAACCGTGATTTTTTTGCGAGAGTGTCTCACGACAGTGACGTAAGCGAGTGTGACGTTCGTGACAACAGCTGTGTGCAGATCAACAATGGATCACATATCGAGTGCAGAGAGAGTATGAGCGTGCAGCGTTTAAAGCGTGGAAGTACTGACCTTACTTTGAGTTTAATTCCATAAAAAGTGACAAAAACATTAGTGTCCGCTGTGCGTGGGAAGAAAACTTCTTTTTACAGCGACAAAAACCCCTAAACTTTAATGGGAAACTCACAGAGAAACCCGTGGATTCTTCCACTGACCGCTGCACACCTGCACCAGGGTAAACCTCCACCTAGCCCTGGAAAAAGAGCCATGTGTCAGGTCAAACACAAATGCAAGAACAATCATGCCACTGTGCGATGTGTTCACTGCAACAGATACACATGTGGTAAATGCAGACCACAATGTTAATCCCCCGCAAGATGACAATTGCAATAAATGCCATTAGTTCAGGGAGGTCCATGAACCAATGAACATGCTCCGTGCACCACTCAGCAGGCCATTTGTAAATATGTGTACAAATGGTTGGTTTTTTGTACTGTTTTTATCAATAAATCTCAGCAACAAAGGACATACACCCATGTGTGTTGATTTCTCCCTAAGATGGCAAACTGAAACACTCCAAGTTGGTGACTTTTGGAGATTTATTTCCCTGGATGATTGAGAATGCATCAAGACGAACACAAAAGGAAGTTCACAGCTTTTAGCAGCTCCCCCACCCCCTCATCCACACACCCCCACTCCCCTCCCTCCAGAATTCCCAGGTAACAACCTAATTTACATATGAATGAGTAGCCAATTTAGCTTCCACTTGGCTGAAGCTAAAGCTTAGCTAAAAGCCTACCAGCCATTTGGCTGCTCTCCGGGTTTTAAAGGTAGAAAGGTAGAAGCCTGGCTTTGCAGGTGTTAATGGAGAAAGGTGAATGTAATGTAACAAGTAGTATAACAAACCACATTATCCTGGGAGTAATTAACAAACATGCTGCAATACTTCTAAGAAAGGTTTTCTGTGTAATATGTGTAATATATTACTTTTCTGGAGTAACAACTCCAACACTCAGTTTGTTTTAATATCACTTGTATAACTGTTTGTTAGGAAGCTTTCTAAAGTGTCATGGCTGAATAGCTATGCAATTTTATACTACATGCAATTTAACGCTACATTTATACTGTAAAGTATCTTCTTTTCTTTTTTTTACAATTTTATGAGAAAATTTCTCTACTGGCTTGCAGAATAAATACTGTGATTTAGTTGAATGTATTGTGCTCTTTTGTTGTTTTTATTAAATAACTGGATTGTTTCCATTTTGCTTTAAATAAGCTACTACCACACAGACAAAGAGGATGATACTGAAAATATTCTCTCTAAAATTCTGAAATCTTTGGATCAACATTCAGACAAATGAGTTTGTAGTCATGGCTTTAAAAATCACTTCAATAAGAATCATTTATCACCACGTATGCTCAAAGTACTTAAATAATGCCATGTATTATGTGAGTCATCAGGGACTCACAAACATTTTTTTGTGGTCTAAGACACCTTATCTGGAACATTTATACATGGCATGATGCTGTTATGTTGCTCAGCTTGAGTAATGCTTGTGCCAGTAGTTGACAGCACTCAGAATCCTAGATAACTTTTATAAATATGGTGCCACAGTTTTGAACTTGGCATATGCACACCCCCGAAACATTGTCAGAACTGGGATGCTCAGGCCCATACAAACATACTCTGTGTCATATTCATGTGACATTATGTGGTTCACTTTTAATGTTACAAGTAAATGTTTCTTTTTGAAAACGGATCTTTGATAATAACTTTGGCTCAAGTTGTTGGAATGAGAAACAGCAGTAGAGCTGGACATTGTCTTGCATTCTGATATAGCATCCAGAACCACATCCCACACAGAGAAGAAATGCTTCTGCTTGTTGTGAACAGTACTTTCTTAAATAAATGCTGAAAAAGCCCACAAAATAGTCCAGTGGCCCTGACTCTCTTTGCTTTAGGTTAATAGGCAGAATAGCTGAACATATTAATGTTTGCAGCTTTCCCACAGACTGGATAAACCCTTCCTTACACTTTTTTTTTTTAGTTTTGTTGGAAACAGCTCATTGTTGAGTATCACTTTTATTACATAAACAACAATGCAAGTGAGGAACTCAGCAATAGTACCAACCTGGATAGAGGCCCAAGTACATGCAATACATATAAAAACAGAGTAAGAGACCTATTTCTTATTCTCTCTGGGTCTGATTCTCTCTCCAGGTCATTAATGGTTCTTA
Source organism: Copadichromis virginalis (assembly GCF_057382275.1). Taxonomy (NCBI): domain Eukaryota; kingdom Metazoa; phylum Chordata; class Actinopteri; order Cichliformes; family Cichlidae; genus Copadichromis; species Copadichromis virginalis. The sequence goes on along the minus strand of NC_140626.1, from coordinate 10,923,239 downwards.
GAAACCTCTCCTCAACTCCAAGTGAAAGAAGACTCCCGAGAAGATTTAATGGCCTACTTGGATGGCAGCCCGCGTGCTGCTGTGTCAGTAGATGGACACTAGCTCTTCCAAATGTTCATTTTATCAAGGAAGAAATTTGGGATACTATTCTCTTAATGCCCTCTGGCAAAGCACCTGGTTTAGACAGGTTCTCATTAAACTTTTATAAAGTCTTGGCCTGAATTACACTCTATTCTAATGTCAACACTCCCCTGGAGAAGGACAATGGCAAAACAAGATTAGCAATTCCAAAGACCAATTAGTGCACTGAATGCATATTATAGCTCTTCATATTGACAAAAATATTTATATTTTGGCCATTTTCAAGCAATAAAACAATCGTTTGTGTCTGTTTCTGTCTGTTGGTCGCACCTTACAATCAGGAGGAACAGTATAGTTTTCATACTGGCAGTGGAACAGTGCAGCAACTCTTTATCCAAGAAAACCCAAGTTCATGTAGGATTTTACCCAATTAGTCAACATGTGTTCTGTGAACTAGGTGAATGCATAAAAGTGAAGCTGTCAGATTACAGGTTGATCTATGTTCACATGCTTATCTATGGCCATGGACCATAGGTAAGTCATGGCCAGGGAAAGGGAGCTAGACTGCTCCTCCCACTAGCACTCACTAAGGTAAGTGATGTCCACAAGAGAAAATATAATCTATGAACCTACCACCAGTGTCTGGTTAGACCTTTTAGAATCAATTCTAAAAACAGGGCTTTTCTAAAAGAATACAAAATCAACCACTTTAAAGGTACAGTCACACTTTTATATCGCTCCGCCATCTTGAATACAGTGGCAGAGATGGACATTGCTGTTCTCATTTTATGTACGGTATGTGGCTAGAGACTGGCCACTGGCCACCAACTGGTAACTGGATAAAACACCATCTTCTCCCTCCTCACTTCAAGTCTAATCTCCTGAACTTAACTCAGGGCTCTAACACATGAAAACTTGCAAATTCCCTGTGTTGTCACAATTACGTATTGTCAGCGGTTTGGACATGCAACCTGCTCTAAAAGAGCTAGCTAAACAACAATAGCTGATTATAAGCTAACAATATGTTAGCCAATGTAAGGCTTGAGAAAAAAATTACACTTTCTATCTTATAAACACTTTTACACTCTCAAATCATATGAGATATTATTCATTAAGTGTCTCAGTTGAGCAAATTTAGATCCACTATTTTTATTAACCCAAACTAACCACAGCTAACAGAGGCTAACAGTGGCTAACAGAAACACTTAGGATATCCTCAACAACTACCTAAGTACTGTTGTTATCAGACAGAAGTGAGATTAAAATGACAGCCCACACTCACTACACATGAACAGCGGCCTGCTGTAGTTAGGTTTATGTGCTTAAACTGGGAGCATTAAAAGGCATAAGTCATTTCACTGGATTCTGCAGTCTAGTACCATCTAACAAATTAACAAATTTCCCATGTGTGGGACTAATAAAGGTTATCTTATCTAGAGGTGAGATTTCAAGCACTGTAACTTCAGTATAGCTTGTTTACTTTATATATAGGTACATAAGAAAGTACACCTCTGAAGAGGTTGACTTGAAAGCCTGTAGCACCAAGTATTGAAAAAGGCGAACATCCAGTCTGACCTTGTTCAAAAATCCCCTTTAACAGCCCCCCATGTTGTTTTTACTCCTGAATTGAAGTATTTATGCTAAATAAAGCAAATACCTGCTATCCACAGCTTCATATTTTTTCTGTCTTATCTCACATCAACCAAACAAATATATTCCCCCAAATTTCAAGCAATTTTTTTGCGACTAGTCAAAGGTGTAATTTACTTTAGATCGAGCACTAATCACTGCTACATTTTTTAATCCAGACACTAAAACAGTTAATGCTTCTCGGCTGTCACCACTCATCCTTTATACTACACTGAACATGTGAGTTTAAATTAGAATGAGAAATTGATTTAGTATCACTTCCTGTTGTTTTATGGATGGAACTACTAACCCATTAATCAAGAATACAATCAAGGAACATAATTACATGCACTACATCTAGTATCAATAATACATTTAAATTAGTTTGAAAATCCAGAGCAACGTCTCACATTGCCGGCATATATCCAGTATTCCAGTATTCCAGTCCAGCTTCTTTCGATGCCAAGTCAACCTTGTCAACCTTTTGGAAGATTCATATGCTGTTCCTCCTCAGAGAAGTAGTTTGTGAAGCCTCCTGGTAGACAAATGTTGAAGGACTGACCTTTTCCAGCTCTCCTTTGCAGCTAAAAATAAGCACAGTAATAATGTACCTGACTGACGGGTGATGGTGAGAAATAAGAATGATTCAAAATGTTCCCTTGCATTTTTCACAACGCACAACACAACACATCAAACTTTTCAGTGTGTAGTTCCAAGAGGATGTTAATTTTCTTGCAATTTTCAAGAGTTTTTCCAGCCAGGACCTCTTCCAACAGAAGTACAAGTCAGACATTAAATCCAGTGAACCATGCAAAGTGCTTGCAAGTAGCCAGCGACACTTCAGTGGAAAATGTTGTATTGCAATAGGACTGGAAGTCTTCCAGAGCTTCTTACAAATATGAAAAGGATCATAAAACAACAGGTTGCTGTTCAGTTATTTTTTTTATTCTGCCCTAAGGCAAACTGTCTAAGGTACACTCAGAACTTGCTGAATCCCTGCATTGCAGCCATAACTGCTGCCTGCGCATCAGTATTGTGGAAACTTTTACGATGACAGTGCACCTGAAGTATGAGAGCAATAATAATAATCCTCATCCTAATATGCAGAGAAGGGCTGTAAGAGGACATTAGCCCCCTGCTGTTTGTGTCACTTGCTTTAGGAAGAAGCCATGAAAGTGTCTCGAAGAAAGAAAAACACCTAATCATCATCAATAAAATCCTTATACACCACTGCTTGTGTAGCAATGCCAGTTATGAGAGAACATGAAGATTTTATGGAGCCAGAGTATGCTGCAGCATAAAAATCAAGCTGGTATGATTGCCTTAGGGGAGTGTTTTTATGTCCAAACCCTGAAAAATTGGACACGCTGGGGGGTTATGGGTGTTATCAACCCCAGACACTCTGACGGAGATTGTCAGAACAAGCCCCATCTTCCTCTGTGAGTCCTGCAGAACTGTAGATTTTCAGCGGGGTCGCGGAGCACTTATAGGAGCAAGTAATTGAGTAGAATTTGATTCAACAAGCATGCCGCTCACCAGGTAGGAAATGCTACTCTGAGTCTCAGGGGGAGGTCAACTGAGACAGTTTACGATTTAGCTCAATATGTGCGATGAACTGCACTCGAGCCAAAAGGACAGAATCTCTTTCAGTGACGAGTCTTGCTCGGAGTAGTCGCATTGACTTTGCTGAACAGACTCAAACTCAGCTCCTGATAATTTTCAGTGTGGACTTGGTTTGTCAAGCGTGGGAGAGCTAAATAACATGTATGTGGCACTCACAGCTGTGCTCTACACTTGAGTTATAGCCCTCGTGTCTCTGATAGAGGGCTTCGGCCGACTGACAGCATCTCATTTGATCTCACTCTCCTCTTAAATCCCAAAGCACAGATATGTGTGACACGTACCAAAAGTGTCTTAAATGTGGGCAGATAGACCAGAAACTGATGAGCAGATTTAGTCACAAGACGCAAACATATCCTGGTGTCAGACAGACAGAAACATCTCATTACGCTCTGACTTTCATGTCTGAAGCCGGGCAAACACAAAAGAGGAGAGAATGGTAAATCAGGCCTTGTAAAAGTGTTGACTCGGCAGGGATATTATTAAATAGAAAGAGTTCGGAATAACTATTTAAAAGTAATACAGAATACCAGAGTCTTGCTGTATGACACTCCAGTACAAGTTATGTGTAATTTACATATAATTATATTTCTACTACACAGTGATGCAGAAAAGGTACCAAAACTTTGTGTACAAAACTCCACAAGAATGCAAGAAATGGAGGTGATAATATGTCTCACTGATTGCACAAATTAAATCTGTGCTCATGGTTAATCTCTTTAGGTTAGTGCTTCCATAGAGACTACTGTACATGTTCTTGATTATATCCTTGTTTGTAACTCCAGGCTTTCTCAAGGGTAACCCTGCCTTCAAATGGCTTATTCTTCAAGTGAGTGACTGGCTCAGTGAGACAGTGAAGAATGCCATCTATTCAGAAGCCCCTCGAGGTGAACAGGACGACACTCTAGGGAAGTCAGGCTATAGATTCACTCAATAGAGCTTTTTTCTGTAATATGGCAGTAGTTCTTTTTTGGAGCAATTGGAGCAAAGAACTGAAACTGGATTTTAGCTACATGCTGCCAAGTTTTGTAAAGTGTATTTTCTACTACGGAGAGGAATAGGACTTTATTTGATGTCTTAGTTACAGTCACACATCAAAAACAGTGTTTAGAAACAGCAGCACAAACAAAATTATTGTGATTATGTGAAATAAACTTGCCGTCTTGTTGCCGTTTAAATGGCTGATTCAAAGATGGGGATGTGGTTTGCGACTGCTGTTGTCATCAGTCAGTCTGCTATCAGTTTGTGATTCGATTTGCTCAAGTTGGCAATCTGTTTGTGGTAATACGGTGATTAACTGTGACAAACTGTGATAAATTCACAATATGTTGCTGTCTGTGTATACAGAAATTCATACTAATGGCTTACATTCAGAGCCCTGCCAAAACTTCAGAAATTACAAAATTACCCTTCAAATAGTGACTAACTGCAACATGGCATAGGACCTCAGCAACCTTGCTTTTATATAGGAATATAACCAGATCATAAGTAGCTCCCAGCTCAGAGTCGAGTACCTACCGCAAATCGACGCATTGTAGATGAGTTGTAGTCATGTACACAGACCGATCTGGATACAGTCACTCTGAGTAGGACTACCTGTGCAGTCACCTTGCGATAGAAAGTTGAAGACTCTTGGCAACTAGGTGGTCGCCTCAGTAACTTGTAATCAGTCACAGACACCAACAACCACAGATTTTTCCTTTTGCGAGGGAGGTCGCCATCCTGTTTTGACTGCAGTGTGACTGATGCATTTGCCTCCATGTGCAACACTGTAGCCAGCAGACATCCTTACCGCCCTGTGCACATATTTTTTAGGAAAGACGAAACATTTATAATGTTGATAAAATGCTTATCAAATGACAGCTGATGATTTTGAGAGTGCATATCAGTAAATTAGTTCTTATGCTCTGTACAAAGAGCATTTACCTGTGTAGATCCAACACCAATAGTACTGGAGTGCCAACAGGCTACAAATGAAAACCAGGAAGCTTTCTGCACTAACAAGCCTGGATCTTACCAATAGATTCTGGATATTCAGATGCAGATGCCGAGGTGCTAGTTGTTAAAATCCATTTTTGTCCCTGTTGTGTGTTGGGAAGTGTTACCTGTCAGGATGTTTCACAGTCTTACAAAGTTCTGCTTTTTTTGGAGAAAAAACAGATATTTAAATCATCCCAGTTCTATTCTTATTTTTGGCTTCTTGTCGTTGGATGCATGTGTATGGAACTTGTTGAAATACTGGATTTAAATGTTGTTTCACAAAACATCTTTAAAATTATGAAAATACCATCACATATACAAAATATCAAAGTATTTTAAAATATTATATAGATTTTTCTGACACTGTTTTTCAGCTAAAACAGCAGATAAAAATATTCTAACTGCAAATAACTGGCACATAAGTAACCAGGTGATGGTAGTTGATTAATGCTATACCAAATCCAGCTGTAATTCACCCACAAGGTGCTCAACGAGTAGTTTAGCAAATGTCTGCACGTCAGAACTGCAATAAAAAAACAATACTAACATCAATAGAGTTTTGCTAATGTTTTTTCTTTCTGGGTGGTTAAGAATTCAGGATATGATAGACAACAGGAATGTGGTTCAATCTAAATAAAAGCTTAAACCTACTATATCAGTAATAATATGCACATAGTTTGTGGTGGCAAATGCTGGCTGCTGTTAAATCAACGATCAGCTTTCATTGTTGCTGGTGGTGGCTTTGGTGTGTAATTTCACTAATACTTATACTACATAATAATACATATATAAAGATATTTTAGGACAATTTCAAAACTGTAATAATACTCTGTGCATTTTCTCTCAGACAATTTGCTCGAGTTTTGCTCCCTTTGTGACTATATTACATTTTGTCTCCGTTGTTCGTTATTCAAATATTTCACTCCCACTGCAGTCAAAGGTTATGACAGCATACGTGTTTAGTCATTTTCTCATAAATATGGTTATTTAACACACTCGTTTTGATGAATCCATCATTTGATTGAACAAACAGAACAAACACCACACCTACACCTTACACATGTCTCTACTGACCTTGTTCCCTAAGGTTTCTATTTAATTTTCTGGAAAAGCACATCTTTGATAATCATCGCTCCTGGTTGTATAATTGCCCATTTGGTAAAAAAGTAGTTGGAAATGTCAAAACATTCTGCTGCTTATCTCAGCAGCAAGAAAATGTTCCTTTTTTTCTCCTTCACAGCCTGAAAGGTTCTTGTTTTATCCATCTGGTGCTGCAGTCTGGGCCCAAACGGCCGATGACGAGATACTGCCTGCACTGTGCACTCTACGGGGAGAGACAGAGAGACGAAGAGCCGAGGAATCATACATAAGACAAGGTGGGTGGGTGAAGTCATCACGGCCTGTCCAGTGAGCATCAAAAACAGAACATTTGGGCCAAAGTGTTTCAGCTCAGTCTGATGGCTTTACATCTATACTCGGTATTTGGCACGATGCAGTATACACAGCATGTGTGTTTGATTATATCAGCAACAAACTGCTTTTCAGGAAATGTTTTAGGAGTTGTTTTTTTTCTTGGCCTACATAGGACTATTTCATGGAATTTGCCTTTCAATTGCTTTCTATATGCTTCACCACAAAAATGCATTTGTACTTTGGAGCAGTCGTTCCACGTGAAACGCTGAGCCTTCATGGGTCCCTTCAATCAGCGTCAGTTAAGATGAGTAATTAACGCTGGGCGGTCAGGGTTTTTGAATTTTATATTTGTGCCCAGTTAAATACAGTACCTTCGGACGAGGGGGGGTTTTCTTTTAAATGTGGAATGCATTATTTTTTGTTTTTGTTTCTGACTAGCAGTGCAGTGTTTTAGCAGACGATATTTAAACTTCTCAGTTCAGAGAAAGCTGTGAGTGACTCAGCATGTGCTGAAATAACAAGCCAAAAGTAACATCCAGTGGACACAAGTGTCTCCAAACTAGGGCAACCAGCTTTCCACTTCTGAGTGACAGATAAGAGCACCAAACTTTGGTAAGAAATCAATAACTGAGAGAACGAGTGCTATGCAGAAATGTGCCAAATGAGTCTTTTGCTCTCTTAAACAATAGAACGGTCATTAAAATAAATATCTAAAAAGTGTGCTGTGAATATTTTTTAATCAATATTCTTTTTATGCACTTCCTACAAGGATTGATTTCCTTCAGTATTTTTTCCACAGACATTATAGAGTCATGAATTCAACTGGTTAAATAACTTCAACGGTGAAGGTTGGATTTCAAAGTCTTTCTGTGCAGCTGTAGTTAATAACTCTTCAGCAGTTGTGGATTATGTAAGCTTGTTGTGTGCCCACTGCTCTACATCCAGTTGTAAAAACAGAACAGTTGTTAGTAGCCTTGAAAAAACTGTCCAAATGTGCAGAATTCTGACTGAAGCACATCTTCAATACAAGCAAATCATTGTCAGTTTCTCCTCAAACTGCCTGCGTGTTTCAGTGCGTGGAACATTCTGACCTTCCCGAGCAGAACTAAATGCAAATTGGCTCGGCAGGTTGACCAAAAACATAATATGACAAGTCTCTCCACTCGAAACCGTTCTGAAAGATGAATCTCAGTGACGAACACCGTCAGACTAGCTTTTCAGCTTGAGCAGGTGTTTTAGCTTAAAAGCTGCAGACACGAACAATGGCGATGATGTTCAACACAGACGCAGAGGATCCCTCTCCTAGAATGGTATTTCCCCTTTTCTGTCTAAGCTGGAAGCAATTTTAACAAAATGGGTTGGCCAGCTCTGTCTCTCTCTTTCCCTACGCTCACAGGCATATCCTATATCACAGGATCTCTGTAATGCACTTGCACACGCATATATAGATCTGTCTACTCACACACACACACGTGGTCCCTATACAGTATTTCTGCTTCTTTATAGTCTCTGTAGCTCTCCGAGATTTCCCTTTGATCTGCTTGACATGTTTCTGTTTTAAAGACCCATTTATGGTTTTTGGATAGAGAACGAGGCCAGATGAGGATCCAGGAATAAAGTGAAGAAGGTTTAGAGAATGTCTGAAAGTCTGAGATGACCTCCTGCCACTCATAAGATGATGAACTTGTACCGTTTCCATTAAGATTATGGTCAGCTGATACCACTCCCACTTTCAAAACTCCAGTGTTTTAAAACAGTGTGGCTGAAGCAAAGTAGACAGATGAATATTTACTATAAAAGATGTTGCCTAAGACATTTTGCACCATGTGGATTAAATTTAGGCTTGAGTGAGTGCACAACTGCAGACTAAAATGCAGTCCCGTGAAAAAAGAATGTTTCCACAGGACACTATGTGGAAAACTTAGTATATCTTTACTGTTTTCATAGAAATTAACAGGGTAAGTAGGAGCTTGTAGAGAAATGTGAGCTTTTTTACAAAGGCAGATTTTTTGGCAGTTTAGACACAATCTAACCCAGGAATGGACGTCGTAGTAAATTTACACCCTAGAAAATGTTCATGACAGTACAGTTAGAAGATGACTTAACAAGTATGACTTGTTTGTGTCAGGCGTCGTGTGGAGGCGAGGAAGAAGGAACCCAAACGCAGGACTCGCAGGTAGGTGCAGATTTATTGTGAGGAGTGGATGAACAGAACAAAGGGAGAAAATGGCTGGCTGGCTGGCTGGACAACTGACTGGAAGGCTGAATGGCTGGCTGAACGCAGGCGGAAACGACAACAGAACATCACATGAACATCAATGACACGACACCGATCGGATGGAACTGAGGACTTAAATACACGCTGGGTGATGAATGATTAGAAACCGGTGAGTACGCAGCTGAACTTAGTCTGACTAATGATACATGGAAATAACTGGAACACAATACGCAGGCGGTATGCTGACACGGAAAACATAGATGTGAAAATAAACTGAACATGACAAAACAGAAATCACTGGGTCAACGACCCAGGAACCCTGACAGTACCCCCCCCCTTCAAAGGCCGGCACCCGACGGCCAAACGAAAAAGAACCAGAACAGGGCGGGCGGAGGGGGCCCAGGACGGAGGGACGGAGCCCACACAGAGACAGTTCAGGTGGGTGGCTACGTGGCCCGAGGCCGAGACGAGACAGTTCAGGTGGGCGGCCACGGGGAAGGCAGCAGCGACCACTGAGCCGGTCCGGTGGGCGGCTGCGGCGGTCGAGATGAGACTGTTCCGGTGGACCGACCGTGCGGAAGGCAACGGCGGCGACGACAGCGCAGGTCCGGGGGCCGACCGTGCGGAAGGCAACGGCGGCGACGTGGACACAGTTCGGAAGGCCGGCCGTGCGGAAGGCAACGGCGGCCACTCCGGCGAAGGCGGTCCGGGGGCCGGCCGTGCGGAGGGCAACGGCGGCCACTCAGGCGAAGGCGGTCCGGGGGCCGGCCGTGCGGAGGGCAACGGCGCCCACTCAGGCGAAGGCGGTCCGGGGGCCGGCCGCGCGGAAGGCAACGGCGGCCACTCAGGCAAAGGCGGTCCGGGAGCCGGCCGCACGGAAGGCAGCGGCGGCGGCGAAGGAGACGACGAAGCAGTTCAGGGGGCCGACCGCGCGGAAGGCAGCGGCGGCTGTCCAGTGTTAGGCGTGCTGGCCATGGCCCGGTGGGCACAGGACCAGACGAGGCGGGTACAGGACCAGACGAGGCAGGACCAGGCGACGACGGGGCCGGACCAGGCGAAGCACAAGCTGGAGCTGCAGCAGGCGAAATAAAAGCCAAAGTCGAGGCTGGGCCAGACGAGGACGAAGGCTCTGAGGCTGGGCCAGACGAGGACGAAGGCTCTGAGGCTGGAGCCGGACCAGGCGGAGCAGAAGGCGATGCAGAGGCCGGGCCGGGCGTGGGTGCAGCTGAGGCAGAGGCCGGGCCGGGCGTGGGTGCAGCCGAGGCAGAGGCCGGGCGTGGGTGCAGCCGAGGCAGAGGCCGGGCCGGGCGAAGTTGAAGCCTCTGGCTGGAGACAGGCCGGGCCAGCGGGTGCGGAAACCCCTGGCTGAGGAGCAGCCGGGCCAGCAGGTGCGGAAACCCCTGGCTGAGGAGCAGCCGGGCCAGCGGGTGCGGAAACCCCTGGCTGAGGAGCAGCCGGGCCAGCAGGTGCGGAAACCCCTGGCTGAGGAGCAGGAGAGCTCACAGCTGGCTCTGGGTGCTGTGGCTGCAGGTCCGGGAACTGAACAGGATGGTAGACGGGCGACTGGGCTACAGGCTGGACAGGGGCAGACTGAGCTACAGGTGACTGGAGGGCAGGAGCAGACTGAGCTACAGGTGACTGGAGGGCAGGAGCAGACTGAGCTACAGGGGACTGGAGGGCAGGAGGAGACTGGACTACAGGGGACTGGAGGGCAGGAGAAGACTGAACTGCAGGTGAGGGAACTGACTGGAGTGGAGATGCTAAGGGATGAACAGGGGTAGGTGAGGCTGACGACGGAACTGAGGTTGGTGTGGCTACTGGCTGAGCTACAGATTGAGCTAGTGACGGAGATAAAATTACGGCTTGGGCTAGTAGGGCTGGTGCCTGGGTAGGGGACAGTTCAGCTAATCTAACTAGGGATAGTGCGAGGGCGTGAAAGGCTGGGTCAGGAAGTGGATGAAGTGGTGACGTAGCAGGTGAACCGGTTAGCTCTTCTAAGTCTCTAGGGAGGTCAGGCTGGGTTCTGGCTGCCCTCAGCCTGGGCGCTGGGACGGGCACGGGAGGCGGCTGGACACCAGTCACCCCCACCTGAGAAACAGAAGCGGGTGTGGAGTTAGACCGGGTCGCAGCTGCCCTCCTCCTGGGAGCTGGCACATGGCTGAATAATGGGTGTGGAAATAGTGACGGTGTGTGTGTTACTGGCAGGTGTATGGGAGAATGTTCGGGTTTTCCTGCCACCACTATTTACAGTCTTTGGAGGAGCAGAGCAGAAAAACTCTTCCCAGTCCACTTCCTCCTCTAGGAGGGAAACGTCCCATGAATCAAAGATGGGTTTATTATTGGGTTGAAGTGGAGAGTCAAACGAGGGTGGAAAACAGTCGCTGGAACTCACCACCAGGAATTGCTGAAAATAGTCCATTTTATGGCGGCGTGTGCGCCGCTTTCTCCGGGAAGAGGAAGCGGCCGGGATAAACAGCTGAGCCTCTGGCGCGGTAGCCTCCGTTGAGCCGAGGTGGGAGGCGTAGCCGTTGTGCCGTGGCGGTGGTGGAGGTCCGGCGAATGAGGCGGCAGGTGTGTGAGCGAGGAGCGGAGCGGCGAGAGAGGGAGCGGCCGAAACGCGGCGTGAAACGTCCACTCTCCGCGGCAAATGCTCCGGTGCAGGTGAGGCAGCAGGTGGGGGAACGCGGCGTCTCCGAGGCCCGCCCAGAGCCAAGCGAGTGCCCTCGAAGACGTGCTCTCGCTCCGCGAAGAGCCGCTGTTTTCCCCTGAGCTCCTTTGCCCAACGGGAAAGCGCTGCCTCCTGCCGCTCGTAGAGGTCCGAGTCCGCTGGGTTCCAATCGTGTCTTCGTGGCACGGGTCGTGTCATTCTGTCAGGCGTCGTGTGGAGGCGAGGAAGAAGGAACCCAAACGCAGGACTCGCAGGTAGGTGCAGATTTATTGTGAGGAGTGGATGAACAGAACAAAGGGAGAAAATGGCTGGCTGGCTGGCTGGACAACTGACTGGAAGGCTGAATGGCTGGCTGAACGCAGGCGGAAACGACAACAGAACATCACATGAACATCAATGACACGACACCGATCGGATGGAACTGAGGACTTAAATACACGCTGGGTGATGAATGATTAGAAACCGGTGAGTACGCAGCTGAACTTAGTCTGACTAATGATACATGGAAATAACTGGAACACAATACGCAGGCGGTATGCTGACACGGAAAACATAGATGTGAAAATAAACTGAACATGACAAAACAGAAATCACTGGGTCAACGACTAGGGCTGAACGATATATCGCATTTGCGATAATATCGCGACATGATCAAGTGCAATTTTCTAACCGCAAAGGCTGCGATTATACTCTGGACATGTCCAAATTCATGGGCTGCATCCTCCTGAGGCCGCATTTGTAGACCGATTACGTCACAGCGACGCGCCGAAGGCTGTCCAAATTACTACCATATCCCAGAATTCATAGCGCGGCCCAGCCAAACTCCAGTTTCCAGCAATGGCGGCCGCTACTAAGTTTTAAAATTACTCATACTAATCTTTCTGGGTCACAAAATAAACTTTTAACATATTTTCAGGCGAGAAAGTAGTTGTGTAAACATCAAATATCTGCTCGGTTTATCAAGATATCCCATATTTGCAAAAGTGCTTCGACGTTTTCAGAGGCGTCTGCTACCCACCAGCTCGACAGCTAGCCGGGAGCTCGAGGGTTACTGATGCGGCCGAGAACGGCACAACTCCCGGCACATCATTTTCAGATCACCGCGGAGTTTCGCTGCTCGGGTTAAACGTAATATATAAGTCACTTAGACAACCTAAAAATGTTATTGTTGGGCTTTTTTCAGTGTTTTGTTTGTTCGTGAGTAAATCGGTTTGGCTGAGATTAAAGTTATTAGATTAGATAAAATAAAACTTTATTAATCCCCCGGGTGGGTTCCTCCTTGGTTTTCACACAGCTGACTAAACGTCAAACAGAAAACTTATTAAACAGAAGTATGAGACAGTCGAGAATTTACGCCAGTGTCTGGTTATATTTTAGATAGCAAGAAGCAGACGGCCGAGTTTATTAAACTCCACCGAGACAGCGGTGACGCTAATCAGAACTAGCCTTCTGATTAGCTAATCAGAAGGCTAGTTCTGATTAGCTAATCAGAAGGCTAGACCGTCCAATTTCACGCCTTTAAACTTTAAAGGCGTGTTTGTGTGTGTGTTTATACAATTGCTATTATGTTTGCACTTTATGTGTAATGTTACTGACTGCAGAGATCAGTAAGATGTGTGTATTTTTTATTTATTAGTTTTATTTATTTAATATTATTTTTTAATTGAATGACTGTCTAGTAGTTCACAGATGTCGAAAAACTGAGTGTGGTAAAGCCACTGATTTTGTTTATGTATATTTCTGCAATCTGCACATTGTACTGACTTTCATTTTAATGTTTACACCAGGGTTCCTTGTCAGCACTTTATGCTCAGATGTTTGTAAGCTAAAAATAAACTATTGTGTATGTTCAAATATACTGTTGTGATTGAAGAAGTTAAATAAAAATGTCAGTCATCAATTCATGCATCACCTCATGTCATCATAACAGAGGTCTGTCTTCCAGGAAAGAACAGTTTAAAATTAATGTAATATAGTATTGGCCATACTATATGATGTATTGCTTGTCTTTGTTTAATAATACAGAAGACAAAGACCTTAAAAAATAATCGCATATCGCATCGCAATCGCAATATTGGGGCAAAAAATCGCAATTAGATTATTTTCCATAATCGTTCAGCCCTATCAACGACCCAGGAACCCTGACAGTTTGGAAGTGTTACCAAGAAAAAAGCCTGACTTATATATAGTGCTTTTCCACTTTACCCAATCAGACAAAGCGCTTTATACAACATGCCTGGTTCACCCAAAAAAACCCCATTCATACAAGCACTTTTTTTCTACACTTTAGCACCTTCTAGCTAACATTCACTGTCATGTTTCGGCTGTGTGGCAGGCAGGAGAGGACCCAAACACAAACTCACGGGGACAGAACTTGAACTCAAAAGCACAGCTTTAATTGCTGGAAAAATAGACCACAGGCAATACAAAACTAAACTGGGAAAGCTAATCATAAAGTATACCAGGAGACACGGGAAGAATCACACACAGCATGAGGGAGACTACGACACTGACAAAGCGAAACACAGGGCTCAAATACACAGAGGGATAACGAGGGAATGAGACACAGAAGGAGAGCACAGCTGGGAGTAATCAGGCTGGACGAGACAAAGGAAGCAAAACTAGAAACACTCACATGAGACATGGACCTTCAAAGTAAAACAGGAAACACTGATATAACATCATAAAGTATACCAGGAGACACGGGAAGAAACAAGGCCACAAAAACAAAATGTCCATCAAAAGCACAGGAGCACAGGGAACAGTTCACAACTCCTCAGGGGGCCGACCCGGAGGGTGACGGTCCAGAAATCCATAGTCCACTTGATCAGGGGGCCGGCCCGGAGGCTGACGGCACAGGAGTTCATAGCCAAACAGTTCCGGGGGCCGGCCATGCGGACGGCAACGGTGGCGACATGGAAACGGTTCAGGGGGCTGACCGTGCGGACGGCAACGGTGTAGAAAGAATTCAGGGGGCCGACCTCGACGCCGATGAAGTCCAGGTGGCGGCCCGGAAAGTGGCCGGCGATCCCGAGGTGCCGAGGCCGGACCAGGCATGGCAGAAGCAGAGGCCGAGGCCGGACCAGGCGACTGCGTGGGCAGAGACACGGAGGCCGCAGCTTGCGTGGATGAGGCTGCTGGTGGAGCGACAGGTGGCTGAACGGGCCCCTCGGACCCTCCAGCGGAGACAGGTGGCTGAACGGGCCCCTCGGACCCTCCAGCTGACGAGGCATGAGGCTGGACGGGCTCCTCGGGCCCTCCAGCTGACGTGGCATGAGGCTGGACCGGCTCCTCGGGCCCTCCAGCTGACGAGGCATGAGGCTGGACCGGCTCCTCGGGCCCTCCAGCTGAAGCAGTGGCAGGACCAGTAGGTGCAGAGACTACTGGCTGAACAGAAGGCTGAGCGGGTGATGGAACAAATGACTGAGCTAAACACTGGGGAGCTGGCTGAGCTTCACAGTGGGCTAAGGGCTGAGCTAACGGAAACACAGGAAAATTAACTCTGGACTGGGCTGCTAACAGAGCTAATGACCGAGCTATAGACTGAAAAGCATGCAGTAGTGATGGTGGTGATGGTTGTGGACTGTACTCTCCTGAGCCTCTGGAACACAGGGAGGACTGCTGGGCGGGGTTGACTGAGTCTTCAGCAGAAACAAGAACGGGTGCAGGCACCTGCCGGACACTAGCCGCTCCCACCCGAGGAGTAGGTATGGGTGCAGAGACGGGCTGTATCCTGGCTGACCTCACCCTGGGGACCGGCATGGGTGCAGGGGTGGACTGGTTCACAGCCCCCTTCACCCTGGAAGCCGGGACAGGCACCGGCAGGGCAACTGCCCTTCTCACCCGAGGAGCTGGTACGGGTGCAGAAACTGACAGAGCCTCAGCCGGCCTGGAAACCAGAGCAGGTTTTGACATCCTCGGGTTAACAGTTTTAGAGTGAGCTGACTTGGGGATGACTGAGCCAGACTTGACAAAACCTGTGTTTTAGACCTGGTGACATTGCTCACAGTTTTTCCTTTAAAAGCATTTACAGCCTTTGGCGAGTGCTTATTGTCTTTGATTTCTCCCTGTTCAAAGGGAGCAAAATGAAAAAAACTTTTCCCAGTCTATGTCATCGTCCAAAAGAGAGATTCCAACAGTGTCTGGGGTGAGTTTATTGTTCTTTTCAGTTATGGCTTCAGGTGGGATGTGTGAAAGGCAGTCACTATAACTCACCCCTGGGAGTTGCTCAGCAAGTGAAAAGTGACGGCAACGTGAGCGTCGCTTCCTCTGGGGTGAGGAAGCTGACGGGGCATACAGCTGAGCCTCTGACTTGCGGGACGGCAATGCAGAGGCTGGAGCGTGAGCATCGGAAGAAAAGCGGAGCACTCCCACCTGAAGCGGCCGAGGCTTGGGTGCGAGCGGGGCAACAGGCGGAGGCTTTTGGCAACTTCGGGGACCTCCAAAAGCCAGCCGAGTTCCGTGGAATATGTGCTCAAAATCCGGAGTGCGCCACGGCTTCCAGCGGAGCTCCTCCTCCAGCTGGGCGAGGGCTGCCTCCTGGCGCTCATACAGCTGAAAGCGGTTTGCTGGGTCCATGTAATGGTCGTAGTCTTCTGTCATGTTTCGGCTGTGTGGCAGGCAGGAGAGGACCCAAACGCAAACTCACGGGGACAGAACTTGAACTCAAAAGCACAGCTTTAATTGCTGGAAAAATAGACCACAGGCAATACAAAACTAAACTGGGAAAGCTAATCATAAAGTATACCAGGAGACACGGGAAGAATCACACACAGCATGAGGGAGACTACGACACTGACAAAGCGAAACACAGGGCTTAAATACACAGAGGGATAACGAGGGAATGAGACACAGAAGGAGAGCACAGCTGGGAGTAATCAGGCTGGACGAGACAAGGGAAGCAAAACTAGAAACACTCACATGAGACATGGACCTTCAAAGTAAAACAGGAAACACTGACTGAATTCTAAACATGCAAACTTAACAGCAACTGGGGAGACAACATAGGAACCTGAAACATGGTACAAAAACGTCACAGTGGACATAACATGGAACACAGGGAAGCCATATGACAAAGCCAAAGAACTAAACCTATGATAACCATAACAGACCTAGGGAAACAAGAAACAGTACAACAAAGGACTCAAGACATAAACCATAATATAAAAACACAAGATCTCTTCAAAATAAAATAGGAAACATAATGAGACGCAGACATGACAACCAGAACTTGACAACGTAAGACACAGACATGAAACACATGAAGAGCAGGGGAGACTTAACATGGGTTGGAAACACAAGGGGGAACTAAGCAAATGAACCTAGGAGACCTAATGAGCTTAAACATACTATAAACATCAAAATGAACTAAAACTCAAAACGCTGGGTCATAAGACCCAGGATCGTGACATTCACACAGTCCGATGGATGCATTGGAGGACAACTTGGAATATTTGGCATGCGGACTGGAGCAGCCAGTGATCAAACCACCAGTCTTATGATTAGTAGATATCACCTAAGCTACAGCCACCCCACTCCTGTCTAAAAAGAACATTACAACACTGCTTAGGTTTTCAGTGTTGCATCTGAACAAATCACAACACTGCTATAGATGCCAAAATGCACGGCACCATGTTAGGTAAAAACTAAACACAGAAGCCATCCATCCATCTTCTTTTGGATACAGGTGTGAGCCCATCCCTAAGCCTAGCCTATGTATATATGTAATGACAATATATTTACAGGGACACATCAAACTCCTTCCAATTAGATCCACTTCAAGGACTTTTAAAAAATTCAAACATGTTTGCCAGTTGTCCATGTAACAACCCAGGTTAAGATGGAACTATTTATATTATTATTATTATGAAAAATTGATAGCATGGCATTTGTTTCCAAATCCAAAACTTTAACAAAGCCAGAAGATTCTCTGTGCATAGCTTGAAAAAAAAGCATCCCAATTTTGTGCTCTGTATATTCTCAAACAG
Source organism: Copadichromis virginalis (assembly GCF_057382275.1). NCBI lineage: Eukaryota > Metazoa > Chordata > Actinopteri > Cichliformes > Cichlidae > Copadichromis > Copadichromis virginalis. Next base: position 10,905,643 of record NC_140626.1, on the reverse strand, counting down.
GGACGTATATAAGGAGCTACAGTGGTAAGTCATAACTGTTCTGAAGAAAACCTCTATGAACCAACAATATATACAAAATTACACTTCAGAGTGGTCTAGTTTGCATGCAACCTGGTTACTTTAAATTCATTCCCAAGGTCTCTGTAAGGCAGTGCTGGATGGGACTCAAGCTGAATATTTAATAACTACATGTTGTTTCATTGATTGCTTGTGAAATGCTGTTAGCCCAGTTTTGCAAGAGCATGGACTTTCACTCTGTGCACCGGGGAGGGCTGTGTGTGAAAGAACACGGGTGTTCTCCCCGTGACAGAGTGTGCATGCTTAAATAAAGAGAATGACAACTGGAAATGTCTGCTTCTGTTGGTATGCAGTGGGAGAAGTAGCTTTGTAGTAGGCCTAGCTTAAATTCTTAACTTTCTGTTTTTGCAGATTAATCAGTGTGGGATAAAATGTTATATAAACAGAACACAACGAGTTGAAACATGCTTCTTAAAAGAATGGAATATGGTTTGCATTTTTGTTTTTTTGTTTTTTAAGTTTAGTTTTTATGCTAAGCTATGATATTGCTTGCTAGTTGAAGACTCATAGCATAATGTTGTTAGCATACCATTGTGCTAAAAGTGTTTTACTTAAGTCCTCACCAAAAAATGTTCAAATATACATTCACTCATTTTGTTAGGTGGGTTCAGCTGCTCATTAACACAAGTATCTACTCAGCCAGTGAGATGCCAACAACTTAATCCCATGAAAACATGGTCAAAACAAGGGTCAGTATGGGGAAGGAAGGTGATTTAAGAGACTCTAAATGTGGCGTGGTTTTTGGTGCCAGGGAAGCTGGTTGAAGTATTTCAGAAGCTGATCTACTCCCACATAATCACCTCTAGAGTTTACAGAGAAAGAGAAAATATCCAGTGAGCAGTTATTCTCTGAGCAAAAATGTCTTGACCAAACTATCTTATTGATGCCAAGACATCAAAAATATCTTGGCATCAGTAAGATAGTTGGTCATTCTCTCCAGAGGTCAGGGGAGAATGACCAGACTGCATCAGGCTGAAATTAAGGCAACAGTAACTCAAATGACTAGTCATTACAACTAAGGTATGCAGAAACTCACACCTCTCCCATCACCTAAGAATGGGAGTCATCAAAATTGGACAACATAAGACTGGGAAAACACTTCCTGGTCTTCTGAATCTCAATCTATGTCGCAACTTTTGGTAGTTATGGTCAGAATTTGCAATAATTAAAGCATGGATTCCTCCTTATCTTGTACCAGCAGTTCAGGTTGCTGGTTGCATAATTGTGTAGGTGATATTTTCCTGGCACATGTTGGTCCCTTTAGTACCAACTGAGCATCACTGAAACACTGCAGCATACCTGAATATTGTTGCTGACCATGCCCATTGTCACCATGATTACTGCATCCAGCAGGGTGATACGGCACATCACAAAGATCAAATCATCTCAAACTGGTTTCTTGAGCACTCAAATGAGCTCTACAGTCACCAGATCTCAATCTAAAAGACCTTTAGTGATGTGGTGGAACAGGAGCTTCGCATTATGGATGTGCAGCTCATAAATGCTATCATGTTAATATGGATCGTTCCTATCTGAGGAATATTTCCAGAACCTTGCAGAGTCTATGCCACGAATAATTAAGGCAGTTTTGAAGGCATAACAGATTTATTTCAAGGAAAACTTTCATTTCAGGATGATGCATCTTAAGGGTGTCTGTAGTAGGCACATAAAATATTAGCCTCTATAGACATAGAGCAAATATGCACACCCCCAAAAACATGTCAGTTTGAGACTAACCATGCATCAGGTTATCCTTAAAAACCTCTGCACAGGGCGCACTAAAGGTTATGGGAGGCACTGAAAGGGCCACAGGGGTCTCCATGTTTATTTAAGGTGAAAACATCACTCAGTTTACATTCCTGCTTAGACTGAATGGACAAGCAGGACTGATTTGTTTTCATAACCAGTGAGCTGGTCTGTAGGACTTTTGTGGGCACAGAGAGCGGATCTTCTTATAAAATTCTTTATTTGGTCCCAGCAGGAAAAAAGTGTCCTTCTGTGAGTGACTGGAGTTACTACAGTCACTCACAGAAGGACACTTCATACTGGAAGAGGAATGCCTGTTAGTTAATCAGCAGCAGAGTTAGTTTTTCTCTCCTGCTGATTTCTGGGCCTGGCTGTTTTACTTACATCTGTACAATGAAATTTACAGAGATAGCTCCAAAGACAAGAAAAAAGTAGTGGTTTAAAAGAAAAAAAACTTCCAGTGACGACATTTTTTTCTTTTCTTTTTTAGCCGCATGTGGTTTTTGAAGAATATTCCACTGAGCAGTCCTGCTGTGCTGTTGATTGAATGGCTGGATAAAAACTGATGGAAAAGTGTGTCAGAGCCGGTCACATTTAGAAATCTGTGGGAATGTGTGGAGAATTGCTACCTCCCAATGGATTGCATTGAGAGGTAGCAATGCAATGCAATGCAATCCCAATGGATTGCATTGAGAGGTAGGAATGGGAGTTGACAGATTCCCCCTCGAGAATCTCTGTTTGCCCCTGCTCTCTGACCACCCGAACGTCCCCTGATCACATTAAATATTTATATGACATTTGACACAAAGCCGGCATCGAAAGAGGCGGTGTGTTCGGAGGGGTGATACAGGCTTTGCCCTGAGCTGTGTGGGGATACAGTAACACATGACTGGACTGCTGGCCAGGCTTTGCTTTGACTCAGGACCCTGGGGTGTCTGCCATCTGCACCCTGGCATCAATGCATACTTTATACACATTGTGTCATGAAGCGCCATCGGGGATGCAGTTACTGCTCCTTTGAAGACAGCACGCACCCTTGAGTATGTACCCTGATCTCTGGCTATGACCTGTCCCATCTTAACACTAGCATGTGCCGTTAACAGTGTCTGCAGCATCTATTCCAACCCAGGGGTGCATACAGTAGATGGGTGGATGAATGAAGTTGAGATAAAAACACTAATACATAGAATAATACATAGAATCACCAAGAAGAAAAGCAACAAGTGCTGCAGAGTTGTGTTTGTGGAGGAAAACAATGCAACTAAGTTAGTCAGCCGCCTGAAAAGACGCCACAATTTCCAGTATAAAGAGTGCATGAAGGCCAAGATCAAACAGTGCAGTGGTTGCTAACATGACGTGTACCACACCAACTCAAACATCCATAATAATGAGCGTGTACGGAGCATCAAGTTCACACGCTGAAATCACTAACCAATCGCATGTGAGCAAACAGAGTGAGTAATGATGGCTTCAGGAAAATGATCAACAACTGGAAAAAGATTAGTTTTCCGCCAATGCAATTATTTTTCCAAAGTGCAAAATGTGCACGGAAATAGAAAGAGATCTCACAGCTGTGAGTACTTTACTGCAACTTTTATTCACATCCAGAGAGCAGGTACAGTGAATGAAGTAAAAGATTATATTTTACTTCTAGGATATGCAGTTAGGTCAGGTGAATAAACACCTTATTTGGCTGCATAGACTAATTAACAGGAATGTAGTATAATGGAAAACTTTAAGCAGTACCGACGATTTGTCACGCTCCTATGCGTCTCATAGTAATGCGAAAGGTCCCTTTCTGCGTCCTTATGAAACGCTCTGGGTTCCCATGTGAATCCAATAGAATGCTGCTCGCTGCCGAAAGACATGCTTCAAGCATCTGTCCATTACAGCCCAAACCCGAACCTTAACCCGAACCTTAACCCTGTCACATAGTGTTTTTCCAAGTGATTCAGGATCAGAACGTAAAACAACATGTATAGATTCATTCCAACTGGCTCTCATGCCTCCAAACCTGTAACGACTATTTGTCACAGAGAGTTGGTATGTTACACGTTGGAATGAGAATGTGTTGCACTAGTTTTAGGTGAATGATTAGGGTCAGTTTGATTTTCATATACAAAGATTTGTACATCGGCAGTAATGCTGCACAGCACTGAAGTGAAAGCAGCGTCATGCTTACAGTGATGTGTCGTTCGCGAACGAAATGGCTCTTAGAGCCGGCTCTTTGAAGTGAACGACGCGAGCCGGCTCCTTATTGGGAGCTGTGGGGTTTTTTTTTTTTCTTTCTCTCACCCTCTCTCTCGCCCTTTTTTCTGCTTCACTCTGCATGCGAGCCTTGTGCTTTGCGCTGGGAAGAAGGGGGAGGGGTAGTTACACGGTAGTTAAATAGTTGGTTTTTGTATTATATAATTTATTTATTACATTTTATGTGGAGTGAATAAATAAAAGTATATTTACGGTGGCCCCTACAGACAAAGCATGTACAAAAGACAACAGAAGTGCTTCAGGATGCTGGGCGCAGTGTTGAGCTTTTGTTACCTAGAGGCTACACAAGCCAGCAAGTACCAACGACCGGATTTGGTGTGTGGTAGCAACTGGTAAATAAACATTTTTTTTAAATTATTTGAATATATATGAGTGCTTGTGTATAAATACACAAACAATACACATATGCTTTCAATTGTGTAATTTAAGTGATCTAGGTGTGTTTAACAACATACAATTAAAAAATTTAAAAGAAGAAACAAAAAACAAAAGGGGTGGTGGTCCCCATCTTTAAGAAGGGGGACCGGAGGGTGTGTTCCAACTACAGGGGGATCACACTCCTCAGCCTCCCTGGGAAAGTCTATGCCAGGGTGCTGGAAAGGAGAGTTCGTCCGTTAGTCGAACCTCGGATACAGGAGGAACAATGCGGTTTTCGTCCTGGTCGCGGAACACTGGACCAGCTCTTTATCCTCTCCAGGATACTTGAGGGTGCATGGGAGTTTGCCCAACCAGTCTACATGTGTTTTGTGGACTTGGAGAAGGCATTCGACCGTGTCCCTCGGGGTGTCCTGTGGGAGGTGTTGCGGGAATATGGGGTGTCTGGTCCATTGCTACGGGCCATTCGATCCCTATACAACCGTTGCAAGAGCTTGGTTCGCATTGCCGGCAATAAGTCGGACTCGTTCCCGGTGGGTGATGGGCTCCGCCAGGGCTGCCCTTTGTCTCCGGTTCTGTTCATAATTTTTATGGACAGAATTTCTAGGCGCAGCCAAGTGGCGGAGGGCTTTCGCTTTGGTGGCCTCAGAATCTCATCTCTGATTTTTGCAGATGATGTGGTTCTGTTGGCTTCATCGGGTGAGGGCCTCCAGCTCGCACTGGAACGGTTCGCAGCCGAGTGTGAAGCAGCGGGAAGGAGGATCAGCACCTCCAAATCTGAGGCCATGGTTCTCAGCCGGAAAAGGGTGGAGTGCCCACTCCGGGTCGGGGATGAGTTCCTGCCCCAAGTGGAGGAGTTCAAGTATCTCGGGGTCTTGTTCGTGAGTGATGGGAGAAGGGAGCCGGAGATCGACAGACGGATTGGGGCTGCAGCTGCAGTAATGCAGACGCTGCACCGGTCCGTCGTGGTGAAGAGGGAGCTGAGTGTAAAAGCGAAGCTCTCAATTTACCAGTCGATCTACGTCCCTACCCTCACCTATGGCCACGAGCTGTGGGTAGTGACCGAAAGAACGAGATCGCGGATACAAGCGGCAGAAATGAGCTTCCTCCGAAGGGTGGCTGGCCTCTCCCTTAGAGATAGGGTGAGAAGTTCGGCCATCCGGGAGGGGCTCAGAGTAGAGCAGCTGCTGCTCCACATCGAAAGGAGCCAGCTGAGGTGGTTCGGGCATCTGACAAGGATGCCCCCTGGGCGCCTCCTGGGTGAGGTGTTCCAGGCCTGTCCCACCGGGAGGAGGCCCCGGGGCAGACCCAGGACACGCTGGAGAGATTATATCTCTCGGCTGGCCTGGGAACGCCTTGGTATTCCCCCGGATAAGCTGGAGGAGGTGGCTGGGGAGAGGGAGGTCTGGGCCTCTTTGCTTAGGCTGCTGCCCCCGCGACCCGGCCCCGGATAAAGCGGATGAAGATGGATGGATGGATGGATGGATGGATGGAAACAAAAGTAAAACAGCTCGTAGTTATAGTCAAGCGAGCTAACAGAAGCACTAGTTAGTAGAGATGGCACGATACCACTTTTTTATGTCCGATACCGATATCATAAATTTGGATATCTGCCGATACCGATATGAATCCGATATAGTGTTTTTTAATCAACAAAACTGTTTTTTAAAATATCTTGCTGCATTTTGCAAGTCTGCAAGTTCATACTCAAGTTTAAAACAACAACTACACTAAAGCTATTCTGTTATACCTGTATACAAAAAAAATATTTCATAGTTCAGCAATACTGATCAATCTAATAAACTTAGACCTACACCATCCTCCCTATTCTGGTATTTTAAAGAGTACTTAGCGTAAATATTAAGCAACCTAACTAATAGGGTTCCAACTCCCAGCAACAACAAAAATAAATAAATAAAAAATAGGGAACCACCCCTCACGCGCCACCTCATGATGCTTAATCGACGTAATCAACCTTAATTTGATGCAGTGTGAAAAAAAATGCACAGAAATCAATTATTTTTCAAGAAATATTAAATAGATTCAACATCTTTCTTCAACAAAATTGCAGACTGCACAGATGGTACCTTCCCAAAGTAAAAAGTACTATAGCTTACTAGGGTATATATATTAGACTTAATAGTCACTATGTACAGTAATTGACTTCTATTCATTTTACATCAAATTAAAACTTTGGGTGTCAGATAATTATTTATTAAAAGCTAGACATTTTAAATGAGAATAAGAAAGAAAAGTATGTCTTTGTGCCCCCTTTTCCCAGTTAATGCCCTATCGGCCCCCCTGGCTAAACTTTGCTAGATCCGCCCCTGCACAGTTACCAGCGTCAGCTACGTAGAAAAAGATCCTGGTGTAGAAATTAATATTAAATAAATTCTAACAACAGCTTATCAAGCTTAAACGTGCTGCTGTTGTTCAGCCGCTGGTTTCCTCTTTCTGGCGCAAAGTGGGCCAAAAGCAAACAAGAGACAGGACTCGCGACAGAAAAGCCGATCAGCTGATTTAAGCAGTTTCACGATTGAAGTAGCAGCCGGAGAGCGAGAGGCAGTCGCTTGTTAAGCTTAACGTGGGAATGCTTTACAAACATTCAGAGATGGACTTACACACTTGCTTTACTTCTCTCGGGGATAACTTTGTCGGAGATGAAATGCCAGGTTGCTAGCGAAGCTCCACATGCTATCCAGACCACCGACAGGTCCTGCATGCCACAGCTGCTCTATCACGTGATGCATACTGCTCCGACGTTCTGAGGTGAGTTACGGCGTGTTGCAAGTTTTGTGAGGTGCTTTCGTGATATTTAATGGATCGGATTACATTTTTTATTTTTCTCCGATATCCGATCCAGTAATTTAGGTCAGTATCGGACCGATACCGATACGTAATATCGGATCGGTCCATCTCTACTAGTTAGCATAAAGAAAATTAATAATTGCGACAAAGCTAAGTGAACAGTAGTTGAAGAGATGATCTAAAACACTATAAAGCATTTTACAGTATTTTATAATAAAGTAAATATTAGTTAACTAATACTAACACTAATAAGCAGCTATTCAGAATTAGATTTAAAGTCTTATTGGATAGCACTGTGAAGGTACAGACGAAGAAAACAGTAACCGCTACACATTATCTTTATCTGGCTTCCTCTTCTTCTGCATATAGACTACTGGGACTTTAAACACCTTTGCTTTTAAGTTCAGCTCTTGGGTATTGGCAGGAGATTTCCCTTGCTCAGGATGCTGATCAGCGGTGTATAATGTGCATTATCCTCTGTAAGAAGTATTAAGGGCTTATTTCGGCTTTCTCTACCAGCTTCATTCAATAAAATGCCCACCAAAGCCAAGAACATTTTGGCAGAGGATACAGGGGTTTTTTTTCTCCATTATTCTAATTGACTTGAACCTGTAATCAATATTTATGGCACAGGCAACCTAAAGGCTTGGAGGACTAAGCGTTTCTCCCTCTTCTCTCTGATTTGATTACAACTGTAGCTTAGAGGGGAAGGATGCTTCCTGGTTACACTGTAGCTCAGGACAATGGGATTTTAGCATTAGCATCACAATGTGACATAATGTGATCTTCACTGTACTTTTAGCAGAATGGATCGTCAAAGAAATTTAATGGCATGGCAAACCGAACAAGATACTGAGATGCATTGAAAACTGACATCTACTGTTTATTGAAATGTAAAGGGCTAAAATCTGAGAACAAAATGAAAGAAAAAACAAGGTGAAGTGTGTTGACATAGATGAGAGCGTGAAGAAGAAAGAGGGTAAGTGGGATGAGGGAAGAGAGGAATAAGGGTCGGTGAAGGAGAAGAAACAGTGAGAAATCAAGTCTCCAGAGTGTGAAAGGCCAACAGCCCACACTGTGACTCCATCTGGCCTCCTCGCTCAGCGTGTGAGTGTGCGCGAGTTTGTGTGTGTGTGTTTGCAAGAGTGGAAGAGTGCCAGCGTGAGACCTGACCCAGTATATGTGTTTGTGTATGTAAGTGCAAGGCTGTGAATGTGTGTTTTTGTGCATGTACATGCCTGTTTGTCTGTGTTTGATTGCAAGTGCATGCAATCATACATACAGTCTCAGTGTGAGTGTGTGTGTGTGTGCACGTGTGACGTGAACATGGCCCTTTGGCGCTACAGTGTGTGTCATTGCCTGACCTGTATACATACAGTGAAACAAGTCAATGGGGACACATCTGTGGTTCTGACGATACGTGAAACACCCGGAGCTGCTTAGTGAGTGGGTGAAAAACTTCCACTTGATTATTTGAGCTTTGTTGTTTAGAAATTTGCCTTGTAAACTGATGTGCAGATTTGAGGACCACAGGCATACATCAACCTTTTAAACAAGACCTGTTTGTTTCACTATTTCTAAGAAACCAATCCTGCATCTGCACACAGACAAATCAGTTTGGTTTATTTTTAATTTTCCGAATGACTTCATCTAATTGGATCACTGAAACTGAATCAATTTCTATAGTTCAAACGTGACAACACCAAGAAGAAGCTTAATAAAGTAAAGAGGTGGGTTTGCATTTGTACTGTATATTTATTGTATGTTCGTCCTCTCACAGAATTTTGGAGTCTATATGTGCAGCCCCAGATAGCACAAAGAAGCCTGGCAACACTAACTATCGAGGCAGCTCATTATGTAAATAGCTTACAGAAAGTTGGAAACCTCAAAAGAATCTCTTGCATTATACAGCGCTTTGCCCTTTTGGCCCAGTTCGGATGGAAATAGTAAACATCCGCACTCGATAATGCTTAAAACTGTGATAAAAAAAAAAAATGCAAGCCTAGCACCATAATCCCTTCTGCATCAACAAACAGCTCTTCAAATCCCGAAGAAGCTTCCCTTCCTCATTCCCTGCGCTTCATCTTGTCCCTAAATATCCCCTGACCCACTTCAGGCTTTCGCTGCAGACAGTTTAAACTGTCTTGCATAAAAGGCAGTCTGGGCTAGTTGCTGTAATAATGTCAACAGTCTGAGGGGTTGATCTGCCCCAACTGTGTTTATAGAGATGTGAAGAAAACTTTTACGTTTTAATAACTGTTAAAATTTAAGCAAATAAAAGAGATGAAGCTTGTTTGTGCAGGTCAAGTGGTGGTTGTGTGGCAGAGCGAGGAGACAAGTGTAGGATTTGGCTTAAAATGCATCTTTATTGCAGGTAACAAAATGAATTAATAAATGAACAACGTGGCAGGAACCAACTGACTGGCTGAGAGACTAAGATTACTTGACAAATACACAGCAAATGATGACAAGGTGAAAAAAACTCAGAAAATAGCTCAGAAAATAGATACAGAAGAGGGAATCAGGGAAGGGAGGACACACCTGGGAAACACAACTGAACTGAATTTAACTGACAAGACACAGGAAGTAAAAAAGGACGTAACGCAGATGAGACAAGAGACTATCAAAATAAAACAGGAAACTAACACTGAGACACACATACTTGACAATGGTAGAATAAACAGTGATAAAACTCACAGCAAGAAGGTCCTGAATTCAGTTCTACCAACAAGCCTTTCTGTGTGGAGTTTGCATGTTCTCCCTGTCTTTGTGTGGGTTCTCTCCCACAGTACGAAGACATGCAGTTAGTGGGGTTAGGTTAATTGGTGATTCTATTTTCTCGAGTCATGGATAGATAACTGACTACAGAGACACAGCACAGAGAAATGACCGGGGAAACAGACCGGGAAGAAAAAGAGCAAACGATCAAGTGTACCTAATGGAGGTATGGGGTCTTCACACACCCCCGTTCTCTGTTAGCCATCGGGGCGGAGGGGCTGGGCAGAGGTGTTGGCCTTCCAATCGGGGTCTGGGATGCGGGGACTCCCTGATCTAAAGATCTAAAATGCCACAAAAAAAACCACTCCCCAAACTACAAAATAAAGTCAAATACAAACTTTTATGTATTTTACCTTCATGTGTGTAGCTGCTGTGTCAACGTCTGACGTTTTGACTGTTCATATTCATAGCTAAGCTGATTCCTGTAAGATGTCTGCAGGGCCAGAGTGGCAGTAAGTGAAAGGCTGCACAATAAACAGCTGAACAAAGACACGAGACACACGAAGTGCTGAAAAATGTTAGAATTTGTTAAATCTGGACAGTCAATAAGTTGCTTTAAATCAAACCTGGATCCTTGATCTGAAATCCAAAAATGTTGACTTTTCTGCATCAGATTGGTGTAAAATCTGCTCACATAGTTGAATTATTGAATAATGAATATAAAAACACCACCGATGTAAATGGGAAATAAATAAATACACTGTCATATTCATAAATATGACTTAACTGAAATCATTTTTAAATCTGTTTTTATTATGTGTGGACAAGTTGATACTTGCTGAGTTATTAGTATTTAAAAAGTAGGATTTATCATTGTATTTAAGGAATTATGAGTTAGGCCTCCTGTATGCATGTGTCAAAACCACAGCTTTTATTTCTCTAGTCTTGGAAGGCTTTAATGCGCATCAATGTAGGAATGTGACTGGTTACTTTGTATGTCTTGTGGACCTTTTGACTGATTTAATATGATTTCAATAATAAACGGCTGATTTTAACGCAGCTGAAAGAAGATAAAGGTCAAAGCCTTTAATATTTAGCTTTTACAATGTGAATATGTCACACTTTTCGCACTACATGCAACTGTCTAGTTTAATCAATTTTATGTACAATGAGTCCTATTTTCACCCAAGTTTGAACACTTCTTTTTGGAGGACATTTCTTTAATTCTTAAACTGTACAGTTTGACGACATTGATAATAAAAAGGCTTAAAGCTAGTTCAGACTCAGTTTTCTGGGGTTACGGTCTGATCCGCTGCCACGTAACATGACTCTGTGAGAGTTTGTCATCTTTGGTCTTTACATGAGACCAAAGAAGACAAACACAACTCTTGATAAACATATTTTTGTGACTGCTTCTGTTGCAGCTCAAATGGTAATTTGAAGTGCCAGTAGTCACTAGCTGGCGCAGCTGAGATGAATTCATTAGTAAACAGATTTTAAACATGGTGCCAAAAACTGTTGGCAGATGAACATGATGACAATCAAAAGCCAACGGTTTCATCGCCCCCCTTCTATAGTTCCTCCAAACCCCCGGTCTGCCTCGGATTGACATTTACTTATTTTAGTTATCTTAGTTATTGGCACTGAACAGACGCCGCTCCAGTCTGCTTCTGTACACCAGTGACCTTCCTGTGGTGCGTCACAGATGAGTTACAGGAAGGAGAAATATGGAAAACTGATTGAAAGGCGAATACAAATAAAGACATTTTGTCTGCTCTCAGGTGGCCCTTTAAATGTGTCTTTCACAGCAGCCGAAAATGACATGAGTACATCTTTAATGCGACCATCTGAATTCATTGAAATCCAAAGAATTCCAGCGTGCTGATTTGCACAGTCCGACCAGATGCTGCCGGAAAGATTTTTCTTTTTCTGCCTGGTGGATCCAGACAGAGTGGCCTTTCACTGGGCTGCGGTAAAGAACGCCTGCCTCCTCCAGCTATTCATTATCTTAAGTGTGTCTGCTGCAGACAGTGAGCACCGAACATTCAAATGCATGATGGGAAGGACTGCTGCAAGCAGCGTTTTAAAAGGGAAGCTCTCACAGGACACTATTAATGAATGAGAGGATGTGATGATGCCTCTGAGATGAATGACATGTCTAAATCGTGAATTTTAAAGTCACGTTTTACTCTAATTGATTTTAAAGCCTCAATTTTACTTTAGAAATTTCCTGTTTTTAATTCCAGGGGATATTTGTGGTCCATCAGTACCAGACCTGGAGAATATTTACACCCTTCACTACAACAGATTGGAGTGTAGAGAGATGGAAAAGGAAAAGCAGCACTACTTACTACTACTTAAACTGGAAATCTTTTGTGGCGCCTTGAAAAAGATACGAATATCCTACACCGAGAACATGCCATGCTGGACAGTTCATGCTTCGTTCGTTTTTTGTCTAATAAATAATTTGGTCAAAGGGGTGCTTCAGTTTTCTGTGATCACTGAAAGTCAGTTAATTACTGTACTTTAAGTACAAATTAAATTCTGTAGGATAAGTTATACAGGACAGGATAAATGAAAGTAAGCAGACTCTGAGTCATGGTTTAGATAGGACTTGATGAAGAGCTCTTTGAGGTTGATCAGCCCCACCTATGGACATGCACCTCGACATGTGTCGGACCATTAGTACTGTATAATGAGCCAGGAAGAGAAGCAGGTCGGAGCTGATTACACTAATCTTATAACAGACTTCATTCATCTTCTGCTGATTAAAAGGCCATAAATGTTAAATGGCTGCTGTTGCCTAGGTGTGTCTTCTCATCCATCAATGTTACGCCCTCATTACATTCAAGTTTTAGTTTTTTTTGTTCTTTTGGTCATCGGCATTAATTTCCACTTTGATTCTGGTTTGTATATTTGACATTAGATCTCCATTTAACTGTATACAGTTAAATGGAAAGCCCTCAGGATGAATGGAAGGTAAGTCATTCTGATCAGGAAAGTGTTCACAGATAACTCTTTAATCTGTGGAGGAGGTGCAGGGAAAGGTTGGTGGTTCCACCCTCGGTCTCACCAGTCTGCATGTTGACATATCCTTGGACAGGATACTGCCCAAGTGGCTGTTGGAGTCTAAAAGATAAAAGGGTAGAAATGCTGTATATAAGTACCAGCCCATTGGCCTTGGAAAAGTTTATTTATATAACATCAGTCGCCATACTAGTGTAATGGAGGGAGAAAACTCCAACAATCAGAAAACTCCCTAAAAGAAATCACATGGTAATAATAGGAAAAAATATTCAGGAGAACCAGGCTCGGGGAGAGGCATCCATCTGTCGTGACCGAGTTAGGGTAAGGGGAGAGAGACAGGACAACAGATACGTTGTGGAAGAGAGGCAGAGCTTAAAACTGCTCAGGTTAGGAACCAGCAGGAACAAACACTCCTCCTCCTGTTCCTCTGAGTTTGGGTTCCACTACTTTTAGAGATCAGGTCAGGCAGGTACGTTTTTTCAGCTGTTTCTTTTTCTGGTGTGTAATAACCATTAGCCCAAGTGTATTTCCAATTCTGTTCAAACACTTCCGTAGTTTTATTTTCCAGACATTTGGCCTAACACACAGAAACCCCTCTGAGGATGAATAACGATTTCTGAATTAATTTACACTAAAGTGAACTGAACTTTAAGATCTCACAGTCACATTATGATGTTGGCAGCAGCAATTACAGCGGAGCAGCAGAATGTTAATGTTGCCTAAAAGGCAGGCTGGAAATTATATATATATATGTGTGTGTGTGTGTGTGTGTGTGTGTGTGTGTGTGTGTGTGTGTGTGTGTGTGTATATATGTATATATATGTGTGTAGAGAGACAGAGAGAGAGAGAGAGAGAGAGAGAGGTATGCTTACAATACAGTTCATTTGTAAAAGTACCCACTAACTTGGAAAGGAAAAATAATTTGCTCTTCATTTATTCCAGCCTTCAGCTGATATGAGTTAAATTTCAGAACAGCAGTAGCTGAAGATTAGCGAAAGTCAAATGAGGTGAAAGTGTTTTGTAGCCTGAAAAAATGCACTGTTTATTGCTGTGAGTGTACTTATAAGAGGATTGTTGTTCACTCTAAGCAAACATCTTTGAATGTGGCAGCGATGCACACTTCCAAACAGGTTTTTGATTTATGCGCATCATCAGAATGGGCTGTTATTCAAAAAAGGAAGCTAATCAGTTTTGTTTGTACTACTCGATGAGAAAATGTCACATCGAGCCAAGACAGTCAATGTTTTCTGGGTTTTTTTTTTCCTTTTGTATGGGAGGAGTATCATTTTAAACTAACCAAGTGCTGATTTGGGATCAGATCGTAATTTACATGTGGAGGCTTCTGGAAAATATTCACAAATCATGTAAAAGGCAGAGCAGGGGGACGGGAACATTTTGTTTAAATTGGTTTTAAAACACTGATATCTGCTGGTGGTGGGCAGATGTAGAGTTCGTTTAGTTCAATTGCATGTTCATTACCATAGCCGGTGATGAAAAAGATTTTTTTTTAAAAGATTTCAAAAGACATCTTGGACCAGAAGTACAATAAAACAACTTATTGTTGGGTTTACATCAATCAGAGCGAAATTACCTTCCAATCAAACCAAACAAAGAAACCATTTGGGAACAAAAGAGAAGGACACAGATAGAAAGTTGCCTCTTGGGTTGAAACGAAATGAGTGTTTTCTTTGAATGTGCGATTTTCAATTTTCACAATAGCTCGAAAGGGTTAGGGAAATGAAATTACAATCAAAAATGAGAGAAAGGCGACATCTGTTTCATGTCGTATCTCTTCTTCGCTCTCCGTTCGTAAGAGTCGCCCGTGCTTTAAGCAGCGCAAAGCCAAGGAAATCCTCTCAGACAAAAAGAGGTCCTTATCTTGCACTCTCCATAATAATGGAAATCCAATACATTTTATTACTTACAGAAATTCTAATTAATGCCGGGTTTGTAAAATGAAGGCAATCAGTCAGTATAATCAACAGGAGGAGTGAGATGCAGTTGAGGCAGTGGAGCAAAACAAGGACTCTGAAGATGCAGAATGTAATATCTCATTTCTCAGTCAGAAAAGTAGGGCCGGCGCTGCAGACATACCAGACTTCTGTGCTGAGAACAGCCTGACGCTGCATCTCGGGCTGATTCTTTCTGCTTCACTTCATTCACTTTGCAGATGAGGTTGGCAGCAGCGGCCCACTCCGTATTTCAGACTAATTTATGACCTCTGCAGAGGAGGGTGCATTAGGATGATCAGCCGCATCAAGCCTTGCATTGCTGCTACAACTGGACGCGAGACGGCTGAACAACACACCAACACGGACACGGCGTGGGCATTCGATTAAAGCTGAGGTTTATTAAATTTACACGGATTTAGCCGTCATCCAAGTCGAGCGCCTCCTCAATCCGTCAAAATCTGTTTACTGGTCGTCTTTGCTGATGTTCAAAAATAAACAAATAATTGTAAAAGAGTTGTTGAGTCATTTCAGTAATTTAAAGTCATCAGTCTTATTGTCAGACTCAGTCGTTCAAAGCAACAAGGGATGAGATCTGCACACCCATCCATATCCACCCTTACCTCCTCCCTATTACTGATTATCAGTGAGTGAGACAAATTTAAAAAAGGTTGCATGCACAAATTAATAAAGTCAAAAACTGACTGAGATTTTTTTTATTTTCCTCTATCACTGGTATCAACCCCCCCCCCCCCCCTCCCCCCATGTTCCTATATTCCCTGTGCAACTTCACAGCTTACACATAACTTTATGACCACCTCCAAAACAGCCCCGACCCATCGAGGCACGGACTCCACTGGACCCCTGAAAGTGTGCTGTGGTATCTGCACCAAAATCCTTTAAGTCCCAAGTTGTGAAATAGCATCCACATGGATGGCAGGACCCAAGGTCCACTATACCTTCACCGACTTACCTTCTTCCCATAGTGCATCCTGGTGCCTGGGGTTCCTCAGGTAAGTGTTGCACACACACCCAGTCATGCATATGATGTATCAGACCAGACCACCTTCTTCCACTGGTACTGTCTGTACACGGTCTAGTTCTGATGCTCACTTCCTCATTGTTGATGGTTTCAACAGTGGACAGGGTTTAGCATGGGCTGCCTGACTGGTATGCAGCTATACAGCCCAATATGCAACAAACTGTTGTGCACTGTGCATTCTGACATCTTTCTACCAGAACCAGCACTAACCCTTTTCATCAACTTGAGCTTCAGTAGCTCGTCTGTTGGACTGAACCACACGGGCCAGCCTTTGTACCCCATGTGAATTAATGAGCCCTGACCACTAGGGGTGCAACGATACACAAAATTTACGGTTCGGTTCGATACTTTGGTGTCACGGTTCGATATTTTTTCGATACAAAAAAAATGTTCATGCCTTTTTAATTTGTCATTTATTAAAATTATAAATATATATTTTAACTCAAAAGTACAGTTTTTAAATTTAACCCTAACCCTTGTGCGTGTTTTTTATTTTGACAGCGAATGCGCACCTGTGGACCACTTATGTGCAGCCCTGGTTATTTAGCTCGTCATATTGCAGCCACAGAAATTATTTTGTCCATGAAACCATAAAGCTGCACTTTCTTTTTGCCTTATAGTCTGATTTGTCATAACTTCTCCGTTTTGTGGTAAGCTTTTCTTTGGCTGTCACTTCTTCACCTTGACCTGTCTTATTTGGCTCAGCAGAACTGAAATATAAATCCTGCTGCTTTTACACACGCACTCACATAAGCTCAGCGATTCTCTGCGCGATCAACCTCTCACATGTTTAAGCTTGCTGCGGGAGATTTCACTTGTCATGTTTGCATAGTAAGCTAACGATTAATAAGACGATGTCAGAGGAATTGGTGCACAAATTATCATCACTCACAGATCAGTGCTGTCGCTCTCTATACACAGTTCGCACGATTGCAAAGTGAAAGCAAAAAAACAACCGCAAATTCAAACGCGATTTCAATATGCCACATATTGACAGTGGCTCACCGATGCCAATGACATAATTACCCAGCTACATTTCTGAAAGAATGCAAAAGCACTGACATATATTTTTCCTTCCTACAATAGCCCGACGGGCAGGGAAGAGATAGATTTTGATAGCCCGACTGAAAAAATCGCTAGCCCCAGGACGTCGGGCTAGCGATATTGCGAGCCCTGTATCTGATTGAGGAATCACTCATCTTTGGAAAAGAGAGTTTATTACAGAGAAATGTCTCTTTCCAAAATAAAAGCTATACTGTCCGCTTCTTCTGGGCTATATTCTCAGCAGCATAAGGAGAATCATGTGCTAACAGCTGTCTAAATGACTCGGCTAAAGTTAGTAGCATGCTTGTTGTTTTTGTCTTTGCACTAGGATGATGTCGGCATAAATGTGCAGTCATATTCGTTGTGTTCCCACTAGTGCTTTCAGGTTAATCTCGTTGAAATGACCTTAACACCACAACACGGCAAATCTCCGTTAATGAGCTACCGCCGATCGCCCCGTGCATGGGGCTAGACGGCCAACACGTTAACGAGCTAACTGCGCTAACACACTAGTTCCCACCCATGTAATTGAGCATTGCATGGCACATCCAACATACTGTTTTACTTTAGTCCATGACTCGCTTACCTTCAGGGTCATACGTCACATGAAAACCAAAATAATTCCAAACGCCAGATCTGAATGAGGGTGGGGGGGGGGGTCCATGTTGCAAGGAGAGCTTAACTTCTGTCTTGCTAGCTTGCCCTGCACTCTTCCTTCTGACGATGCTGTCTGTGTTGAGCGCTCAGTGGATCTGCGCTCGACAGTGCAGCCTAGGCGGAGTAGTCGAACGCAGATTCACTGAGCGCTCAACACAGACAGCATCGTCAGAAGGAAAGTTGATAAAATAAATTACAAATGTTGTATTGTTCGATACATATGCGTACCGAACCGAAAGCACTGTATCGAACGGTTCAATATCGATACGAATATCGTTGCACCCCTACTGACCACCTATGACGTTGTAACTGGTTCTCCACTGTTCTTTGCTTGGACTGCTTTTGATAGATACTGACCACTGCACACTGCAAACACCCCATGAGAACTGCAGGTTTGGAGTTGCTTTGACTCAGTCGTCCTGCCGTCACAAGGTGACCCTTGTTTAACTCACTCAAATCCCTATGCTTCCCCTTTTTTCTTGCTTCTAACACATCAACTCTGAGAATGAAAAGGTTCATTTGCTCCCTAATATGTCCCATCTAGTAGCAGGTACCATAATTATAACTCTGAACTGCATTTTAGGACTCTTTACAGAACATCAGAAGATGTTACAACACCCGCTTATCAAGAAAAGTAATGAAACAGAATAATGTGTAAGTTAGGGGAGTGCTCCTTTAAGGCAAGTTTTATTTTGACTGACTTTAATTGACAGTTTGCTCAGCAGACAGTTCTACACGATGGTCCAATCATCCCTATTTTCAGTTCATAACCCGTCTCATCCCTAACCGGGATGGGGAGGGCAGATGTAGCCAACAGAACACAGCTACTCTTTGCCTCCGGCACTGACCTCCTCCGATGACAACCATATGCTCCTATATTAAATATGTATGGGTGTGGGAAGAAATACATTTCAGTATGGTCCACCATATAAATGAGTCAGAGCGGTGAAGCCTCATGCTCCCATATGATCTCATGTAAGAGCTGAACTTACTGACACATTTAGCCCCAGAGTACAGACTTTCTATGTATCCCCTATGCTATGAAAAATGTATACTTGGCATTACTTTTCTATTTAATTTATATGTTTTTCATTACAAACAAGCTTTTGATAAGTGGTCTGTAACATTATGATACCTGCTAGCAGAATTTTCTTTTTTCAGTGAGATACTCTCCTCCTGTAAAACAGAATGGGAGAGAAAATAGGCCAAAAAATTGTCAGATGATTACATTTTTTTAGGTCATCGTAGGACTATCTTTCATAGTGAGTAGGGAACATAGTTAAAAAAAAGAAGAAGTAAAAGTCAAGACATGGTTGAGATATGTAAGCGCAAGTGTCTGCCATCTGCAGAGCCACAAATCCTCATGATAAAAATTAAACTGTTTATGTAGAAGTGGAGATGTAAAGTGGCTGAATACACAGATTTCCACCCACATGACAACTCAAGAGGTGCTACTACACATATCTCACTGTTATCAATATAAGGTGATACAGTATCTGTACTGCAGATGAATACATTAAACTTCAATGACCAACCCAGTGATGCTGCTCAACCAAGCATATGACTATCAGCTTCAGTTACTCTAGTCTACTGTTGGCAAATATCAGCACACAACCACGAACAATTTAGCTGACATTAAGCTGTTTTGACCTGTGTGTTATTTTTGAGAGTGCAAACACAGACTGTGCACAAACACTGGATCTTGCAACAATGGCACCACCTTCTAGTTTTCAACTTTGGCATTTTAATTGCTCTACGATGGAAGATATCGTGGTGGACCACCAGGTGGCTCCACTCACATCCAGTGTAAGCTTCCTTTTAGCTTCTCTCTCTGTTTCGGTGATTGCTGCTCACTTCCTGTTTTACTTTTTCAGCCTGTTCTCTCCCATGTCCTGTGTCTTGTATTTACTTTTACTGCCAAGTCCCATGTTACCCCTCTCTTTCCACTTTCCTTGACTTTCCTTCTCTGTGTGGTGTACAGGTGTGCGATGCAACCTTAAAATCACATCATGATATTTGAAGGAAATTGGCAATAATGATAGGTATGCCTGTATTAAAATATACTAACAACATTTTATCAGTGTTTGTAGCTTGCAGACAACAGCACTTCTTAGTGCCAAAAAATGAAGGGCATATTACATCCTTCTTGTCCAATCAGCTGCTGCCACTCATAACAGACTGCTTCATTTGAAGTTTGAATCTTCTGAAACAAGATGCTGTAGTGTGATAGCAGTGCGACAGCATGTAAGCACAAAAGTAGCCCAGGTAGTATTTTCCCTGGATATTTTAAGTAAAAGTACAAGATAACTTCTTAACAACTTCATTTAACAAAATATAAAATAACTAATAAAATAACTTCTTGCATGTCCTCCTAGCATTGTTTTACTCAACAGTGTGTTTTTTTCCTCAAGTGGTGAAACAAGTTTGTTGTTTCCACCTTTAGGATGAACAATTTTGCATATTTTAATAAGTCTTGTTGGACGTTGTTAAAATAACTCCCTTTTTGCAAAATCTGCATTGGGGGCTGGTATGTGGCTCTTGCTCTCAGACATGCCAGGGCTTGTCTCTTTGTTGTGTACATGGCGTTACTATAGCAATGATAGCAAGATAAGGCACTTTTTATTATCCCATAAAAATGACACCCCAGTATTCTCACAACAATATGATATGGCACAGATTTAGCATGGTGTCAGTCTTCCATCTGTTCCTTTCGTTACATGTCTGTATGTTCACTGTTGTCTTGTCTTTTTTCAAGCCCAGACAATGGTTCATATATTAAAAGCTGAATGAATCACGCCAGCCTCAAGTGGCTACGAGAGGAACTGCAGTTATTTTTTCTTGTAATTTTCATCCCATCTGAATGGAGCTTTAGTCTTTTATTTGTAACAGACCCAGAGTGTGAACTAGGAAGTGCATCAAATTCATTTGTACACACTGCATCTTTTTATCCGTCCATACTGCTCAGTAAAGAGTGGACCATCACACTCCTGCCAGTGGCTGTGTTTTTGTTTCTCCCCTGCCTCTGTTGGCTGCAGATGGAATTATATTAAATTATATTTGGGTAATTTTATTTTTTTGAGATGTGGAGATGCCTGTTCATTGGAACTGAGTGGTCAGTGATGGATTACAAAGGGTTAACGCACTTTACTCCATATATTCTCTGGTGCTCTGTGGTGTCACGCTGCTGTGATGCACCTTTGATGTCTCAGGTTTCCATCATTTTCAGATCCAGTATCAGGTTATTAACAGGCACATCAGAGGTGTCATCGTCCAATAGAAGTTCACTCCATGATATCACTCCGTGAGTACACCTCTCTGAGGACAATATGGATCCATACAGGGTGTACTCACAGTAATATGATATCGCAGTGGGGAGAGCAGTTACCGTAAAATACGTGTATTGAAGGGGGAAGCCTTAAATGTCAAACACCTCCTGCAATGTTTGTTTTATTCTTGTTTACAGAACATAGGGGCAGCAAATCACAAGTTATTACTTTATTAGAAGCGCTACACAGCAAAATCTCCAGTGTTAAATTAACACTAGAGATTGTCTATATGGGTCCACTCCTCTGAGTGTTAAATACAACACTGTTGAGTGTTAAATTAACACTTTTGACAGTGTTATATGTTTAAAAGTAACCTAGTCAGTTTTGAAGATTAACAAAGACTAACACTGAGCAATGCTGATTTTCTAACACTGGAATATTTTTATTTTCCAGTGTTAGAAAATCAGCACTGCTCAGTGTTAATTTAACACTGGAGATTTCAACAAATAATCTGGAGAACACCTGAAAGCGTCATCAGTGGACTGTCATTTAAACCACATTTGTGAATGACAAGCAGCTATTTTAAGAGCTAAAAAAAAGAGCTCAAAAGAAAACAAAACAAGAACAAAAAGGCAACAAATAGTAAGAAAAATGAGAATGAATGGGGAAGGAATGAGAATGGAGGGATATCTGCACCGGTCATTGGTCCTGCATGTTCCATTTTCCAACTCTAAAATACAGAGGTGGGACCAAGTCATTGTTTTGCAAGTCTCAAGTAAGTCTCAAGTCTTTATCCTCAAGTCTCAAGTCAAGTCTCAAGTAATGTCAGGCAAGTCAGAGTCGAGTCTCAAGTCACTGGTGTAAAAGTCCAAGTAAAGTCACAAGTCTGAAATTTTGAATTTCAAGTCCTTTCGAGTCTTAAAAAAAAAAAACGAAAAAAAGCATGTTGCAGTTATATGCTAAATGTAAATATTAGACCATGTAATTTTTAAATCTGTGTTTTTCTCAACACATGACAAAATAGTGAACTTAGAAAATATACACAAATTGTGAAATTGCACCTCTTTAAAATGCAGCTCAATTAAACCTAGCTCCAAGAATAATTTTCACCGACAGTTCTGAGATAAGCTGCATGTTATTCTTGGATGCGCTTGTAGGACCGGCTTTAAAATCGCATGACAAAAATATCATACACATTAAAAAAAACTGCATCACCAACGTAGCCTGGACAACATTTGCTAGTTAGATGAAGTCAGCTATCTCACCTTAGCATATTTATATGCATATTTATAATCATACGGTTCTTGGAGTGCATACACTCATGAAGTTTAGTAACTTCCGGTCACTGCAACAAGCCCAGGTACAGTTTACCGACGGATGGGTGCAGGACCTTGAAATGCACCGTGTAGAACGAAAGACCATCGTACGTATCATAAGTTTACCAGTCTCACAAATCGTCGTCATAAATACACATTCGTTAACCGTTTATTAATATAACCTTTGAGCTCAACGGTAATTAATTAGCAGTGGAAATAATTTCTGGTAGCATCACAGAAATGTAGCAGTGACAATAATACTGTATGCTGTAATCGTACTGGGCAATTAGTGATACAAAACAACAGTTTTATCCTGTGAATAAAAGTATATGTTTTTGTCAATGTACCATAATAACAGAAGCGAAACGCAATATTGTGTCAGGACAATTCACTATTTATGCACAATAAACACAATAAATAAAGGAGCATAGCACGACAATTTCTGTTCAGCGCCAGACTTGCTTGTAACCTATATCACCAATTATGTTAAGAAAAATGACGCATTAACTACAACAGCAGACTGACCTGTGTGGAAATGCTTGGAGCAGACTAACCTGTGAGCTGGAGTGTTCTGGGACGTTATAATTGGTCTTTGAATGGCTGCAATCCAGTCGCCTCTTTATTACTTCGGAAACATGGCTCGAACAATTTCTCTTCAACGACGTAATCCGATAACAACCGATCTCTTTACCCGTCGGCTTCCCGTGGCTGTCATGCGACCGGCTATTGCAGTTAATAATACAACGGCTTCTTGACATTTTTGTGTTTCTTTTTTATCGCTGTATAACTGATTTTAATTGAAAGCCTGCGTGCGCTAGTACCGCTTGCCACGAGTTCCCAGAATCCTTTGCGGTTCTACCCGTGAATGACGTTACATTTTCAATCTCTATATAATATGCGTGTTAAATTTTATATTTGGGGTAAAATATCAAGTCTTTTCAAGTAAACCGGTTCAAGTCCAATTCAAGTCCCAAGTCATTGGTGTAAAAGTCCAAGTCAAGTCACAAGTCTTACAACATTTTTTCAAGTCAAGTCTAAAGTCATAAAATTAATGACTCGAGTCTGACTCGAGTCCAAGTCATGTGACTCGAGTCCACACCTCTGCTAAAATACTTTAAACGTATTTTTTCGTTGATACATAGACACGGTGATGTCAGCATGAGCCGCTCAGAGACAGGTGTGAAACTGTTGGCAAGTAAAGAATAGCAGGACACATGAAAACAGAAACTGTGGGAGGAGATTGGATAACAACAGTGCACCAAACAGAAGACAAACACAATTCTAATGACTCTGAAACATTTGCATCATGCAATCAATTAAAAAAAAAAAAACATTTAGAGAGAAGTTAATGAATCCAAAATCTGAATTCTTTCTTATATAAACAGGCACACTATGTATAAGTCATGGGTCTGTTTGTGAGAGACAGAGGACACTGGAGAGGTGAAGCAAGTCATTCTGAGGCACATTAAAGTGGCATTACAAGGGCTTTGACCTTTAAGCGCTTCATCCTCGACAAAATACCAAAACACTTACGTTAACCGCTGTGGCACCAAGACGACGCCGCCTTCCATTTACCTTAATAAATGCATTAAATCTGCAATCACAGTGACTTCACACATCAGTGCACATAATACACACACTACACAAACAAGTGCATGTGTAGACTGTATATGCATTCATGTATCCTCCGTATATGCCTTTGTTTAATGCCACACTCTTAGTGTTTAGACTGTTAACTGAATTGTTCTGTTCTGTGTTCGATTATTTTCTGATAAATTCATAGCTATTTTTGTACCTTATAGCAATCACTCAGATCAATTTCTGACAAATGGATAAATGAGCAAAAAGCTTCCAACAATGTGTGTGCTAGCGTTTTGTTAAGATAAGATAAGATAAGATAAGATAACCTTTATTAGTCCCACACGTGGGAAATTTGTTTTGTCACAGCAGGAAGTGGACAGTGCAAAAGTTATGAGGCAAAAATTAGAATACAATAAGAATAAATACAGTACACAACTGTACAGAATAGAATAAAATAATATACTATATACAGTAGAATAAAATAAAATAAATATACAATAAGATAAAAATAGAATACAAATACAAATACTATATACAACTGAGTAAAAATACAACGATGACAGAAAGGATTATTGCACTTAGTATTATTGCATATGTATGGATGTGTGTGCTTGATCAGTTAAAGTCTTTATTATGGAGTCTGACAGCAGTGGGGAGGAAAGACCTGCGAAATCTCTCCGTCCCACACCGTGGGTGCCGCAGTCTCCCACTGAAGGAGCTGCTCAGTGCTGTCACAGTCTGCTGCATGGGGTGGGAGACGTTGTCCATCAGGGATGACAGCTTAGCCGCCGTTCTCCTGTCACTCACCACCTCCACTGGGTCCAGAGGGCATCCTAGAACAGAGCTGGCCCTTCGGATCACCCTGTTCAGTCTCTTCCTGTCCCCAGCAGAGATGCTCTGATTAAATAAAAACCATATTTATATTTGTTTTTATGATATTTATATGATATTATGCCAGAACCCAATGTGAAGATACCTAAAATTGGGTCTCTGTTTAGCTTTTGCACTACGCAAAAGTTCTGAGCCACTCCACTCATGGAGTGGCTCATTATTATCAGGATGTCCAAAAAACTCACTGAAAAGCCTTCAGCTAATCCAAAATGCTGCAGCAAGAGTCCTGACAGGGACTAGAAAGAGAGAGCAGATTTCTCCTGTTTTGGCTTCCCTTCATTGGCTTCCTGTTAAATCCAGAATTGAATTCAAAATCCTGCTCCTCACATACAAGGTCTTAAATAATCAGGCCCCATCTTATCTTAATGACCTTGTAGTACCATATCACCCTATTAGAGCACTTCGCTCTCGCTCTGCAGGCCTACTTGTTGTTCCTAGAGTATTTAAAAGTAGAATGGGAGGGAGAGCCTTCAGTTTTCAGGCCCCTCTTCTGTGGAACCAGCTTCCAGTTTGGATTCAGGAGACAG
Source organism: Copadichromis virginalis (assembly GCF_057382275.1). Classification (NCBI taxonomy): domain Eukaryota; kingdom Metazoa; phylum Chordata; class Actinopteri; order Cichliformes; family Cichlidae; genus Copadichromis; species Copadichromis virginalis. The sequence goes on along the minus strand of NC_140626.1, from coordinate 10,880,350 downwards.
ACACTATCTCTACTTTCAAGATTAGGCTTAAAATTTTCCTTTTTGCTAAAGCATATAGTTAGGGCTGGACCAGGTGACCCTGAATCCTCCCTTAGTTATGCTGCAATAGATGTAGCCTGCCGGGGATTCCCATGATGCATTGAGTTTTTCCTTTCCAGTCTCCTTTCTCACGCAGTATGAGTTAATAGACCTCTCTGCATTGAATCATATCTGTTATTAACCTCTGTCTCTCTTCCACAGCATGTCTTTTATCCTGTCTTCCTTCTCTCACCCCAACCGGTCGCAGAAGATGGCCCCGCCCCTCCCTGAGCCTGGTTCTGCTGGAGGTTTCTTCCTGTTAAAGGGGAGTTTTTACTTCCCACTGTCGCCAAAGTGCTTGCTCATAGGGGGTCATATGGTTGTTGGGTTTTTCTCTGTATCTATGAAGCGCCTTGAGGCAACTTATGTTGTGATTTGGCGCTATATAAATAAAATTGAATTGAATTGAATGAGCCAGACTTTCTTGTTATGTTTTTTTAAAGTAGTCTTGAACAAGAGATTTTCAGTCTTCTCTGGAGGTCTTTTAAAGTTCTTCTTTGGGCATTGGCTGCTTTTTCACTCATTTGCATCCAAGTCTTTGTACCTATGAGTGTTGTGTCTACACATAAAAGACAACTTTGACAAACAAAGTGATGTTAAGAAGAACTTCTTTCAGCTGAGGCTCCTCAGTAAGGTGAACACCTACCTCCCAACCACATGACTTTGAGAGAGTAATTCACTTTGATTACTTCTTGTCTAGACTTTTGTAAACTTCTGTGTGTTGGCTCTGGTCAGTCTGGTCAGTCATTACTTCGTTGCCTACAAGCTATTTGCTAAAATGAAAAGTAGTAAATGCTTTAATGTAACACCTGATGTACCCGCTGACAAACCAACAAATCATTCTTTTAGGCCATAAAGCTGAAACTAATTACACTGAACAACATTTCACTTAAAAAAAAGTTAAAGTAATGTTAAAAAATATTGGTGTATAGAAATGGTTGAATTTTATTTATGGTTTAAAAAAAAATGCCTCCAGATCTAAACTAATAACACTGATTCTTCCTCCATACATGAACCAGATGCCATACACCAACATAACGAGTCACTACTCTATGGTTTATCAAATAAGCCGATGATGTAAAATAGCAGCACTTAAGGAATTATGTGCAGTACAAAGCAAAAACATAATAACATATTAAGAGAAAGCAAGATGTCTCCCTTATTTAAGAAAAACAACAACAAATTCTTCCATTTTTCTGAAAGTCCAAGTAAAGCTTCTGTTGTTGTCTTAGTTCACAGGATGTGATATTTGATGCAATCAGTGGTGATTATGTGCTGAGTCACCACAACAGGAGCTCAGAAAGAAGCCTATGAGTCATGGGCTGAAAAAGGTCAACTGAAATGGACATTTAGCAACGAGAAGGCAGAGAAGAGAAGAGAAGAGAAGAGAAGAGAAGAGAAGAGAAGAGAAGAGAAGAGAAGAGAAGAGAAGAGAAGAGAAGAGAAGAGAAGAGTCCAGGATCTTCACCATAAAAACTCGTGAAACTTGCTGACATCTCCGGCATGATGATGCACTCCTGTGATGAAATGGCTATACAACTTGAAAAGAGACATAAAGCTACATGCTGGGAACGACGTGTGATAAGCGTTCTGAATTGTTAATTCTGTTAATATCGATTAGATTATCTGGCAATAATCCAGGCTTATCTGCAGAGGATTATGCAGGTTGGGGTATGCATAACCAACTCAGGGGGGCAAATTAAAATAACAATCTTTTCCTAATGAATCGTGGAGATGAACAGGCAGAGTCATTCACCTTCCTGTTGAGCAGGATGGAAACTTTATAATTTGCTGTTTCCATCGCCCTCGGCAATCAGGTTTCTTATCCGCACTACTCATTTCTTTTATGGCATTGTTTGTTTGGGGGATGTGTTGATTTCGTGATGATGTTTACTGCAGTTAAGTGGACGCCCAACAGCTCACCACAAACACTGCCGTGTGGGAAAACCCTTTATTTATTTCTTCTTCCTTTGTTTTTGTTTTTTTAACATAAATCCCCGATGGCACTGAGAGCTGCTTTGCGACCCCATGGTCTGTCTGTTATGTTTATCTGCAGCAGCACATCTCTTTAGTTTTTATAGTCTCTGTTTCTCCTTAGGATCTGTTTATGCCTGACTGGGCCCCACACCTTTAAAATGATGAAGGGGAGTGCATAGCGTTTGGGATGGCAATCTTTTATTTGTATGAGGTTTTTATGGTTATTGTTTCCATTTGTTATCGGTTCGCAGCAGCTGGATACAGATGTGTGAGGAGAATTAGAAGGAGAGTAACAAGTTCAGTCCAACTGATTTGTTGGCTCTACTACAGTGACTGACATTAGGCGTCTGTTCCAAACTGCTGCAAAAGTGAGACAACCTCATTTAAAAGCCCGCTGGCATTTCTCGTAACTCAGAAGCAGCTTGTGTACCTTCACTCAAAACAGTGTAGCGTGGTTTAATCCTTCAGTTAGATCGGAACTGTTACAGGTTAAATATTAGCTATAAATCAGTCAAGTAATCACTGCTAGTTCAGACTGTAGTTTTTGAGAACCAAATGGACCAAATTACATGTGACCAAATACAGTAATGATGACATAAGTGGGATTGGTGCTTCCTGCTTATGAATATGCAGAATCTGCAGACATGGAACAAGATGTTTTGTAATGGGAGCTTTTGGGTTTCCCTTCGTAATCCTATGGCTCTTTCTTTGTCTTGTGTTTTTTCTGCATCGTGCTGAGAGGCAATGAAGCAGCAGCTTGTGACTATTTCTTAATCACCTTTATCATTGTGAAACGGCTACTTTATGTTCTGTAAACTGTCTCTTTCTCCAAGTCTTCTCGTGGTTTTTCTTCATATTATACTCTTCACCTGATCACACTGGCAGTTTGACACCTCAGAGAGGAGCTACGGGTTTGAAGCTGGAGATAAGTGGGGAATAAGATAAGGAAACAGAAACTATGTTTTTCAGCTATCATCATGAGGGATATGAGGTCGTGGGTCGGTATGATGGACAAGCTTGGTGAGCTGATTAAAACCCAGAGTTCAGTATATGATTCACAGACACATTTCCACACCTGTGCTTCCTGGACCACAGTGTGAATGTACCTGACTTGGGGAGTTTTTAGGATGAAGACATGAGGAGGGACTGCATTAGTTGTGACTCAAAAGTAGAGTTGCTGACATGTTACAGAGAAGAAGAGTTTTTGTGGCTTGAACAATGAACTGATAGCTGCAGGAATACATGCATATTGGTTGCTGAAGAAATTCATCATCATTGTGTTTGAATGGTTGCATTTGTGAATTCAGTTTGCATTCAGGTTTGAATCAATGCACCTTTTGAATTCCTCCATCCAGCTGCACTGCCACAAGGACAGAAACAGGAACTCCTTCCTGTCTCACACCACAGTGCTTACATCTACATGTCGAAGTTTTACTTTTATATGTTCATTAGTTCAGTTCCTTTTTTGTGCATGTTTTTTTTAACTTTCTGAGTAATCTTGCTGTTTGATAATGTATGTATTTATTTTTGAGCTAGTTTGATTTTCATGTTTTGGTCCTGATGTAGGTGGGATAGATAAACAAAATATATTTTAGCTTATCTTGCTTTTATTAGGTAATCACTTTAGCACAGATTGGTGGCCTGCAGGCAAAGAGCACTCTGGAGAGGAGAAGAAGCTACACTGATAGATTTCATCTGACGATGATTTGCTTTCAAGAAAAATTACATTTGCAAGCAAAGACCAATATGCAGAAGATTTCTCTTAATATGCATTATTAATATGAGCAGAAATCTAAACGTCTTCTCTGTAGCAGTGGACCTTCCCTGGGTCCACGCCACATCAACTACCCAGTGAGTGTTCCTTTTTAAAAAAGCATGTCACCTTTACCAGAAGCACTTTGAGAGACTTTGTACAGGTACATGGTGGACTGGCTAATGCTTGATAAAATAAAAAATAAAAAACTTGACCTGAATAAAAATGGTCTGAGTAAAAATGCATTTTGAATGTTCTTTGGTTTAAAAAGAAAAAAGGAAAAATATTTTTCTCAAGGATGCTGAGAACTAGTCATGGATTGTTTCCAATTTACGGTAATTTTTTTTTTAAATTCTCTAATCTACCACTTGTCACTAAAAACAGAACATGATTCACCTCCTCTGCCTTTATTGACCAGCCTCCTATGATTCATTATATATTTTTAACACTAAAGACTTTGGAGTTTCCTGACTCGCTGTGATATATCTTTGCTGAATGCTGTCACGATAAAGTCATTTGTGCTACACGAGATTTTCTTCCACCTCTACCCCCATGTACTCTGAATTTCTGCGAAGTTACATATCCAATCAATTGTAAGTGAATTTAAAATTTTGGCCAGTCAAATATCAGCAACATGACACTTCTCCACTTCTGCTCTGCACTGACATAAAGTCAGAGAGAGTGAGGTGAATTTAATCAAATGATTCCCTGTAAATGAAACCTCTCATTACACCCACTCAGTCGGAGAAATGTGGAGCATTGATATGGGCAGCAGTTGGTTGCCACACTCAAGTGCTGTTATAATTAAATTCACCTTAAATGCATTTTACCATCAGCTGTTGACATGGTGTCCACATTCTCCACTATCTTCCCTCAAGACACATCCACTAATGGTCACACCCCAGCAACTGCGTGTTAAATGACTGGACATAATAATAATCTTTATTGCTTACTGGATAACAGCCAAGAGCTATACTGACGTTTAAGACACTTAAAGTGGAAACAGCGTGCTTCATGATTGGGGCTTCACACAGTCCTTATTTTGCTGTCGTGTTATGTATTTGTGTTAGAAACAGTCTGGTTTCGCAGTGACTTTCTGCTAGTGACTGTTGCTTTCCTGTTTATTCTTCCTTTTGAGGACATCCTGCAACATGAGTTATTGTGGTTCTGCTGTGTGTGGGCTGTCTGCTGAATAAACTAACACCTCTCTTTATGAAGACACTTCGTCACGCTGGCCTACTCAGAGACAAGTTTGTATGAGTACACCCGAGAGAATATTAAGGAGTGCTATACATGTTAACACCCCACCTCCCCCACCTACTCTCCCTGCAAACCTTGGATTCCTTAACCCAGTTCTTCGTTCCAGTTTGCACGTTAAAAGACGCACTAAAGTGCTATACAAATACAGGCCATTTACCATTTTAATTATAAAGTGTGTTCAGTCAGAAAATGTGACCGCTGAAGCTGTAAGTGATCTAGCAGCTGATTCACTGTGTACATGTGCATGTGATTGTTTTTGTTAATGCCACCATCTCCAAGCCATACATCATAGCAGGTCTCACTACCATCTTTTAAACCTTCCCTTTTACTCCCCCTGACACTCACCTCCATCTGCTCCACCCTGCCTGCACTGTGCACTCTCCGTTGCTTGGTATTGACCATAGATACTTAAATTTATCTACCTTCACTAACTCTACTCCTTGCAGGTTTTCTCCAACATATTCACACACACTTTCTGTCTTGTCTCCACTGACTTTCATTCCTCTTCTCTCCAGAGCATACCTCAGATCACAATGTTGTCTGCAAACATCAAAATCCATGGAGATTCCTGCTTGACCTCATCTGTTAGCCTGCCCATTACCACTGCTAATAAGAAGGGCTCAGAGCCAGTTCTTCGTGTAATCCCACCTCCACTTTGAACCCATTTGTCACTCCTACCGCACACCTCACCACTGTCTCACTGTCCTCATACGTTTTCTGCATCACATGCTTCTGTCACTACTGACTACCTCATGCAGTACCCCATGTTGAACTGCATGAGCAGGGTCTCTTGCAGCACGACATTGCTGCTGAGGTGGGAGACAGTAAGACAGTCATTTGGAATTTCTTAAATGATCCTGAGGGTTATGGAACCACAAAGTGAAGTGGAAAATCCAAAATAACTTCACCAGCACTGAGCCAGACGATCTAACTGGCTGTCCGTCAAGGCACGGGACGATCCTTGACCCAAATTAAAGCCATTACTGGTGCCAACTGCAGCCCCATAACCATCAGACAGCATCTGAGACCGAAGGGCTTCAAAATCAAAAAACATCTTCATAGACTTCGTCTCCTTGAACGCTAACAGAACTGACTGCTTGGACTTTGCAAAAGAGCACCAAACATGGGACTGGGATTGAAAGGTAGAAGAAAGTTTTATTCTCTGATGAAAAAAAATGTAACCTTGATGGTCCTGATGATTTCCAACGTTACTGGCATGACAAGCAGATCCCACCTGAGATGTTTTCTACGCGCCACAGTGGTGGGGGATCCATAATGGCCTGGGTGCTTTTTCCTTTAGTGGCACAATGGAGCTTCAGGAGGTGCAGGAGCGTCAAACGGCTGCTGGCGATTTCCAGATGTTGCAGAGAGCATCCTCATGACTGAGGGTCCTCGTCTGTGTGGTCACGACTGGGTTTTTCAACAGGACAACGCTACAGTACACAATGCCCACAGGACAAAGGACTTCTTCCAGGAGAATAACATCACTCTTTTGGACCATCGTACGTGTTCCCATGATTTAAATCCAATTGAGAAGTTTACAAAAATGGACAAGAGTTCTAGACAGTAGATTGCCTTCGTGCAAACGTCTTCACCACTTGGAAAAATGTTCCCACTCACCTCATGGAAATGCTTGCATCAAGCATGCCGCAATGAATTTTTGAAGTGATCAACAATAATGGTGGAGCTACTCATTACTGAGTTCATGTTTGAAACTTTGATTTCTGTTTTGTAGGGGTTATGGGTTTTTTGGATGTGTGGTCCTAAACTTTTGATCAGCTGTAAAACAGCCTGTTTCAGTTTAAGTGTTGTTTTCGATAAATTGCATTTCTCTTGTTTGGAGAGTTAATGCGCGGTCTGTTTTACCTCACTCCCATTTATTCTTGTTGCATATTGAAGCTCTACTTCGATCCTTGTTAAGATCCGACCATGCAAAATATCATTTTTTGCCATTTTTCAAGTGGTCTTAAACTTGGGACTGTATTTAATTCTTGGCTCTACCTTCACTCACTTTCTCTTTTTGGTTTCCAAAGCCATCCTACAGATTACCATCCCAGATGCCTAGCTGCACCACCTTTTAGTCTGCTACGTCTTTCACATTTTACTTTCTACTTAATGGCAATCTAATAGTGTTTATTTTTTTCTAGCAGGACAGTTCAGCTCATATTGCTCTTACGTCAGAGATCGAAGGTCAAAATCTTTGAGTATCCAAGCTCTCAAACCCATCTGAGTGTCCCGAAAACTCATCTTTCAGCAACAAACAGCAAAGCAGAAGTTGAGTGGATGGCTGAGACCGTGCATTAACTCTCCAAACAAAAGAAATGAAGAATGCAGCAATTCTGCAGCTGAGGGATTATACCCTAATGTCCAAAGTCAGGCCAAGGTTTCTATGGACTTTAATCCCTGTCTGATGTGAAATCTGTTTATGTGGAGACACTTTCTTTTTCACAACTTTTCCCAATTCCCTCAGAGCTGCTGTTGATGCCGTTCTGGAGGGAGTGGACTTAAATCTCATCAGGACTTTTGGGGGAGATTATGGGTAACACTTGGGGTTTGAAGCCTGATCCCTGAACAGCCTGCAGCGTGAATGCGAGCGTATCCACTATCTGTGTCATTAGGACAAACACAATCAAGCGTCTGGCCTGAATTCCCCCCCAGCCTATGAGCAAAAGGCGGAAACATATTTAGCCTCCTGGCAGCCTTTACTTAAGGAAATCTTAGGTTTTACTTGACCTTATTCAGCAGTGCAGTGATAAAAGAGAGAGATAAAAGATCCTTTTCTCATATGTAGTGTGATTTATTACTTTTAAGCTATTGTAAGCTCAATTTCTAATATGATGATGACGAGTTGATCAGGGAGCATAAAGAAACTTAAATCACAAAAATCGCTGATCTTATAGATCATTAAAAAATAAGCACGATCAGCTAAAAGATTAGTGTGAAATGAGACATTATTTGAACCCAGTGTACTAAACAAACACATGCATTTGACAACAGTCAGAGAAGCAGTTTTCACATGAAAACAAAGATCTTTAAACCCACAGATGACTCCTACACACAGTCAGAGGTATTTCTATTTTGCCCTCCCTGCATCACTTTCTGCAAACAGACACACACACACACACACACACACACACACACACACACACACACACACACACACACACACACACTTGCACATGTGTTTGGTCAGCCCTAGGGAGGCATAAATCAAAGCAGGACTCTAAATGTGCCATGCTAAGTGAGAAGACTAATTTCATCTTCTCAAAAAGTCTATCCTGCAGCTTTTTCCCCTCCCTCGCTGTATAAAAACATCTTCAGCAGATGAAAAACACAAAAATGGTAAAAAGGAAAGCTAACAGCCCAAAATAGGACTTTGCTGCTGCCACTCGGAAGAAAAAGACTGACATCCGTTTGCGACGTGAAGACAACTGATGTGTCTTGTAATTGAATTCCTGTCAGATTTGCTTAATGTGCTGGCTGTCAGCTTGTCAAGACGTTGTCATCCGCACATCTTCCAAAACTTTCATTATGCCTGTTAGTGTGCCCACACAAATGTGCCCGCACGGAGAAAGACACAGTTACGCACGCATATGCACACCCACAAAGTGCTTCACGTCTTTTCCTTTCAGCAGCACTTCCAGGCCTAACCATCCGTCTTCTGCTGCGGTAGTCTTTATTCAAAGCAGTGTTTGACGTTTGCTAGTTACAGTGTCATCTAACTTCCCTGTGATTCACTCCAGGACCACAGATGGCTTCGCCTTTTTAGATGCCTTCACAAGTTGCAAAAGCCATACCATCAAGATGTTTAGCTAAGCTCACGCCTTGTAAGGCATGGGGAAGGCTCTTCGGAGATGGCGCGGAAGCTGGGTGGGGGTGGGAAAGCGACAGGTTATACTTTGTTTACGGCTGAGTGAATGGACTTACTGCAGTTTATATCTGCAGGCGCTGGCGCTTTGATGTATGCCAAGCTGGAAACAAAGGTGGATTAAAAGGGGAAGCCTAAAGAAAATATCAAAAAGCCACACAAATTGATATTTCGGGGATGGAGAATGGAATTTTATCATTTCTTTCACGTGCACTGTGATTTTGGTAAATTGGCCCGCCATAGTGATCATTTGTCTTTTTGTCTTTCCTCCAAAAAGCCTGCTTTCACCTCTGCCAGGGATTATTGGCACATGAATTAAAAGCATGTATAAATTAGCAATGCAGTGTGCCACTTCAGGTGTTGGGATGCGAGAAAAAAACGGAACTTTATGAGAGCCTTTTGTGGAGACGCACAATAGCTCCAAACATGATCACACACTCACGTTGTTAGCAAACTGGGCATGGGTAGCAGGCAAAGAGAATAATGAGAGGCCTGATGTAGCACTGCAGACTCTCTGGCCATAGACTGATGGGCCAGGGAACTCAATGCATTAGGGAGAGAAGGGGATGAGGAGTAGAGCACTACACAGTGTAGCAGTCACCACACATACACCCACATCACTAGAAAAGCATCCCACAAACACAAATTACCTGCCAGCATCAATACCAGCCTCTGTATGTCACGTTTATGTGAAAGGTTAAACAGAAACAAATGGCTGATTTGGTGCGGCGCTGGAGCTTGGCGGGGGACAGACTCGATTTCTCCGAGGGGATCCCAGGACAGAGGTGACCAGAGGCTGGGGGGGGGTCACGATCCACCGTGAGGGCTTAAGTGCTGATTTAAGAGCCACGTTGTAGAAAAAGCCAGAGCTGTGGCTTGGATGCAGATGAACTGAGCAATATAGTTTGGTTTCTAGATCCAGTTTACTGTGACACCACTGTCTCGCCTTCACTCAGAGCTTGAGTTGAAGGGCCTCAGTTAACCTCAAATCTGACGACTCGCAAATCTGCCAGTAGTTTTACTGACTTTTCACACCCCCACAGCAGCGATGCATTCCTCTTAAACGAGGAGCAGTTTGACACTGAAGGCTCGAGGTAAAACAACGATAAATAGGGAGTCTGTGTACTGTATAAATAAACACTTCCTGTAAGGAGTGTAAGAGAGTATTTAATTTGTGGTTTATAAGCTTCTGTTTTTATACACCTTAAACTGGAACGGCAATGGTGAACACATCCATGCAAAACACCCGCACGATTTCTCCCACTGCTCGTTCCCTGCCTCTTCATCAAGTTTCATGAAACTTGCAGACAAACGTGATACTTTCACCTTAAAATGGCAGATTTTATTCAGACAGAGTCAGCCCAACGAGTGATTCGAGCATGCTAGTCGCTGTAACATGGGTGTGAAACCGTTTGATCCGTGCCTGTGGCAGTGTGACTGCATATCATGGGTGACCTACATTCTCTTTGAGCACCTTTTAATTAGTAAACTATGAAATGCATTCACCGCTTCGCTGACATCTTATTAACAAATCAGTTGCTCAAGTTTTAATCTTTTAGATTATTTGTAAACTAAAGCCGGAAGTGTGGGAGGCAAACATGTTTTTTCAGCACATGCTGTCACAAGTGAGGAGACTTGCCAAGAGTTCTTGCAAGTTAGATATACAACCACTGGTAAGCATCTACAGGGAAGCTCCACTGATGTCGAGGTCTTACAGTAGGAATGAACGCAGCAGCACAGAAATGGAAATGAATCCCCTGGGAGGCTGCGAGAGCGTGAGTGGGCACTACTGCTGGATCAGTTGTACTTTATCCCTCTCAGACACTGAGCCTCACCCACCTACTGCTCCTACTGAAACAGCTACTACTACTGATGCTAAAGCGACTCATGTTGCTGGTAATACCCTGCTGACACTAAAAGTACTGCTGCTGATTTTAAATACTGCTATTGCTAATGGTGAAACAATAGTACTGCTGCTGATGGTGTTGGGGGGGAAAGACCAATGACAGAACATTTATTACTGAATGTCATTAAATGGGTTTAATAAGAACAAGCAAAACAAGCTAACAAGCTGAAGATTTCTTCAACAGAGTTAAGACGGCTGCAAAGAGCCATTATTTTTGGACTATTTTCATAGCATTTTGAGATTTAATGGTGGGTAAACACAGATGTTACAAATCCCATTAATAAGGCTCTGTACCTCATTAGAACAGGACCTTCATTAATATGATTTGTTACATCTTTGTTTATCTACTGTTGTACCTCAAAGTTGCTGCTGTAAGAATGGCTTATTGATTCATCCCTGATTAATTATTTGGTCTAAAAAAACCCCAAAAAACTCTATGTTCAGCCTTTTGTATGGAAAAGTACTTAATGGTTTGGATTCATTATTTGGTGATCGCTTAATCAATTAGCGACTGTGACCTTTGGAACAAAGTTATGTTGCTGAAACTGAAATAACCTCTGTTAGTACCGCTGAAACCAAAAACCACTGCTGCTGCCTCTGAATCTGCAAGCACTCACTCTACAGCCTCTACTTTTTTACATGTTGTTCTTATGTATAGTACATATTATATAAGCTGTTTCAAATATGTGGACTCTGTGCAAGTACACCCCAGATTCAGCAGCTTGTACAACCACCTTTTGCAGCAATAACTTGAAGTGATTGTTTTCTGGTCGACTTCATCAGCCTCTCGCATCGATGTGGAGGAATTTTGGCCCACTCTTCTTGACGGCATTGCTTGAGCCCTCTTGAAGTCAACCCACAGCATTTCAGTCAGTTTGAGGTCTGGGCCATTGCAGCACTCTGATTCTTTTCTTTTTCAGCTGTTCTGTTGTAGATTTGCTGCTCTGTTTGGGATCACTGTGTCGTTGCATGACCAAGTTTCAGCCGAGTTTTAGCTGTCAGACAGATGGCTTTCCACCGCCGTGCTGGACAGTTGGTATGAGGTGTTTGTGCTGATATGCTGTGTTTGGTTTCTGCCAAAAGTGTGGCACTAGACATCTCCACTCTGGTCTCATGTGTCCAAAGGATGTCGTTTCAGAAGTTTCATGATTGTTCAGATGCAACTGAATGCTGCATGTTCGTGTTCTTTCTCCAGACAGCTCTTCCAAACAAGCCATGCTTATTTTGTCTTTTTCTAACTCTACTGTCATGAACTTTAATGCTCAACATGCTAACTGAGGTCTGTAGAGTCTGACATGTAGCACTGGGCTTTTTTGACGTTTTCTCTGAGTACCGTGTTGCAGGTTGATGTTACAATGAATTTGCCTCCTCCTGCTCCTTGGAAGATTGTGTTGATGCTCCCAATCAGCAAAACGCCAAAACTTCTCCTTTTATAGAGGTGGTCACACTTGCTGATGATCTGCTTTTTGAGCTCATTTCATTAGCAGCATCTGGTTGCTACTCAAGAAATGGAAAGGGTTTATTTTTCCTGTGATTGTACAACTCCTCCGATTCTATATGTTGTACGTTTTACAGAGAGCCTGCTACTAGATCTACTACTGCTTCTAAAGTTACAAGTATACCAGTAAAACAGCTGCTGCCACTTAAGAGCTATTAGAGTAGTGACTCTGCTGCTGACTAATACTGCAGCTACTACTACTACTGTCATCTGAACTGTAAATGATCTCGTAAATTCATTAAAGTAGGATTACGAGCTGAAGCTGTAATCATGGTTTTAAGTCTACAAATACAACAACTGAAGGCTTTTCGCACTGAAGGTGATTGATTTCTCACTAAAACTCAGGGAATTACAATAATCAAATCAGCCTTGTACTTAAACTTTGGGCCTCGGCATAAACGGGAACACGGTGGCATTTCCAATGTGCCGGCTCATTCCTTCCCCCCTTTGTATTTAGATTTTTCTCTTCAGCTCAGCCAGATCAGATGTACCAATGCTCTGACTCAAAATGTTGTTATTGACGTCTTTGATGAGTTAATTGCGCATTTGCATAAAGGTCACAAGCATGAATCACTGAAGTGTATACACTGTAGGGGGTCCACCCCTCCTGCTGTCCTCTACCTACACTACTTCTCCTCAGCCAGCACTGGCTGGTGTTTATTTTCACATATCACGTCATCATGAATGGCAGATTGATCTGTTAATAGACACTGACATTATCCAGTGTAGCAGGCTGCTAAAGTGACACTGGAGAAAACAGAGCATGTTGACGAGCTCATCAACTGAATTAAATCAGCAGCGTTGATGTAACAAAACAACACCTAGTGCGATGTCATTTACAGTACTGTCAGTGGTAATGTGTTATAATAATATAATATAAAAACTGTGGTCCATCACTGAGGTCGTGATTACCCTGTGATGAAATTAGATTTCACTTCAATTTACAATGTAATAATCTACCTACAAATACTTAAAGGTAGGCACAAAAGAAAAAGAGGGTAAAAATTCAGATTTTTACAGGAAACAAAGAAATAATTATACTCGCATCAATTTTAAGTACTAGCTCTGTGCAATTTCATGGTAATTTTGCAGACAACCAAACAATTTTCCCATCTTACACTGTAAACATGCCTTTTTTCAGGGTCACAGGGTGTAATATAGATTGGATTAACCCTTCATTTTTGCATATTCTTTTTATTTGCTATACAGTGGTCGCTCGTTATAATGCGGTTCACCTTTCGCAGCCTCGCTGTTTCGCACATTTTTTTTGTGCAATTTTGCAAGCTTTTGTTTTTGTTTGTTTGTTTGTTTATTTTTACAGCGCATTGTGTTCTGCGTCCTGATTGGCTGTAGACCATTGTCAGTCGATGTTGTGTCCGTGTCTCCTGTACAGCACAGAATGCGTTCAGCTTGTCAAATTTTCATAAATCTTCGATCGCTAGCAGTGTGACTTTGAAGTGCTGCACTGTATGTTTGTAAGTTTTCTCCCCAACAAACACAACAACCTCGACTAAACGCTTTGCACCATCAAAGGCGCCTGCAGTAGCACCCAAAAGGCAGAGGAAGATGCTAACCATCGCACAAAAAGTTGGACTTCTGGACATGCTAAAGGAAGGTAGCAGCGTATTTTTCGGATTTTAAGACTCATTAAGTGAAACAAAACAGCAAGGTAAGTCAAACTTTACTCAACTCATTCTTCTTGCTTCCTCTACTTGCGTACCAGTGATTCATTAATGCTGAATTCTCTCACAGCTGCTCTATTCCCATGTTCTGGACCAGAAAACAAGGTTTGATCTTTGGTTTCATTCTATAATACTGGACTTTTTTTTTTTTTTTTACAAAGGTTTAAACTGTGAGAGTGTTAAACAAGAGAGAAGAGTGTGAAAATGTTCATGCCTGTCTGAGAAAAAGTGTATAAAGTGTGTAGTGAGGGGTTTAATAGCCCTAAAACATCTATAATAATTGTGTCACGGCTGCCGAGGCGAGCCGTGTGGATATAGAAGGAGGACCCAAGATGCAGGCAGTGGATGAGATACCGGTGGTTTTATTTACAGAGGTGTAGTGGCAAACAAACAGTGGGGCATAACAAACAACTAAAGACACCTAAACTGGGAGAACTAAAATAACAGACCTGGGAGCATATGACAACGGATGATGAATAGCAGAGAGACGCAGACGAAGAACGGGACACCGTGGAACACAGGGTAACAGACTGACACAGAGTTACACAGACTGACACGGAGGAACACAGACGAACCGGCAACAGGCAGGAGAACACACAGGGCCTAAATACACACACCAGTAATCAGGGGATGAGAGACAGGAGGGCAACACAGCTGGGAGGAATCTGGGCTGACGGGACAGGGGAAACGTAAACTGATCACACTCACATACGACGCGGACCTTCACAATAAAACAGGAAACTCAGATATATGGAACCAGACAAGACATTGAACTAAACAGACAGATTCAGATGCAGACTCAGAGGCAGATCGAAAATATAACACACAGAACTCAAACAATAATAATCATCATCATCATAAACTAGAAAATGATAACTAAAAGCGCTGGGTCACCGACCCAGGACCATGACAAATTGTAAAAAATAAAGTTGGCTACTTCGGATTTCACCTATTGCGGGTTTTAGAACGTAACTCTCACGATGAACGAGGGACCGCTGTATTTAATATTCATTATGTTGATTTGCATGATGGCTTTTCTATTATCAAATTCAATTCAACTCAACTTCAACTTTTTTTTTGAAAATGAATGTGAGAACGACTGATCTCCATTACCAATTCTCAAGAAAAAATAATACCATCAAAATGTGCAAGCTTATGTGATCCTATAATGATGGAGTCAAGTCAGACTTACTTTATTCTTCTTTCAGACTCACTGTTCAAAAAAAATGAGTGTGGAGGAAACAAGTGTCTCCTTTCTAGTAAAATACCTGAAAGTTAGGCAAACTTAAGCCGCTCTGTCACATGACCTGAAAAGCAAAGTGTACTTATAATGTAAGATTGGGAAATATTGATTGTTTTCCCCAAATTACCAAGAAATGACACAGTACTGAAAATTACTGCATTTAAAATTACTTAAAAGTGTAAATATTTATTTGGTTCCTGTAAAAGCCTGACTTGTCAACTTCTTATTTCAGCATCCCATCATTTATGTATTTCAAATAAAAGACACTGAAAGGGGAATTACTCCCTCAGTCATGGGCCTATCAGTTACTGCACAGTTACTTAGTCAACATGACAGTTGCCAGTAGTTTATAGATTATTTCTCTTGGCAACTGTGTTTTTTATAAACTCAACTTAAGTAACAAACTAAATATATCCTCATTTATTGGTTAAAAACAGCTTCTATGAAGGAACACGTGTGAAAATCAACACTGTCAAGTCCTACTTAGCAAACTTACCACCTTCAACAGTGGGAGTTGCATACTTTGCTACAACAGCTGTAGCAAGGTTGAGGTGAATATTCTCAATATTGAAACAGAGAGTTTTTAGGTCCATTTTAAGACTATTTATGAGGATGAGCAGACACAAAGCCAGAAAAAGTAAGATATGAAAACAAATAACAACAAAAAAGAACCGGCCATGCTGAGCTCACTGTGTGGGCTGGAGTAAAACTGGGTTAGGACAGTCTACAGGGCCTGAGGAGACATTGAGCTTTGGAGGGACTTCAGAGCAAAAATGTGATCAGAGTAAGACAACACCTACACCAAGACAAACAGAAAACTCACCTGCAAGGAAGAAAGACTGAAGAGAACCCAGGAAACAAAAAGACAGAGAGGGAGACAACGAAAGAGTGCACTCCCGCTGGAGACACAGCAGGTAACGTAGCAAATCTGGAATACAGGGCAAGGATGCAGAAGGAGGCATTGATTCGAACAAGAGTGACAAATCATTAAAGCCTAGCATTTGCACTGTGAGAAACACAGGAAGTTCATTAATTCCCTGCAGAGCCCGGGGACCTGGGAAAGGTGGTTGATGTCAGCAGTCGGTCAGCTGAGGAGTCGGCCTCAGCTAAACGTTTCACAGCAATTACATGCCAGCCGTCCGTCCAACTCTGTGGTTTTCCCACACTGATGTGGAACAGTTTCAGGAACCACAACACAATGACTAGTCAGGGGATAACAACCGCTCAGACTGCTTTGCAACACAGAAAGTGCAGCGCTTAAACGTGACTACCAGCATGCTTTGCAAACTGTAGCCTGTGTTCACTGTCGAGCAATATTTTTTATGAGTGGGTCCCAGTTTGTTTGCATTATGCAATCACAAAGTGGGTGACACAATACAGCAGTCACGCTGTTGAGTTCACATTATTCCGCTGACAGTTAGCCAGCAGATAACATGCAGAAAACAAAACCTCAGTGCCAACAAACGCAGCAGGAAAAAAGACTGTAAATATGCTTCTCAGCAAGCTGGGGTTTAAAATTTCATTGTTTCAGTTTTCTGTGATAAAAGAGTAGAATCACACACGGCTTTCTGGTCAGTGGAAGCACAAAGTAAAATGAATACTTACACAGGTTATGCATGTTCATGCTACTGAGCTTTAACTGACTAGATATGTTTTTGGGTGACTGAATCTGATTCACAGCATCTCAAAATATCACAATGAGCCTTTTTCTTGTTTGCAGCTGTATTTAACATACTGCACTTATAACAATGAACTGATGATGGCACAGGTTACATAGTACCGCATTAGAAGGTGTATGACCTGATTCATATGATCATCTCCAAACTGTTCTCATGTGCACATAAATGATTGGATTATATCAAACTGATGCTTTAGCCGCGTGAACCTGCTCTCTTAGACGCTGTCATCACACTTGATGGGTGGTAGATTTGTGACAAAGTATAACAAACTGACAATCCATCATAAAAGCATCAACTCTCATGAACTTAATTTTAAAAAAAGGTTTCTTAATAAGCTTCTGCTGTTTCAGACCTACCTTTGTGCACTATAACACTGTATCTTTACTAAATGTGGTACAACGTGGCTCCACAAATGCTGCCGTAAATTATTCATTTGAAGTGAAGGCTTGACTCTTTAGTCTGCCATGTAACAACTTTTTTGTGTGAATAAAACAGCTGAGTCTACTTAATAGCTTAAATTATTGAACTCGTTTTCTAAGTTCAGGTTTAAAACTACTTCAGAGGGGACCTATTATGCTCATTTCTAGCTACATATATTTTATTCGTGGACTCTAATTAGAGTTCTTTTGTATGATTCACAGTTTAAAATTATTCCTATTCACCTTATTCCGGGCGTCATTGTAGCGCAAATCACCCACTGACTAGTAGAAGCCACTTTTGCTAACGTCCCCTTCCACTAATGCCAGCTTTCTTCAGATTGGCTTTCCCTCACAAAGAGAGCGTTTGAACGTCAGGTGGGTGGGGCTTCTGTACAGTCTGTCACAGCGTGTCAGGCCTGTGTGCCTGAGATGACAATATTAGGGATAATCGCTCGTAGGTCATAGAGAACCATGCAGAGTCCGATCATTTACAGAAACAGATCATTTAATGCATCTGCAGCCTGAGCTTTTGGCTCATAGGAATTACCTGCACATATGCTGATTTAATTGATTAAAAAACTCTGACCATGTGCAGTTTGAGCATCCGCCGTTGAAGCATTATATCCTGAGTATGACTGAAAATAGGAAAAAGCATTTCAGATCTGCTTTATACCTCATTTCATTAACTATATTGCATATTATCATTGACATTGTTGAAATAGTGTCATTTTGATTATAAATGTTTACTGAATCACATAAATAACAATACTAGTATAAGGTCATCTGTGTATAGTATAGTAGTATTATGTCCCAGATAATATTACTAGTACACTAAACACCAATGGCAGTATGTAAGCAGTAATTGTAGTTAATGTCTCAGTCACACAAGGATGAAAATAAAGCCGCCCTGCAATTAGGAAACTGGATTCCTGGTGATTGCACAGAGTTTTATTTGCATTCAGCTACTGATTGCATGTAGTTGCGGCAACCAGCTAATCAACATCTGAGGGACCAGTAAGTCATCATGTGATCCCTTTCAATCATGGAGTGTTTACACCGCTCAGCTGATGGGAGGCAACCTGTTTCCAAACAATTGCAGTCCAACTTGGACCGACAGCAACGACTTTCAGACAGGCGAAGGTTTGTAAATAATTGTCGTCTCATGCTACAACTACTTCACAGTAGGTGACACCAGCCAACTGGTTTCCAACTGGTTGTATTGTGGTTGCATTGCTATATAAACGTAAGGCTGCTGGGTGCTGATGTCAGCAGCAACTCCATCACTACTTATGGAGGAATTTCTGAATCTATATTTCAAATCTATGATGTTGTGGCTGGCTCTGAACGTCAGTAGTTAATGAGAATTTCTGCTTACGTATGACCACAGATGTTATTATTATTATTATCATTGCCTTTTTACTAGTGATGATAAATTCGATTCTTTTTACTGAATCGCGCTTTAATGAGTCACTCACCAAAGTGAATCGGGTTGCTTGAGTCATTTGAGTCACTGAGTCAGTTGACCAGAGAGTGAAAAAATATACATTTTCACTCAAACTTAATTTGTTTCTCTTTTAATATAAATCCTACTGCTAAGATGAATGATTGTAAAAGAAAACAACTATTTTATAGAGCAAAAAAGAGCAAAAAAAATTTCTAAAGGGAACATTTATTTATTTTTATTTTATTTTATTAGTATTTTCTAGAGATGGACCGATCCGATATTACGTATCGGTATCGGTCCGATACTGACCTAAATGACTGGATCGGATATCGGAGAAAAATAAAAAAATGTAATCCGATCCATTAAATATCACGAAAGCACCTCACAAAACTTGCAACACGCCGTAACTCACCTCAGAACGCTAGCATGTCGGAGCAGTATGCATCACGTGATAGAGCAGCTGTGGCATGCGGGACCTGTGGTCTGGATAGCATGTGGAGCTTCGCTAGCAACCTGGCATTTCATCTCCGACAAAGTTATCCCCGAGAGAAGTAAAGCAAGTGTGTAAGTCCATCTCTGAATGTTTGTAAAGCATTCCTGCGTTAAGCTTAACGAGCGACTGCCTCTCGCTCTCCGGCTGCTACTTCAATCGTGAAACTGCTTAAATGATCAGCTGATCGGCTTTTCTGTCGCGAGTCCGTGTCTCTAGTTTGCTTTTGGCCCACTTTGCACCAGAAAGAGGAAACCAGCGGCTGAACAACAGCAGCACGTTTAAGCTTGATAAGCTGTTGTTAGAATTTATTTAATATTACTTTCTACACCAGGATCTTTTTCTACGTAGCTGACGCTGGTAACTGTGCAGGGGCGGATCTAGCAAAGTTTAGCCAGGGGGGCCGATAGGGCATTAACTGGGAAAAGGGGGCACAAAGACATACTTTTCTTTCTTATTCTTATTTAAAATGTCTAGCTTTTAATAAATAATTATCTGACACACAAAGTTTTAATTTGATGTAAAATGAATAGAAGTCAATTACTGTATATAGTGACTATTAAGTCTAATATATATACCCTAGTAAGCTATAGTACTTTTTCCTTTGGGAAGGTACCATCTGTGCAGTCTGCAATTTTGTTGAAGAAAGATGTTGAATCTATTTAATATTTCTTGAAAAATAATTGATTTCTGTGCATTTTTTTTCACACTGCATCAAATTAAGGTTGATTACGTCGATTAAGCATCATGAGGTGGCGCGTGAGGGGTGGTTCCCTATTTTTTATTTATTTATTTTTGTTGTTGCTGGGAGTTGGAACCCTATTAGTTAGGTTGCTTAATATTTAAGCTAAGTACTCTTTAAAATACCAGAATAGGGAGGATGGTGTAGGTTTGAGTTTATTAGATTGATCAGTATTGCTGAACTATGAAATATTTTTTTTGTATACAGGTATAACAGAATAGCTTTAGTGTAGTTGTTGTTTTAAACTTGAGTATGAACTTGCAGACTTGCAAAATGCAGCAAGATATTTTAAAAAACAGTTTTGTTGATTAAAAAACACTATATCGGATTCATATCGGTATCGGCAGATATCCAAATTTATGATATCGGTATCGGTATCGGACATAAAAAAGTGGTATCGTGCCATCTCTAGTATTTTCCTTAAATGTGTAAAATATATTTTCTCATTTAAATGTCCACTGAGCTGTGAGCCAGGGGGCGGTAAAGTGCCTTAACATTGGTTGCCAACCAAGAAGAAGAAGAAGCTGTGAGCCAGGAGGGAGGGGGTGAGTGAGTGAGTGGCCCTTTCTCAATTCTCAAGTACGCAAGTACCCCACAATTTTAATTATAAGCTAGATATATTTCTACTAATGGAATTAGTTTGCTAACAGAAACAGGGATGAGTCAGTGAGTCAGTTGCGCTTGTGAATCATGATTCACGACTCAGTAAAGTGATTCTCGAGTATTGAACGATTCGTTCACGAATCGAACATCACTACTTTTTACAGCCATCTCTTTGCAACAACTTCTCTTGAAGACTGCAACTACCAGCGACTGGTCACAGACCTGATCCCAGTCTTTGAAGCAACGGTCACAGACATTTCAGTTGCACTGTGGTCTCCATCCACTGTTTTCCCTAATGTGAGTGTAGCTGATGTTAAATATCAACATTTCACAGAGTTCCTTTGATTCCTCAGAGGCATCTGATGGAAGACAAAACACTGCTCAGTAGACCATTTAACGCTTTATTACTTCTAGATGGGAGCTGCGTCCTGCATGACACGTTTCCGCGGATCTCAAAATGGTGGTGTGCCCCTAACAGTTTTATTACCAGCTCTCTCACTTTAGTCTAAACAGTGTCTCAGTAACTTTCCACTAGAGATGGTCCCCTGTCATCCACAGGCACGCGTGAGCGAGAGTCCACAGCATTCCACTCCCCAAGGACACATATTCTAATGCCTTTTTTTTTTCAGGGCTGTGTCCACTTAATACTACACTATACAACTTTATAACACTTATTAATAAAAAGCATAGCATTATTGAAGCACTTCAAATAATTTTATCTCAACACTGACTTCTGTCATGGTAACTCAGCCTGAATAGAGATGTGTAGCTAAAACACTCAATAAATGTGAGCTGTGTAGTTAGTTCCATTAGGTTTAGGTCTATTCGTGGCATTCGTAAAGAGATATTAAAAATCTACTCTCCCACAAAAAGAGTGAGACAACATTAAAACTTGAGCAGATCCATAACATACAGACACACAGTCCACATACAATACAGCATGTCATTTACTAAATGTGAAGGCCTGCAGAGGCATCGTGGGACTCTATTCTGACTGTGATAAAAGTTCTTCCTGGTAAACAAGCTTCATGGGGACTTGTGGACACCAGCTGTATCTGAAGGACAGAAAACAGCAGTGAGCTGAGGGTAGGTGGCAGGTACACATTTCCTGCTGCGCTCTAAAAAGCGTGGGGTTTCATCAGGTCACAAGTTCTTTCAAGAATCCAAGATTTCAAAGACACAGTTTAATGTTCAAGCTACATCTCTTTGTAACATTATAAAATAAAACCATTTTCTGAACAGCTGTCTCAGGCCGACGTGTACACTTTTATAGTGCAGTCTTTGTATATTGCTGGAAAGTATTTAACATTTATGGGAAAATCAGCCAAAAAAAATCCAAGCGGCGGTGTTTACTGTGAGTTATAACTCAAGTCAAAACTGAACATACAGATTGATATGCAGACAGCAAGTCTAAATTCTGTGCTCTTTGTGAAGGAACATCAATAAATGAAAGAAAGAGATGCTGCTTAGTCCCGCTGAACTTTCGGAAGAAACATCATGTCATTATCCTTTCATTCAGAGGGACACAGTTGCCTGAAAATGGGCTCAGCAGTGTCTGACTTGATAAATAATGGACCAGATGGTGTTTACCGTATAATCTGTAGGGGGGTAGGGTTCATTATAGCATCAGAAGTATTGTATTATTGTTAAAGTCATATTAAAAATTCCCTGGTAAATGACACGACAAAGAGTTGCTCTTGAAAATTCAAATAGATCTGTATGAAGCTGCCTTGAATTTAACAGCAAAACAACATTAGGCTCCTCAGTGAATATTTAAACTGCTAAGAGGTTGAACAAGTTGCAAATAAAACTAATAAATCAAGGACTGACTTTTTTCCAACAACACTTTCACCCTCTCTGTGTTTGACTTGTGGCCCATTGTACTTGGCTGAGGTGTATAAATGGGAGGTGTGCAGTAAGAAGAACGATGTTTAAGTGAAAAGTTTCTCCAAACAAGTGCTGTGCCTCCGAGGAATTCTCCTCGTGTCCTTGAAAGGCATCATGGAGTGTGACTTAAAGACTTTTTATTCCTCCTCCGCTCCCTCATTTCACCCCTCCTCCTCTCCTCTATACTTTTCTGTCTTTTCTCCTCCTCCCACTACTTCATGGTTGCCGGAGGGGGGTCTCTCCACGCTCTGATTGGTTTTATTGGCAGTAGTTCAGTTGTGGAGGATGCCGGCGTAGCTCTGGATGTTGCGCTTGATAAAGATGGATCAGCACATAAAGTTGGGCAGAGCAGTTTTCTTTTCAATCTCATTAAAAAGACAACATTCAATAAGAAGAGGAACATCCTCCAGTGTCAGAGAGATTCATGTTGGCTTATTCATCTCCTGACTGTGTTTTCTACAATGTCACATGATGTGCTTTTTTAAAACAGCATAGAAGTCGTGGCACAAGTGCAACATTAAAAGGAGGTTTTTACATGAGACGCACACCCACGTGTCTCCTTTTCTAGTATTAAAAGAGTAAACAAACAGTGGAGTCATGTCTGGTAAGATGAATTTTAATTATAAGATTTGATATACTGTGTCATGCAGTCTTGGGAGCTCTCGGTATGATACATTTTCCATTTGTTCAATAAAGACTTATTCACTGTTTCACTTGTTCTGCCACGCGGAGGCACCGAGTACAGTACCACAGGAGCGATGCACTTGAAAAGAGAGCATCTAAAGGTTTTACTTCACTCTGTCGATGCAGGAGCTTCACAGAAGTATGCATTATCTCTACAAACCAGATATGTTGCCTCAGATGATTCCAGCACCTTTTAAGTAGTTTAAGAAATCTAACTTTAATTATTTAGCTTCAAGGAGTTTGATGAAGAGTATTTACATTTTTCAAGCTGTCTGCCAGTCTGTTTATTATTCATATTCATGTTCAAAACTGTTTGAAATATTGAGTGACACTGACTATGCAGCACTGGGCTGGACCTCCTTTTGCCTGCAGAACTGCCTTAATTCTTCATGGCACAGATTAAAAAGGTGCTGCAAACATTCCTCAGAGATTTCAGTCCATATTGACATGACGGCATCACATAGTTGCTGCACATCCTTGATGTATAGTTCCAGCTCCACCACATACCAAAGGTGATCTGGTGACTGTGGTAATTTGAGTACAGTGAACTCATTGTGTATGTTTAAAAACCAGCATGATATCATTTGAGCTCTGTGACACTGTGTGTTATCCTGTTGGAAGCAGCCGTCACAAGACGATTACACTGTGGCGGTAAAAGGATGGACGTGGTTACAACAGTACTCAGATAGACCGTGGTGTTAAAATGTGTGCACCAGAAAGTGCTAAGAATATATCTGCACATCATTACACCACTAGCAGCCTGAACCACTGATATAAGGCAAGCTGGATCCATGCTTTTATTGCTGGTAAATACACATTTCTCCTCATTGTGATGGTCAGTTTGTTTTCCAAGAGGAACGTGAACATGTCTACATGTTGCTGCAGTATGATTGGCTAATTAAATGTCTGTTAATGAGCAGTAAACCTAGTAACATGTATCTCACTTTGTCATTTAAAGATATTTGACTGAATTCAACAGGAGGAACAAGATCCTATTTCATTAATTGGTTAAAAACACACACAACAAATAATCAAGAAACATCAACTGTATCTAAAAGATGGATGTAACCAATGTGAAGGTGTTGCTAGCTTGAAGTGACCATATTTAGATGCAATAGTAGACTATTGTTGCACCAGTAAAAGCAGATATAAATGAGTTGCAATGTCTACATTTAACACATGGATGGAAAATTGTTGTGGTCCTGAGTTTCTGAAGTAATATTTTGAATTTTCTGTGCTATTTTCAGTGATTATGTATTATATTCTCTGTTTGTAGTCTGTTTATATTCTCATTTTGATCAGTTTTTGTGATTCTTTTCTATCTCCCTGTTATGTGTCCATGTCTGCATGTACTCCCTTTGATCTGTCACTATTGTTGTCTGAGTTCCCTGTTCTGTCCTTAGTCCTGGTCTCTGTGTTGGTCAATTTATTTTTTATTTTGACAGTTCCTCGTCTCATGTGTCTCGTGTTCAGTTTAGCTTCCCCTGTTTCGTTGGTTGGATTCTGTTCACCTGGGTCCCCCAGGTGTTTCCACACTGCACTAATCCCTCCTGTGTATAAATTGTGTGTCTGTCCTGTGTCTGTTCCCTCTGTTCTTTGTTGCACCCTCCTTCTTCCCTGTCAGTCTGTTTTGTCTCGTCTCTCTTTATGTCTCTCTTACTCTGTTATTGTTTCTGCTCTTGTTTTCCTCGCCTTTATTCCAACGTTAATAAAAGCTGTGATTTTGAGTTTATGTTTGCCTGCCAAGTCCTGCATCATAGGTTGAGCCTGTCTCACCTGTTTACATGTCAGAAAAAGGGTTTTCCTTTTGTTCTTTTTTTTCTTTTTTGTACCAGATTATAGACATTTTTTTCCTGTTTTAAAATTGAGCATATTTAAATGGATGTTTATGTTTAGGAGTTTCCCTCTACTGTAGATATGTTGGTTAGTGTCATTATTTAGCCCCAAACATTGCTGCTTTGAAAAAAATAGTGAGTAAGGTTGGTTAGCTTTAGCTTTAGACTAGAAGCGAATCTTACCTGCTAGCATAAGCTAGCTAACTTTATCATAGTTAAGCCTCGTTATGTTGGCTTTTTGCTGTTTTAAGGTTTTATATGACAGAACAAACAAAATATGTGTGGTTAGTGCATTCACCTAACGTGACAAGTTCTCAAGACCAGGAGGAGAAACAAATTACAGGGAGGGTTGTGTCCAGAACTGCATCCAACGTGAAAATCAGTGCCAAATATGTGGATCCATTTCTCTGGGGATCCCTTGTGAATAAGGGATCAGCAGAAATAAGCTTTTATTTGATAAAGCATCTGCCAACCGATACTGGGTCATTATACAGCATGTACACAGTTTGTAGTGCATTGTTATGGTAGTAATACAGCATGTCTCAGCTTGTTCTTTGTGTTTGCTATTGTTTTGCAGGTCTGGAAAGACTTTGCCTGACTTGAACTGGTACAACTATGATAAGTTAAGGGGAAAAAAACAAAACGAGATGAGATTGACAAATAGATGTGAATGAGGTGTTTTCAGCAGCAGATGGAAAGATGGAAGCGGTCAAGAAGGCAAAGCAAAGCCGAGAGGGTGTTTGATGATTGAGTGGGAGGTGGGCCTGTCCTAGAAGGCGTGGGATGCAGGTTCGCATTGTGTTGCTGCACTTGGACTGATGGAGAGATGTCCACCTCCCACTAAGAAGGAGACATGAGGAGTGAAAAGCGGGGAGAGTTTAACACCCACAACAAATTGATGTTAGGCTGCCCGCTATCAGTCAAAAATCAGAGGAAGTTTTGACTGGATAAATCATGCATCATCACAAAGGATTGGCACTATGACCTGTGCTTTTTCTGCTTATTGAAGACTTTGGTTTTTTAAAATAGTCTAAAACTCAAGTGGGGTTTTTTAATCATAAAATGTCCTAAAATAGGAGGGCTGGGCGGGGGAAGCCTCCAGTTTTCCTGTCAGGGGGTGCTGCTGAGGCGCAGACCGTCAATAAAAGGCCTGAAAAAACCAGTGTGGAGAATAGCATCTACCACCCACTGAGGCTCCACAGGAAAATAGCTATTTGAGTGCAACAGCTCCAATCAACGCCTATTTAAAGACCGTAGCATACAGAGCGTGGGCAAGTCCATGACGATGCTCTGGAAGGAAACTTTGTTTGTTGTTTACCATATACAGGTCAATGTGAGGGACTTATTTTAGCCACATATCTGGTGGTTAATATGGTGGCTTTCCGTGTTAATTGTAAAAACAATGTTTCTATATATTGTTTATAAGCTACAATACTTGTGTCTATGTGCATTCATTTAGCTCAATTAAGTGCAATGAATGCAGGTTGGCTGATCATTAGCATTAATTAAGACCGATTTCATTGTCAGTAAGTTGAAATGCATCTGTGGCCATGGCAACCCACTCCCAAATGGTGAGTGGCAGTGAGGCCCGCTGCATCTCTGTTCCCCCCAGCAGTCATTGTGATTTGTAGAGCAATTACCACACAGCTAGAGGAGAAGGAGCACTTCAATGAGACAAGTCGGTGTCCCGCCTAATGCGTGACATCCATCGAGGACTAGAGTCTGGAGTGGAAATTGCACCACATGTTAACTTTCTGTTGAGGCTGCAAGAAGGTGAACGGCATCTATGCACACGTTGCTTCATGGCTGCCGTAAAAAGCAGAACGCCAAAGCTGAGACATGAAATATAGCAGTGAGTGTGATCGTTTTACCTAACATTTAAAAATAGAAGTGAGGCTAAATGAACAGTTTCCTGCAACAACAATCGAGTGGTAGTGTGTGTGGTAACTCTTCTCGGCAAAGCAACTCAACAACCTCCAAACACCAAAACCAGGCTTATCTGAACAAACTTGAAAGCAACATTCAGATACTTGAAATAAGCACAAACAGCTAATAACCACAGTAGGAATGTTCGGCATTTACACCTTCTTTAAGTAAAAGCATTTACTTTGAATATGAAAGCTACTTATATATTATAATTATGGTTTACACATTCACAGGTTTGATTCCAGGAAGACAAACCCAGCCTCCAAATCTGTGCCAAGGAAAGATATGCGGATCCATCCGTCTGCTTAGAAAATAACTGATATGCCAAAAGTACCTCCTGCTTCTTCTTCCTTATTACCACTGTATCCGTCTTTTTTTATTTATTTTTTTAACTTTAAAGCTTTTTGATATTTAAGGTAGAGTGGTATAGATTGACTCTATATGCTGTTGGGTAGTTTAGCAATGCGTCATATTCAGTAAGATTGTCAACTTTTTATAAGCTAGTTGACAAACAGACCAGATTTCACATTTTTGACTGAGCATGTGGTTCTTACTCTGTCAGTTTATCACAAACATGCACACTGGGAAAGAAAAAAAGATTTATACCTAGCTACTGTAGTTATGAGTACAGAACTCATCTTGATCCGTCATGACCCTTAGACTGGTTGAATACTTAATGCTCCAATCATAATCAGAAATGCTCAGATGCTCAGAAATGAACTTGAAGGTGAACTTCCTCTAAAAAACGAACTCATAATGGACTTAAGGGGGCACAGATAGGTCCACTTCCCTCTGGCCCAGCAGTGACTCCACTTCCACCATGTCCTGAGAAAGAATAACCTGAACCTGAAAATAGTTCCCACTCAGCCTGAGTTCCAAGTGTTCTGAGCAGCTACTAAAATGTAACATTGTCAGACTGCATGACACTGACTGGCTGGTCATGGCATCACTCCGTGAGTCATAAGAGCGTCTCAGTCACAAAAGTCAAAAAGCCATTTTTGAAGCATGGCAATGAGGGAAATGGCTATACCAAAGAATGCCGTTTTCTCTGAGTTTGACGAAAAGCCAAAGATCGAGCAACTGGTCTATGGTCGCCTCGACGTCCACCTTTCATGATGCATACTAATTATGTCATGGGACTCTTGGATGTGTTGCTATAACAACGACCACGCACATTAGATGGTACTCAATTGTAATGGAAAACCAGTAGATCCGACTTGGTGCATGGTGAGTTGTGGGAAGTTGATCCAAGTAATGGAAAAGGGACTTAAAGACAGCAGCCCCTTGATCTTGTGATATAGTTCACCTCCTTCGTTATAAAACCAGAGGGTTTTCTTTGGTTTAAAGTTCTGTTGCCTACGCAATATGTGCACTACTGTTTCCCCCACATATTCTTGTTGTTTACACTGGGATTAAGTAAAGAACACATTTCTATGCTTAGGGAAAATGTTTACAAAGAGAGGCTCTTTGTTCATAATGTTCATCAATGGGGAAAATTAGCAGCCAGCACAATATCACTGCTCCAGTGCAACCTTTGACCGTCTTTTTCTGTGCTACCTTTAGGGGTCGCCACAGCAGACCATCTGCTTCCATCTCACCCTATCCCTAGCATCCTCCTCTGTTACACCCACCCTTTGCTTATCCTCCTTCACTATATGCTTCAATTTTCCCAGTGCTCTTCATCTTTTCCTTCTGCCTGGCAGCTCCAAATTTACTATCCTTCATCTGAACAAACCATCTCAGCCTTCCTTGTCTCCAAACCGCTCAGTTGCCCCTCTGATATACTCCAAATCATACATCATAGAAGAGCTGTGATGAACTATTTCCAAACAGTCTACAGCAAAGATTCACTTTACATTTTGGGCCCATGCAGCCCACTATGATCTTAAGTAAGCCGGATGAGTGAAACTCCCTTTCCTGTCAGTGTAAAGAAGTTTAACTGCACATATAATCCCTGAGATCTTAACATAAGAAAAAGAAGTACAGTTTCAACAATACATTTGACTCTTTTTACATGATTAAGAAATGCTCTTTTGGGTTTAAAATGTAAGAAATAAATGTGTAAAACTGCAGAAAAAGCTCTGTTGGCTCAATACGTAGACTGTCCTGTAACTATAAAATTGAAAAACTTTGGTTAATTGACGGAATTTGACTTTTCTTTGTTTATACTGTGAGTTCACAGTAAAAATTAAAAATTTCTATAGATAATAAAAAACATTGTGTTATTTAATTATTTATCTACTACTTCTATATATTAGTGTAGCAGGAAATGGGGAGCTCTTTATCAGTAGAAAAAGCTGTAAAATGTATAAAAATACAGTTAAAAGTCTAACATTTATATCCTCCCACGAATTTTTCAAAGCTGTCCAAAGGGCCAGATTTGAGTCTTAGGTGGGCCCATTCTGACTCCCAGGCCTTATGTTTGACACCCCTAGTCTAAACACTGTACTTTAGAACAATGATGGTCTGAACTAAATACTAATATGCTCACAACAACTATGTGAATATCCAGGTGTTTAGCAGGTGTAGGTGTTTGGCTAGCATGCTGACATTTGTCAGTGGGACACCTGCAACAGATTTTGTGGCAATTCAGATAACTGCTGAAGCATATATCATTGAAGCCCTAAGAGGTGGATGAGCTGACACCGGCTCTCCATCCTCAAAGCCACACCAGCGTACTTGACTTGAAGGGGAAGCATCATTCCTGCTATAAGTGATTACAGAAAGGTGGAGTCTATATACTCTGATAGCTTAACTATAGTGTGGAGTACCCTACCACACAAGGGTACATTAACTGTAAAAACTGGCAGCAGGCCACGATCAAAGATGCGATCAAAGCGCATTTCTTCTCCAAGCACAGAGTGCAACTGAAAATGTCTTTTTTTACAGTTACATAAGGTCGATGATTTTAATGGTAATACTGTATGTTTTCCCTTTGCATATATATCCCGTAGGTGTATCCAAATCTCTTCTTTAACAACGGTTCCTTGATCACTATGAATCATACGCACAAACTTACCTTCTTTGTATAAAACAACAATACGTTACTCATTCACTGAATCCACCTCAGCTGTCTTCTTTTCTCAGAACTCGCCCACAGACTGAACTACACCTAATTACTCAGTAGAAATCTGCACACTGTACTCATCGACTCACCGCACTTGTGTTGCCTGCAGTTTGTGAGACAGCTTAGTGTTAATGACTTCTATGCTTGAGGTCTATTTTTAATTACTACATATTGTTGTATATGATGGTTTCCTTCAGCACACATCACCAGAGCAGTGCACTCTTTTGTACTGAAGGATTACATCATTTTAGGCATTGCACTGCATCTCATTTGGTCCAGCACGGGCAGCATTGCTGGACAGGTCAGCGGGGATTGGATGGGCAGGGTGCAAACAGGTTTGCTGTATTACAGTATGAGTTGCTGCTTCCAGCTGACCCACGAGGATGGCTATTTGTTGTCGAAGGCAGCATCGTGAGCCTTTTACAGCCTCGGGCTAAGCTGCTTTCCAGTCATGTATGCCAAGGAACACGAGGCTCTCTCCTGAGTTTCCTCAGGCGCTAACAGCAGAACGTCCAGGGCTGAGGTTTTACCAACACAAGACCTGTTTTCATGAGCTGGATCAGAAAGTGGGTTAGAAAGAAGCTGGGAGGGGAGGGGGGCAATCCGGGCACCTCAATTTGGATCCATACTGCCATCTTGTGGTTGGAGAGCAGATATAAACAATGCTGCTGCTGTTGCAAAGTGAAAGTCTGGATCACTGTTTTACACTCTGTTTGACAAAATAAACGAGGAGAGTACCAGAGAGGTGATCATTGCACCATTTGTTATCTTAAAGGGCCACTCCACCTGTTTTACACCTGGACATATCACAGTTTGTGTTTGTGGGGAAATCTTACATGTATAAATTACATTTGTAAAAAAAAAAAAAAAGGGTACCCTGTTATCGTGCTTGTAAACAAACAGATCTCAGCTGTCACGGTTGAAAACATGCAATACAATAAGATTACAGTTTTGTTTCTTTTTTCTCTTTTTGTATTTACTTTCCTAAATCACACTGCATATCCTTCACATCTGCTTATATCTGTATGATTGGATGCTTGTCTTCATGCTCTTCGCCAAAACTACTGTGAAACCCAGCGATAGAAATTTCTAAAACATAAAAAAATAATTAATTTTAAAAAATTTAACGGCAGATGTGATCACGTGGTTAAGCGAAGTCCCATTATGTGGGTTTTCTTCTTGGCTTTCTTGGCATTTTGAAGCCGGATGTGATGAATGAGGATGCGTTGGCCCTGATTGTAAAACTGTAAAACTGGTTAACAACTTGAGACTGACGAGACATTAATTAGTGGACTAATTAATTTTAACGGACGCGTTATTCATTCCGTATGAACTGAAATTAGCGACTGAGCCCATAAAGTAATGTTTACTGAGGTCACAGAGCCAAGAAGTCAGGGCCCGCTTTCCCTTAGGCTTCAATATAACCAGAGGTTTTTCCACACTTTGCAGAAATTAAAAAGAAGTTAGGGTAACTCAATTCAACGCTGGCTACATTTTAGAACAGCAAAGCTAGACAATGGCAAGTGTTGTGTGGCTCGGGGGAACACATCTGATGTTACCACGGGTATGTCAGGCTTAATGCAAAAGTGTTACAAAAATAAAGGATGGAATTTGAAATGCAGTTTTAATTAAGTTTATCAAATACAGACTTTTATCAAACATGTTGATTACAAAGGGAACTTTTTAAAAAAATCGTTTTCTTAATGAGACCCTTGTGACACAGGAAGATGTCTGACCTTTCACAGTAAAGGTCTCAGCAACACAATAATGCTGAAAAGGACAGATTATAAGGTAAGTGAGTGTCTTGCCCTCATTCCTTCGGCTTTTCATATATTTTATAGTACTGCATTAAAAATGAATAATATTTAGCTGCACAAAAGTGTCTGATGAATCCCTTACACTTTATACATAATGATGATAATAGCTGGTTGGTTTCTACAGGTTGGCTACAGCAATAACGCGATCAAAGTAGCTTTACAGTGCAAGCTGTTTATGATGAAAAACACTGATTTGGCTGATTTCCCATACGAGTAAAACGTGAATTTTTAATCATTTGTGAAGTTTTACATATTGCTCACAAAAATGAGGAGGGGGGTAGAAGTTCACATCTGAGGGGGTGAAGCTTCTCTGCAGAAGTTCTGTTTCATCAGATGGTGTAGGGTTGCATCAGCAAACAGCTGGCTTCTAGTTCATCAATGAAGCATTAAACTAATCCACCGAGTTCTGTCACTGCAGATCTGAGGGCCCCAGTTTGATTAAAGGAGGGGACCGGGGAAAATGGCTTTACATAAAAGCATTATCAGTTATTTATTCAATAAATGTGATGATTACTTCAGGATAACAAAGAGGGTAAAATGTGAATAACAGACCTATCGTTACCATGAACACAAAAGAATTATCTAAACGTTACTCAGTGTTGCTCAAACGTTACTGGGACATAAAATCTGCACGTGAAGGATCATCAGTCAAATCTGGTGATTAAAAAAAAGAAGAAAAACATTTCTCATCATCAAAACGTCTTTCTGCTATAACAGCTCTCAATCGGACAAAGGGACTTGATGGCCGGCGCATGCGCATCTGCCCATGCCCTCATCCACTGAAGTCCAGCGAGGAGCCATGGAGGCGGCTCTGCTGCCTGTGTGCGGCTTTAACGTGGCCACACTCGCTCGTATCGTGATCACACACGGCTCCGCCACACTCCGGTCTCAAATTCATTTACCTGGAGACGCTAGAACCATTCATAATCAGTAGCGATCACACGTGCACGCGATTGGTCACCTTCTCCCTTGCCGTGACGTATTTTTCCCAGCATGCTCTGCAAGACCAGCTCTGGCTCAAATTTTGATACACGACGCTATTAAATAGCGGTAGAGATCTTTTATTGCAAAGTAGACGTGCTCCGGTTACCCACGGGTGTAAGTGGGCAGGGGTGCATAGAGACAGTCACCGCTCTGTAGAAAGTAACGCTAACACAGGGCTATAAATAAGCCCGGACAATGAGGGGATGTTCGGCTGGTCCGATGGTGGTGAGATTTCAATTGATTGCTACAGTGAGTTACAGAACCTCTACGTTTCTTCTCTCCCCTCCCTCACCTCCGGCATTGACTAGCCTTTTGTGGGATTTAACAGACTAAACTAAAATGTGAGATATACTTAATCAGCTTTACTGCAAGTAGAAGATCAGAAAATGAATTCTGCTTTTTCCTTTTCAGGTATTTCTTTTTCCACAGATTTATTACACCTGACAGTGCAGCAGGTGTACTGCAGAGTCTCATCATCTAATACCTTCGTCTCTAAAATCTTGGCTGAATTTTCTCTACTGTTAAATCTTTGCGTTTTTATAGAACTTTTTTCTGCCACACAAGAGAGTAGGCGAGATTTATAGCATGACCTGATAGACTTCCTCTCACACCTGTACTAAACCCACAGTACAGATTTGGGCTCAGCTTGTTTTTCTCACTCAACTGTTTTGGTGGCAAAAGGGGCCTCAGAATATCACCATGACACACTGACCACGACAAAAACACTCAGAGGAATCTTATTCTGAGTGGATGAGCAGTGGCAGAGACAAGCTGATAGAAAACACAGACACAGTGACACTGAACACTGGGTCATAGAGTGTATGTATGAGAATACAGAAGCTCAATATCTATGTTGACTCATGTTTGTGTGATTTACAACAGTACTTCAACACAGCTCACACTGTTACACTGGAGGCAAAAAATAACCCCCAAAAAGAACAAAGCAGGTGATTCTATCAGCTGTAATGGTGTCATCTGTCCACAAGGTGTCAGGATTGGTCCATTCACTGTTCAATCCTTTGATATCCATGAATTTGAAACACTTCTTGAGGCTATTACATCAAAGTGTGAACATTAAAGCCAAACTTTTCTGTCTTTTTTAAGGATGTTTCAAAACCAATATTTGCAGAAATAATGCAATTTGTTGTTGTTATTATTATTGAAGATATTACAAATTATTAAACTGCTGCTGAAGCAGTTTTCATTGAATAAAAACTGAGCTGAGAGTGCTCCACCTGTCCACCTGGAGTCTGCTTCTGTCTTGGTGACACAGGTCTGTCAGTTTGGTTTAGGGATTTGATTCTGGCTTTGGATAAGAGGGGGCCTGCTTTCAAATTCCATAGGAGCCCATGTGGTCCCTAATTAACTCTATGAAAATTTATGCAGTCCATGTTTAGTTAGCAATCGATCCAGGTTTCGTCAGTGTTTTACCTATGTTACCGGCAGCTGCAATTCACAGATGTTCACTGAACACCTTATTTAGGGTCAAATAAGAGGTGTGAGAAGAAGTTTCCAAAATACAAGAAAAAGTCATTCAAACAAATTAATTCTCAGTTAAAAGCTCTGTTACATCCAGTTCGATGAGCAATATAGTGTTCTGATTATTACAGTCCTACCTGAGAAGAAATGACCTGCTCTCATTATACAGAGTGAACAAAGAAAACAAACAATGAGACCTCTCATCCAAGAAGCTTCTTCAGTTCTAAAAGCAAAGGGCTGCTTTTTTAACCCTAGTAGGAGTTGTCCCTTAAAGAAGTCCCATCATTTTTTCTGTACAGTGACCTGACAACTAAGAACAGACAGACAGCATCTACTATCTTTTAGACACTACTGGGATTTGAGCCCGGGGACCTCCGACTTACTATATTGCTTTCTCGGCTGGCACTTTAACCAACTTAGCCACAGTGCAACCTAACCTCCCACAAAGATACGTAGCTAATCAACACTGAGAAATCAGGTATGTAAAAGCTCTGCGCTACAACCAGATCATCAGGATAACAGTCTGGTGAGGAGTAGTGGTGGAGACCAGGAGTGCATGCCAAAAGTACCTATGATCTCCAATTTCTAACCTCTTTGAAAAGTTGGTAGGGGATTTGCTAAGGACATAGGAAAAGAGAAGAGACATTCAGTGAGATTTGGATAGACCTTAAACTAGCCTGTCCTTAACAGTGATGTTCACCATTATGAAACTACAATTTGCATAAGATGGGCTACAAAACAAAACACTCAGTCCACACGTTGAGCAGAAATTAAATGAAGCTTATGCATAAGTTCAGTAAGGAAGATCTGTAGTCATTCATATGCCTGCTTTCCTGGGTGTTTGGTATCACATGTCAGCACAACAGGGACAAATGTCAACATAGTATACTCAAATAAAAGAAAAGAATACTTCCGCATGCCAGTAGATTTCAGGTTTTTTTTTACATCCCCCACTTTGCCATGCCAGATGTGCCACCTCCTTCAGCCACTGAGCAAGTCTTTTCATGATGTTGTGTTGACTGTTTTTCTACAAACAAGTAAAATATAATGCCTGCAAACTGTAGTTGTGTACTGTCTATGGGGGAAAGTGTCAAAAATATGTGGAACCAAAGATCCACACATCCAGATACCACATTGGTCTTTGCTGTTCACTGACAAGTGAACTGATTGTGTTCATTTTAAGCAGTTCGCATCACTGCATTAATCGGGTCCTTTTGACTGTACTGGGGGCTGTAATTCACACAGTCAGTGTCCTGTTGCCATGAATATGATCTGAAACCAGCAACTGAGCCCATAAACTCATCACTCTCTTTCCTGTACTTTCTCAAATAAAGTTGGCATTAGAAGCATGTATTTTGTTTAGTTATAACTATGAAGGCTGGTGTAATTGTACTGAGTACTGCTACTGCAAATCAAAATCAAAAATCTAAGGTTCATTGAGATGTGCGAACTTGTAGTACTTTTTTATGTTGAGACTTAAAGTTTTCATTATTATTATTATGTAGTATAAAATTTAGAATGTCATGACAAATACGTTAAACCACATAATTTATGGAAATATGCTATAATTTAATGACCAATACATTAATTGTCTTTAGTGTATAGAGATGGTGGCATTTGGACTTTGATCGATTATTATGTGCAGATGAACTGACTGAAATTTTGTATGTATGCATAACTTAAATACATACTTTTAAATATGTCACTGGCAGGACGGCTCTTTCAGGGTATCATCATAAGTTGAA
Organism: Copadichromis virginalis; assembly: GCF_057382275.1. Classification (NCBI taxonomy): domain Eukaryota; kingdom Metazoa; phylum Chordata; class Actinopteri; order Cichliformes; family Cichlidae; genus Copadichromis; species Copadichromis virginalis. Next base: position 10,844,284 of record NC_140626.1, on the reverse strand, counting down.
AGAGATTTCCAGTGATGGTCCATCTCTCTAACAACAATCTTCTTTTCCTCCTCGAGTCTTCTTACTGCCATGATGATATCGAATGCCCTTCTCTTTGCTCTGAGGCTGACAGAGTCTGAAATGCATTTAGAACAAAGTTAGAGACCAGTTCACAAAGAACGTCTGAAGTCATAAGTGATTTTAGGTTGACAGCTGAAGCTTGTGCTTCACGTGTGCTTGTTGTTGCTGCTTAGAACGAATAAGATAGCTGCACTTAACATAAAGTCATTGTGCAATCAGCATCAAACTTTTGAATCTGTTTTTGCTCAACTTCTGCCCACTCCTTTATATCACCGACACAGTCATCCAGTTGACTGTCAGTCACTGCCAACCGAAGCTGGCTTAGAAGAGCTTTTGTGGCCCACATTAAAAAGTTGGGATTAAAAAACAAAACATTAAAGACATGTTTACTCCAAACATTTAGAACACAGAGGAGTAAGCATCTAAAAATACAATACCAATATCATTATCTTCTGATATTGGTGGGTCAGAGAGGTGGCCAGGTTGTCTAACATTTGTTGGTTCCAGTGCATGGTCATAAGAGTTAGCATGTCTGTCCTGCAAACAAAGGAAACATAATGTTACCATTTTCTCTCGTCATAGTTGGACACTTCAAATCTAGTGCAGGATTTGGCCTTCTCACATGCTTTGGACTAATGTTTTGTGGTAACTGCAATCCTTGAAAGAACGACACTGCTCCACCTCCTCTCCTAGTGTCAAACCAGCCCCATCCTGATATGCTCCACTCCATTTCACCTGGATATAAGCACACGCACACACACAAATGCACATACACACAGAGATAAAATAAAAATAAATGACTCAAAAGGTGTTTGTGTTGCTGTGAAGTGTTCAGATAACGTGATTAAAGTCAGAATTCCATATCTGACATTTGAAATCATTGACTTTGGCATGAAATACTGAAAGAAATGGCTTCATGCTAAGAAGGTGCTGGAGCTCTGGACAGCTTTTTGTTACTCTTTCACGTTACGGCCAATACTCGCAGACAACATCCATGCAGAAAAAGTGATATGTCTATTGGCCAGCTTTTGTTGCAGGTACAAGGCATAAGCAAAAATGTCACCCCTGTACATATTTAGAGCACTGAGCAGCACTCCATACCTACACACTGCAAGCTCCAGTCCCTCCTCATCTACCTTGCTGCTGGATCTTTGGGAGGTCTCTCTGGCTGCTGACCATTCCCCTCCACAAACACCTCGTCCACAGACCTAAAATGCATTTAATTGCTGCTGACAATGATTTACGCAATCTCCTCAGGGTTAAAGGTTACCGTAATTCTATCTATGTAATTATAGTGTTCAGTCTTACATGTCTGGATGTGCTGTGCATATAGTGCGCACATCTTCCCACATCTTCATCCTTTGCTATGAAGCTGCCGTCAAACATGGCCTGTTCCTCACATCTGAACAAAACAGCAATACATAATACATAATGATACAAACATTGCTACTACACATATTTTGCTGTACCCAGCTACATTCTTGAAATGGTAATGCTTGCGGTTTCCATCCACTGAAATTGCAAGCATGTCTGGGGCACATGCATGACATGTGAAGGGATCCTCCTTTAAAATCTTGTCTAATTCATATCTCACGGCTTCCCACTCAAAACAACCTGTCTGACAGTGGAGATCTTCCCCATCTGGTTTAAAATGAAAGACGTCAACAGAAAACAAATACGCTATAAGTGACTTTTAAATCCCCAATAAGATTCTGTGGTTTGTTTAATGTGCTTTTGTGTCAAAACAAATGACTTTCCTGTTTCTCTGTACAGATATTTCAATTAATTAATACATTAAATGTATGGATTTGTGTCCATACAATCTATATCTTCAAATTATCTTGAGTGAAACAGTACTGACCCTTATGTGAGTGAGTCCTGGTTGATCTTGACCCCGCATAGAGTCCATTTCCATCTTTGTCTCTTTTTTTCCAGTTTACTGTTGGTTCAGGTGGTTTCACTGGTACTGGAGCTTTCTTTTGCTTCAGCTCACCAAGTAAGTCATCAAGGTGTTAAAGCTCATCAATTAGTTCCTGCTGATCAGTCAGATTATCTAGGACAATTAAAGGTTGTTGAATTTTGAAGTCACTCATGGGAATAAGCAGAAACACACACACACACACACACACACACACACACACACACACACACACAGAGAGAGAGAGAGAGAGAGAGAGAGAGAGAGAGAGACCAATAGAGAGGCAGAAACAAAGACAAACAAATAAGGGCAGCAGTAAGCACAAAAGACTGACGTGGTTCTTAAAAGTGCCTTTGGGAGTTTTTCAAAAAGCAGATTTAGGAAGCACTAATAGGCTGATTGATGAAGAACTGTTGAGAACATTTTTCTTTGTTTTTGATGCAAGTTACCCAAAGTCATGCGCCCAGGTTCGGGAATTCCTTCACACTAGCATCTATCCCAGGAATACATGAATCCCAGGACATGAACCAAATATGATCAAATTAATGAGGGCTCGTTTAGCTCTGATGGAAGCGTAAAATGTCGCTCACAAAGGTGTATGAAATGATCTGAGAGGGAGATTCCCACTTGCCACTTTTCCCAAGTGTTGATGTACGTTAAGCACTGAAAAATCATCAATTCATCCGTTTTTTAAAGTTAAAAGTTTTTACATGTAATTTGTTCTAAAAATAGAGCCGACTTTACATAGCATGTCTTCATGTTTGTTAACATGTACATGTGCTGTAACCAAAGACTGATTTTGTCATGAACTGGCTGTGTGGAGGCAGATGAGAACCCAAACGCAAAACTCACGGAAATAAAAAGCTGAACTCAAAATCACTGCTTTATTGCAGGCTTCACAAAGAAACAGAGCTAAACTGGGAATGCTAACTGAGGGAACACAGAAAAGCACACAGGTTCAGCGAGGAGACATTGACAACACGACACCAAACTGAGGGAGACATGCACATAAATACACAGAGGGTTAACGAGGGAAGTGGGAGCACACGGGAAACACAGCTGACACAGATAATCATAACAAGACACGGCAGGAGTAACACAACACTGATGGGAGACTGTCAAAGTAAAACAGGAAGTACACAGAGGTGCAGACAGGAGGAGAGAGAGAGACAGGAGAGCACAGGCATAGCGGGCTGGGGAAACATGGAATAACACACAAGGAGGGGAGACGAGGGCTCACAGATACACAGAGGGGCACACAGGGGGTAAAAGTCACAAGGGGAAATCAAATAAGAAACAACTTAACAGAGCAACCCAGGAAGCATGGCCTAAATAAAGAACAAAATACAAAAAGACATGAAAACTAAGAATGCTGGGCCAACATGACCCAGGATCATGACAGATTTGAAGTAATGGATATAATATAATGAAGTATATACTTTTATGTTAATTGCATTTTACTTTCATTGATATATTTTTTATGAATTTTGGTGTCTATGTTCTGTGCATCACATGACAATAAAAAGATTTTTTTAAACAATCTGCTTTGGATCTAGTTTTTTATAATAAGTAGAAATCTTATGTTATGGTTGACGTGGAGGACTCACACGAAGCGCCTTGAGGCGACTTTTGTTGTGATTTGGTGCTATATAAATAAAATTGAATTGAATTGAACATGCAGGAATCCGAAGTTAGAAGCTCACAAGGAATTTATTTACATGGTTCTCAGGGTGTATATAGAAAAGGTGCAGAGATAGTGCTATGTACAAAAGTGGGGGGACAGGGCTCCAGGGAAATCCAGGGGAAAAGGCACTCGCTCCTTTCAAACAATCCACGCACACAGTCAGGCTCTCTCTCTCTGACACTCACCACACAGGATACAGGTAAACAGTCCAGGGATGCGAGTCAGCAAAGAACAGCAGTCACTCCCTGGCTTAAATGCTGGCCACACTAATGAGGCTCGGGTGTTGTTTCCTCTGAGGGGCGTGGCTGAGGGCGTGAGCCCGCAATGAGTTCCGCCTCAGCGAGAAAAAGAACGAGAGAGAGAGAGAGAAAGGCAGAAACAGCTGATCAGCGCCCTGCTGATCCTGGCTGTGACATTTTAACCCAAACGTTAATTGTAATATAACCCTTGTGATGGGTTTGAGTTTCGACCCAATTTTTGGTAACCTCAGCTTGGTCAATTTAACACAATTTTTGGACAGTTATCGTAACCCAGTGTGCTGGGTCAAACCAGTAACCAAACCCTGTTAAATTGAAAAAAGCCAGCGTTGGCTCGGTCCATATTTGACCCAGCGTTTGGTTACAAATTAGATCATTTTTAACCCAGCATTTTTTCGTGTGGTATATTTGAACTGGGACGCTCTCAACCAGTTGTGTGTGCAGTAATTTAAAGACTGAAATTGTGCCTAAAAAGGATCGGATTATAATAGTTGGTGATTTTAATATTCATGTCTGTTGCCCTGATGGTCTGCTGGCTCAGGAATTTTTAAATGTATTCAGTCATTTTCCGTTTACAGTCCGTTGAAGGCCCTACACATCAGCAGGAGCACACTCATGACCTGGTGTTATCATATGGTTGTAATTGACATTTCTCGTGTGCATGAGTTTAAAGTTCACACTCCACCCCGCCGCTGCTCTCTTCTCCTCCACTTTTATGAAGAAAATCTTTACCCTGAGATTACTTATTGGGCCCACCCCAGATGAGCTTCCAGGAAACCTGTACTCAGACCATGAACCCTGTGAACCCATTAAAAACCAGGCTCTCAAAACGTGTTCCTCAGCCCTGGTTAAATGAATCAACCCGAGCAGTCAGGCGTCAGTGTAGGAGAGCAGAGTGAAAGTGGAAGAAAGACAATTTGCAGGTTTCTTTTGAAATGTTAAAAGAATGTTGGAAATTTGATCAGAATACGGTGAAAATGAGAGAAACAGATATTTTTCTCAGATCATTGTGTTAAATTGTCATAATCGCCATGTTCTCTTTAAGACTATCAGCTCTACTCTAAACAACCCTGAAAGCCTCTGCTGACACATGTCATCAGTTCCTTTCTTTCTTTGTAAACAAGGTCGAGTCTGTCATGTCAGCAATAGTACTTCCTACAGATGACCCATCAGTGTTTATTCCATGACTGTAAACATGTTTCCATTTGTCACTTCAGTCTTTACTCTGAAATACAGGAAATGACATCATGGCTCAAAATTTTTGTCGTTCAAACAATTCTTTATTTAACATTTTTTTAACTTTATTTAACAAAATACATTCAATAAAAACTTGAGAACAGGAAACTGATTTTTACTCCAACCACTGAAAAAAAAAGGTAACAACTGAACACAAACACTACAGAGGAACAATTTATAAAGATTAACATTGAACTACAGGAACAGTTTGATTCATGGCCTCATTTGAACTTTAAGGAGAGCCGACCTGAGCTCTGTGGAGCCTGATCTCCAGGGTTTTAAGTTGGACTCTGAAACCAGAGGATGTTTCTCTCTCTTCAGAGTCACTCTGATCCTGTGATGGGAACGATTTCAGCCCTGCGTGATCGCGCTGATGTTTGCACAGAGCAGATGATGAAGTGAATGTTTTGGCACATTGGTAACAGTGAAACAGTTTATTAGTAACGTGGGATCGTTTGTGTGCAGAGTATGAACTGAGATTACTGAAGCTCTTGTCACACTGCTCACAGCTGTAGTTTCCTTCCATGTGTGTACGTTCATGCTCGTTACGACTACCTGACTGTGAGAAGCTTTTGTCACAGTGTCTGCACTTGTATGGTTTCGCTCCTGTGTGGACTCGTTTGTGTGTTTTAAGGTGACCTGCAGTGGTGAAGGATGACCCACACTGATCACAGAGGTGCTTCTTGACCCCACTGTGAAAGAGTTCATGTCGTTTTAAGTCAGCTGATGTGGGGAAGCTTCTCCCACATTCTTTGCAGTATTTCAGTTTGTCTCCAGTGTGTTTACGTTGATGTATTTTTAGGCCGGCTTGCTGACTGAAAGTTTTTCCACAGATGTCACAACGAAAGTCTTTCCCACCACCACAGCGATGACAGGGTTGAGAAGTGGATCCATCTGTGTCGCTCTGCTTCTAAACAAAGACACAAAGACAGTGTAAGTCAGTCCTTCAACACTTTTATCCTGAAAGTCGCCTGAAATAAAGAGCATCTCTGCAGACGTCCAATTACATTTTACTGTTTCGATTAACACACTCAGTTTACTGGGCTACAATAACTACAATACTACCACCATAATACTACAGCAATACTTATTTAATATTACAGTAACATCTGACTTACACTTAAATGAAATGAAAACCTGAATAATGGCTCAGAGCTACTCTTCGGTGCAGTAGAAGTGCTAACATGCTAACACAATTTAATGAGCAGACTTGTTCCAAACAGTCAGACTGAACTTACAAGAATAAAATAAAAATACAAACCTCACAGTAACTGCACTTGTAGAGTCTCTTTCTGGTGTGGATCTGTTGGTGTTTTCTCAGGTACTGTGGAGTTTTAAAAGTCTTCTCACACAGGTCACATTGATAAGGTCTCTCCTCAGTGTGGGTAAACATGTGGTGTTGTAAGTGTGCGTCTGTTGTAAAGTATTTACCACACTGATCACACCAGTACACATCTTCTCCGGAGTGAATGCGTAGGTGTATATTTCGGCTCCATAGCCGGCTGAAAGTTTTTCCACAGATGTCACAGCTGTATGCCTTAATTCCAGAGTGGGTAACTAGATGACTCTGTAAGTGGCTACTTCGAGTAAAAGCTCTGCCACACTGATCACAGCTGTAAGCTTTAACTCCACTGTGGACGACTTGGTGTGTTTTTAGGGATTTCTTCCAGGAAAACGACTTTCCACACAAGTCACAGCTGAACGGTCTCTCTCCAGTGTGGATGAGCTGATGTTGTTTTAGTTTAGACTTCAAAGTAAAATCCTTCCCACACTCGTCACAGGTGTTTTTTCTCTCTCTCTTTCTTCTGTGAGGTTTGTCGGCCTCCTGAGAGCGCTGACTTCTCGGTCCATGTTGGTCCTGCAGTGACAGAGATACAAGCAGAGGCAGTGAGTGAAATGCAGTCATTGAACAAACTGAAGCTTCAAACTCCCTCCATTAACACTAGTCAGGGCTCGCAAAATTTCAAAATCCCTGGTAGCCCTTTGGGCAGGGACTCAAAACAAACAAAACATGAAACACAAATTACAACATGTATAAAAATTACAATCATCAACTCAAATACTTGGTTCTAATTGAACAGAAATTTCTATGAACTTGTAAGAACTGTGTAGAACATGAATCAGTCTGTGTCAGATCCTGAATTCAAAATTTCCACTGAAGTCACGGGTAAGTGACAAGTGGAACCAAGATCTAGGACATTTGCTTTTTGAAGTTTGCAAAGACTGCTAAATTTTGCCAGTGGTAGTTCACTCTTTACAACATAGTACGCTGTTCTAAACAGATTTTTCAGGTTTATTTTTAGTATGTTATTTGCAATTGTTGTTTGTTCTGGGAAAGATATTGCAGACTGAGCAATAATGCATTTCTTGCATTTCTCATGGGTTCTAATGGGGGCCTTTCTTAAAATTACTGGTCCCAGTAACAAAGGCGCTTGTCGACTCAGAAATCGAGGGAAAACCAACAACACACCCGGCAGAACATTATGTTATTTATACAGGTGCACATAAGTGGTCCGCATGTGCGCATTCGCTGTCAAAATAAAAGACGCGCACCAGATAAGAAGTTGCAACGCGCGTGTGGCGGGGCGTGGCCTGCGGTGCCGTGCAGAGATGGCGGACGCACCTGCACGGCATCCGCAATCACGCCCCGCCGAATTAAATATTGTACTGGGTCCTGTGGTTGTATTGTTGTGATAGTGTTGAGCGGGCAGCGGGAGAGCTGCAGCTCTGTGAGTATTGTGGACAGCAACCGTCAAAGCTTTAATAAAAAGCATCAAAATGCCACTGGGTCTGCCGTGTATGTTTACAGCGCGTTTGCGTCCATATAAAAAGTACTGTTTTTGTCCGCTAGAGTGGGATTTTCACGGCACATTCCGCACCACATCTCTGTGCGTTCATCATTTGTTTGAAGCCAGCTCACCTCCTGCAACCACTTTTCCGAGAATACGCGCTTCTTTTGTGGTTTGGACTCCTTCTGACATTTCTTTGGAGGTGGAGGAACACCAAAGTAATTGCTTAAAGGAGCTTCTTCAACATCTTTAAGAGTTCTAAACAAATGTCTGTCCTCCTCCAGAAAATCTTATGTATGCAAACACGCGTTGCAACATCTTATCTTGTGTGCGCTTTTTATTTTGACAGCGAATGCGCACCTGCGGACCACTTATGTGCAGCCCTGGTTATTTAGCTCGTCATATTGCAGCCACAGAAATTCTTTTGTCCATGAAACCATAAAGCTGCACTGTCTTATTTGGCTCAGCAGAACTGAAATATAAATCCTGCTGCTTTTACACACGCACTCACATAAGCTCAGCGATTCTCTGCGCGATCAACCTCTCACATGTTTAAGCTTGCTGCGGGAGATTTCACTTGTCATGTTTGCATAGTAAGCTAACGATTAATAAGACGATGTCAGAGGAATTGGTGCACAAATTATCATCACTCACAGATCAGTGCTGTCGCTCTCTATACACAGTTCGCGCGATTGCAAAGTAAAACCAAAAAACAAGCGCAAATTCAAACGCAATTTCAATATGTCACATATTGACAGTGGCTCACCGATGCCAAAGACATAATTACCCAGCTACATTTCCAAAAGAATGTAAAAGCATTGACATATATTTTTCCTTCCTATGATAGCCCGACGGGCAGGGCAGAGATAGATTTTGGTAGCCCGACTGGAAAAATCGCTAGCCCCGGGACGTCAGGCTAGCGATTTTGCGAGCCCTGCTAGTTTTAAACCTGAAGGTGGAGTGTGGCACCAAACACCTTAAAGGTCCCCTATCCCCACCTACTGGTAGTAGTACACATTACATCCAACCTGGTGTTAAAGATAATTAATCATTGTTCAAACACTCTAAAATCATTCCCATCCCTCCTACTTGTACACAAATATTAATGCTAACACTCAGAATAGTAATAAATGTTGTGGCAGGTAATTTCAAATGCAGCGATTCTATCAGCCCAACAAACATCAGCAAACACACAAACTGTTTGTGTGCAGTTTGTCTCACAATGTGATTTAAAGACTGCAGTAAAATCCTCTGCAGGTTAGTGCAGGATAAGCAGGCAAGTTTACTGTAATGTGATGGATTTAAGTAAAGAACAGTGTGTGACTGGTGCACAGTGACTGTGGTGCTCATGTCAGAGTTAGATTACATCAAGTGTAGCAGAGATTAACTTAAACTTAAGCTCATGATGCTGACATTCATTCACTGAGCTCCACCCACATACCAACAGTATAGTGTCTAATATAAAGACAGTGTACTGTCAGTGTAGAGAAAGGAAATCAGCCAGGACAACTCATGAAACATCTGCTGACATCTGGATGAATTCACAGAGAGCAGCATGTCAGCTGATCACAGCCTGTACATTAAAAAAATCTACTGGAGCTCTCAATAGAAATGATTGTGAGCTGTGACTCTTTTCCCCACACTGAGCCACTACAGCTGATGTTAGGGTTGAATCCTGCTGAATCCCACTTTAACATCTTCCCTGCTCATTTTGATGTTTAGAGGCAACGTCACCGTCTAAGATGTAGGCATTGTATACATTGTATACATTATTTCTACATTACATTAATATTGCACACGGTTCTCTTAGTTTAGCATAAAATATACATATCAGTACTTCAGCTTTTAATGGAGTATTTCTTAACACTAGTATCTGTCACCTTCTGTGTTGAGCTCATTGTTTTCTCTGCAGTGGCTGAGCTGAGTCCAAGTAGCTGAAATTTCCTCTGCTGCTCCGTCAGACTCTTCTCCTCCTCCTGATCAGCTGGGACAGAAAACAGAACTTTGTTAAGCTCCACACTGCACTGAAGAGTCAAAGTGTCTTATATGTTCATCTGAGAACACACAGAACACATTTTAGCTTCCTTGGGTGGACAACTTGTTTGAAACAAACACAAAAGGTTTGAGCACCGATACCAAATTCAGCAGTATGGCACACCAGTACCAGGAGAGCAATTAACTATGTGCACGTTAGCATATGCTACTTCCGGTGCGGAAACTCCTGTGGGGAGCTTTGTTTCCGGTGTCCTATTCGCGCCTGGTTTACGGTCCAAAACAAGTTAAACAAATGAATGAATCAAGTGGCGATTTACATTTCTATAGATGTCTTGGGCATTTACCCAATATATCTGTAAATGATGTTCATCGACTTGTCGATATTTTCCCCCCGCGCCTCAGAGCAAAAGAGAAAAGGGATTCAAATGTTATATTTCTCAGCTGTCCCTCGTTTATTGCGGGTGTTATGTTCTAAAAATAACCAGCGATAGGTGAAATCAAGTAGACAATTTTATTTTTTGACAGTGCAAAACGTTTGGTGGACATCGTGGACATACAGTACTGCACTTCAGAGTCACACTGCTAGCGATCGATGCAGCGATTCTGTACTGTACAGGAGAGACGTCACGGAGGAGATCGTCTGCAGCGATCAGGACGCAGGACACAATGTGACGTAAAAAAAAAAGCATGCAAACTTGCACTAAAAAATCCGTGAAACAGCGAGGTGAAAGGTGAACCACGTTATAGCGAGGGACCGCTGTAATTTTGAAGGTAAGTCACAACATACCCTTCGTAAATACTAATGTATAGAAACCGTTACCAGCAATCATTCATTTTTTGTGTGGCTTTTTTCACGGTTTGTTAACATGCTGTGTAGGTGTGTACTTGACTAGCTGATATCGACATAATGGGGGAAACATCTGGTTTGACTATTCTTCACCTGTAGTTTGAATGCTGAACATTTGCCTGTTTAAATCATAAGACCAGTCACTATACAGAGATGTGCTTCTGAATGTGGACAATGTGTCTTCTGCTGCAGTAATGCAGTTCTGCTTGTGTTGAGTGATGTAAACAACTGATCGATCTAAACTCTTTAAACGTCAAAATTGATCATTAGATTTTTTTATGACACAACAGCGGTGAGTGTTCCCACCTTCTGCTCTTTGTAACTTAACGCAATCTTTCCGTTTTCGAGTTTTGGACATGATTTTGGAGTATATCTTCGCAGTAGCGATTGACCGCAAAGTAAAGCTACCGGAAATGCACAACCCCACATCCGGTCTCAAACCAGGAAGTTAGCATTGTCTCGTGCACATAGTCAATTTCTCTTTGAAAAAGGCCCTGGCAAAGAACGAAAACAGAACAATCAATGGGTAGAGTGTTTCCCAACCACTGTGCCGCGGCATATACGTGTGCCGTGAGAAATGATCAGGTGTGCCGTGGAAGATTATCCTATCTGGTCAGCAAAGAGGCACAGAAAAGAAGATCAGACACCAGCGAGGGAGGATAAGAAAGACAGACGCAACAACATTGTCATCCCCTATGTAGCCGGTGTATCAGAAAAACTTCAAGCAACTTAAAGAAGTCCAGACGCTTTTCTTTGCAAGCTCCTTTGACAACATGTTGGGTCTTTTGGAGCCGGAAGTGACCTTATATGGATGAACGGTGGTGCTAGCTAGCTTGGTTAGCAAGCTGCATTCATAAACTGTGCAGGTGCCACAGAGATGCTAAGTAGCCTTAATAACAGATTAATAAAATAACAGAAACTCTGATTACAATGAGCTCATTTAAAAGCTTTCTTCTAATAAAATTATTTTCTTCTCTGTTTCACAAATTTTTTGCTGATATCTTTCTGTGAACTAGTTTATAGCAGCTTGATTTAATTTAGTCAGATTTTTTTCCCAACTGGTTCACAAAAACTTGAGAAGAGACACCAAGGAGAGCAACAGAAAGCCTCATTCAGGAGCTAAACTCAAGATTAACTAAACTCGGATTAACATTAGCTCGGTGCTTACCTTTAAATCAGTCTTGATAATAATCTGAGAGAAAAACGCCATAAAGCGGGAACTCGGCTTCTTCTTCTTCTTCTTTTGGATTTTTTGGGCGGTTAAAGCTTTAAGGCGCATTACCGCCACCTGCTGGACTGGACTTTTCATGTCCCAAACATCATCAATTGGCCACAAATTTGTTGGAGTTTCTGTTAATAGAAAAGATGGAATTCAAGGATCTTGTTATTTGGTTTCTTTGTTTTCACCATTTACTCTACAATTTTCTGCCAGTGTATAGCAAACCCCACAGCTCAAATCAATGAAGAATTTAGTATTTTTAACATATTGCTTAAGCTGGAACCAGCAGCTATATAGGCCTAATTTTTAATCCAAACATGTGATAGAGGTTTACCACCAGGAGAAGCAGACTGTAAATAAAAGACTGTGCTACTGAAAACCGTTAGTCTGACTTTGGATTGTAAATATGTTTCCATTTGTCACTTTTGTATTTGTATATGCAGTAGCGTTTTTTGATACGGGCGACACGGGCGGTTGCCCGGGGCGGCATAGTGGTGGGGGGTGGCATCACGGGCATCGGCAAAAAAATAAATAAAATAAAAAATAGCTCGTAGCTGAGAACTCCCGCGGCAGATAGTAGGGGCGGCATTTCAACATTAAAAACTCCAAAGAAATCTAGTGGCTTTCGTGTGTTGAAAATCCCTCACTCTGTTAAAAAATTGACAGATTGATTGTGCATCCAAGTTGTGTGCTAAGAAAACACATACAGATCATTCAGTTGGCTCTTACTTGCAAGACAGTTTGGACATCATTCATTTGCTATCTGATCCTCTGCTGGACGACACGAGAGGCTGAGACCACTGAAGACTGTCATCAGAACTGTCTAAATTATCTGAATGGAAAGAAAAAGGTTTGAAAAGGGTTTATTTGTACCATCAACTACTTACAGACTAACAAAGAGCATCAAGAGAAGAAAACATGGAGTAATAACATGAGCAGCAACCAGCAGAGGGTGCACTATCCTTCAGGTGAGCTGCTGAGCAAGGTGAGCTGTAACGTCCTTTAAATATTTGAGCAGAAATGCTGCAGCATTCACAGGTTTCCTTCTTGAAGACATGTGATCTGACAGGCTGAACGTTTCCTTGGTCCAAAAGAAGAAAAATCTGATTGAAAGTTTTAACCTTCTCAAGGCAGGCGTTGTAGATTTGCAACAGTTAAAAGCTAACAACCTGATTACCCCACATACATATTTTATGAGTTTTTCTTTTACTCAGAAGTACCACTGCACTTATTCTTTTGTGCATTAGCAACAAAAACTTAATTTGAGCCTGAGAGGCTTAACAGGGAGAACAGCTGGACAACATATGGAGACACAAAGAAATGAGAGGTTAGGGATTAGCCAGCAATGGAGGGTAAAGGTGATTGCGAGAACTGTTTGAAAAAGGCTTCGGAGACACAGGTGAGAATGAAACGGTTTCAGGTGACAGAGAGGCAGGATTTCAGGGGCCACATAGAAACTGTTGAACCTGTTACCCCATAAGTCTTTGTCTGTGGAGGTTCTCAGTCATCCAGGTCATGGTAGGCTAAGGAGCTTGGAAAGAAAAGAGACTGGACTTCTTTAAGTTCCTTGAAGATGTTTCAAACCCCCTTCTGAGAAGCTTCTTCAGTTTTAAAACCCAATGGTGGAGAGTCCCAGGTATTAATCAGAATTTTCTTCAAACACGACCTCCCGGTCCACTTCAGACCCAGCCACACACTCTGACACAAACTACTTGATCCCAACAACAAAACTCCCAAACACAAACTAAACAATATAGTGTTTGGTGTGCAGTACAGCGAGGAGTGCTCAGACCTATACATGGGAGAAACCAAACAGCCATATAATTTGGACCAAGAACGATTTCAGTTGTCAAATATTCGTCATTTTTTCTCACATTTTTCTCACATTTTTTTTTCCCTTTCCAATTTTCAAAAATACACAATGGCAGTAAAACAATATCAACATCCATTGTGTGTGTGTGTGTGTGTGTGCGTGTGTTTTCTTGCCTTGTCTCCTCACCATATAGAGTTGTGACAGACTTCCTGTTTCTGGCTTTAATCCCTCCACATAGCTACATTGCATTTTGCACACCCACTGCTGACTTTACCATCTTCATTACTTCAAACTGAAATCAATCTTCTTCTTTGTGCTTTGTCCAGGCTGCTTTTTTCCTCTGGCTGAGTTGTGTCTTTTGTCACCGCACACCTTCCCATTGCTTCAGCGATCGGGGTTTACAGTTGGGGATGACCTTCCAGCCGATTTCTCAAATGTGTTGCTACGAGCTCCTTTGAGAGCTCAGTAAGAAAGAGCCATCATGCACTGCTGATGTAAAAATGGCCATTCTTGAATTCAAGGTGCTGAGCAGTTGAAAAGGTGTAGTGTGGCAATGTAAACTTGTACCACAGCACCATGGGCCACCTCTACAGCAGCCACTCCTTTCTTGTTGACATAGCTGACTATGGTAAGGCTGCCATTGAATCCAAACTCTGTGCTGTAAACCTCGCAGGACTCAGAAGCCTTCATCAGAGGAAGGATGTCTGCCTTGTTCTATTGTAGAGTCCCCACAATAGTGTCTTCAGGGGACACCGTGGAAGAGTCACATTGGAAAAACGTAATCTGTGGTGATGTTGGTCTTGTGTTTCTGAGTCTACTACACAATGTGAATAACACAACATGTGTGATCTCAGGCTCAAAGAACGATCAGCATAGTTTTTCCAACCTGTTTCTCCATCTTCTACAACACCTGATTCATCTTCTCAGTCATGTGACCTGCCTCCGTCATCCAAAGGTTCCCCTGAGTGGGTCCTGCAGGTTCAGGGATGGACTGGAAGGAGACAGCATGGGGAGGGCCTGAGAGAAGTCCACGCACAAGCAGCAGTGTAATACTGTGATTTTACTATTGGTTCTTACAGCTGCGTTATTGAACATGGAGTTTCCTCTCAGTGTGTCATGTTTTTATTAGACCTGAAACTCATTCGGAATATTTGGCCTCGTGGATATCATCTTGCTCTCTACATAATTTGGACTGTTTGAAGCTCGAGCAGCTCATAAAATTGAAGGTTTTTAATTTGATTAAGAGTGAGTCAGAAGCTTCATTGAAGCCAGTGTTATTAATGATTTTTATTGCTCTTTGTTGTAATATATATATTGGTTAGAAATGCTCTTCATTAAGGACACCACCTGTCACCGGTTTAATAGCATGCAGTTCCTCACTGTGACCACCTGAGGGCAGTAACATGTCATCAGTCAGTAAATCTCTGCTGACAGTGTCAGTGATTCTATCAGTTTAATAATATCTGTGTTCACATATAAAGCATCATTATCACACTAATGAACATTAATCAATCAATCAATCAATCTTTATTTATAAAGCACTTTTCATACAAAAAAAAAATGTAGCACAAAGTGCTTTACATAGTTAAAAGCAGCCCACCCCACCCTCCAACTCACTCCCCACACTCTCATTAACATAAATGATGTGAATACACACATATCCCCCCCCCCCCACACACACACACACACACACACACACACACACACATATACACACACACATACACACACGCGCACACTTAAAGAGTAAAAATTGGGCTGGGCTCGCATGAGCCAAGTGAGGAAACACTATAACAGGGAGCCGTTTGCACCGGGAGCCGGTCACAGACCGCAGCCTCCAGGCTGGGCACACAGCAGGAGGGAGGCAAAGGAGCCCCCCAGCCAGGCTGAGAGGACCCCCAGAGACCCAGCAGCCACAGTCGATCACAGCCCCGGTGCAGAGAGCGCCCTCTGAGGAAACACTGGAGATATGACACAATAGGATATATACAGGGTAAAATGATAAAATAAATAAGAACAGGATACAATATAAATATAAATATAAATAGAGTAAGAAGATTAAAAAAATGAATAAGAATAAAATCAATAAATATTAGGTAAAGTCTAAATTAATAATAGAATAACAGGATAGAATAAATAAGCATAAAATAAATAAACGCTAAGTAAAAGCTAAATTAAAAAGGTGGGTCTTGAGCCTGTTCTTAAAAACATGTACGTTCTCTGCGGCCCTGAGCTCCTCCGGCAGGCTGTTCCACAGACGAGGACCATACCACTGAAAAGCTGCCTCTCCGTGAGTATGTGTCCTGACTTTAGGAACGATTAAAAGGCCAGTACCAGAGGACCTCAGGGTCCGTGAGGGTTCGTATGGTAAAAGCAGATCTGAGAGATAAGAAGGCCCAAGACCATTAAGACATTTAAAAACCAATAAAAGAACTTTAAAATCGATCCTGAAACACACGGGGAGCCAATGCAGCGATTCTAAAACCGGTGTAATGTGGGCCCGCCCTCTGGTCTTCATCAGCACACGAGCTGCCGAGTTTTGCAAAAGTTGTAAAGTTGAAATATTCTTCTTAGGAAGACCAGAGAGCAGGGCATTACAGTAATCAATGCGACTGGTAATAAAAGCATGCATCAGCATCTCCGTGTTGGCCCGAGAGAGAATAGGGCGACTCTGGCTATATTTTTTAGATGATAAAATCCAATTTTGGTTACATGTTTAATATGTGGGATAAAACCAAGCTCAGAGTCAAAAATAACACCCAGGTTTTTCACTTGTAGCGAAGGACATAGTGAAAATGCCTGTAATTTAGACAAGAGTTTCTCTCTCTGAGCCTCAGGACCGATGATTAAAACTTCAGTTTTGTCCTGGTTAAGCTGTAAAAAGTTTTCTGCCATCCAAGATCGTATATCTAAGATACAGTTAAAAAGGGCATCCATTGGTCTGGTGTCATCAGGAGACACGGAGATGTACAGCTGCGTGTCATCAGCGTAACTGTGGAAGTTCACTCCATGCCTCCTGATGACACTGCCGAGAGGGAGCATATACAAATTAAAAAGTACAGGGCCTAAAACCGACCCTTGAGGCACACCACATGTCATTCTATGGATCTTAGAGGAGCATGTATCCATACTCACCATAAAAGTTCTGTCAGAGAGATAGGAAGTGAACCAGTTGTGTACAGCACCAGAGAGGCCCACCATGTGTTTCAATCTGTTTAAAAGAATAGCGTGGTCTACTGTATCAAAGGCTGCGCTTAGATCCAGTAGCACCAGGACTGAGAGCTTTTGGGAGTCCCAGTTACATCTCAGATCATTTAAAACCTTTAGGAGAGCCGTCTCTGTGCTGTGGTTCACCCTAAATCCAGACTGGAATATCTCCAGGATCTGTCTATCATTGAGAAAATCAGTAATCTGAGTAAAAACAAGTTTTTCTAAGATTTTACTTAAAAATGGTAAGTTGGATACAGGTCTGTAGTTATTAAAATCATTACAATCCAAATTGCTCTTCTTCAGAAGGGGCCTCACCACTGCCGTTTTAAAGGCAGCAGGGAAGACACCCAACTGAAGAGAGCAATTCATCATGTATAAAAGCTCAGCCTCAAAAAATCCATAAAGTGTTTTAAAGAGTGAAGAAGGGATTGGATCTAAAAGACATGTGGTGGGTCTCACTGTGGAGAAAACTTTCTGAAGGTTCTCAGCATTAACCAGGACAAAGCTGTCCAGTGTCTCCTCAGGTACAATCGAGCCATCAGATGTGTTTACAAACATATCGCGATTAGATAAAATATCAGATCTGATGGCGCTGATTAGTGCTGAAACACTGCAGTGAATGTGTCCTAATGCCAGTATTATTGTATGTGAAGAGTAGTGGTTACTGACAGTGACCACTGAAGGGCAGTGATCCTGATAGTTTCTCTGAAACAGTCCAGAAGCCTGTCAGTGAAGCAGGATTGGACGCTCAGCCACGTAACTTCAGCTATAACTGTGTGTTTTCACTGTGATGAAGGTGCTTCATTACCATGGAAACCTCACATTCGCTAAATACTCTTTATACAAGTTATACACTCTTAGTTTAATACTAGATAGATTCAGACATTTCCCCCAATTCAATCAAATGTTTTTACAGCTTTTCTGTTTCTTATCGTGGCTTTTATTGTGAAACATCAGCAGCAAGAAGTGTGTTTTTCTCTGTGAAGACAAACGAAGTGTAAATTTGTGTGTTGGTGAGCTCACAATCAGTGATTGTGCTTCTCTTTTCTTTCCGAGGCCTCAGAAATGCTCACTCTGTTTGTACATCACTTATTGTCAGCAACAGAGCTCATTCTGCTTTGTGGACATAAACACATCTGTCATCACTTCCTCTTTGTTTTTCATGCAGCATTTTATCAAATTGAAAAACAAAAAAACAATAAATCGAATGTCTGTCAGAAATTTCAGCAGATATTTCACCAGGACACTTTGTGATAGTTTTCATATTTCATACAAACTAAAGTGATACACAACATATGCAGTGCCATACACACATATTTACATTTTTCATGTGTTTGATAACCAAGCTGGTACCAACATCCTGCACCATGTTCTTGTTCAACATTGGAAAAACACAAGACTACTTTCAAATCAGGATTGAAGCCTTTGCTGTTTATTAGATAAGCCATATGCATTATGATCCCTCAAAACAATCATATTCTGGTTATAACTGCATTTAAAACTATTGGGCCAATATTTTCAGCTTATATGGCTGAAACATTTTCAAATTATGAGCTTCCAACAATGAGTGAAACAGTAAGAGCATGTGGAGACTTTGGAAAAATCCCATTAAGAAAGAGAAATCAAACATTTGGATTCATTTTAAGGAGCTCAGGCTTGATGAAAATGCAGAGGAGCTGGTTGTGAACTGAGCTTCAGGCCTGAAGATGAAGAAATTTACAAGGAATCAGTCACATCATCAATCAACAGTTTAAAACATCAACTGAATCCATGAATCTGAAAACGTGTTTCTGAGTGAAAGAGACAGACATGTACAGACTGAACTATCTGTTCAACAGTCAGTGTTTCTCTAACAGGAGGACACTCTTTACACTCAACTCAGCACAGACACACTGAGGCACCCATAAAGACTTTTAATCCAGGATAAAGAGGTTCAGTGAATGTGGTGTTGAAGGTGTGGAGATGGATCAGAGTGTCAGAGGAGACTCTGTAGAAGGACAGAGTGCCAGCAGGAACGTCCACGTACACTGCTACTCTGTTAGAGACGGAGGAGGAGGTGGTGGTGGATACGAATTTGGTATCGTGACAAACATAAATAGGACCAGCATCAGAGCAATACAACCTCCAGGAATGATCATTCTCTCCAAAATAACAATCACTGCTGACACCTTTCCTTCTTATTCTTCTGTAACTCACTGTCATCCAAACCTCTCCTTTCCACTCGACCTCCCAGTAACAACGACCAGTCAGATCATCTCTACACAGCAGCTGATGAACATCAAATCTGTCTTCATGATCAGGATACGACTGAACCTCCATCACACATGTCACCTTCCTGTTGTTGTCAGACAGTTTGAGGTTTCTGTGTACTGTGTTTGTATCAATTGTGGGTTGACAGGAATCTGGTGGAGAGAACAAACACAATCCAGCTGCAGTTATTGATCCATCATCTGTTCACTGATTGACACTTTGATGCCTCCTGACATCAGAGATGTGAATGAGTGATGTGACAGTTTGAAGATGGTTGAATGTGTGCTGCTTTGTTTTCATGGATCACATTAAAAACACACTTACACTTCCTCAGACCTGGTCTCAACCACTGGACTCCAGCAGGCTCCACCCTGAAAGGAGGAGGGGGGTCAGACCAGCACAGTCTCTTTCAGCATGCACACATGGACATTACATCGCTGTCATACACATAATGTTAGACACTGATAATGGAACAGTCCAACAGTTTCACAAATACACTTCAGTCCCAACAGGTTCTCCCTCCCAAAGCATAACATTTTATTCTAGGTGAAAAATTGTCAATATGTTAGGCTTCCGGGCACCCAACACGTCCCCATGTTAGGAGATTGGAAAAATGAGGAAACATGAGAGCTGTTTGGAATTAATCTACGGATAAGGTATTGGTAAATACCGGAATTGATGGCTGCAGCCAAGTCTCTGTGAATAGTACAATGCTGCTGTCCTGTACATACTTGTTGACTGCAGTTTGTAATCTCAGTTTGTCATTTTTGTTGGTTATGGACCTGACGTTGAAGAGGAAGATACTCGGAAACGGTGGCTTAAATGGTTGTTTCTTTAGCTTTGCTAGTGCAGCCACGCTTTTGCCTCCTTTGTTTATGTTTCCTCATTGGCTTACCGCTGGGAAGAACCAACCATGGAGACCCTGGAGTTCTTAGTATGTCCTCCGGAATGCCATGGAAGTGGTGATAGTCCGACATAATGTTCCTTGCACAGTGTAAACTCAAAAGGTCGACTGTAAGTGGACTCCACTTGATGTATAGTAATAGAAAACGCATACACCCACACATATACACATGGAAAAAGTAAAAAACAAAGCACCGAATGTGAGGAGCAGTGAGCCGCTGCGTCTGTGTGTGTCAGCATCTTTAAATTTTCTGTTAAGTAGACTGAACTCAGTTTTTATCAACTTGTTATTAGAACTCAGTTTAAGTAGGTTACCAGTACTTTTCATCCAAAAAGTCGATCAACCCAGTTTATTTGAGTTGTCTTAAATTAGAAAAACTAAGTAAGATGGAAATTTTGCTTCTCAGTGCGGAAGGACAAAACAATATGGTTTGAAAATTCCATGTCACTGCTTTCCTCCTCTCTGACATAGATCAGTCCGCATGTTCATGGTGCACAGGGTTTTTTTTCTGAAATATGATGAGCAAACCTGGAAAAGCTTCACCCTTATGAACCTTTATAACGTTACATATTGTTAAACCCCGTATTTCTTTTAAGGCTTTTTTTTGTTGCCTTTGAACATCTGTAGCATCTCTTAATGTCAAATCTAGCCTTTCTTTAACAACATAAGCAAACTGCTTTTATATTTAATGAACATTTCTGTTTAATTACATGTTAAATAACAGTAATAATAATAATATCAATAGTATTTTTTTATTAAAACAATGTGTTTAGATACATGTTTGGTTGTGAAAGCGCAAAGCGATAAACTAGATTAGTGGCCTGTTAAATAGTTAAAATCTAGGTTGGCCTTAAAGTTGAAAATAAAGTAATTTAGCCTGTCCTTCTAAAGAATTCAGTTAAATCCCACAGTTGAATCATACGAAACATTTTAAGGTTGCCTATGTTACATATAAACACTGCCATATGTTTCATCTGGTTATTGTGCTTATAGAAGTTAGCTTTTAACAAGCATGTAATGAATACATTTAAATTAGGTGGTCTTTTTTTAAAACTCATATCTCTTTAGGCCTAAACTGGCAGTGCCAATACCACACATTCAGACACAGTAATAGATGGTGTTATTTGTACTATAGGTGCTAGTCTAATTTGCTAGTATGAGGTCTACATTGACCTTCTGTGTTGTAAGTTATAACGACTGACACAGTCATTAAGGATCAAAACAGCTTCCCGTCTTCTGTTATTAGACTTGAGATATGGCTGCTGTCTGCTGTTTTTGATGACTCCAGTAAATTGTACAGACATGCTGTGTAAGTGAATACAAACAACTGCAGTTTGGTCTGCATTTTTTGAAAGATCTTATCCCACAAACTTAGTTTAGAGCAGTGGTTCCTAAACCTTTTCCAGCCACGTACCCCCTGAGACATGTCACAAGGAGTGGATGCATAAAAAGAAATACTGCACAGTCGATTATTTCTCACAACCAAATAAATGTATTACTATATTTTAGTAATGACACAATTTTAATCACAAATGCTACTACTTAATAGCCTACTAGAAGTGTATCAAAAGATCTATTAGAATGAACCATTTTATTGAGAACATAAAGACCAGATGTGAACTTTCATTAAACAGAACTTTATTTAATGTGATGGATGTGCTTGGGCAGAGGCACACAGCTCTTCAATGTTTGGCTCATTTTAGGAAAGGCTTAGTCCTAATTTGTTTTCCACACAAAGTCTTGCTGTGTATCTTCTTTTCCTGTTTGGTAAAGCAGAAAACCATCAGTGGTGGTGAAAGGCATCAGAGTCTTGACAGAGTGCTTAGCCAATGCAGACTGTTCAGTGTGCAGTCCTATCCAGAAATCCACCAGGGTTTTTTGAGCATATTCAACTTTTAGAGCTCTGTCTGTGGTGATCTCAGTCAGGCTCTCCTGGTCAGATGCTGATAACAAAGTAGGCACAGTGGTAAATGGGTGTGTCTATGCAGTTCTTCCAGAGGTTTAACTTCTTTATCATGGCCTCAATTTTATCTTGAACATGAAAGAGAAAATATATCACACAGATAAGTCAGGCACATAAACATGTTTCAGGCTGACAGGTATTCCCTTTGCAGGAAGATCCTCTCGGTAGATGCTGCAGTGTACCCAAGAGCCATCTGGTGCAATTGCTTGCCCACACAAAACCACACCTCCATGTCTCCCAGTCATGGTCCGTGTGCCATCAGTGCAGATGCCAACACATCTGTCCCACATGAGTCCATGTGTGTTCATGAATGTGTCCAGCTTTTGAAAAATATCTACTGCAGTTGTCCTTTCTTCCAGTGGTTTACAGAAAAGTATGTCCTTGATAGTTCCTTCATGAATGTGGCGCTCATATACATCTCCACATATACGAGGAAATGCGCAAGGCCAGACACATCCGTGAGCTAATACAGTTGTATTGCGTAAAATTCAATGTGGCGTACGTGCTGAAGTAGCTGCTTCTCTTGGTTTATTTTTCAAATGGGAAAAATGTCTGCCCAATAGTTAAGGTTTCATTGAGATGTGAGACGATAACTTTGCACAATTATCACATTGTGGCAGGGAAAATTCACCAGTTTATACATGTGAACCCAAGCAAAATATAATTGTCATCATATTTGCACTTGATGAGATTGTGTTACAGTGCGAGGTGACATGCTTTCTCCCAATTTGAGGCTCTGCATCAGACCCTTCATCACTTTCCACATTACTGTCTCCAGAAGTTCAGAATCCATCTGCAGATGGGTGTTTCTAGCTCAAGGTCAAGCGAGGAGCAGATGTGACCTTTGACCAGCCGCTCAAGACACTTCATGATGACGGATGTGAGTGCAACAGTACGGTAGTTATTCAGACAGGAGACCACTGATTTCTTTGGTACAGGAATGATGGTGGATGTTTTGAGAGATGTGGGGACCACTGACTGCCTCAGGGAGAGGTTGAAGATATCGGTGAACACCCCTGCAAACTGGTCAGCGCACGCTCTGAGAACCCAGCCTGGGATGCCATCTGGTCCAGGAGCTTTGTGAGGACTGACCTTTTTGAAAGACCATCTCATATCTTTTGAGTTACAGCCTCACTGTCTTCTTGAGGGTAGAGGATCTGATCTTTGTTGTCTGCATCAAAACGAGCATAGAATCTCGTCTACACGAGATGCAGTGGGGTGAACGCTGCCTGTGTTTTCCTTCTTGTAGTCAGCAATGCAGCGCAGTCCATTCCACAATCGCCTGGCTTCAAAGCTGTGGTAACTAGACTTTACTTTGTCCCTGTAGTCCTTTCTGGCCCTTTTTTTTTAACTTTCGTAGGTTCGCACCTTGAACTTAGCATGAATGTCTTTATTTACCCAGAGTTTCTGATTTGGATATTTGCAGACGGGGGTTTTAGTGATGATATTGTCACTTCCCAATGTATTTTCCAATATATCCAATGAGTCTGTGTGTTCATTGATGTTGCCATTTGCTGCATCCTCATATATCTGCCAGTCAGATGTCTCAAAGCAGTCCTGTAAAACCTCCTCAGCCTCATTGTCCCATTTGTAGATGTCTCTAGAGACAGTTTTTTTTTTCCTGTTTAAGCCTTTGTCTGTATGCAGGCAGCAGCAGTATGGAATAATGTTCTGCCTTGCCAAAAGCTGGGCAAGGGAGGGGTTTGTAGCAGTCCTTGAATGGAGTGTAGCAATGATCCATTGTTTGATCACCTCTTGTAGGGAAGAAGATGTGTTGGTAGTATTTAGGGAGAACTTTCTTCATGTTGGCTCTGTTGAAGTCTCCCAGCACAATAAAGGCAGCTTCAGGATTTTTGTTCTCAAGTTCAATAATTACATCATACAGTTCGTCCATAGCCGTAGCTTTACTGAACTCACTCGGGAGCTAAAAAGGTCTAACTTTGATGGTCAGCAGCTCGAGGGTCTGAGAGCAGTATGTTTTTAAGATATTCACATCTCTAGCCCACAAAGAGTTAGCCACAAAGCACAGACCTCCTCCCCTTTTCTTGCCTGAGTCCTGTGTTCAGTCTCCCCAGTAAACAGTGAACCCATTCAACATGACGGCGCAGTCGGGGATGCTGGACCTCAGCCATGTCTCTGTGAATGCCAAAACACAGCAGTTCCTGATGTCTTTTAGATGTTTAAATGTACACGCAGCTCATCGAGAGACTGAACATTCGCAAGTAGGATGTTGCGCAGAGGTGGTTTGTTGTTTCTGTCAGGTTCAGCTCAAAACTCCAGGACTTTTCCACCTCTTTGTCTTCCCTCGGTGTCGAATAGACAAAGGTAGACAAAAGATCCCAGGCAGCAGAGCATCCACGATGTTGAAACCTGGCGTAAAGTCCAAACTGGCTGACGAACATAACTCCAAATAAATAATAAAAGTGTTGCTGAGATGACTCAGAGCTCTCGTCGATGCGGCCATCTTACGGCGCAACCGGAAGTTTAAAAAGATATTGTAATAATGCAGCTAGATTGTCTAACTTGAGGTCTGTTACAGTGCAAATGCAGAAAAAATTGTTTTAAGAAAGCAAATATAAGTTGGTGTTCTAAAGAATATGATTGTCTGTGAAAGTTCTTAGTCTAAGGAGCTTGGAAAGAAAAGCATCTGGACTTCTTTAAGTTTCTTCAAGACACTTCTTCAGTTCTAAGAGCAATTGGTGGAGAGTCCCAGATTTTTTAGCCCTATGGGGTCATGAGGGTTATGGACCCCCTATTGATCCTCTATCTAATCAGGCCAAGGTGTGAAAATGGGTGTGGGTCACAATCAGGCAACGCTTTGAGTGAACCCATTGTGAAACCTAGCCCCACCCCATCATGTGATTTCCTGAGGTCGAATAGCCCAGGATGTGAGTGGGTGTTAAGGCGTCTGTGAAGGATCTCAAAACTGGATTCTGGATGGTAGACAGTTGGTGTCGTAAACCACTGCCTCTGTTCAAAAATGGTCATTCACAGTAGACACAGATGGCTTCTTTGACTCCTCTTTCAAACTATCTGTCCTCACTGTCCAAAATGTGAACATTGGCATCCTCGAAAGAGTGACCTTTGTCCTTTAGATGCAGATGGACCACAGAGTCTTGTCCCATGGAGGTGGCTCTCCTATGTTGTGCCATGCGCTTGTGAAGTGGCTGTTTGGTCTCTCTAATGTAGAGGTCTGAGCATTCCTTACTACACTGTAAAGCATACACTACGTTGTTAAATTTGTGGTTGGTAGTTTGTTCTTTGGGAGGAACCGAAGCCAAAACTCAATTTATTCTAATTATATAAGTAATGTAACGGAGATTAATTCCAATGTACCCCAAGGCTCTGTCCCGAGTCCTTTGCTTTTTATCATTTATCTCCTACCCCTAGGTAATATTTTCAGGAAGCCAACATCCAGTTTCACTGCTACGCAGATAACACCCAGCTCTACATAGCCTCCAAACCCACGGCGACTCTCCCACCCACTTCAATTTCTGACTGTTCAGGTGAAATTAAGGTTTTCTCACAACTTTCTTAAACTTAATGGCAGTAAGTAACAGAATTCATTCTGATAGGTACCAAATCAAAACTGACCAAAGTCCCAACCAGAAGTCTTTCATTATCCATTGATAACTCTGTTGTCAAAACCTCCCCCCAGGTTAAGAGTCTTGGTGACATCCTCGATAGCACTTTCCTTCACAGCACATATAAATAATATCACTCGCTCTTCCTATTTTCATCTCCGTAATATTAACCGCCTTCGTCCTTAACTCACTCCAAACAGTACCAGCATACTTGTCAATGATCTTGTCACATCTGTTTTAGATTACTGTAATTCTCTTCTCTGTGGTCTACCTCATTAATCTCTTTTACAAGGCGTGGGGGCAATTCCTGAAATACTTTTTCAGCCTTCAGGTTGAGAACCTGACTTCCAGCATTACTCAGTAAATCTCTCCCCCCCCCCCCCCCCTTTTTTTTTTTTTTGTCTTTTTTTTTTAAGTTATTTGTGTGTTTGTTTTATATTGTTTTGTCCTGTTGTATTTGCAATGATTTTTTTTGTTTTTTGTTTCTGTTTTTTGCTTCTTCGTTTTTTTTACCTGGCCTGAAGGATAGGGCTATTGTGTGGTATGGGATAAACTGGTAAAAGCTAGTGATGGCCAAATGAAGCTTTCGGAAACACTAAAGCTTGTATTGAAAAACTGTTCATTACTCGAAGCTTTTCAACACAGTCCTCTCTGGTGACATCTGGTGGCCAAAAATATGAAAAGCAGCTTGAATCCACAAAATAAAACCAACTGCTTCATTAAGATTGCCCACTCTACAGAGTGGAATTCTGTCTGATATTGGGCTGCTGTTGTGTTGCTTTGAACCTGTATTTTTTTTTTTTTTTTTTTGGTGGTTAAAAAAAATGTGGTTTATTTGTTTAATAAATTTTGACCAGTAAACTCTCCTTGTTTAAACATGCACCATGGTTTGGTCTTTCTTTGCTTGTGACTTCTTGATGTTGGTAAATACAATAATTGAAAAATACCACATTACATATAATAATGTACAACACATTATGGAGTATGCTTCTGCTGTGAGGTCCTGCCTCCATGCACTTATGCAATTAACCGCTAGACGGGTATATTTATAAATAATATATTAGGGAAATTTTCCCAGACACATTTTTGACCTGTGGGTAGAATTGATTGTGAAATGGAAAGGGAAAATGCTTATGAACTTGCAAATTAAAAACATGATGCATTTAAAGTTGCCCTTTTTTCATTTTTATTTAAGAAGAAAATTTGTTCTAGTGTGCGTTGGCCAAACCTGTTCCTCTTCGTAGAGATAATTTCTCTTGCCTTAAGGAAAATCCCTTCACATGGCACAGAAGAGGCTGGAGTGCAGAGAAACTGGTAGAGATGCAGTTATACAGTCTACCTGGGCCCCACAAACTATCAGATAAAGAGAATAAATAAATTCAATTGCTGCACATTTGGCAGACTAACATTTTCAGATTAATTAAACAATAAAATATATATTTTTACAACATCACATGTAAAGAGTCAAGTGGAAGTTTTTCTAAAGTTATTTAATGATATTTATATTATGGAAGCAGATTTTTGACATTTTACTTTTTTCCCGTTTTCAGATATAATAAACACGCACAAAACAAAAGCAAACGGCCAGGGCCCTATTTCAGGAAGCCAGTTTAGAAAACTCAGAGTGAAAAACGATACTCAGGGTTGAGTAACCCCGAACTGTCCAACTCGGAATATTCGGTTTCAGAAAGGCTGATAACAATTCGTTCAGTCAACGCGGAGTTGCTTTAACCCCAAGTGAAGCGCGCGGACGAGGATACGTAAAGCCCTAATTAGTGGAGCACAGATTAAGCGAGTCACCATGGAGACGGAGGGAAAGAAGGCGCGGTCAACGTATCTTACAGCGCTTGAGGCCGAAATTCTGATGGCAGCATATGCCGATAACATGCAAATTTTGCGGAAAAAAAGTAACACAGCCTCAGCTGCAAAAGAAAGGGAGCATGCATGGCAAAACATAGCCGACAGAGTCAATGCGTGAGTGTTAATTTAAACATTGATCGAGGGATTTCCACCCATTTAACACGTTATTTTATTATATTTTATTTTATTTTTTATTTTATACATTTTATTTCGTGATGTGATTTGACCGCAGGTGCAACCCAACAGGCCCCAAACGTTCCTGGCAGCAAGTAAAAATGAAATATAAAAATATAGTCCAAACAGGTGAGGTGTAATTGTATTATGAGCCATAGTGCTTGGTCTGTTTGTCCCATGTAAATCAATTGCAGTTAGAGGCTACATTAGTTTTCTTTCTGTAAGCACTTATTGAAATTATCTGAGCACATTACAAGTACATATTTGCTTACTCTGTATGCTCAAATGTGACCCGTTATAGCCAACAGAAAAAAAGCGGAGGCCCGAAAAACAGGTGGGGGTCCTCCACCACCATCACTCACAGAGGCTGAGCAGTTGGCTTCCACATTTGTGATAATGTTGGCAGCATCACATATGATCTTCACAGTGCAGAGAACACAAATTAGCATCCATTACTATAATGAAATAATTTGTTAGTTTGAAATGCTACAGGGAACTATGTACCTGTACATTAATGCTGTGGAAAGACTTCCTGTTCACATAGTCTCCTTCATTTACTGAAGGAGCAATGATTGGAATGTGAGTGCCATCTATACAGCCAATCACGCCTGGGAACCGTGAGAATAAATGTAAAATTTAAGTAGCAGTTCAAGTATCACCACATCATGAATTAAGTTTTGTTCATCCTGATACCTGCAATTTTGTGGCATCCCTCTTTGATGAATCTTGTGGGTCTATGACCGGGGAACACCACAAACGAGTACAGGAGACGTTTCAGTGCAACTGTAACATTCCTGACTGCCCGACAGACGGTAGCCTTGGAAACGTGCTCAGCGTCACCAATATTATACAGAAAGCTCCCGTTTGCAAAAAACCGAAGTGCAATACAAATAATATGTAATGAACTGAGAGCATGTCCGCGATGTGTCACATGCGTAATATATGGCCTGAGGAGGTTATCCAAATAACTTATAGATTGTGCTGAGAAACGGTAACGTTCACACAGAAAATCATCAGGAAATGATAAAATGTCCAAACGCGCTCTGATCACTCTCTCCCGGCGGAGAGCTCTGCGGAGAATTTGGGCTTCACGATCTACTGGCTCTTCAAGGACGGGGCACGCCATGTCTGACACTTCCTACTCCACAAAGTCTTGAGTCAGTCCTCTGTACTCCTTGTCGTCCCCATCAGTGATGAGGCCGACTATTGCAGAGTCATCAGAGAACTTCTGCAGGAAGCACTGGGTGGAATTGTGGGAGAAGTCTGCAGTGTAGATGGTGAAGAGGAACGGAGCCAGAACCGTTCCCTGTGGGGCCCCCGTACTGCAGACGACCCTGTCCGACACACAGCCCTGAGTCCTCACATACTGTGGTCGGTCGGTGAGGTAGTCCAAAATCCAGGTAGTGAGGTGATGGTCCACTCCAGAGTTCTCCAGCTTGTCCTTCAGAACCGAGGGAAGAATAGTGTTGAAGGCACTGGAGAAATCAAAGAACATGATTCTCACAGTGCTTCCAGCGGTCTCCAGGTGAGCGAGGGAACGATGTAGGAGGTGAATGACGGCATCATCCGCTCCAATGCCAGGCTGGTAGGCAAACTGAAGTGGGTCCAGTGATGAGCTTGTTAGGCGCCGAAGCTGAGCCAGGACCAACCGCTCCAGGGTCTTCATCAGGTGGGATGTCAGAGCCACCGGCCTGTAGCTGTTGAGGTCCTTGGGGCGTGAAGTCTTTGGCACTGGTACAACACAGGAGGTTTTCCAGAGCTGTGGGACTCTTCCCAACCTCAGGCTCAGGTTGAAGAGGTGCTCCATCACCCCACACAGTTGGTCCGCGCAGGACCTGACGACCCTCGAGCTGATGCCATCTGGGCCCGCTGCCTTCTTGCCATTAATCCTCCTCAGTTCCCTCCTAACCTGGGTGGTTGAGAGAGACAGGCTGGAGCCTTGTGTTGAGTGTGTATTGGATGCTGTTGTTGGGGGTGGGGGGGAGTGAGCAGGGTGAATAGAGGAGGTGTGAAGTGTCTGAGGTGTCAGAGGTGGAACAGCAGCAGTGGGGGTGGGTGAGTCTGCAGCCGATGTTGTAGACTGTCTCATGGTTGAATCAAATCTGTTGAAGAAATGATTCAGTTCATTTGCCCACCTCACATCCCTCCCAGGCAGAGAGTTCTGCTGTTTGTGGCCCGAGATGGTTCTGAGGCCTCTCCAGACTTCACCAACGTTGTTTTGCTGAAGCTGGTTCTCCATCTTCTGCCTGTAGCTGTCCTTCCCATTCCTTATCAGTCCCCTCAACTCTCTCTGCACCCTTTTCAACTCCTCTTTGTCTTTGGATGATATGGCACTGTGAGATCTTGTAGACAAAATTGGTGGTGATTATTCAAGACCTTGTGTGTGAGGGCAAGTATTTGGATTTTTATTTGGGATTTAATTGGGAGCCAATGAAAAGAGCAGTCCATATGGGGGAAATATACTCTCTCCTTCCAGTCCCTGACTGTGCTCTGGATGCAGCGTTTTGGAAAACAGTGTAGAGGCTTTTCAGGAAGCTTTTAGGACACTGTGAAAATACTGAATTTGAATAGTGGAGGCTAGAAGTAGTGAATGTATCCTTCCTCTCTATCATTAGATGGAGAGAGTGTACAAAGGCCGGCATAGTGGGTCTGTGGCCACTCTTGCTTGCGCTTTTGCGTGTCCGTTGATGTTTGAAGCTATTTCTGCTGTTGTCCCATTCCCGGTGAAATCCGCTGTCCCTCCAATCCCGATCCCAGTCCTCTTGCAAAGCAATCAGCATTTGTCAGACTCATCATTCATTGGTGGTACTCAGACAGGATCCTGGACAACTACATGGGGGCACGTCTGGGGTGGCTAAGAGAGCAATTGAAGGATGCCATGTTTACTGAATATGTGCCTAATTTTGTTACTAATTTATTACTGTAAAAACAGAAATTCAATCATCAATCCTTCTCCCATTTTCACATAAGTAGCACATAATTTATAAGTGTTGGTTCCTTCCTCAGCAGTAGTCAACAACATATGGTGGCTTATTTTTCCTTTCCAAATCTTGAGTGACAACAAGGCAACAAGACCAGCAAAGGTGATTTGTATGTTTGTATGTATTGTATGCTTTATATTTGGAGTCCAGGCTGAATTTTAGAGGAGTACCCGATGGCTGAAACGACAGTAATTTATGTTCCCTGACCAAGGATCAAGGAACATGTATTTTACACCAGCTGATACATGTACAGTCAAATCTATTGAATGTTGGTATTATTACATTTAATGTAACCATCCATCCATCTTCATCCGCTTTATCCGGGGCCGGGTCGCGGGGGCAGCAGCCTAAGCAAAGAGGCCCAGACCTCCCTCTCCCCAGCCACCTCCTCCAGCTTATCCAGGGGAACACCAAGGCGTTCCCAGGCCAGCCGAGAGATATAATCTCTCCAGCGTGTCCTGGGTCTGCCCCGGGGCCTCCTCCCGGTGGGACATGCCTGGAACACCTCACCCAGGAGGCGCCCAGAAGGCATCCTTGTCAGATGCCCGAACCACCTCAGCTGGCTCCTTTCGATGTGGAGCAGCAGCTGCTCTACTCTGAGCCCCTCCCGGATGGCTGAACTTCTCACCCTATCTCTAAGGGAGAGGCCAGCCACCCTTCGGAGGAAGCTCATTTCTGCCGCTTGTATCCGCGATCTCGTTCTTTCGGTCACTACCCACAGCTCGTGGCCATAGGTGAGGGTAGGGACGTAGATCGACCGGTAAATTGAGAGCTTCGCTTTTACACTCAGCTCCCTCTTCACCACGACGGACCGGTGCAGCGTCTGCATTACTGCAGCTGCAGCCCCAATCCGTCTGTCGATCTCCGGCTCCCTTCTCCCATCACTCACGAACAAGACCCCGAGATACTTGAACTCCTCCACTTGGGGCAGGAACTCATCCCCGACCCGGAGTGGGCACTCCACCCTTTTCCGGCTGAGAACCATGGCCTCAGATTTGGAGGTGCTGATCCTCATTCCCGCTGCTTCACACTCGGCTGCGAACCGTTCCAGTGCGAGCTGGAGGCCCTCACCCGATGAAGCCAACAGAACCACATCATCTGCAAAAATCAGAGATGAGATTCTGAGGCCACCAAAGCGAAAGCCCTCCGCCACACTTGGCTGCGCCTAGAAATCCTGTCCATAAAAATTATGAACAGAACCGGAGACAAAGGGCAGCCCTGGCGGAGCCCATCACCCACCGGGAACGAGTCCGACTTATTGCCGGCAATGCGAACCAAGCTCTTGCAACGGTTGTATAGGGATCGAATGGCCCGTAGCAATGGGCCAGACACCCCATATTCCCGCAACACCTCCCACAGGACACCCCGAGGGACACGGTCGAATGCCTTCTCCAAGTCCACAAAACACATGTAGACTGGTTGGGCAAACTCCCATGCACCCTCAAGTATCCTGGAGAGGATAAAGAGCTGGTCCAGTGTTCCGCGACCAGGATGAAAACCGCATTGTTCCTCCTGTATCCGAGGTTCGACTAGCGGACGAACTCTCCTTTCCAGCACCCTGGCATAGACTTTCCCAGGGAGGCTGAGGAGTGTGATCCCCCTGTAGTTGGAACACACCCTCCGGTCCCCCTTCTTAAAGATGGGGACCACCACCCCGGTCTGCCAGTCCACAGGTACTGCCCCTGATCTCCACGCAACATTGCAGAGGTGTGTCAACCAGGACAGCCCTACAACGTCCAGAGCCTTCAGGAACTCGGGGCGGACCTCATCAACACCAGGGGCTCTGCCACCAAGGAGTTGTTTAACTGCCCCAGTGACCTCGCCCCCGGAAATTGGCGGGTCATTCCCCTCATCCCCAGACTCTGCTTCCTCCTCGGAAGACGTGTCAGTGGGATTAAGGAGGTATTCCTTCCACCGCCTGACAATTTTCTCAGTCGACGTCAGCAGCGCTCCGCCAGCACTATACACAGTGCAGGTAGAGCACCGCTTTCCCCATTTAAAATGATTTTGTTTTTCTCCCAAAATCACGCACGTCAACACAGGATCCACCAGGGGGAGAGTTCTTGGTGAAAGCCACAAAAAGACAAAGATGGGTATGTCATTGTTTGTGGAAGTATTTAGACTAGTTTGATACACTGTAGTAGAGTGTGTATGGAAGATTTGATTCAAGGAACATTATCATATGAAGATGAAAACCAAAGTTGTGCGATCTCTGAAAGTGTTTTGTTTATTTGCTTTTTGTTTGTTTGTTGTTTATGAAACTGGTGACTTGGCTGTGATCTTCAGTCCCAGAGGCATCAAGATCCAGACCTAAGAAGAAAAGGCCACTAGTAAGTATGCTTTTGCTAATGCTTTTAATCACCACAGCTCATTCCATTCAGTACAAATACCTGTAGATATGTGATGATTCCAAGTTTACATTACACTAATGGCAGGAAACTGCATACATGTGTCACCTTATACACATACCACATACTATAGAATTCAGTCCCCTTTGCTTTTTGCAGTCTTATTGCAATATATAAGTACTTTTAACAGATGATGCAAGTACAGTTAAATGCATTCACTCCAGTAAAAATGCTTCTAACACAATGCTGTTGCAAGCAGCAGGTTTTCTTTTTCTGTTGTCGATGTAGATTAGATAGAACTTTATTAATCCCTCGGGTGGTTCCTCTGGGAAATTCAGTTTCCAGTATCAGAATACTGACAGAAGTTGCATATTACAGAGTTAGAATATCAAGTAAAGGGGAATGAGAGAGTACGAGCATAAGCATAAAAATATAGCACATATACACATTTATAAATACAGAATATATAATAGGAATAATAGTGAAATGTACTCATTAATGAGATGAAGACAGCTAAAGTCTGTTTCACAGTGAGAAAACACTACAGCTTAGTTGTTCCCCCCTCCTTTGTCCTCCTGTTTAAGAGCAAAACCTCTTAAATAAATGGGAGTAAGGGTAAGCACTTCGTACTCTGTACTGTACCCTGGTTCTTCCATATCTTACATATTGTGTGGAATTGTGGGGAAATACATATAAAAATACAACTAATCCATTAGTCACAGTACAGAAACGAGCACTGCGTATTATTCACAAGGCTGGTTATCTAGATCATACTCACAAATTCTTTCTTCAGGCAAAGTTACTTAAATTCCAGGATCTGGTTAATTACAATACATCCATAATTTTGTATAAAGCTTTTACTAAACTTTTACCGGCAAATTTACAAACTAGATTTGAAATTCGAGAAAAGGTTTATAAGGTTGGAGAATTCAAATTACCCTGATCTCTTCCAGTAAATGGGGGGTGAATTTGGATTTAAGAAATATTTGGATTCAGTCGACTCTGGCTATTGTAAATACATTTTAGTCGATCCAAAACACATACTGGGAAATCAGAGAGAACACATTCAGAAGTTTTGTATAAAACATTAAGAGATGAATTCATGAAAATGTGTTTTGTTTCAGTTTGTTGTACTTCCAGTATTTGTAAAAAATAATGTACATGAAGAATATTATCTGCCTTGTGTATGAGAAACTGTAAATAAAATATTTGTTTCACAAATTCAAAACTAACTTTGTGTCACGGCTGGCGGAGGGAGCCGTGTGGTGTGGAGGAAAAGGAGGACCCAAAATGCAGCAAACTGATGATACGAGTGACGTTTATTTACAGGGTGGTAGTGGCAAAAACAGGCAATGAAGCATGAGTAATTACAAACGGAAACCTAAACTGGGAGAAACTAAGTGACAAACCTGGGACCATACAAAAGGGGTGCGGGGCAGAGAGACGCAGAGACAGGAACACCATAGAACGCAGACGAGCCGACAACGAACACAGACCGACACCCACTATATATACACACACACAAGGTAATCAGGTAATCGCACACAGGAGGGAAGAACAGCTGATCTGAATACACATGATGACTGGAGGACACAAGCTGAACACAATGACAACAGACACAGACTTTCAGAACAAAACAGGAAATCTAGAACCCGAACCGGACACAAGGGGGGAGGACACAGAATAACTAGAACAGAGGGAAATAATCACAAAACACAAAACGCTGGGTCAACGACCCAGGACCATGACACTTTGTCTCCAAACCTTCTGTCAGAGACTGAACGTCCAAAAGTTTTAGAGACTTTAGACCTCTTATCTTTCCATGTTAACTTGAGCTACAATCCTCTATACTCACAGTCAAAATATGAGACACCGTGTCAAGCTCGTGTTGTCACAGTCTACGTCTCACTGTGTTTCTTGATTTATTTTTTCCGAATATGTTTTACAAATAGAAAAACTCAATGTATCGACAACCGCTGCACATGTGAGATAAATCCACAGATACATAAATCATCAAGCATCTTGTGGCCTGTCTGTTAGAGAGAGAGAGTATGAGTGTGTGTCTTTGTCACAATTGTATTTGATGATGAGGGCGGGAAGCTGCAATAATGGCCCCCAGGAGCCCAGATGGGGCTCCCCCAGACGAAGGCTGAGAATCACGGAGAACCACAGGCCAGGGGCAGCTGACTCCACTAGTGGCCGACCATCCCTTTGTACGAGCCTGTCCCAGGCGCCCAAGAACACCTGCCTCCATGACCATGTCCCACAGGACCCAGGCCATGCACGATCACACACAGGCTAGTCATTCAAAACAACTTTTCTCTGTCGTCTCTTTTTCTTTATAAACTGGTGGTGTTGCCACAGTAGAGTGTCTCGTGGTTTGTGGGCTCATCTAAAGGTAAGCACCGAGCAAACTTTAATGTGAGTTCAGTTAATCTTGAGTTTAGCTCCTGAATGAGGTCTTCTGCTGCTCTCCTCGGTATTTGTTCACAGTTTATTGTGAACACATTGAGAGAAGAGTGTTTGGAGAAAAACACCAACTAATCATTAGCTCAACACGCTGGGAGAAGTTGAGCGTTTGCTCGCAGAAAGTTGGAGCAGAAAAGTCTTTTCTGCTGCAGTATCAGGGTCACAATAAACTTTATTGTCCAGCTGCTGTGGATGAACACAAGCGTGGAATTCAATTAATGAATTGATTATATTCATTTCTCTGATTCCTAACAAGGATAAGGACATGACAGGATGTGGGGAATATAGACCAATGTGAAATTGAAAACTGAAAACTATTGTGCTGATGGAAATAATCATTACAGTTGGTTAGTTTGGGGTGTGAAACTGGAGCTTTGAGGTTTCAGTTAGTATCAAAACAAATGAAAGAAAAATCATTTTCTTCTAAACATTTGTTGGAGAATTCTTATTGTAAAAAGTAAAAGTTATACAATCTGTAAAGGAGAATTAATTGGATGAGATTTTTGGAAAATTTATCAAAACTCTTAGTTGCCTCCACATTGCAGCTGCAGGCTTATTGTTAAGTAGTTGAATGTGGTTTTAACCAAGAAATATGTAAGATCTAATGTCTTCATAGAGACAGAATGCCATAGAATTACAGGCAGTTTGAATGCCTGTAATCATCAGGCTGTACTCAAGCCCATTAATTAAATCTGAAAACTGTGCTGAGACTCCAAACCCAAGTACCCTCCTGGGAAATTATGGCTACACTTGGATCTGCTGATAGAGAAGTGAGTCAGTGTAACCTTTATTAAATCAGGCAAAACTACACATACTTACTTACTGTGGCGCCCTGCAGAGAGCAAAACCTCTTAAATAAATGGGAGTAAGGGTAAGCTGAAGCCATCTGATGTTTATGTTCATGAATATAACACACTGACACATTTTGACTTTGTTTTTATTGTTTGTTAAATTACTTTTAAATCTCTAGTTTCGTTTAAGAACCATCTAGTCCAGCAGGTGGCGGTAATGCACCTTAAAGCTCTAACCGCCAAAGAAAAACCCCAAAAGAAGAAGAAGCCGCGGAGTTCCCGCTTTATTGCGTTTGTGTTTTAGTTTATTTTTCTTCCTCATCTAAAGTGAAGCACTAAGGTAACTTTGATCTGAGTTCAGTCAATCTTGAATTTAGCTCCTGAGTGAAGTTTTCTGTTGCTCTCCTCGGTCTCTGTTGTCAGTTATTTGTGAACCAGTTGAAAGAAAAAGCCTCTACATCAAGTCAAGCTGCTATAAACTAATTTACAAGAAAATATTAACAAATGCTAATGAAACACAGAGAAGAAAACAGTGTTATTATTAGAAGAAAGCTTTTAAATTAGCTAAGTGTAATCAGAGTTTCTATTATTTTATTAGTCTGTTACTAAGCGCTAGTTAGCATCTCTGTCACTGTGTGGCACCTGCATAGTTTTTGAATGCAGTGTGCTATCCAAGCTAGCTAGCTAGCTAGCTAACGCCAGCCATCATCAATATAAGGTCACTTCCAGCGCCAAAAAATCCAAATATGTTGGCGGTAAAAGTGCTATAATGAAATCAATTTAAAAGAAAGGTAAAAATAAATGTATTCCTGGCTAAAACACACCTGCCTTTGTCTTATCAGCAAAGTTGTGTCAGCCCACAGGGCATGTGATTGTAAAAACTGGCCTCACTCTGAGAGGCCTGTTGTTAGAATCATTTCAAAGATAATTTGATAAATTCTGATCAGTATTCAGTAAATGAGCCTGATTAACTGTTAGCAAAATAATAATGATAGGCCAGAGATACCAGAGATTCATTTTTAAAACAAATACAGCCTCGAACCCTAAGAGGGGATCTGTGTTTTAAAAGTACTGCAGAGTTTTTAAAATAGAATAGAATAGTCTTTTATTGTCTTTGTACATATTCAACTAAATTGTGGGTGCTCCACACCAACTGTGCATGGAAAACAATATAAATAGTAAGACAGTAAGAATAAATAACATATAAGAGGAGTATATACAAAGAGGAGGAAGGCACACATTAGAGAACAGGTTGCAGAATGCTTGAAAGTAGTGCAGTGGCACTACGGCACACCTGATCATTTCTCACGGCACACGTATATATGCCGCGGCACAGTGGTTGGGAAACACTGTACTCTCCATTGTAATCCATTGATTGTTCTGTTTTCATTCTTTGTCAGGGCCTTTTTTAAAGAGGAATTGCTCTCCTGGTACTGGTGTGCCATACTGCTGAATTTAGTATCGGTGCTCAAACCTTTGTATGTTTTAAACAAGTTGCCCACCCAGGAGAGCTAAAATTTGTTGTTTGTGCTCTCAGATGAACATATGAGACACTTTGACTCTTCAGTGCAGTGTGGAGCTTAACAAAGTTCTGTTTTGTGTCCCAGCTGATCAGGAGGAGGAGAAGAGTCTGACGGAGCAGCAGGGGAACATTTAAGCTACGTGGACTCAGCTCAGCCACTGCAGAGAAAACAATGAGTTCGACAAAGAAGGTGACAGATACTAGTGTTAAGAAATACTCCATTAACCCTTTAAGGCCTATTGGAGCAGGAATGCTCCGTTTTGCAAGTGTGTAAGTTCATCTCTGAATGTTTGTAAAGCATTCCCACGATGGAACATATATGGAGCGACTGCCTCTTCTCTCCCCCTCCCTCTCCTGCTGCTACTTCAGTCATGAAACTGATTAATGATCAGCTGATCGGCTTTTCTGTCGCGAGTCCGTCTCTCTTGTTTGTTTATTGCCCACTTTGCGCCAGAAAGAGGAAACCAGCAGCTGAACAACAGCAGCACGTTTAACCTTGATAAGCTGTTGTTAGAATTTATTTAATATTACTTTCTACACCAGGATCCTTTTCTAGCTGACGGCTGGTAACTGTGCGGGGGCGGATCTAGCAAAGTTTAGCCAGGGGGGCCGATAGGGCATTAAAAATGGTAAATGGTAAATGGCCTGCATTTGTATAGCGCTTTTCTAGTCCTTAAGGACCCCAAAGCGCTTTACACTACATTCAGTCATTCACCCATTCACACACTGACGATAGCAAGCTACATTGTAGCCACAGCTGCCCTGGGGCGCACTGACAGAGGCGTCCTTAACAGGGAAAAGGTGGGCACCAAGACATACTTTTCTTTCTTATTCTCATTTAAAATGTCTAGCTTTTATTAAATAATTATCTGAATCTTACACCCAAAGTTTTAATCTGATGTAAAATGCATAGAAGTCCATGACTGTATATAGTAATTATTAAGTCTAATATACCCTAGTAAGCTATAGTACTTTTCCTTTGGGAAGGCACCATCTGTGCAGTCTGCAGTTCTGTTGAAGAAAGATGTTGAATCTATTTAGTTATTCTTAAAAATAATTGATTTCTGTGAATTTTTTTCACACTGCATCAAATTAAAGTTGATTATGTTGATTAAGCATCATGAGGTGGAGGGTGGGTGATTCCCTATCTATTTTTTTTTTAGAGTTTTAGAGCCCTATTATTTAGGTTACTTACTCTTTAAAATACCAGAATAGGGAGGATGGAGTAGGATTAAGTGTATTAGATTGATCACTATTAGTGAACTATGAAATATTTGGGTGCTGTGTATTTTTTGCATACAGGTATAACAGAATAGCTTTAGTGTTTTGTTTTTTAACTTGAGTATGAACTTATACAAAAGCAGCAAGATATTTTAAAAAAAACAGTTCTGTTGATTAAAAAATACACTATATCGGATTCATATCGATATCGGCAGATATCCAAATTTATGGTATCGGTATCGGACATAAAAAAGTGGTATCGTGCCATCTCTAGTAAAAATATAAACATAAGCTCTTGGTTCTATGGTAGGTCTTAAAGGGGTAAAAGATGAAGTACTGATATATATTTTATGCAAAACTAACTGAACCTTGTGCTATATTAATGTAATGTAATATTCATGTAATAATACAATGCCTACATTGTAGAGGGTGACTTTGCCTCTAAAGAGGAAAATGGGCAGGGAAGAGGTTAAAGTGGGATTCAGCAGGATTCAACCCTAAAATCAGCTGTAGTGGCTCAGTGTGGGGAAAAGAGTCACAGCTCACAATCATTTCTGTTGAGAGCTCCAGTCGATGTTCTTAATGTACAGGCTGTGATCAGCTGACCTGCTGCTCTCTGTGGATGTACACAACTGAATTCAACCAGATGTCTGCAGATGTTTCATGAGTTGTCCTGGCTGATTTCCATCCTCTACACCAGGGGTGTCAAACTCAACTGCACAGGGAGCAAAACTCAAGACACACTTTAGGTCGCGTGCCAAACAAGATAAACATTTATTGAACACACTAAAACCATGTTTTTAAATAGAAATATGAATAAAAACAGACAGGAATTTTATTCCAGAATAAATAAACTTAAAAAATCAACTTTAACTTTAAATGTTTTGATCTTCATAAAAATATATCCTGTCAAAATTATGCAAGTTAGAAATATGAACATGCTGCAAAAAACCCCAGAAAAATAAATGAAAACATACACAAGGTTGGAGCTGCATGTAGACGGAGCTGGGGCATTGCTGCAGGAATGGAACTAATAAACTGTGCAGGCCATTCAGTGTCGTACTTTGCCTTGAGTGTACCATTACACTGCAGCTCCATCTGAATCTGCACAGGTGCAGTTTCCACGTAAAAAAGAAGCTTGAAATTCTCTTTTTGTGCTTCACAGTCACCAAAGCGCCGCGAACTCAGTGCGCTCAGTTTATCAGCAAAGTGCGCCGACTTGGTTCAACATTACTTGGCAACAGGGAAAGTGAGACAGGTTGCACTGGTGCATTTGTGACAGCTTCACTTGAAATGCCTTCACTGCATCATACATGTCATGTCCATTGTTAAATCTCCCAATTCTTTTGATCTTTGGGCTGAAGGAAGGACAATACTCGGTGTATAAATGCTCAATCAACAATCTTTTATTCCATACAATTCAACACTTTTGAGCATAAACCATCCGGAGGGGAGATGAGCGCGGGAGGGTGTCCGCCTGATCTCGAAGCGTCTGAGTGTTTCTCACATTCTTATAGCTTCAGCCCCCCTCCACCTAGTCATAAAACCTAAACATTCACATTCTTTCTCTCTTACGGCGCCTAAGTGACGGCCTTGGCTCCCTGTTTTATCTCCTCCTGATGAGATGGGGCAGAAAACCTCTCCGGTATGCTCTGTTCTCTTCTAATCAGACAAATAAGGCCATGACTCTCTGAAAACAGTATTTCTTATACCTCAGCAGTATAATGCATCATAAATGGACACTCTGGTGACAGTGGCAGAGAAAAGGACATTAAAGAAACTGATGGACATTATGAACAATGCTGAGCATCCTCTGCACACGGACATTAACAACCAGAAGAGTCTGTTCAGTGACAGGTTGCTTCTCCCAAAGACAAGAACTAACAGACTTAAAAACTCCTTTGTCCCACACGCCATCAGACTGTTTAACTCCTCTCTGGAGGGGAGAGGGAGGGGAAACAGGAGGACAAAGGAGGGGGGAACAACTAAGCTGTAGTGCCTCTTCACTTCACTGTGCAATACCTTTTGTGCAATACTTTTGTAAATAGTCAACAGTGCAATAGACCTCAATACTTGAAATGTGCAATTCACTTGTATTTTTATTTTTTGTTCCTATTTATTCTATTTATCCCCTTCGTATATTTTATTTATATTGTCTCTGTATTTATATATATGTGTGTGTGTGTGTGTGTGTGTGTGTGTGTGTGTGTGTGTGTGTGTGTGTGTGTGTATATATATAATATTCTGTAACTCTGTAACTTCTGTCGGTGCTGTGCTTTTTTGGAAATCGAATTTCCCAGAGGAACCCACCCGAGGGATTAATAAAGTTCTATCTAATCTAATCTAAAACAATATCACTCATTCACAATAAATCAGCAGTCTAATGTAATACAAATCAGTTTAATAACTGTAATAGTTGTCACCTTCTTCGAAGTCAGGAG
This sequence comes from Copadichromis virginalis, assembly GCF_057382275.1. NCBI lineage: Eukaryota > Metazoa > Chordata > Actinopteri > Cichliformes > Cichlidae > Copadichromis > Copadichromis virginalis. The sequence goes on along the minus strand of NC_140626.1, from coordinate 10,802,748 downwards.
AATAATGCAAACTAAAACTACGTAATAATTTCACTATCTTTAATTAGGGGTATAACGTGGCATAAGATAATATAATAATCTCACACCATGAACTGACAGATTTCCTTGCTGAGCTCAAAAACTATTGAGAACTTTTTCCCAACTCAGCCAACGGAACTCTGTATGATAAGGATGTCACCAAACTCTGAATCATAGAAGGATGAAATTGACGGTGATTTAAACCTTTAAACTCAGATAAGATTTACGGTTTGTGTTACAGTGATCGTTACATGCTCCATTTATAGGACTTTACCACACAGCCTGGTGTATGATGCAGGATTGGATTTCATGTGTTACTGTTTAGGCTCAAATCAATTTGATCTTTGAAGCCCGCAGTGATGAAATAACTCCCCTCAAATGACTTAAACCAAAAGTAACAAGCCTGTGTTGAAAATGTAAGGAGTAGAAAATACAGATTTTTTTTTTTTTTAATGTAGCGAGTAAAAGTAAAAAAAACGTCAGGTTACAGTCAGACTCTGACATCATCCTTCACTGAACCAAGCTAGTAACTGTTACATTTGATTTATTATTATCGAATAAATTAGACAATTATAGAAATATATAATAGGAAACAAACAGGAAATATAAAAAAGTACAGACCTGGTAAACATTTATTACTATTCTGAGTGTGTTAGCATTAATATTTGTGTACAAGCAGGAGGGATGGGCATGATTTTAGAGTGTTTGAACAATGATTAATTATCTTTAACACCAGGTTGGATGTAATGTGTTACTACTACCAGTAGGTGGGGATAAGAGACCTTTAAGGTGTTTGGTGCCACACTCCACCTTCAGGTTTAAAACTAGTGTTAATGGAGGGAGTTTGAAGCTTCAGTTTGTTCAATGACTGCATTTCACTCACTGCCTCTGTTTGTATCTCTGTCACTGCAGGACCAACGTGGACCGAGAAGTCAGCGCTCTCAGGAGGCCGACAAACCTCACAGAAGAAAGAGAGAGAAAAAAAACACCTGTGACGAGTGTGGGAAGGATTTTACTTTGAAGTCTAAACTAAAACAACATCAGCTCATCCACACTGGAGAGAGACCGTTCAGCTGTGACTTGTGTGGAAAGTCGTTTGCCTGGAAGAATGCCCTGAAAACACACCAAGTCGTCCACAGTGGAGTTAAAGCTTACAGCTGTGATCAGTGTGGTAAAGCTTTTGCTCACAGTAGCAGTTTACAGACTCATCTAGTTACCCACTCTGGAGTTAAGGCATACAGCTGTGACATCTGTGGAAAAACTTTCAGCCGGCTATGGAGCCGAAATATACACCTACGCATTCACTCCGGAGAAGATGTGTACTGGTGTGATCAGTGTGGTAAATACTTTACAACAGACGCACACTTACAACGCCACATGTTTACCCACACTGAGGAGAGACCTTATCAATGTGACCTGTGTGAGAAGACTTTTAAAACTCCACAGTACCTGAGACAACACCAACAGATCCACACCAGAAAGAGACTCTACAAGTGCAGTTACTGTGAGGTTTGTATTTTTATTTTTATCTTGTAAGTTCAGTCTGACTGTTTGGAACAAGTGTGCTCATTAAATCGTGTTAGCATGTTAGCACTTCTACTGCACCGAAGAGTAGCTCTGAGCCATTATTCAGGTTTTCATTTCAGTTATAAGTTTCGTTTACACGATCATGAAAAACTAAAAATGCTGAAAATTGCAATGTTGCTGTTATTTAATCTTCAGGCACCTTCGTGGTATATCATGGTGTTATTATTTCTGCATAAATGGCCTCATTCCTCTGTCAGGTGTAAATGGAATAAAATAAAACAAATTAAGTACAAAACCAAACCATTCAGTAATCTTCTCTTATGGTTAACAAAGTTGTATCGTTACGTAATGGTAGGGCTGGGCCATATCATACCGTTCACTGTAATACCGGTATAATGTTGGGCAACGACAAGAAAATGAAATATCGCGATAGAATATGGGTAAAACGCGCATGCAACAGTGCCTTTGTTTTCATACGCACATGGCGAAAAAGGCACGGCAGCGACGGAGAATGACAAGGGCGAAAGCGAATCGTTGAATGAAACGGATGAACCAGAATTGGTTTGTAAAAATGCTGCAACGACAGTGGTGTGGAACTGGTTTAGCTTTCGTCCGTCAGATACACAACAAAGCACTATTTTTGGTAGAGCATGCCAGCAGACCGTCGTTATTACCGTTTTTTTTGGTAAATACAGCACACTTAAAATCAAACCTTTGATTTTTCTGAAAATCGACAGTGCCCCTTATAATCCCGTGTGCCTTATGTTTGGATTCTGGTTGTGTTTACTGACTTCGAAACAATTTTATGTGGTACACGGCGCTCGAAAATCTGTCAAATGTTTTAGTACGACTTTGCTAAGCTACGAACCCGCACCACTTGATGGATTGTCAGCAGTGTTGCCAACTCCTCAGTAAGGAAAATCGCTATTGGTTGTCGCTAGAAGTCGCTAAATGATGTCATCGCCTAATTTGCATAATTGGTCATGCTAATGTAATTCTAACCTACGCTGTTGGAGAGAGAAATAACATTGTGGAAGAGACATAAAGTCAGTAAAAAACGTCTTAAATGCATTTAGAATTTATTTAGAACTACAAATTAAATTTCTTCTAGCAATTATTGTTTTTTTTAATGTCACAATTCCAACCCTTTATCCGTCCTTGGCTTGGACGGCAAAAGTGACCCGAAACAGGCACTCTGGTGGAGTTACTTTGTGTTTTTGTGTGTTCATAAGTAGTTTTAAACTTTGTGGTCCACAAAACAACATAACAGTAAAAGAAGAACTGACTGACAGTCAGTGCGGGAGCCCTGCCCTGATACCAGCTGGGGGAGGACTATCCTCCGCCTGTGAACGCTTTTGCACGGGCGAGGTGCCCACCGCAGCACCCGCTGCTCATTGAGAGTAAGAGCGATACGCGCTTTCACGTTAAAAAGTTGTCATAAATAAGTCTCTAATAACGCCAGAAAAAGTTGCCAGATTTGTTGCTAGTCGCGTTTTAGGAAAAAAAGTCGCTAAGGGGGTCTGAAAACTCGCTAAATATAGCAACAAAGTCGCTAAGTTAGCAACACTGATTGTCGGAGCATTACGGCTGTCATAGGCAGGAGCCTCGCGGAGTGATACGTACGGTGCTTCAACATAATATTACCGTATTGTGTGTGTATAAGCTCTTTTAAAGTTTTGTGGATATTATACATGGTTATGCTGAGGATATGTCGGCCAATTTCCACTGGAAATGCCTTTTGGTTAAACTGTCAGCGAGGAATTTGCACTGTTACATTTTTATATAACTTTAATGTAAAAAACAGCTGCTTGTTTAAGTGAAAATACATTGATGGGGTTTTTTGCACTAATAAAATTGTGGAGTTGTAAAGTATTTTCTCTAGTGTCAATTATATCGTCAGTTATATCGTTATCGCAATTTTCAAATCTATATTGTGATAAATATTTTTGGTCATATCGCCCTGCTCTACGTAATGGTATTGTAGTATTGTAGCTGTAGTATCATTGCTTCCTTATAGCTTTAGTACTTTTAAACATTAGTGTTAAAATACCCATTTAATGTTATAATTGCAGTGTCATTGGGGGTAATAGTGTTTTTCTTGTATCCCGGTCAGCTCAGTGTTATAACTGCACAATTACAGTGTTATTAATGCAGTATTAAATCAGTATTATTGCAGTGTTACAGTAGTTTACCATGGGTACCCTAAAAACAGTAGTATGGTAGTACTTAAGTGTAAGTCAGATGTTACTGTAATATTAAATAAGTATTGCTGTAGTATTATGGTGGTAGTATTGTAGTTATTGTAGCCCAGTAAACTGAGTGTGTTAATTGAAACAGTAAAATGTAATTGGACGTCTGCAGAGATGCTCTTTATTTCAGGCGACTTTCAGGATAAAAGTGTTGAAGGACTGACTTACACTGTCTTTGTGTCTTTGTTTAGAAGCAGAGCGACACAGATGGATCCACTTCTCAACCCTGTCATCGCTGTGGTGGTGGGAAAGACTTTCGTTGTGACATCTGTGGAAAAACTTTCAGTCAGCAAGCCGGCCTAAAAATACATCAACGTAAACACACTGGAGACAAACTGAAATACTGCAAAGAATGTGGGAGAAGCTTCCCCACATCAGCTGAGTTAAAACGACATGAACTCTTTCACAGTGGGGTCAAAAAGCACCTCTGTGATCAGTGTGGGTCATCCTTCACCACTGCAGGTCACCTTAAAAGACACAAACGAGTCCACACAGGAGCGAAACCATACAAGTGCAGACACTGTGACAAAAGCTTCTCACATTCAGGTAGTCGTAGCAACCATGAACGTACACACATGGAAGGAAACTACAGCTGTGAGCAGTGTGACAAGAGCTTCAGTAATCTCAGTTCATACTCTGCACACAAACGATCCCACGTTACTAATAAACTGTTTCACTGTTACCACTGTGCCAAAACATTCACTTCATCATCTGCTCTGTGCAAACATCAGCGCGATCACGCAGGGCTGAAATCGTTCCCATCACAGGATCAGAGTGACTCTGAAGAGAGAGAGACATCCTCTGGTTTCAGAGTCCAACTTAAAACCCTGGAGATCAGGCTCCACAGAGCTCAGGTCGGCTCTCCTTAAGTTTAAGTTAAAGTTCAAATGAGGCCATGAATCAAACTGTTCATGTAGTTCCATTTTAATCTTTATAAATTGTTCTTCTTCTGTTTGTGTTCAGTCGTTACCTTTTTTTTCAGTGGTTGGAGTTAAAATCAGTTTCCTGTTCTCAAGTTTTTATTGAATGTATTTTATTAAAGTTCTTAAATGAAGTTAAAATGATGTTAAATAAAGAATTGTTTGAACGACAAAGATTTTGAGCCATGATGTCATTTCCTGTATTTCAGAGTAAAGACTGAAGTGACAAATGGAAACATGTTTACAGTCATGGAATAAACACTGATGGGTCATCTGTAGGAAGTTCTATTGCTGACCTGACAGACTCGACCTTGTTTACAAAGAAAGAAAGGAACTGATGACATGTGTCAGCAGAGGCTTTCAGGGTTGTTTAGAGTAGAGCTGATAGTCTTAAAGAACACGGCGATTATGACAATTTAACACAATGATCTGAGAAACATTCTTTTAACATTTCAAAAGAAACCTGCAATTTGTCTTTCTTCCACTTTCACTCTGCTCTCCTACACTGACGCCTGACTGTTCGGGTGGATCTTCTTTATAAAAGTGGAGGAGAAGAGAGCAGCGGCGGGGTGGAGCGCGAGCTTTAAACTCATGCACAAGAGAAACAGGTTTGTGATGAGAGAACACTGAATCCCACATTTCCAAATATAAAACAGATAAACCATATGATAACACCAGGTCAAGAGTGACTGATGAACACTGAGAAAACCTCCAACCATCAAATCAATTTGAGCTTAAACAGAAACACATGAAAGGTAATCTTGTTTTTTTATATTAATCACCAGAGGTTGTTGCATAACAAGAGAGAATGGAGCCAGCTAAGAAGAGGAGGATGTCCTCCCCTGTGTGGGAACATTTTGATCTTATATCTCCCAACAAGGTATGTAAATTTCTACAGAAGATGTATTTTCATAATACTGATGGTGCAATACAATTTATGTTAAGCTGTCTTGACTTTTGTACAAGGTGAAGTGTTTACTATGTGCCAGGGAGCTGGGATATAACAACAACACCTCATCCATGCTTAGGCACTACAGAGCTTTGCATGAGAATAAGAGGAACACCGACTGTGGAGCAAGACCAGGTGAGCCATCAAATGCCATGATAATATAGCATGCTGTAATGTTACTAAATGATATAACAATATTATACAACTGTAATAAGTTACGTGTGTGATATTTATATTTGTGCTTTGTTTTTGTTGTCTTTCCTCAGGAGAACAATCTCAAATAGATGAAGACCTGGTTAGCATGGTGATTGAGGACTCCCAGCCATTTAGCATTGTGGAGGACAAAGGATTTAAAAGATTTGTTAAATCATTAAATCCTAGCTATGTTCTCCCCACTAAAAAGGTCATAAAAGCAGTGAAAATTTAGTTTTTACAGAATAAAATGTGGGCAGGACTGAGGCTCAAAGCCTCAGTGTGTAGCTGTCCATACCTCAACGTTACAAAAGCACAACCACTGTCCACACCCCAACCACACCTCACCTCACAGTAAATGATCATTTCCATTTTAAGCATTTCCAAATAATCATTTTCCATACTGCCAGTATAAATATACACAGTATACTGGATCACTACAATATAGATGTTTTACACACTCCTTTTGTTGTTGACATTTACAGGCTGTGTGCAAAAGGCCACACTCTTCAAATTCATGCCAACTAATATTTTTACGTCCAGTAGATGTCCTACTAGAGCAAATGAAGCTTCAAGATGCTTTGCGCTGGGGTGAACCAATTGGATGAAAAGCTTCAGTGCTTCATGAAGCTTCATCTGCCCATCACTAGATTTCAGCCCTGCGTGATCGCGCTGATGTTTGCACAGAGCAGATAATGAAGTGAATGTTTTGGCACAGTGGTAACAGTGAAAAAGTTTATTAGTAACGTGGGATCATTTGTGTGCAGAGTATGAACTGAGATTACTGAAGCTCTTGTCACACTGCTCACAGCTGTAGTTTCCTTCCATGTGTGTACGTTCATGCTCGTTACGATGACCTGAACGTGAGAAGCTTTTGTCACAGTGTCTGCACTTGTATGGTTTCTCTCCTGTGTGGACTCGTTTGTGTCTTTTAAGCTGACCTGCAGTGGTGAAGGATGACCCACACTGATCACAGAGGTGCTTTTTGACCCCACTGTGAAAGAGTTCATGTCATTTTAAGTCACCTGATGTGGGGAAGCTTCTCCCACATTCTTTGCAGTATTTCAGTTTGTCTCCAGTGTGTTTACGTTGATGTATTTTTAGGCCGGCTTGCTAACTGAAAGTTTTTCCACAGATGTCACAACGAAAGTCTTTCCCACCACCACAGCGATGACAGGGTTGAGAAGTGGATCCATCTGTGTCGCTCTGCTTCTAAACAAAGACACAAAGACAGTGTAAGTCAGTCCTTCAACACTTTTATCCTGGAAGTCGCCTGAAATAATTGAAATCCATTTCGTAACCATTTCTCTTAACAGGTGCCATTTATGGTCCTTATACACACACAATACGGTAATATTACGTTGAAGCACAGTACGTATTACTACGCGAGGCTCCTCGGTAGCCGTAATGCTCCGACAATGCATCAAGCGGTGCAGCTCCGTAGCTCACCAAAGTCGTACTAAAACATTTTTTGACAGATTGCTGAGCGCTGTGTACCACATAAAATCGGTTCGCGGTGATCAAGCACAACCAGAATTCATACAAAAGGCGCGCTGTCAAGTTTTGAGAGAATGAAAGGATTTTAGGCAGCCTAAAATCCGTTAGCATGGTTAGCTCGTTAACACGTTGACGCTGTCCAGCCCCACGCACAGGGCGATGCGCAGTAACTCGTTAACGGAGATTTGCTGTGTTCATCTTGTCGTTGCCTGCAGGTGAAGCGATGGGGGAGGAGGGGGAGTTGTGTTCAGTGAAGGAGAGAGGCGAGGTCGAGTAAAGTTGCATAAAGACAAAAGTGGACGAAAGAGCGACAAACTTATGGCTCCACAACTATATTGATATAAAGGATATTGTCACATATTACATCTCGTATAAAAATATATCGATATTTTTTAAAAACTCGATATATCGCCCAACCCTATCTATCTCTGTCGGGTTATCATATAGCCCGACGGGCGAGGCTGAGATAGATTTTTGTCGCCCGACCGCAGATATTGCAAACTCCGGGACGTCGGGCTAGCGATTTTGCGAGCCCTGAATAGTAATAAATGTTTACCAGGTCTGCACTTTTTTATATTTCCTGTTGCTGTTTCCTATTATATATTTCTATAATTGTCTAATATATTCAATAATAATAAATCAAATCTAACAGTTACAGGGTTCATACGCCTTTTTCAGGATCAAATTCAAGCACTTTTTAAGCACTTTCAAGGTCCCTTTTCAAGCTTTTCCAGCCCCCGTGCCAAAAAAAGAAAAGAATGCATGTTTCAATTAGCATCACCTCAGTAAGACCATGTGAAAAGACACCTTAGCTCCCCTTTTGTTAGGACATAGAAAAACACACCTTATACACATAGTAGGGGTGGGCGATATAAACGATATACGATGATATAAATTTGGCCAACGATAGAGATTTTGACTATACCGCTCTATCGCGACAGCGCAAGTTGATGATGTCATCAAGCTGCGGCTGTTTTGGTCGAAAGCATCGCAGCGGCTACAACCATTATCATCTGCAAATTATGGCAGGCGGCAGTCATAGCAAAGAGATGAAGCACTTTTTAAATATGGGGAAAGCCAAAAACTGCGCTTCCTCCACTTCCTAACATTGAATCATTAATGTTGAATTCTCTCACATCTGTTCTATTCCCATATTGTTGCAGTATATTAATGACTAACCTCGTATTGTGGATGAATAATCTCAGTTGTTCTCCTGACTGAAGTTTGCCTAGGGTTGCCAACTCCCTGAAAAATAAATAAGGGACACCTCGTGGCCAGGGCCGGGCAACCCAGTTGTCTTCACCCTTCCCAGTGTGGTAGCTCTTTTTTTGTGTGTGTGAAATTATTTTTTAACCATTTGACTTGAATTTGATTTAAGCAGATGCATATTCTTTGTGATATGACCATATGGGAAACAAATGATCATTTAGTCATTTATTTTTAGCTCAAAATGACAACATTAACACAGTAAAACAGGTCTCTTTCTTAAACAGAAGCCTGTCATGCTTAACTTTTGAGAATATAAGTAAATCTTTCTTTAAAAGAACTCTGTCCTGCTTAACTTAAAATTATATAAATTAATAGAAAGCAATAGAACGAAAAATATTCTTGTAACAGTGCACATATAGTGCATTTAGTACAATTGGCTTCAGTTGAGGTATTATTTCAGCTTTTCTAATGCTAATCAGCTGCTCCTGTTTGTAAACCCACTTGTTCCCATGATTACGCATCATAACTCATCATCATTATTCATCTATGTATTACTTTTATGTATTATTCATCTATTTGTTGTAATCATCCATCCTTGCAGTTGTTTATTACACAAAATAAATGATATTATCACACTTCTGGCCACATAGCGCTGATATTCACTGCACATGCCCATATTAACCTTAACCAGAGGGTTTAAACAACAAACCAGTGTTTACATACCATATCTGCTTCTGCCGTGGCCTGGTGGACAAGAAATTGGTTAAGGGTTCCCCGAGCTTTCACGCCCCTCATGTTCTTCTTGTGCCCACCACTAGAAGCATGCCTATGGAAAAAGTGCGCCGGCACACAGTGCAGTGCGCTTTATAGGTGTTATCGTGCACTTTCCCAGCCAGGTGTTTTCCTTTTCCCAGTCCTCCCTGTACTTTTGCAGCCTTTTTTCTTTTCTTTCTCTGAGGGGAACAAACATTGCTGCTCTAACGCTGGGCTTACACTGTGCGATTTTTGGCCCATTTTGAGCCGATTTTTGAGTCGTGCGACCGATTTGGTGATCGGCCCGATTTTGGCCTTCATCGTGCATCGTGTAGTATACGTGGGGTAACGAGAAGCGATTAACACCTCACGACCAGCTCCCGATCATCAATCGCTCGTGAGGGTGTCACCACAGCCGCTCACACTGCTCATGCGCAAACACGTAAACATCGGTGAAAAAGACGGCGCAGCACGGCTGTGCAGCGTGTGATCTGGACACAAGTGATGGAGGCACTTGTAGAACTTTGGAAAGCTCATCCGAGCCTTTTCGATGTAGCATCACAAAATTATCACGACCACAACAACCGTGAAAATAGTTGGATTTACACTGCTGCTCAATCACAGCTGCCTGATCATGTTTTTCATTAGCAATTTAGCAAAGTTGATGGTGGTGGTGTGTGTGTCTGTGTGAGTGAAAGACAGAGAGAGCGAGCGACAGATTTTCTGTTATAACCTTCATGTTATGTTGGCACAGTGTGAGCACTCAGGTCGCATCAGAGCATCGGGCCGTATAGTGTGAGACCTGCATCGTGACCTGCAAACTTCTAATCCCTGCGAGTCAATCGTGCAGTTTGAGCAAGAGCTGAATAACGTGACTGAAAAAAATCGCAGTGTCTGCCCAGCTTTAGGTGTACTGTCATCCGAGACGTGCACCGCAGTGTCGGCGTTTGTTTCCCTGTTGGCCATGCTTGTTGTTGTGGTCATCTGTTGTCTTCCGGTATTTTCTCCGCAAGCGACCTTTCCTCGACCAATGAGATAATCTGAATTGTCATACTCGAATTGTCATAAGTGTGCTGTCAGCTCATTGGTCACAAAGCAGGAGAGGGGCTGGGAATTATGTTTTCAAACAAAGCGTTAATTCCATTAACATTTATAGACTACTTTTGATTCTCACTGTATTACGGGACAAAGTGCGTCCCTTATTAGCTCAATACGGGACGTGTACTTTTGTTTCTAAATACGGGACGATTCCGTTTTTTAAGGGACGGTTGGCAACCCTAAGTTTGCCCCATGTATAGCATCCTGCTATGCGATTGCATTTGTCCCTGACCACCAGAATCCCTCACGTTAACTTTTATCGAGTGGAAAAAAGTTGGCGTTCATCCTCCAGCTTCACTGTGCTAATGTTATGCTAACATAGCTGTGTTGCTAGCAATCACGTAGCACAACATTATATACCAGGTAGTCCAACTTCAGTAACCCTGCAAACGCCACTGCTGTTTAGTTTTCTGTCTTCATTTATGTTGGTAGTGGTAGCAGAGCTGTACGTTTTAATTAGTTTCATTAATCTCTCAGTCAGAACATGGTATGAAATGTTTAGGTGGAAACTAGCGAGCTAACTTCCTGCTAACTTGTAACTCCGTTAAATTCAATAACTTCTGTTTTCATGGATGCCTGGATGTTAAACTTAATTGTTACACCTGGTAAAGCAGCAACGCTGATGATTTTATTAAAGATGAAAGAATTTAGACCGTTTTTAACTCTCAGTGTTCGTTTGACTTTGGGACTTGAAGGGGATGGAGTTTTGGACCCAGATTGCTCCGCGAAGCTCCTCACCACGGCAGCCGTAATGCTCTGACGATCCATCAAAACATTTTCTAACAGATTTCTGCACACCAAAATTGGTTCGAGGTCAGTAAGCACAACCAGAATTCATACATAAGGCACACTCTTGATTTTTGAGAAAATTAAAGGATTTTAAGTGTGCCTTATAGTGTAGAAAATACGTTATACAGAAGAAAAGAATATATCGCGATATATATCGTTACGCACGTGCTTCAAATTATACCGCGATATGGATTTTAGGCCATATCGCCCAGCCCTAATACATAGTGTATAAACTCAAAATACACATTTCACTTAAAAATTAAGATGTGAAAATGTGAACAAATCAACTTGTTAGAGATATTCTTCTCCTCTTGAAAAAAAAAATGAAAAATAAAGAAATAAGTCTTCTCATCAGATATTGATGCTTCTTTCCTGTGTGACAAAAAATAGGAGACAGATGTTTGTTTGTTTGTTTGTTTGTTTTTTTAAGTTAATTCCCAATAAAACTGTTTCATTGCTAACTACATTGCTGTCTGTATTATTGCTGAAGTCCTAAATGATCATCTTTAAAGTGTTTGTGCTAATAACATCAAGTCAGACAGGCATGGAGAACAGCACTGACTGTTTAAGTAGTTTAATGTGTAGGTGCTGGTGATAAACACATTTTGAATGAAAGCCGGGGAACTTTGGTAGCACAGAAACAAGTGGCTATTCTTTGTGACCATATAGATCAGTCCCTCATATTACCATTATTTCACCCAAAGGCACAAATTAATACTCAAAAGAGCTGCAGCAATACACACAAATATAAACAGTACTTGGTGACAACTTTGCTTTTCACAGCATATTCCATAATAGCGCTGCCATACTGCATCACACTCAGTGCATTTCAATCATTTCTCCAGCGAGTTTGATAGCAAAATAATAATCATAATTTTTTTTTAAAAATAGCGTGTGTAACGTACACATACTGGAAAATTATTTACTAGGACTCACCTATCATGTGACCGGACAGAGCAAACTCCGCCATTGTTGTTTTCCATCAAACACTCATTAAAACAGCAACCTGCAGGTATGTTAGCGCACTCATCCCCGACTGTCCGAGGGAGGGGCGGGGTCACACTTTGAAACAGATGCAAGGCAGCCCAGGCGGGGAAATTTTGCTTTTGAAATACAGTTACATTTTCAAGAACTTTCAAGCACCACATCTGAAATTCAAACACTTTTCAAACCTCGAAAAGACGACATTAGAATTCAAGCATTTCCCAGGATTTCTGATTTTTATACTCAAAAATCCATCCACAAGCTTCAACGCGTCCAGAACTCTGCTGCCCGTATCATCACCAGGACCCCTTCTATCCACCACATTACTCCTGTTCTGCAGCAGCTTCATTGGCTCCCGGTCAAATATCGTATCAATTTCAAAATACTCTTGTACACATTTAAGGCCATTCATCATCTCTCCCCTCAAAACAGGACTACAACAGTTCAAAATCAGGACTTCTTAGGACTTAACCAAAACAGAACCAGAAACAGCTGGGGGAGCAGCACAGCAAAGGACTCATCCAGGCTGGAAAAACGAATCAGGAAGGCTAGCTCTGTGGTCGGCATGAAGCTGGACACTTTGGTGATAGTGGGAGAGAAAAGGACATTAAAGAAACTGCTGGACATTATGGAAAATGCTGGGCATCCTCTGCACATGCTCGTAAATAATCAGAGGAGCCTATTCAGCGACAGGTTGCTTCTCTCAAAGTCAAGAACCAACAGGCTTAAAAACTCCTTTGTCCCACACGCCATCAAACTGTTTAACTCCTCGTTGGAGGGGAGAGGGAGGGGAAACAGGAGGACAAAGGCGAGTGGGAACAACTGAGCTGTAGTGCCTTTTCACTGTGCAATATTTGCAATATTTTTTTATATTTGACCTTTTTTGTGGGGCAAATAATATTGACACCAGTCATTTTGAGTTTTTCTGAAATGATTCTGTTGTTGTCTACAAAATATTAAAAAAATTAAGCTTTAGGGAAATCCTCTGGTTTAAAATCCTGTTTTAAAAAAGCACTTGGGACAATTGTGGTGGAGACAGCTTTTGTTATAATATCAATAATATTTATATGAATATGGGATACTGTTACATGTTTGCATAGACGTTTGTGGAATATGGAGACACTCCTGGCATTATATGAGCAAAGTGAAACTCAATTTTTAGGGTTCATGGAGATGAGTGTGAAGATCCAAACAATCGCTGTCAGTGATGGAGAAGCTTTGATGAAAATATTTGGTAAAAAGTTCACCAGCATGAAGGAAATGAAGTTCTCAAACTTTCCTTAGGAGGACCCCAGCACGCCTGCTTAAAGAAAAGTAAGTGTGCTGATGTGGATGCTTGCAGTGACTGCTGTATAGAGGCCATCACATGAAACATATCAGTGTCATAATTGTTAGTTTAGTCACGTGTTTGTTTATTATCCTTATTGTTTTATCTGGGACTGTTTGCAAACATCTCAGAGAGAGGAGACACCAGCATCTAAACAGAGACTCAAACCAGCAACCTGCAGCTCCCTGCTTGGCTGCTCCAGTTTTCTCCTCTCTCATGTTGCCCACCAGTGATTTCTAGCTGCCCACCCACACAGCAGGCTAGAATATGCACTGAGCCTCAGCACCATGGTTGCAATACTTGGACATGTTTTCTTTATTAAATAATGAACCAGACCCCAAAAAGTAAACAGCTGTTATTGCTAGGCAACGGGAGCAGCATTTGGTGATGCAGCACCTGACATTCCTGACCATGTGGGCGGAGCATGCATGGAATGGAATGTTTCGTAGAACTGTGCAACACAAGCACTTAGTTACAGCATTTTTCATTTTATCCAGACACAGCTAGAGACACATCTACAGCAGCATCTCTGTGCAGGACAGACGACGGTTGAAGAAAAAAACACATCGAAAACTTCACTTCTCTACAAAACTTTGGTTCCTTTGTTTAAAAGGCCAAAATGAATCAAGGGAGATCGAGAAGAGGATTGGTGAGTGCGTCACCATACAGTACAGAACAGTCTGAGCTGATTAAACTACGAGAAGAATTTCAAATAATACAGGCTGAAAATGTCAAATTAAAAGAAGTGGCAGAAGAATCAAGAGAAGAAGCTAAAAATTCAAAGTTTGAAACCGAAGTAGTATTGAAGGAATTACTGCATGTGGGTCTAAAGCTTAAAGGAGAGAAGATGGGAAAACAACAAGCAGAAAATGAGAATGAAAACATCAAGAAAGAACTGTTGGAAGCTCAAAAAGCATTGCAGGAAGAGAAAAGCACAGCACAAGAAGCTAAAAATAAATATCAAACTGCAAAGAAGGAGGCAGAAAATGTGATGCAGGAATTACAGGAGGTGCAGGAAGCTTTTGAAGGGGAGAAAAGGAAAATGCAGTTGGCAGCACAAGAAGCTGAAAATGTAATGGCTGAAGCTGAAATACTCAGGAAGGAATTACTGCATGTAAAGCAACAACTTCAAGAGGAGAAAAAACGTAAACATGAGGCAGAAAATGAGATTGAAAATATGAAGAAAGAATTGTTGGAAGCTCAAAAAGTGTTGGAGGAAGAGAAATTTAAAATACAGGAAGCAAAGAAAGAAATGGAAAATACAAAGAGTTTCACTCAAAACATGAGGAAGAAGTTGCTGGAAACAGAGGAAGAAATAGAAAAAGAGACACATGGAAAATGGGAGGCAAAACAGGAAAGTGAAACTCTGAAGAAGAAACTGATGAAAGTGCAAGAAGAACTTGCAGAAGAGAAAATTGAGGTGAAGGTATTCAAGAAAGAAACGACAGCCTCTGAGGTGACCAAGAAAGGCTGCAAAGATGCACTTAAAGAAATGCAAAAGCACAAAAAGGAAGCTAAAGAGCTCCTGAAACAGAAAGTCAAACTGGCCAAACAGCAGCTGAAAGAAGCATTTAAAGACGCCGAGGAGCAGCTAAACAAAACCTTAAAAGAGCTGAAGGCAAAAGAAAAAGAAAAGAAAGCCGAGGACAGGAGTGGATTCTGGAGCAGACTGCTGAGAAAAAACTGACCCAGCAGCATCAAGTTTAAGGAGAGCAATAGTTTCTTCCTCCTTCCCCCTCTCTCAACCTTTCTTTCACAAAAATCCCCCCAAACTTGACTTGGGACGTTTGTTTGTTTTTAAAAACTCTATTCTGAATACATGTACTGAAATACACAAATAAAATTGCCATAACTTGACCTCATGTTGCCGGCTTCTTTTCTTGTGTGTCTGTGGATGTAAAACAGTAACACACTTTCTGCTCTGTGTGTTTTTAATTGTAAATAAATGCAATATATCTTCATTTTAAAAACTTCTGCTCTAAATCTTTTTTTAGCAAAATGCTTTTTTTGCCCCTTCCTGATTTCTTATGTTTTAACATGTTTGTTACATTTACATGTTTCCGATTTCAAGTGTTAACACAGATAGTCAGAGACAGAGGTCTGGACAGCTCTTTCCCTTTATTTGTATTTATTCAGGTTATTTTTATACTCAAAAATCCATCCACAAGCTTCAACGCGTCCAGAACTCTGCTGCCCGTATCATCACCAGGACCCCTTCTATCCACCACATTACTCCTGTTCTGCAGCAGCTTCATTGGCTCCCGGTCAAATATCGTATCAATTTCAAAATACTCTTGTACACATTTAAGGCCATTCATCATCTCTCCCCTCAAAACAGGACTACAACAGTTCAAAATCAGGACTTCTTAGGACTTAACCAAAACAGAACCAGAAACAGCTGGGGGAGCAGCACAGCAAAGGACTCATCCAGGCTGGAAAAACGAATCAGGAAGGCTAGCTCTGTGGTCGGCATGAAGCTGGACACTTTGGTGATAGTGGGAGAGAAAAGGACATTAAAGAAACTGCTGGACATTATGGAAAATGCTGGGCATCCTCTGCACATGCTCGTAAATAATCAGAGGAGCCTATTCAGCGACAGGTTGCTTCTCTCAAAGTCAAGAACCAACAGGCTTAAAAACTCCTTTGTCCCACACGCCATCAAACTGTTTAACTCTTCGTTGGAGGGGAGAGGGAGGGGAAACAGGAGGACAAAGGC
The DNA here is from genome assembly GCF_057382275.1 of Copadichromis virginalis. NCBI lineage: Eukaryota > Metazoa > Chordata > Actinopteri > Cichliformes > Cichlidae > Copadichromis > Copadichromis virginalis. The sequence continues at coordinate 10,786,520 of NC_140626.1, read as the reverse complement.
GAGTGGGAACAACTGAGCTGTAGTGCCTTTTCACTGTGCAATATTTGCAATATTTTTTTATATTTGACCTTTTTTGTGGGGCAAATAATATTGACACCAGTCATTTTGAGTTTTTCTGAAATGATTCTGTTGTTGTCTACAAAATATTAAAAAAATTAAGCTTTAGGGAAATCCTCTGGTTTAAAATCCTGTTTTAAAAAAAGCACTTGGGACAATTGTGGTGGAGACAGCTTTTGTTATAATATCAATAATATTTATATGAATATGGGATACTGTTACATGTTTGCATAGACGTTTGTGGAATATGGAGACACTCCTGGCATTATATGAGCAAAGTGAAACTCAATTTTTAGGGTTCATGGAGATGAGTGTGAAGATCCAAACAATCACTGTCAGTGATGGAGAAGCTTTGATGAAAATATTTGGTAAAAAGTTCACCAGCATGAAGGAAATGAAGTTCTCAAACTTTCCTTAGGAGGACCCCAGCACGCCTGCTTAAAGAAAAGTAAGTGTGCTGATGTGGATGCTTGCAGTGACTGCTGTATAGAGGCCATCACATGAAACATATCAGTGTCATAATTGTTAGTTTAGTCACGTGTTTGTTTATTATCCTTATTGTTTTATCTGGGACTGTTTGCAAACATCTCAGAGAGAGGAGACACCAGCATCTGAACAGAGACTCAAACCAGCAACCTGCAGCTCCCTGCTTGGCTGCTCCAGTTTTCTCCTCTCTCATGTTGCCCACCAGTGATTTCTAGCTGCCCACCCACACAGCAGGCTAGAATATGCACTGAGCCTCAGCACCATGGTTGCAATACTTGGACATGTTTTCTTTATTAAATAATGAACCAGACCCCAAAAAGTAAACAGCTGTTATTGCTAGGCAACGGGAGCAGCATTTGGTGATGCAGCACCTGACATTCCTGACCATGTGGGCGGAGCATGCATGGAATGGAATGTTTCGTAGAACTGTGCAACACAAGCACTTAGTTACAGCATTTTTCATTTTATCCAGACACAGCTAGAGACACATCTACAGCAGCATCTCTGTGCAGGACAGACGACGGTTGAAGAAAAAAACACATCGAAAACTTCACTTCTCTACAAAACTTTGGTTCCTTTGTTTAAAAGGCCAAAATGAATCAAGGGAGATCGAGAAGAGGATTGGTGAGTGCGTCACCATACAGTACAGAACAGTCTGAGCTGATTAAACTACGAGAAGAATTTCAAATAATACAGGCTGAAAATGTCAAATTAAAAGAAGAGGCAGAAGAATCAAGAGGAGAAGCTAAAAATTCAAAGTTTGAAACCGAAGTAGTATTGAAGGAATTACTGCATGTGGGTCTAAAGCTTAAAGGAGAGAAGATGGGAAAACAACAAGCAGAAAATGAGAATGAAAACATCAAGAAAGAACTGTTGGAAGCTCAAAAAGCATTGCAGGAAGAGAAAAGCACAGCACAAGAAGCTAAAAATAAATATCAAACTGCAAAGAAGGAGGCAGAAAATGTGATGCAGGAATTACAGGAGGTGCAGGAAGCTTTTGAAGGGGAGAAAAGGAAAATGCAGTTGGCAGCACAAGAAGCTGAAAATGTAATGGCTGAAGCTGAAATACTCAGGAAGGAATTACTGCATGTAAAGCAACAACTTCAAGAGGAGAAAAAACGTAAACATGAGGCAGAAAATGAGATTGAAAATATGAAGAAAGAATTGTTGGAAGCTCAAAAAGTGTTGGAGGAAGAGAAATTTAAAATACAGGAAGCAAAGAAAGAAATGGAAAATACAAAGAGTTTCACTCAAAACATGAGGAAGAAGTTGCTGGAAACAGAGGAAGAAATAGAAAAAGAGACACATGGAAAATGGGAGGCAAAACAGGAAAGTGAAACTCTGAAGAAGAAACTGATGAAAGTGCAAGAAGAACTTGCAGAAGAGAAAATTGAGGTGAAGGTATTCAAGAAAGAAACGACAGCCTCTGAGGTGACCAAGAAAGGCTGCAAAGATGCACTTAAAGAAATGCAAAAGCACAAAAAGGAAGCTAAAGAGCTCCTGAAACAGAAAGTCAAACTGGCCAAACAGCAGCTGAAAGAAGCATTTAAAGACGCCGAGGAGCAGCTAAACAAAACCTTAAAAGAGCTGAAGGCAAAAGAAAAAGAAAAGAAAGCCGAGGACAGGAGTGGATTCTGGAGCAGACTGCTGAGAAAAAACTGACCCAGCAGCATCAAGTTTAAGGAGAGCAATAGTTTCTTCCTCCTTCCCCCTCTCTCAACCTTTCTTTCACAAAAATCCCCCCAAACTTGACTTGGGACGTTTGTTTGTTTTTAAAAACTCTATTCTGAATACATGTACTGAAATACACAAATAAAATTGCCATAACTTGACCTCATGTTGCCGGCTTCTTTTCTTGTGTGTCTGTGGATGTAAAACAGTAACACACTTTCTGCTCTGTGTGTTTTTAATTGTAAATAAATGCAATATATCTTCATTTTAAAAACTTCTGCTCTAAATCTTTTTTTAGCAAAATGCTTTTTTTGCCCCTTCCTGATTTCTTATGTTTTAACATGTTTGTTACATTTACATGTTTCCGATTTCAAGTGTTAACACAGATGGTCAGAGACAGAGGTCTGGACAGCTCTTTCCCTTTATTTGTATTTATTCAGGTTATTTTTATACTCAAAAATCCATCCACAAGCTTCAACGCGTCCAGAACTCTGCTGCCCGTATCATCACCAGGACCCCTTCTATCCACCACATTACTCCTGTTCTGCAGAAGCTTCACTGGCTCCCGGTCAAATATCGTATCAATTTCAAAATACTCTTGTACACATTTAAGGCTATTCATCATCTCTGCCCTCCATATCTTTCTGATCTGGTTAAGATCGCCGCCCCATCTCGTTGTACTACTACTACTACGTCGATCTACTTCTTCCCTTTCACTCTCCGTCCCCTCCCCCCGTCTTGCCACCATGGGGAGCAGGGCTTTCAGCTGCTCTGCTCCACGACTCTGGAATCCCCTACCTCCTGATTTAAGAAATATCTCTTCCTTCTCTCTCTTTAAGTCCCAACTCAAAACTCACTTGTTCAAAATAGCTTATCCCACATAACCTCTCCACTCTGCTCTTTTAAATTAGTTTATGTCTTATGCTTTTACGATTGTGTAAACTGCTTGTTTTTATGTTGCTTTTTATTCTAATGTGTACAGTGACCTTGAGTGTTTTGAAAGGCGCTTTCAAATAAAATGTATTATTATTATCTTTGAAATATCTCAGTGTGACACTGATACTGTACATGAGTGTGGTAGGTTTTGAAAACAGCATCAGCAGAGTACACAGCAAAGGGGAAAGGAACAATTGTTCCTTTCAAATTTTTTACAAAACATCCAATCCTGGATCATATCCATATCCACTTAGGATCGAGTGATCCAAATACACCACATTGTGACAATAACCACGGCATAGCAGCTGATGAGCAGCTGATAGATACTGCTCATGGCACCACTGGTGCAACTAGACTTGCAGTCAAGACCGCCAAAACCAAGACCAAGACCAGAGGGTATCGAGACCAAGACAAGACTAAGAACAAGTCGAGACCAAGTCGAGACGAGACAGAGACAGACAAAAAAGTCTTTAAACTGCAGCCAGATGCTGCTTCGTTTACGGGTGTCAGGCATATTTATGTGTTTTTGCTTTAGCACGTCTCTCACCCTCTCTGTTTTTCACACAATGATATTATCCTATATCCTCGCATGTGATTGGCCACAATATGGAGGGATTGGAGCACAGCTGAGGCACTGTGTGAGAGCTGAGCAGCGAAAGAAAATAAAGCGAGGGTAGAAATGACTGATAGATTAATAGGCTCTGTTTTGAGTTTTGTTCAAAAAAGAATGACTTCATATAGGAAAAAATAAATATCACATATGCAGGACACCTTAAACTGTATCAAGACACGAGGACTAAACCCCAATTCAAACAGACCCAGAACTGATCGGGAATCAAAACAGGACTACAAGAGTTCAAAATCAGGACTACTTAGGACTTAACCAAAACAGAACCAGAATCAAAACTAGATGATAGTAGCACTAAAAATCATCATAGACCTGCACTACACTTATTTTTTAATTCTACCAAAGTCCACTATTTAGATTCAGAGCAGCTTATATAATTATTTAGCCTTATTGTGCAAACAAGCCTGCATAACTTAATAAATATAGAATTTGAAAAGTAACAAATGGTATCTCAGAAGTCACACAAGGTACTAGATACATGTTCTGATGAGTTTTGGCAAACAACCATTTGACTAACATGTGTGTCACCTGCTCTTGTTCCATCTCTGTTCTGTCCTCTCTCTCCCTCTCTGTTCCTCTCTCTCATTCTCTCTCTCCCTCTCTGTTCCTCTCTCTCCCTCTTTGTGCTGACAATCAAGCCAAACACCAACATCATCAAATATACAGTTGAAACCAGACATTTACTCTTCAGATAAAAACACAAAAACGTTTTTAATTGTAACATCGAATCAGACTAAATGTTTATTTTTTAGATTAATAAATATAAAAACATATTTGTTAAATTTAAGAGTAAATTGTCTGTATTTCTTAATTGTAAATGGCACCAAATTGTATTCAAAATTGAGCCACACTCATGGAGCTCCACAATTCTTTTCCTGGTGTTTTGGTTGACATCTCTTGATTTTCCCATGTCAAAGAAACAGGCTCTGTGTTTTGCCTTATATGCATCCACAGCTGTGCCACCAATTTACTCACATGGACTCTACTAACCTATCAGAAGCTTCTTCAGCTCAGAATGGAATCGTCTGGAGTTTTCTTATTAATTAACAATAAACTTAGTGTATATGTACTCCTAAATTTGATGAAAGTAATGAAAAATAGACAGCTTCCTCTTTTTATTCTGACATTTAACTAATTAAAAAGATATTTCAATATTTATTTATCTAAAACAAAACAAGTTTACTCTAAATTGATGTTTAACAGTAAAAAAATGTTTCTATGTTTTCTCTCTAAAGTTTATGTAAAGATCTGGTTTCAACTGTGAATATACTGCAGTGAATTGAAATTCCTCTTGTTTTGCATAGAAATATACTGAACAACATCCAAAGCATAATACATAAAATAACATCTACCTGAGTTTTTTCTTTGAAAGAAGCTCCTTATGGCCATTGTTGTGTTCATCAGTACATATCTGAAACCGATTTAGAGTTTGTTTAGCCGTGGAGGGTAACAACTGAAAATATGAAATAAACACACATGTAAGCTAAGACTCTCTAAAAAGAAAGCATTATTGTTGTTCGGCTTTTCATTTCGCCATTTGTTGATTCACTCGAAGAGCAAGTAACGTAATATGGGTCAAGTGATCAGTTTGATATCAATCTTTTGTGAAACATTGTCATATTTACATTATTAGAACAGTGCCAATGATTTGCTTTGGTACCTGGTCAAACTTAAGCTCTCCTCTGTCTGCAGTAAACTCGCAGGGAGCAGCTTCTCCCCCCTTGCTCACATGCGCAAGCGTTGTGCTCAGTCTACTAGTGCCTGAGCTCGGATCATACCAAAATTAAAGGGAATTTAGTACTGTGTGCTATGTGCTTGGAATATGGTGTGTAGTTTTTGTTTTATAGTTGTCAGTCAGGCATCTAACTATGAAACAAATTACACTCCAAAAGACCCCGGGCTTCTGAAAAAATGACCCGGGCTTAAGCCCAGTAAGCCACCCCCCATGGTTGACTCCAAATCTCCTGAACACTTTGTCGATCTGAGAAAGCAAGACCAAGACCACGTAAAAGTGAAGACCGGTCTCGAGACATCCAACTCTGGTTTACAGTTGTCATATTTCACTAGCCCCCTTAGTTCAAGGTTTCCCTAATAATTCTTCAACTGACAAATGTTTACACTCATTTTAACTTAGTAAAACCTTTGGCACTTTCTTTCCTTTAAGACATATTAATAAAAGGCAAATTTATATCTATTGCTTTTGAAAACTACAGCCATTCAGTGAGCGTCTAAGACTGCTTTTTCAGGTTCCTTTATTTGTACCTGTAGGCAGATTTTGCTTAAGTTTACAATTAACATCTAGACACTCATCGCAAACTTGGCCCTTTTGAGGTTTCCCACCATCACAAACCCAAACACCACCACGTCATAGTTTCCTCATTCATTGCTTTATTGAAAAATCTGGGTCATTTATGCATCAGCGATAGTGACTTCGACCTCTACACCAGGTTCGATGCTGATGGAGGTGATCTGCTTGACAATTTCAGATGGGCTGTGCAGATCAATCAGGCGCTTATGGATCCTCATCTGGAAGCGATCCCAGGTTTTGGACCCTTCACCACAGGGAGTCTTTCTGGTGGTGATGCGCAGAGTCTGGAGGAAGAGAAATGCATTTTACTTTAATAAAATGATCAAGCATTCAGGATACGCAATCAAGAAAAAGCAATTTATTCCAATGTGGTGTTAGATAAGAGTTCTGAGCCATGGTCTTCAGTACCTTGGTTGGCATGCGGACAGGTCCCTTCACCTTCAGGTTCTTTTCCTTAGCCCCACGGATCAGGTCTGCGCAGACTGCAGAGCAGAAATGCACAAAAACTTGAAAACACGGCCAGTCATCACTTTGCCTTGATTTGCTTTCCAAGCCGTGGCTCAGAATAGCGTATACATAAATCAGGGTTTATCAGTCAAATTTTTGTCCTCATAGCTCAGGTCAGGCTAAACTCACAACATTATTAACTAAATCTGAGCTTAATTACCCTTCTCCAGAGATTTGACGTTGCGGCTGGTGAGGGTGATGCGGATGCGGTGGATGGCAACCTCAGTGTCAACTGGTGCCTTGCCGGTGTCCTTAAAAGCCTGGATGTGAGGAGGAAAAAGCAGTTACTCAGGCCCATCCTTGATATTGCAGGACGATGTATTTATAAAAAAAAAAAAAAAAAAAAAAAAAAAAAAAAAAAAAAAAGGGGGAGATCTCAAGAACACGCGCAGCGAACTAGTTTAGGTTTGATTCCTTTTACACTGATTCGGAAGCCCGGGCAAAAGCACCTGAACGCAGCGGCAGAGAACTATAATTTGGGACACCCCGATGAATAACGACACCCAGCAACAACTCAGCAACAACCGGCCCCCACAAAACGCGCGAGTCAAGAGGAAGCTTGAACTTTATATAAGAGAGTCTTCTGCCTCGCTTAGAAATGCGCCGAAACGTTAACTGTGCATTTAATATCCACAGCCGCATGAATCTACAGCTTGCTAACGTTAGTAACTATCTACAGTCCGTTTGGACGGTGTTTATGAAGGGGCTGCGAGCGCCATTAGCTGTCGGCATTAGCAGCGACACTCCGTAGAACTCTTGAGTTCAAATTACTCTACAAATTATCAAGCAGTTAGCAAAAACCAGCTGCATACAACTTGTTGGTTGACATAATCAAACAGCACATACCATTGTGAATATTCCTGACCGACTTATTCGGAAAAAAATTCAAGCGAACAGCGGTGAGCCAGGAAAGCACGCCACCAACGTGGTTAGCTGTCGGTGAAAAGACCGAGCACAGGCCAGTTTCCTCATATGTACTGCTCATCCGGAAGTCTTCTACTTCTTCGTTGGTGTTTCAAGCAGCTCCGTAACTAATAGCGACATCTATTAACGTGAGTTTGAAATTGCAGTGTGATCACGTATGTGCGTTTTAGATAAGACTGCAACTGTTACCTTTACTATTATTCCAGTAATAGTGATTTGTACAAACTGATAATGCCACAAATTTGTTACAGTAGTTATTGTGTTGTTACTCGTAATCTATGGCAAATTCTTCATTCCAAAATGTGCATTTAGAAGCAAGAATCAAAATCAGAATATTTTTTAATCCCAGAGGAAATTAAAAGGTCACAGTTGCTCCAACACAGTAAGAACAGTAACAAGCAAGTTAAAGTATCAATATTAAATAATACAATATTTTACAAAATAGTTCTAATGATATAAATGGTTTAATTACACAAATTTCCGCAAAATATATCCCACAAAATTGAAATATAAAGTTGACACTGAGAAGCCCCTATCGTCATATTAAACAAAAGAAACTGTTATTCCAACCCCCAGGGTACACAGTAAATAAAGCTTAACCTCCAGTAAACATGAAGCAAGAATTTTGAGTAAAATGTAAATGAAATATATAAAATCAAAGATTTATTTATTTAAATTAGCAATCATCACGGAAAATATACTTGGTATAAACTAAATCTATGCCAATCAAGTAAATTTCATTTGACCAGATTCTATTAATTCTAACATTTTACAATGTACAAATTGTATATGTAATTTAATTAGATACATTTAAAATCATTTCCTTTTTGTTTTTGTGTTTTTGTTTGTTTGCTTGCTCTGACTGTACTGGCTGTGAAAACAAGCTATGAAAACAAATCGAATCCTGCAACAAACAATTTTTTTTTCATTAACATACTGCTTCGTCAAAGGAGCTTGCAAAGAAAAGCGTCTGGACTTCTTTAAGTTGCTTGAAGACGTTTCACCTCTCATCCGAGAAGCTTCTTCAGTTCTAAGGTCAAATGGTGGAGAGTCCCAGATATAAACCTAGTGGGAGTGACCCCCCACAGAGGGACAAAAGGACCCCCTGATGATCCTCTAATCGCCTGAGCCAAGGTGGGAAACTGGGCGTGGGTCCCAATCAGCCAGAGTTTCGGGTGTGTTCATTGTGAAACCTGGCCCCACCTTATCATGCGAATTCCTGAGGTCAGATGGCCCAGGATGTGAGTGGGCGTTAAGGCGTCTGGGGAGGGATCTCAAAACTGGATTATAGATGGCAGAGAGTTGGTGTCGTAAGCCCCGCCTCTGTTCAAAGATGGTCGCTCACAGTGGACATAGATGGCTTCTTTCACTCCTCTTTCAAACCATCTGTCCTCTCTGTCCAAAATGTGAACATTGGCATCCTCGAAAGAGTGTCCTTTATCCTTAAGATGCAGATGGACTGCTGAGTCTTGTCCTGTGGAGGTGGCTCTTCTGTGTTGTGCCATGCGCTTGTGAAGTGGCTGTTTGGTCTCTCCGATGTAGAGGTCTGAGCATTCCTCGCTGCACTGTACAGCATACACCACGTTGTTAAGTTTGTGTTTTAGCGTTTTGTCTTTCGGGTGAACCAGTTTCTGTCTGAGCGTGTTGCTGGGTCTGAAATACACTGGGATGTCATGCTTGGAGAAAACTCTCCTGAGTTTCTCTGATACACCGGCTACATAGGGGATGACAATGTTGTTGCGTCTGTCCTTCTTATCCTCCCTCGCTGGTGTCTGGTCTTCTTTTCTGTGCCTCTTTGCTGACTTAGAAGTCCATCTGCATCTTAAGGATAAAGGACACTCTTTCGAGGATGCCAATGTTCACATTTTGGACAGAGATCTATGTCCACTGTGAGCGACCATCTTTGAACAGAGGCGGTGGTTTACGACACCAACTCTCTGCCATCTATAATCCAGTTTTGAGATCCTTCCCAGACGCCTTAACGCCCACTCACATCCTGGGCCATCTGACCTCAGGAATTCGCATGATAAGGTGGGGCCAGGTTTCACAATGAACACACCCGAAACTCTGGCTGATTGGGACCCACGCCCAGTTTCCCACCTTGGCTCAGGCGATTAGAGGATCATCAGGGGGTCCTTTTGTCCCTCTGTGGGGGGTCACTCCCACTAGGTTTAAATCTGGGACTCTCCACCATTTGACCTTAGAACTGAAGAAGCTTCTCGGATGAGAGGTGAAACGTCTTCAAGCAACTTAAAGAAGTCCAGACGCTTTTCTTTGCAAGCTCCTTTGACTACGATGACCTGGATGACTGAGAACCTTCACAGACATAACATACTGCTTGTTTTTTCTACTGAGAGAAAAAAAAATCTCCCAGATTTTTAAAAATATTTTTTCAAATATATTTATTTATTTAAAGTAAACCTTATTTCAAAGTTTACATTAAAACTATATTTGTGTATATTGTGCAAATAATAATGCTCACTGTAGATACTGCTATTTGGTGTCTGTGGTTTAAAAAAAAAAAAGGAATAAAGTGAATTGTTGCATTTTTCCACCACTGGAGGGCAGTGGAAACACGTTTTTCGCACATCTGATCAGCTGCGCGTTGGCAGGACATAAATAACAATAACAATCATGACAACATTAAAAATAAACCAGAAACCTCGTGTTTTTAGCACTGTTAACCTCTGTATATCTACAACAACTAAATAACCTCTAAGTATGTAACGCAGAAACCTCGGACAACAACAGCAAACAGAGACATAAAAACCAGAGAACACTTCCGGTAAAAAACGTTTCAGAATAATACAATCATGTTGAGGCGAACAAAAAGTTCAGAAATATGGTGATAGCCGAGTGAATAATATCAATATCAATACTATTCTGTGGAACACTACCCTTTTGATATTTACATTTTTAAATTATAAGATGTGTCATTTGCTTTGTGTCACAAAGTATATATTAAGGTTTGTGACACTGTATATTTTAAAATATTATCTTGGCTAATAATGTATCGGACACTAGTCATATACGAATGTGGAGTGAGGATATACAAACACAATGTAATGAAATATACTACGCAACCGAGCTATAAGTGGGTTTGACCAAAGTACCTTAAAAGCTGATCGTACCTGAGTATGCTTTTGTTTTGAAAAGCAGAAGTTGCGCCGTGTAGCCACTAACTTCACCGTGGTCAGATTCCTAAACAAGTAACGGAACCGGGCATCGCCGGCTGATGGCCACAAAGTTGTTTTGTGAAGAACATTAGACTAAATGTAGAGACTGGAGAGGAGCTCCTTGGCGTATTGTTTGAAAGGAAGAACATTAACAACAAATCTGAACTTCATTTTGCTGTGCATCATGATTTCCAAACACAGGCCGCCGCCAAGTGACAGAGGAGAACTTTTTCACGGTTAGCGTCGATAAAACAACTGGAAACTGAATGGAGACGAAACAGCGCGGCGAATAAAGACATGAATTTCGGGGTCCCTGTGAATTCGCGGCTACTTCTACGTGCCTGCGATGAGGGGGACTATGAAACGGCCCGGAGCATCCTGGAGCCCGGAGCCCCGAAGGAGTCCGGGCGGCAGAGCAGGCTGCGGTCAGAAGCGGGTTCGGAGTGTGACGCTGCGGACATGTTGTCTCTGATACCTGTGGACTGCACCGACGAAGAGGGAAACACCGGCCTGCAGTTCGCCTCGGCCAGCGGACACGAGAACCTGGTCCGGTTCTTGCTGAGAAAGGGGGCCTCAGTGGACAGTCGCAACAACTACGGCTGGACCCCACTGATGCAGGCTGCGAGGTGGGGCAGCTTGCTGGAGCTCATGTAACTCATGTAGCTCATGTAAGAGGGTGGCACCATACTCCTTCTAAAAATGTGCCTTTTTTATTTGCCACCGTGTGTTGTTAATCATAAAGTAATTAATATTAAAGGGAAGGAATCTTCCGATGCCCCTCCCCAATTCGTCGCATAAAAACACACATTTTAGTGACATGAGAGGGAGCAGATTGTGTTTAGTCTTGTTTCCTTTAATATCACAGGCCGATCGGGGGTTTAACATTTGCGGAACTTAGTGGAGTTTCGTGGGTACAGCCAGCGACAAATTCCACTGTAGTTAAATTGTATTTAAATTATTTTACTTGAAATTCAAATGTAATTATATTTTACCAACAGTTAATTACAAGAAGGCACATTATAATAACGGGGTAACAAGTCAGGTTTTTACAGGAAACAAAGATATCATCAAAATTTGCAGGCCAGTGAGAATTTATAATGATGGAGCCAAGCCTAGCTAAATTGATCTTAAAAGAAACAAAACCTTAATTTATGCCCTTATGTGCAGGCCGTATTATAAAGTAATACCATTGTTATCTAGAGATTTCAATGAGCCTTCAACCTTATTTATAGAGAAAATTCAAGTGCTTTGTAGCAAATTACTGTTCACTTTTATCCATTTTCTTTTTCTAATTTTGAACATACCTGTAGTTTTCTACACAGTCCTTGCTTAAAGTGCACTGGCATCTCTTTTGGAGCCTGTGATAGCTGGCTTAAAAAGAGCATCCTAATTCACCTAGAACAACTTCTACATGCAAAGTTCTTCCTCTGTCCTATTTCTCCTCCCAGGTTTGGCCACTTGACTGTCGCCCACATTCTTTTGGAGAACGGGGCAGAGATTAATGGGCGCAACAGGCTTGGAGCAAGCGTCCTGACCATGGCGGCTCGCGGGGGACACACTCATGTAGTCAAGCTGCTTCTGGAGAGCGGTGCGTACGTGGATGACTTTGATCACCTGGCTGTTGCCGCAGAGGCGGTCTCCAATGGCAACAATAACAACAGCTGCAGGTTTTTTCTCTTTTTCAAGTAAATTTGTAGCCCAGTGTGATATCTAACTAACATCCTCCACTGTTTTGTGTTTTGTGTTTTTTTTTCACAGCGGAGCCAGTTTTGGACCCGGTGAAGGCTGTCTGGGAGGAGGAGGTGGCAGAGAATTCATGGACATCACAGCGTTGATGGTGGCGTCTCAGCACGGTCATGAGGCCGTTGTGTGCCTGCTGCTGGAGTGGGGCTCTGATGTAAACTTCTCTCAGAAGACCACTGGATGGGGACCGCTGATGCTGTCCACTCTAAGTGGGAAGGTAGGGTTTAAAACATTGACGGTTGGATGGATAAAAAAAGATATATATATTTAGCACATTGTGGGTATGTTGGTGGCATTTATTAATGGGTTTTTATAAATTGTTTAAAATGGACCTGGGCTAATTTTCTGTAGGACCTGGTGATTAAAGCTGTGTGTGTGTGTTTTGCAAAGGTGGCTGTGGCTCAGCAGCTGGTGGAACGTGGAGCTGACCCAGACCGAATCAACGTTCTGTCCAAGACAGCCTTTGAACTGGCCATGCAGCTGAAACAGAGAGACATCAAGGCTTATTTGGACTCCATCACTACTGTCAGACCACAGACAGGTACGGCCTTCCCTCAGTTACTCATTCAGACTTTGCTGTCTTGGCCTGATGATAAAGTACAGTAGTGCCATCGCATATTATACACGCCCTTGTAAAAGAACAGTTAAAAACTCATCTTTTTAAACTTGCTTTTGGTTGATTTTTGTTCTTATGTTTTAGCTTGAAGCACTTTGTGATTTTATCTTGAAAGGTGTTATATAAATAAAAATTTACTTACTTACATCTTCCAGTCTGAAAAACTTTTGAAGCAAACTGAAGGAGCTGAGCGGCCGAGCCTGCACACACATTGTTACATGTTTCCTAAAAAGAACAAATACTGGCTGTCCTGTCTTCCTTCCCTCACCCCTTAGCGGGCGCAGCATGACTGCCCCTCCTGGTTCTGTTGAAGGTTTCTTCCTGTTAGAAGGGAGTTTTTTCCTCTCCACCGTTGCCAAGTGGTTTTCATAGTGGGTCATCTGATTGTTGGGGTTTATTATTATTATTAATACTAAAATTAAATCAGCCAAAGCAGACACAAATAACATGGATAACATCAGTATAGAACTTCAACTTCACATGTATCTTCAATCCATATAGAACATAAAAAGAACATATAAAGGCAACAGTGGTTTCCACAGTAGGCCTTGTGTTAATACACTTCACTGTATAGTATAATGAAGGAGTCAGTTGAATGTTTTTATGTTTTATGTTATTATCAGAGAATAGCAGAGTGACGTAATAGTGCAAAAAGTGTTTGCAAAAAGACAAAATAAAGTAAATACTCAACTTTTTAGTGTTTTCTGAGAGTGTGTGGTGCTTTGAAAGCTTTTGAATTTTATTTTGGTAGCACCATGTCGACAAGAGAATCCATCCCCCACTCCCGACCCCCTGCAGGATGCGAATGCACTTCAGTTAACATTAACGTGAGAGGCGCCAGAGGAGCTCGGCCTCTTTGTTTCATGGCTCTTCTCACAGGTAGTTCAGGTTTTTAGCTCAAATTACCAACGTAGCCACACGCAGTGTATATTTCAAAGGTTTTAATTGCAGCATGCAAACAAGGAAAAGTGTGAAAAGACAAATCAGGCAGATTTGTTAGCGAAACCTACAAGTTTTAGTTTCTAACGATGTACAAGTTCTGGTGAGGTTCTTATTACTCTTATCTGAAGTTCAGGAGTGGGCCCACCTTTCAGACATCGCTGGTTTACTGCTGCAAATGCCCACCTGTCCTATGCAACTGTTTGTGGGAACTGAGAGGGATTTATCAGGATTCGAAGCCACTGCCTTCCCCAAACCACAGCGTCAGCCTCTGGCTTAGCTCTTTGCTTCTCATTAACGTGTCATCTTCATTAGCAGTACATTCTGGTAAATCACATTTGGAGCTTTAGTTCTTGCTAGTGAATGCGTCTTTCACCGCTCTACTTTTCTGCCTTTTTTCTTTTTTTTCTAAGCAGTCTCGCACATAAATTATAGTTGATGTGATTTATGTGTGTGTTGAACTCTGTAGCATGTAACAGTTGTGTACTTATCACCCCAGCCCCGCCCCCCACGCTGCCTGATTTTTGCTGAGCTATGTGGGCTGTGTTTTTTCCAGATCTCTTTCCTCTTCTCATTCTCACTTGTTTCTTCGCAGATGATGAGAGAAGAAGGCCAGATGTGCTCAGCGCTCTGAAATTAGGTACGCTGAATCGAACAGATAAACCTGGAGGAAAAGTTTTTGGGAAACGAATGACTTTACATGCCTCTACACATCTGTAAATATGTTTTCTTCTCAGGAAATTCACAGCTGGTCAAAGAAATCCTGGAGGAGGATCCTGCTCAGGTGAATTTGTCCAATCAGGAGGGAGCAACGCCTCTCATGATGGCAGCAGTAAGCGGCCAGTTAGAGGTGGTTCAGCTGATGGTGGAGAAGAATGCCGACATAGATAAACAAGATGGTGTCCATGGGTGGACCGCTTTAATGCAGGCCACCTACCACGGGTGAGGAGAAGCTGCTGGTTTGTTTCAACCAGAAAATTGCTTTTTTATTAGAATGATTTAGATCAATTTGAGGTTAAGAAGTTTGGCTCAGGTGTTAAACACTGTTGTTGCTGTCCTGCTGATTTTGAATGTAAATTAGAACAGGTTTCTACTACAGAGTGACAAAAAGTCAATACCATATTTAATATCAGGATGTCTGACTTCCAAAGTCATACACAGAGCAAGTATCATTTCTTACACTGTCTTTTGTTTTCTCCTCCGCCCTCCATTCAGCAATAAAGACATTGTCAAGTACTTGTTGAATCAAGGTGCTGATGTCAACCTCCGAGCTAAGAATGGATACACAGCGTTTGATTTGGTTATGCTGCTCAATGATCCAGGTAGTTCTTCCTGTCATTGCTCCGTCTAATAACACTTTGGGAAAACCTCAGCTAAAGACTATAATTCATTCATAATCAGCTAAAAAAACCAACCAACCAAAAGGCATCCACCATTTGTGAAATCCCTTATTTAAACCTTTTAAATAAAGTAGTGTACTTAAGATGAGGCTACAGGACACACGTAGTGATTTCATAATATCAACCAATCAAAATTTAGAAGCGTGAATTGGAATAAAAAGAACTGAATCTTTTTTCAGTTATATTTGCTTTTAGAAAAGCTCATCCCTGGACTTTGGTTTTAGCAGTAAGTGAGGAGGTTGTTTTTTGAAGTATTAGCTGTGTGAAACGAGCTGTTTGAATGTGATGGGTGTTTATCAGTTTGTCTAATCAAACAATTCATCTATTAATAGAGAAAATAATCAGTAGAATAATCTATGATAACGATCATGAAACAGGTCGACTTAAATCCCTCGCGTTTTGCAAGTTATTAACTGCATATACTCATAATTGTTTCCCTGTGTTTTCTGTCAGACACTGAGCTGGTGCGTCTGTTAGCATCCGTGTGCATGCAGGTAGACAAAGATAAGTCGAAACACCGCGCCAGAACTTTAATGACGCGCTCCAAGAGTCGACAGTCCCTCAACAATGTCCCCGTGCCGCCCGATGACAAAGGAGGCCTTAAGGTAAAAATGTAATTGGCAAAGTTGCTTTCTATCAAGGATATCATAATAGTTTTGGTTATAACGCTCCTTTGTGTCCACCCTCTTCCAGTCCTGGTGGAGTAGGATGTCGAACCGCTTCCGTCGGCTCAAGTTAACTCACACTCTCAGGCATGGCCTTTCAGCCAATCGCCTGGCTCCATTTCCAGACGATGCCGAGAGTTCACTGGATGCCACGATGAAGGCGAACAGGAAGCCCGCTGCTGTTTCCAACGGGGCGGTGGCACCTACTCCTGCTGTAGCAGGGAATGACATGAGCACCGCCTGGGCAGTGAAGACCAAAGATGGTGGTGAGTCTTTTTCCTTAAAACCATGAATGACATCACATGTCCATGAGATGTTTAGGGTAAATGTAGCTGAGCATATGTCCATCTTTATGTGAGCAAAATAATGTATAAATGTGATGTATTCTCCTTTCAGCAGGTCACTGCAGAGCATCCTCAGAGAAAGACGACTTTCTAATAACCACGATGGTAGGAGCACTATCCTGGATTAGGGTTCTTTTAGTTTTAAGACGTGTTTGTGACTCTTAATATGTGTCTGTCTAATTTAGTTGAGAAGCGGGGCCCCCTTGACTCGGCTGCCAAATGACAAGCTGAAAGCAGTGATTCCTCCCTTCTTGCCACCCTCCAACTTTGAGCCGTGGAACTCGGACCGCTCACGCGTCCTCAGGGAGGGCAAGAGCGAAGTGCCCCGCCTGCCCATGCCACCACAGAGGAAGCTGAACAGCAGTGGAAACTCAGATATTGTGAGTCCTTTTGGGTGTTAGACAGAGAGAGTTTTAGTTCAGGTCAGAGAAGACGAAATTTGTCCTTATGCTGCTCCTTCTCTCTCCTTTATGGGACAGACATCCATCAGCCGTGTGGTCAGCAGGTCCATTAAGTTTCCCAGTATCCCCAAGGGACCATCTTCATCCTCTCCTTCCAACTCTGGTCACTATCACTCCCCCCACTCCTCTGGAGGCTCAAATGGAGTGGCGGGACTCAACCGGGACTCCCACAACCGTTCAGGTTCGCAAGTAAAAACATTAAAAGCAAAAAGTGATTGCATGACACAGGGGCTGCAAAACACATCGCAATCTTGCTTTCTCCTTACGCCAGGGGGCAGTGCAGACAGCGTGCTCTCCCAGATAGCAGCCCAACGGAAAAGAGCAGCCGGCCTTATAGAGGTAAAGAGCCAACCTCCGGAAAAACAGCACAACCAGACGCCGAGTCAAGCCCCACTACCACCACCAGTTTCAGCACCTGGTTTGCCCCTGCCTGACATCAGCCTTCCTGACATTCACACCCATCCCAGCCTTGTTGCCTCAGACATCCATTCCAGAAAGGTCTCAACTTTCTTTCACAGGTTTTCTTTGACAGTAACTCTTAATGTCTTGTAAAGCTGTGTAAAAACAGCCAGAGCTGAACAAATACCACCGTCCACCCTCACTGTCCTCCTTTGTAGAAAATGGAGTTGAAAAAGAGACCTCAGTCTGGGAATTCCTCGACTTCCAAGAGCACATCGCCCACTCTCACACCGTCTCCTTCCCCAACACCCAAGATTCCCCCCGTGCCAGGAGACTCTCTGTCCTCAGCCTCTTCTCATCCACGCTCCAAGAGCAGCGGAGGATCCAGCAGCGGAACCATCACAGATGAAGGTGTCGGCGCATTTTATTCAGCATTAACCCAAATCATCATCATGCATGGATTGTGTTCTTTTATGTACACCATGTGCTTTGATGTGAAATAAGTATGAGTGGTATCAGTTTCCCTTATAGTTTTTTTTACTTTTTCAGATGAGCTGTCCAGTATTTTGAAGAAACTGTCCCTTGAGAAATACCAGCCTATATTTGAGGAACAAGAGGTACTCCGTCTTTTCTTTCTTAGCCTTCTAACCATACATTTTCACTCTTAAAGCCCAAAAATGCATCTCTTTTCTTTTCTTTTCTTTTCTTTTCTTGTCTTTTAGGTGGATATGGAAGCATTCCTGACTTTAACCGATGGAGACCTGAAGGAGCTGGGCATCAAAACAGACGGACCCAGACAACAGATCTTGGCTGCCATATCAGAGCTCAATGCTGGAAAGGTATGTTCGGTTTAGCGTGGTTATGCATTTCAAAGTTGCTTCCAGCAATCTATTTTGTGCTGTATCTTTCTAATGTATATCCTAACATTATGTCTTAATAATAAACTGCCTGAGCCACAAGAGACATATAGAGGGAATGTAACATATATAGTGTTACAGTGGATTCATACCAGATATGGCTGCTTTTAAAGAACATTTACAGCATCTTTCTGTAATCTGTTCCTAATGCATAATGATCACTGTTGTCTGTCATCAGGGTAGAGAGAGGCAGATTCTTCAAGAGACCATCCATAACTTCCAGTCTTCTTTTGGTAGTAGTGCCAGTAACCCCAGGCAACCAGGACAATCACGCTGTAAGTAGTGAAAACAAGTTTGGGGGCCTGTTGAAAGACTTCATAAAGACAGCATCTTGATCTGTTTATCTGTCTACCTGCTGTCATTCTTTAGCTCCAACAAGCTGGATGAGACACCAGGTTCGTTCCTCTAGCAAAAGGTAACCCCATCGACTTGATGCACACGTGGAAGAAAACCAAAGGTACTTAGAGTAAGAGTAAAGTGCTGCTGACACCCTGCCAAGATGCGAACGACATGGAGACTTGGCGTGTTCTTGACCAGTAGAGATCTCAGTGCAAGAGGACCATGCGTCAAAAAGACCAATCAGGTTGTAATAAACTGCCTGTGTCGGACCCTCCTGGACCAAAGTGTCTCTGTCATGGATTATAAAGCAGGGGTTCAGTGTATGGGTTTAGTGCCCTGCTGCTTTGAACAAGCACATGATGTTACCACGGTATGAGGCTTTCATGGTACAGTGACAGTGTCAGGAAAGTGTGTTACGCAGATGTTAAAGTCAGGTACAAGGAACCTTAAAGGTAATAAAAGAGATTTTTTTTTATTTCTTTGGTTGACCAAAGGCTTTATTGAAAGTAAAAAATATTTTTAAATGCTAAAGAAGTTATAAGTAAAACTAATCTTCTTTAGAAATAAATAGATAAAATAAATAATAGCTTGTGTGTGTGGCTGAAGCTGACGAGTCTGGCAGATAGTTCAGTAAGAAAGAAGATCCTCTGTCGTGCTGCTTCTTTCAGTAGTGTGGATGAGTAAACAGTGTGATCACTGTCAATTTTCATACATTGTATACCGTGAAAAACAGGAACCCCACTGCCACCTTAGCTGCAAAATATACTTTGAATAATGCAGCAGCTAACAGCAGCTGGGTAACGCAGGGAGTCGGGATAGTGAAAGACAAGAATGTTACACACAGCAGAGTGAGCGCGAGCCATGAGAGATATTTATTTTATCTCGACGAATGTGAGAAATGCAGCAGATGTATTGTAAAAGCGGCAGGTGAAGTCGAGAGGAAAGAACTAGCTGTTAGCTAGTAAGACTGTGACTGAGATTTATAGGCTGTGCTACAACTGAGAAGGTGCACCGATGAGGAGAGCCGATGGAGAAGGGAAAGTGAACTATTTTTAGTCAGCCAGTCCCCGGGACTGCTTTATACCAGTTTATGTGTTGAATTTTTAAACCACTAATGTACACAGATGACCTTATTAAAGACTGTGCTGTCATGAGTAAATAAAACATTACGATGATGTAACAACATGTTCTTTTTTTTTTCTTTTCTGTTTAATACTTTATTGGATTTGTGATGAGAAAACTTTGGCAAAAACATTTTGGGAACATTTTATGAGGAGTATAAATTTAGTTTAAAAGAAGCAACAGTTGAGCAACAGTTTCCACTCAGCTCACTCCGTTCATCCCTCTGGCCCCGCCGTGAAACACGGAGAGACAGACGGACTGCTATATCATTCCTAAATATCAGGTATTCTTGTTCCAAGTCTTAATCCAAATGATGGCCTGTGGTACTGTTCGGGATTGGTCAGTTAATGTGAAATGACGCTGATGCAATATCCTGTTTAGTCATGTCCCAAGTCTGGGAAACATAAATTAGAGGATGAATCACTAAACAAACTGAATGCAACTGGGTGTCCATAATTAAATGCAACAAAATGAAGTAAACACAGAATACAAAGTGCATTCAGCGGGGCCTTGGTTTTATAGCTGGAAACCAGGTTTAAGGTCTAACTTTGCTTGTTTAAGAACTTCATATGAAAACAAATGATGTAAAAACAGTCTCCCATCCACAAGATGGCAGCGATGTGCAGTTGATGCAATAAATTATACTCGGTATAATAGCATGTAATGTTGTTCTGCACTGATTTAGGTGTGTGATCGTGTCTTCTGCTTTTTAAATGAGATGCATTAAAGTAAAATTTAATCCGATCAATGGTCATAAAAAGTGGCCAAGAAGCCAAGTCGGTACCTGAGTCAAAAAATGAAACTTTCAGGATTGATTTAAATCTATAAAAGTACTAATGTAAATAATAACTTCTTTTTCACAGGCACATTGTATCCAAAATGACAAAAATATAAAAATTACAGAAGAAAATATGCTATTGTAAGAAATAAGTGGGCACATAGATGACGTCATCTGAACACAAGTCTGCTAAAAGGATTTTTTTAAAAACACAGCTTAACAAAACAAAGTAATTCACCAAACTGATCCAACTTAATAAGAGTACTGAAACTTTATACTAGTAAAGGAAATGATTTAGATGCAACTTGGGGAAAACTACCGAGAATATAACTAAAGTTAATAAAAAGGCACCAGTGAAGGCAAATAGAGAAGAAATGGTCAGTGTATCACATGAGGTTCCCCAGCAGCTTGAGCCTATAGCAGTATTAAAGGTTAAAAGCAATTTAATTAAAGCAAGTAAAGGTGCTTCGGGAAACCTGGTCAAGCCCTAACTATTAGCATTATCAAAAAAGGAAAGATTTAAGTCATCTTAAAAGTAGAAAGGAAGTCTGTCTCCTGAATTACTTTTAAATACTACAAGTCATCCTCCAGCCTAAGGGCGCTGTGCTCTATTAGGTTAATAACAATGAGGCCTTTAAAAAACGATGGGGCCCAATTATTCAAAACATTGTCTGTGAGGAGAAAAAATGTAAATTAAATTCTGTATTTATGAGGGAGCCAAAGAAAGAAGTTAATATGGGAGAATATGCTCTTTCTTTGTATGTCTTCAGGCATGCTCAAACACCCAGGTGAGCTTGATTCTGTTCATCTGGACGTAGTGTTTTTAATGGGAAAAATGGGACTCATCCAAGTGACTTCTTCGGTCTCAGCTGACTACAGGTTTCGCCAACCTTATAAACAGTACATTTGCACAGTGACTGAAACTAGCACCACTGACGAACAGGGATGTGAGGTCAGTTTCTTGATCATTAATATGGAAGTTGTAATAACCATTTATCAAGAACAACTGATTGATGACCACTGATCAATTACCATTCACAGAGAATCAGGGAGTGGCTGCAATCACAGCATTGTAGGATGATGAAAGATGGACCCTTAGGCCCCCTCCTCGATTCAGAGATGGTCTTCCTCTTTTCACATAAATGGCCTCCTTGACTCCCCACTCAAACCAGCGTTCCTCCCTGTCCAGGATGTGTACATGCTCATCACTGAAGAGTGCCCACTGGCCTGTAGGTTTAAATAGACTGCAGAGTCCTGGCCTGACGAGGTATCTTGTCTGTGTTGTGCCATCTGGTTGTTTGGTTGCCCTGATGTATAAATCATGGCAATCCTCCTGGCACATGTTGGGGGACCCAATCCTTGGGGTGGACCAATTTTTGACGCAGTGTATTTTGGGGTTTAAAAAATACACCGTCAAAAATGCAACTGTTCCGAAACTCCTGACACATACGGGATCACTACAGTTTTTCTTTTAGGCAGCAGTTGTCCTTCTCTTCTGGATCGGCTGGAGCTTTCTTTAAGTGCCTTCCCAGTTTTGACAAATGTTCAGGTGAGATAATCACATTTACTCAGCGCCTTCTTGATGTGATGTTCCTCTGCTTCCCTGGCTGCTGTATCTGTAGGGATGGTGTTCAATCTGTCTTGTAGCATCCTGATGACACCCTGTTTGTGCTCCAGTGGATGATGAGAGACATCGGATCTGTATGCGTTGGTTTACGGTACACATCAACTGATCACTGTCCCCCATTACTGCTGGAAATCTCAGTCTAAGAATGGTAACCTGCCACTTTTCATATCCTTTGCAATGCTGAGACAGGCTAAAGCTTTCTCCGCAGATGCTCTGCTTCCACATCTGCAATGTTGTGCTATGATGAGTTCCACTAGCGGGATATGTCTCGGCATCACAGCAAATTTCAACCCTTTTGCAAGGATGTTTTTCACTGTTTGGGTAAGTTGTCTGTCAGACAGATTTTTCACCCACTTGTCCCACTTGTGTGGAATCCGTTCCTCTTCTGGCCACTGAGGACACTGTACATATTTTGCTGATGTTTCCAATGCAAAACAAGTAGGTCAAAGTTCTTTTTTTGCCTGGTCTTAGAATTTTCACGCTGTCCTCGTTGAGCCTTCTCAGTGAATTCAAACACCTTTTGAAGAGTATTCTCATCTAGAATCTCCTCTTTTGATTTTAGCACATCAATGGTGAAATTTGTTTGTTTCACCCATTCATTGAGCATCTGGCTCTGTGCCTCCTGGAGGATTCTTGTTGCTCAGAGGCCCTAAATTGACCTCACGGCCCATTGTTCATCAGTCGAGCTAGTTTCAGTCATTATGCAAGTGTATTGTTTGTAAGGTTGGGGAAACATGCAGTCAGCTGAGACTGAAGAAGTCACTTGGATCAGTGACAGAACGTTTCCCCCACTGAAAACGCTACGTTCAGATGAACAGAATCAACTTTTGGGATAGAAGTAATAATGCATGAACTAGCTTTTAGCATCACTCTGAGAAAGGATGTTTCTAATCTCAGCAGTACTGCCCAGATGAAAGAAAGCAGTCATACATATTCGTTTAATGTGCACATTGAAAGATATATCTTGGGCAAAAGAACCTCCAAGATTGGAGTGCCATCTCAGTAAGTATCTGGTTCAAAATCCATGGTTTCAAGATTTTTAGGGCTGAGTCCATTAACCTCAGTTTTACTTGAATTTAGAAGCAGGAAATTACAGGTCATCCAGGTCTTTATGTCTTCAAGAAATGCCAATAGTTTAACTATTTTTTGTGTCATCTGGCTTCAACTAGGTATAGTCATCAATGCAATGAAAATCTATGCATTATTTTCTAATAATGTTGCCTAATTCCCTTAGGATATATAATGCAAAAAATAGTGGTACCAGCATAGAGCCCTGTGGAACTCCATGGCTAACTTTCATTTAAGACGAGCACTTCATATTTACATGCATAAGCTGGCATCTGTCTGAATGCAATGTTGAATCATATTTGGTATTAAAATTAAAAGCTTGGTGTTTAAAACTAAAAGCTGGAATGATGCACAAGAGTGAAACTTTAAATCTGGAAGTCTGATTGCATGCAGTAGATAAATGTTACCAAATTGTTATAACAATTGTGTGGTTATGGGTATGCAACTATAACTACCCCATGTTCATACTGACAAAAACTGGTCTCTGTCGCCATTGCTTCAACAATCAAACGTAATAAGATGCAAAGCCAGATAATAAGATGCAAAGCCAGATATTTTTGTGATATGAAACTGCTGTGAGCATGTGAGAATGATCAGTGGAAAGATGTGTTAAAACGACGAGCATTTCAAACCACATTCCCTGAGGTTCAGCAACACAGACGATCCTCAAACATGACCAAATAGCAACGCACTGGCATTGTGGAAATCATTATTGATGACCTGGATATAGACTGGCCCGACAGGCAGGCGACAAGGTTCCTGCAGAGTTTAATGAAAAGCATCACTCAGTAGAGGAAAGCAGTCCTCTCCAGGACTGTGGCAAATTGAGTGCGCAGTCATGTGTGAGCTGTAAGAAACTGGTGGGGAGAGAAGTACATTTGGAATATATTAACATCGCTGTGGCATGCGGGCAGCAACTGGAGTGACTCATTCAATTTCCTCCCAATTGTTTTCACTCACATAAGGTTTCAATTGGATTGAATAACATTTAATAATATTGTTTGTAGCTGTCAATATAGTAGTCATGCAGTAGTGATAAACGACAGACATAGATCTAATAATGTTGCTTAAATGATTAACACAACAGAAACCTTTTATTATTTGATAGAAAATAAATTAGAAACTGAGTTTTAAATCTTTATATCTTACTATTCTGGCTATCTTAGCCAGGTTTTAGCATAGTGTCTGTTTTAAATCCTAGATTTAAAAGAAGATCCTCAGTCGAGATCGGTTTCAGTTAAGTGGCAGTTTTCTGATTTCTGTTCCCTGCGCTTTGCTTTAGAAGGCCTCATGTGAAAAAGAAAGTTTTCACAGCACTGTGCTATACTTTGGAAAACTAAATCCTGCCCTTTTGTTTTTTTGTTTTGTTTTCTGTTCTCATGCTGTCCTCCCATAGGAGCCCAGCATGAGTAGAGGTCTCTTTTTTCCCCTCCTCGACTTGCCTATTGTTTTGTACATTTCAGTGTTTTTCCATAATGCTACCGTCTCCAACCTGTCTCCCCTGCTGTCTTCGCTGCAGGGCAACTTACATGTGACAAATAAAGGCTTTATTGACTCTTGTAGTTTGAAGTAGTTTGAAGAACCACCTTTAGCAGCAATAACATGAAGTAATTGTTTTCTGTATGACTTTATCAGTATCTCACATTATTGTGGAGGAATTTTGGCCCACTATTTGTTACAATATGCTTCAGTTAATTTAGGTTTGCAGGATTTGTAAGCTCCCATCACAGCATTTCAGCCATTTTGAGGTAGGGACTTTGACTGGCTCATTGCAAAACCTTCATTTGTTTCTTTTTTAAGCATTCTGGGTTAGATTCAGTGCTGTGCTTGGGATCATTGTCTGGTGCAAAATGCAAGTTGGGCCAAGCTTTAGCTGTCAACAGACAGTCTCAGATTTGACTCTAGAATATTTTGGTATACAAAAGAATTCATGGTTGACCCCTCACATGCAAAGTACCCACATCCTGCGACTGCAAAACAAGCCAAAATCAGCACGCCTCCACCACTGGGCTTGATAGTTGGTGTGAGATGTTTGTGCTAATATTTCGTGCTCGGTTTTCTTCAAATGTGGCCAATCATCTTCACTTTGGTCTCACCTGTACAAAGGTTTGTGTTCTAGAAGTCTTTGTAGTTTGTTTAGATGCAAAGTTGCATCTAAGGCTTTCTGCTGTTAACACTTGCTAACATGCCATACTAGTTCAGTTTTTTTCTAATAGTGCTGTAACTGTAACATTTAACACACTAACAGAGGCCTTTTGCGGTTGTTTGCAATTTTTCTGAGCATTGCATGATCTGACCTTTTGGCAAATTGGCATGTATGTCCACACTTGGAAAGATTATGGCATCGTGTTAGCATACAGCTGAATACTGCCAAAACTTCTGCTTTTATAGTGGTTCTCACACTAGCAGCACCTGTTTGCTACTAACCATTCGAATTCCTGTGAAAGCAGTTAGGGTGTACTTATTTTTTCCACAGCATTGCACAAAATGCTGTGGACACTTTTTTTTCACATAACTGTACTCTTTTGTGTATTCCCCTTAAACAGAGATGCCGAGGACAAACAAAGACAGAGTCAAAAAATGTGTTGCAAAATCTTGACAAGTAACTTGCTTTCGATTGATTACCAAGGATCATCTCAAAAACATCTTAAGAAACGTCTCAAAGCTGCCCCAACCGTTTCTCAGAGTTTTAGAAAAAGGCGACTCAAATGATAAACTAAGACTTAAAAATCCTTCCACCTCTTTCCCATCCCATAACCCATAAAGGACATACATATTTTTTTAAAGCTAAAGTCCTAAACTTAATGACTTATGATCTTATGATGGTTCTGTGTGTGTGTGTGTGTGTGTGTGTGTGTGTGTGTGTGTGTCTGTTAGTGAGAGAGATTTGGTATTGCAAGTGACCTAGCCTCAGTCAGTGGTGACACAGTTTGCTTAATATGACAGGCATAATAGAATTTTCCCAGCGTTTGGATGTCTTCCCAAAAAGCTTTGTTCCTTTACCATGAAATTTACTTTGTGGCCATCGGCCTCTGGCTGTACAAGCCAGTGCGGTTTTCAGAAGCGCATCACCTAAGGCAATGCATCTTTACTGTGTGTGTGTGTGTGTCCTCATGTGCATCTTTTGATTCCTCTGTTGTGTTATATATTGCAATGATTGCAGGTTTAAAGCTTCTGGAGCTTTCTCTACTTAACAGTCTCTGTTTTTTAATTAGCTCACTTGCCCACTGAAGACCTGTCAGTTTGTTTAGAAAAACTGCAGTACATCCAAAAACCAGCGTCCATAAATATGTGTATTGTTGTGCAAACGATGTGCAAGTAAACAGTTGCTGCTTGAGTTCACATTTGTGCTCCACTGTCAACATTTATCACTGCAAAAGTGACTCATTTGCTTGCAGGGTTTCCCAGCATCTTGGGTGTTACACAACACCACGGCCCTCTCTGTCGGCCTCTCCGTGCCCTTTTTTTTTTCGTGCACTTCACTCAGATAGAAGCAGAACCGCAGCTGTGGGATGGAGCAGATTACAGAGGGATTGATGGGAGCAGAAAAAGGAGTCAACCTCCATCTAACCCTTGCTTTGGCTATAAAATGACCTCTGGAAAAAAACCCAAACAAATCCAAACATCAACAAAAGATTATCCCCATCAGTTCCAATACACAGTTTTCCCTCTCAAACCAATTGACACAGATCTCAATACAGGGAGAGACAGAAACGTGACAGCAACGCACGAGTTTGAAGATGTATTCACAGGCTGATTTTTTATTTTGTTGTTGTGTGTGTAACCAGCAGCATGATGTCTGTCCTGATGCTGAGCTGCACCATAATGTATGTTACTGTGAGCTGGAATTTGATAAGGAAATGAATGCAATATTGATTTTAGTACACAAAAGCATGTGTTTGGAACATCTTCAAATGGTCACCAGGGCTTGATACCAACCCCTCACATATTTTCAGTGGATAAGTTTTGTGGTTGTACGTTGTCAGAGTGTTTTTTTCTGCGTCATCGTCTTTTTCAATCTGTGTCTTTTGCATTTTATTGTCAGATTTTGTCCCAGATTTGTGATCCATGGTTTTATAAGTTCAAAGGTGATCTGTTCATTGTCTCCAAATAAACACGAGTCTGTGGTATTAAACACTTCAGGGTCAGTGTGTGATTCTTGCAGCTTTTCTGCACATCTAGAAAAAAAAAGAAAATGAGTAGATGAAACCTCGCTATTGTTCTTGTGCGCGTGCATGCTCACTTTTGTGCCTGGGCAGTTTTTCCCACAGGTCCTAACTTCTCAACCTCTTGAGCTGGTCTTTTGGTTGTCATGGCTTATACTCAGACTCCACAAATCCTGACAATACAATTGTGCTTTTAAGCTGCACTTGTCAGGCCATGAACTCTGCTAGTACTCTGTGGTTCAAGGCTCCACTGCAAGTGGAGTCAGCACCTCTGTTGACATCGCTTTTTATAGGGATTGGGTAAAATGATGTCCGGGATGAAGCTTTGTGCTTGAAACATTGCACAACAAATAAAATCCTAATGTGCACGCTATCCGGTGTGCCGATCAATCTGCTGGATAAAATGTGTGTTTTTTTAAGTTGTGCTTTTTGTTATTCCTAACAATGAGCACTCATGTAGCACATAATGGACAACGAGCCTTGTCTAAATGACAGTGACAGCGAGGAGAAATGAGTGTATGTTTGGTACTTTCCGATATCGACCTTCCCATCAATTATACATGTCCATTAGAATCAGACTTGTCGTGTCACAGCTCCCCATGTCTCCTGAAATCCCACACTGATGTCAACAGAGACATCTTAATCAATGAAAGCCACACTATTGCACCTGGCAGATGGCTTTTAGTAAGTCCTATTTGGCTTGCCAGTCATTCTGAAAACTATTTAGCCACATACACATGCACTTCTTAATGTATGCACACAATAGCTTGCTCGCAGAGGCGTGCACCCACGCACACAGTAAACAGTTGCGTGCAAAGGTCTGCCCCAGCAGCGCTGCCAGAGCTCTAAGCCTGGGCTAATCTGGAAGGCAGCTTGGATAGTGGTGCCAGCGGATTTGCATTGATATCAAAGCTCCCTGTAGCTTTAATGGTAGCCACCGACAATGTTTACAGCACCTTAAGATCTCTTTAGATCCCCAACTACAACTGTCACAACAAATAAAACGCCTCCCCTGATGGACACTTTCATGCAACAGCACGCTAAACAAGCATTTGCTCTGTCTGTCGTGCAGTCTGACTCTATGTGTACTTTGAATTATAGCAGACAAAGACATAGCAACAAAGTGTGTCAATACGCCGTTTGGCAACCAGTTGTCACCTGAATAGCTTAAATGCAGCTTAGCATTGAGTCTCCAAGTGTCTTGAACTCTACCAGAAGGATGGGGGAGCAGTTTCCTATCAGATATTCCTTAAGTGGGTGTTTTGATGATGGTGTTGAAGAGGGCAGGGAGTCCACAGTCTCCTACAGGTGTTCATCTGGGTTGAGAAACATCATTTTCATAGTGATCAAACCATTCAGTGAGCCCTCATGTCTTTGCCCTTTATGGTTCATTATAGGATAAGAAAAAAGGGTAACTGTGTCTCCTTCACTGTAGGATACAAGGATTGTTTTTCTTTTTAACTTTTGTTACCCATCTCATATATTCCACAGCAATCTGGAGACTAGGAAAACGACTGACAAATGTATCTTGTCATGTCAGCCCTCAAGCCCGAGGCCACCACTGTCCTTGGTTGCTGTTTTACACACTGCATACATTAGTTGTGACATTACCGAGGACCAGTGGTGATTAAACAGTGATTTACTCTGCTCTCATCCTGTTGCCAAAACGCTCACTGGGCTGCTGTACGCTGTCAGATGGCTTCATTAGCTCAGATTAAAGCTTTAGTTAGACAAACATTACTCAAAGCCTTTCAGAAGTAATCCTATTGGGTGACATAAACCCTGGTAGGTTGGGCCACACCACATCATCACATCTTGTCTATGTGGCTCCAGAGTATCTTGGTATGTTTATAATGCAGTTAATATATTTCTGTTTAAATGCCACGTGTCCCTTTTCTTTTTTCTCTCTTCTTATTGCTAAATTGAGTTTTCCAATGGGAGCTGTCCCATCAACACTGGAGGAAAGTGACTTCACATAATGTCTGGGGTATGTGGCACATCACAGCTGAAGGTTTTTCCCTTGCACTATGTCATCTTTCTTAAAAGAACTGTGTTGTGGTGGAATTTGGCTTGCATGGTTTACTACACACTAATACACAGTGAGCTACTGTGCTTTTCAGTTTGCTGTGCATGCTTTGTACACTAGGGTGCGGCAGAGTAGACCATCTACGTGTGTGTGTTTAGTGAGTGTGATGCGTTTCAGTGACAGTAGATTGAGGCAGTATACTTATTAGGGTACAGTTTCACAAACAACGATTAATCAGTGAATACATTACTACATTCATCAAGTACGTTTAAAACATGTTCATTGCGATATTTGACAGGACATCGTCAGTAATGCAAAATATGACCGAGAGGGGGATTCTGCAGCAACAAATCCTTGCAAACTCTGCTTTGCTGCCTCGTTTTGTAAGCATTGTGCGGGTAGTGATAGTTTTATAGCCCACAAATAATATAGCTCAAATGAAAAATCTGATTTTCTTTATTTTTAAGGACGATTCGTTCAAGCAAAAATAAAACCTGGAAACCACCTTTCACTGCAAGCCTTGCTTTCGTATGTATTTCTTTTTAACTTAAAAATAAACAATAATTATATCCAATTGACATATAAACGCGGATCATAAATCCGATAGGTTGTCCAGATTTAAGCGTTTCCGGTTTAAAACAAAGACCACATTTACTCGAAATTTTCCATTAATTAAAACAGACTGAATATGAATCAACGATCTTGCTTAAAATCCTCTCACTAGTTTCGGCTTTAATTCCAGAGATTGTACAAGCGAAATCCAGCGGATCAGTCGTTACTTTTATTTTGACAACGCATTCGCCTAATTTCCGGCGTAAGCATGGCGTCTGTCGGTCTGTACAAAACTTGACGCAGCGGCCAAACCGGTCCCGCAGAGCCCGTTTCTGGAAGCTGCATCCGCTAATTTAGTAAGAAAAGGCTTAGTCCAGTCCAGCGCACATTACACTTTGATATTTTGGGGTTTCTTTGCAAAATGTGTACGTCTCCTTTAGCCCTTAGTTAGCTAAATCCCTCCGATCTGCGAGCGCCCTGACCCACCATCAGCCTCGGTTTTAAGGGGCAGATTTGTGCCTCCTCTGCCCTTCGCGTGCGACCCCTCCCCTCTCTACTACTCTCAGGTCGGGTTGGGCTAATGGTGCATTTGAGTACTCTTCGTAAATTTGCTAATATATCACGAGTTTCGAATAACTGTGCTAAAAACCACATACATTTAAACAAATATAGCACCACCACAATGTAGACATTAGCTTTTATCTCTAGTGATTTTATGAAACCGAACAGAAGCTCTGCTCTGCAGAATACAGAAAAAAATCCTATCGACACGTAACTTTTCATGCTCCTTTCAAGTCTTGAAAGTAGCCCGCATGTATAACTAAAAAATGAATAATATTCAGCTATTATTCATCCATAATTATTTACTCAATTACGAAAAAAACCGCCATGTTAAAATACATAAACAAAACAAGTTGTTTGCCAAATTCAGACAGGGCCTGAATGCAACATAAGCCTAGTGTGTGTGCGCTCGCGCCGTGTTTGTGAGGCAGAGAGTTGCGTGCGAAGAGCTCGACATGTCATTCAGAGGAATCCGCCACCTGAAACGCGAGGAAGTGAAGGCGACTCAATTGGGTATAAAGCATCAGCCAACATCTGCCCCGAGCAGTGCAAAGCTGATGAAAACATCAGCTCGGAGCTCATACAGGACCACTCAGATTTATTTGATTTCCCCTGGATTTATCGCTGGGAGTCGGTGCACCCTGGGAGACGCATCTCTTTTCAGCACTTAAAGTGAATGTGACTCCACAGCCAACACTATACTGGAATTAACAGAAAGCCGCACATATCTCAGGTCAGTGCTCGCATTTGTGGCGCTTTTTTGTCATTTTAAATTTCCAGTTTCTTTATTTAATTTTCTTCTGATTTTAAGCATTCAGCATGTCTTCTGCAGTTTTGCATACAGGCTATCCAAGTTGCACCGGCGTGCTCTACTTATTTATTTTACTTTTTTTGTATTTTATTATTGGTTAATTTGTTTTATTCAATTAGATGTTTGCTATTTTTTTATATCACTATCGAGTAATAATAAAAATATTAAACCTATTTTGCAATTTCCCTAATATTTTTTTCTTTAAAGCACTTTAGGCTGTTTTAAGTGGATTGTTGTATTTACTTTTAGGGATGCTGGAATTTCCTGCGTATTTATTCCAAACTGAGGACTTTTCAGTGACATATAACTGCGAGTGTGTATATATTTGAATGCACTCTCCCTTCCAGCGTGGGTCAGGGTACTTTCTCCAGCCTCACGTAAAGTTATTCTGTGTCCTCCGCAGCGCACCTGTTACCTCCACGGAGCGCGAGATCATGATCCCTCCTGGAGACTGCATGTATGCGGGCAGAAAGAGGAGGAAGCCCATCCAGAAACAGTTAAGGAGCGCTCTTCAGTATTTATTGTTTATGTGTTCACATCTGTTCAGTCATTGTTTCCTGAGGCTGCACACTTTTGTTGGTTCAAAATAAACTTCTTCTCTCTGCCCTGTGATTCTAGGTTATAATGAATGACAAGAAGTAATTGAGGTTCTAGCATGAAGGTGTGCAAATTATAGCACAAGTTGGTATGGGTTTTAATAGAAGCCTTCACATCTATCACAACTTTCATTTAACACTGCTGTCAGCAGATCTGGTGCAGACCCTGCTTTAAAGTTAATTAATTAGAATTTGACTGCCCTCTGTGAGCTGTCCAAAGTTTCCTACGGACTTGTTTCCAAATACGCACAAATGGGGCTGATTGATCAATGATTAAAATTAATTGAATTTTTTCAGGTTCTTTTTTTTTAACCCTTGCATGTCCTTTTCAAAATAGTTTTAATGCAGTCACAGGAGTCACGGTATCATTCGTTCACTGTTTTAAATGTCCAAGGCTTTTAATGCCAGGATACTTTTTGTTGGACAGTTATGTCAGCTGATGTCATGAGCAGTGGTTGGCAAGTTGTATAAGATTTTGAAGAGGGAAGTGGTAATTTAACGAGGCCGGTAGCGTTTTTGACAGTGCTGCTAATACAAGGGGGAAATCTTTGCCACGTCAAACCGAGCCTGCTAATTCTGCCATTAGAGTCTTGAGGATTTAGAGTTATAGTTAAAGGGAAGTTTTAATTATTATTTAATACTGAATTTGCGCAACTCAAAGTTTGTGTAAGTAACAGGCGATTTAAACTGTAGTCTAGACCACACCGTGACATTTAAACATATTTCTTTACGCACTTTTTCACTGGCAACAAGTGGAAAATATATTCGACCGTTAATGTAAACGTCTCGGCGCGGCGTGAGCTGAAAAGTTTAAACTCTCAGCTGTGGAAATCAGAGCTGACCGTTGCGTATGTGGATCGTGTTAAGGTAAAGCCGTGGTACACCATACTAACGTTCACAAATAACTAGGAGAGTTTTATGCTCTCAGGGAAAGATCGGGCCGTCTGTGCGGTACCTCTAATGTC
Organism: Copadichromis virginalis; assembly: GCF_057382275.1. Classification (NCBI taxonomy): domain Eukaryota; kingdom Metazoa; phylum Chordata; class Actinopteri; order Cichliformes; family Cichlidae; genus Copadichromis; species Copadichromis virginalis. Next base: position 10,753,732 of record NC_140626.1, on the reverse strand, counting down.
ACATCTCTTTAATGCTACTCTTTAATCTCTTTAATCTCTACAAAGCTACAGAAACGCTTGATATCAGAAAAATGCCCAAATCGCTTCCTTTTATCTGGTGGTGAATGCACACATCTTTTTTTTTCTTCTTTTTTTTAAAGGGAAGCAGAGATGATTGATGTGCATGCTGTGTTGTTGAAGGCTGAGTCAAAAGGAACTATGGTTTTAAAGAAAAACGGACTCGTACACTGTGTGGTTTATCTGGTCATGTGTCTGTCCTTGGTTTGCAAGTTGCCATGCTTGCCATACGTAAACAAGGCAAAACACCATCCTATTGTTTGTGTCATCAAAATGAGGAACAGCTATTTAGCAAAAAAAAAAAAACAATAGGTATCTATTTCAAAAAAGTCTTCAAACAGTGAGTCAGTAATCACTTTACTGTAACCTCAGAGAGTCTGACACTGTGTTGATATGAGTGTGTTTTGGCGTTTTTGCGGTATAGCGTGTTAAAAACTGGCTTGGTGCCACACTTCATACTTCATATATTACTGATACAATCAACAAGTGTGTGTGTGCGCCCTGTAAAAAAGGCCTGCATCATGTCGTTTCCACCGTCTTTGCTTTCACCAGTAGCGTAGCTCCAACAAGTGAAGTTAAACAAACTTAATCCTCTTCTTCGTGCTGCTGCTGTCGCTTTTGGGGAGTGTTGCGCACGTACACACACACACACACACACACACACTCAGATGTCCTCTCAGACCTGGGATCTGTCTTTACCTTATATCCGTCTCATCATCAGGAAGCCATCCTCTGCCAATGAGAAAACCAACCCATCCAAGCGGCACCGGGACAGGCTGAATGCTGAACTGGACCGCCTGGCCAGCCTGCTGCCATTCCACCCAGATGTCATCTCCAAGCTGGACAAGCTGTCAGTGCTCCGTCTTGCTGTTTCCTACCTCCGCGTCAAGAGTTTCTTCCAAGGTAAAGGAGGTACAAAAGGCGGCATTGTTGCAGTAGTGGTTTAGGTATTTTGCTTATGTGGAAGTGTGTGGCTTTGAGTTAGCTGGAAGCTCCTGAGTGGATGTGGGTCAGGCCAATAAATAGCTTTAAATTTTCTTCTTTGTTTTGTTTTGTTTTGTTTTTTTTGCATATGAACATAGAGGCCTCTGTTGTCCACTTCTGATTCAGTTACCTGGACATTATTGGAGCAAAGCGGAGGGTTGTGACCTATTCACTTTTACTATGCAAACACAGAAATAGTGGTAACAGAACTATAGGTAGTAATGTCTTCCTTTCAGCAGATGGAAAGAATGCATAGTGTTTTGCAACACTTTGACATGTAAATTGTAATTTCAAAGGCTTTAAATGTCAGAATACTGAGCTAAAAAAAAGTGTGTTGGAATAACCTGTGCACTCTTTCTGTCGGCCTCAGGAGTGAGATTCCCCAAGGCTCCGTAGCAAAAACGTAGATAAGAAGATCTGTGCATGTTGCCATTACACTTCAGATTACAGTGATTTACGATGTGAAAATGCTTTCTAGATACGAGGAACCGCAAATAACTATTATGACCTTTATCTCTTTTAAACGCATGTAATTAGAAGGCATTTTGAGTTTTCCCACCCTCCCACTGTCAACTGAATGCCTCCCGTCCTCTCCTCGTGTTCCTCCACGATTTGCTTCAAAAATTTATGCGCTGCTTTAGAAAGTATTTTGTTGCCAGTGGCCTTGGCAGCTGCCTTATCAACACAGCGGCTACTGGCACAGCTGGATGTGACAGGCCTAGAAACAAGAGGCACTTTTTTATTATTACAAAAAACGAGCACTCTTGCAAGGAGAAAAAGCATTAGTAGGATAAAAGGGAAAGGCAGGGCAGTGAAGAAGAAGCAGCAGCGGAGCTCCCGAGAGGTTCACTACCTAGCCTGCCCTCGGGGCTGAAAGAAAATTCTCACTGAAAGCTCTCTTCGAGGAGACGGCAGATGAATTTGTGAGGCTCTGGTGTCCTCAAAGTTTTGCAGCTAGTCTTTAACCTTCTCCTCCTCCTCCTGATCCTCCTCTGACGCTTAACCTCGATCATTTGTTGCCTTATTCAGCTTAGCCACCACACAAAGTTGGCAGGCAGGTGCTGAATGGAGTTATTAAAGGGGCATTTCCCAGATCAGGGCTCACGCAGAGATAAAGACCACAACCACCGCTTTAACGAAGAGTGAAGCCGAGGACTGTCGATGCCATCTGAGAGCTGCAAAGGGAAGGAGACGGTTCAGTTCAGTCATGTGTGGAGGCTGGTGCAAGTGTTGAAAGGTGTGCAGAAGCCGTTGGCTTGAGTGGCAACGCTGCAGGGTGAAAACTACGCTCACAAGGGGGAGTTTTCTTGAATATATCTGTGCAGGGTTTTTTTAAGCATTACAAAAAAGGTAAATGTGGAAAAGATCATTTAAGATCCTTTATTCCGAACTCTTTGAAGATGCGTTCACGCCAAGGCTTCTGTCTGTTTTCCCCACCTCTGCTGGGTGCCTTGTTATCAGTGGCAGTTGTGACCGGCTTATATGTCTTTTGATGCTCTGGTAATGAGATTAATTAGTGCGATTTGAGTTGGTATACATGTGGAATGTCGTGCCCTCCTTCATTTGATAAACTCGTTTGGGCTTTCCACTGATATTTACACATGGAGTGTTGATCAGAGCTTTTCCAGATAAATCTGGAGATGAACAAGTAAGTTTCCACATCCTCCCTGTGGTTTTCAGCGACCGTCATATTTGTCTGTTTCTTTTTTTCTTTCTTCATTTCAAAAGTGAGTCATTGAGACGAAAACACATTATGAAAGCATGAAACCAGCAACCTTAAGTTTCATTTGTTCTTATAACCACTTTTTCTGGGGGAAGCACAGACTTTTTAAGGTGCAGTTACTCTGTATTTCCACCGGAGGGACTGTGTGAAGCTGCTACTGAGCTGAGCTATGGCTGATATCCTTTTCAGTTTGTTCAGATACAGCAGTGGGTGGGAAATTTGACTACAGTTATACCATTTATCTTTGTAAAAGCATAAGTTTATCAACTTGATCTGAGACTATTCAGGTATGTCATGCAAGGTGTGCTGAAAGGTGCAGACAGGCAGGAGGAGAGGGAAACCGTGCAGCAGCAGGTGTTCTGGAAGCTCCCTGAGATTCTATGCTGGTTGTCTTTGTTGCGTGACAATTCGAAGGTGGAGCTCATTGAACAGTGTGTGGCCACGTAGTTCATGCAAATATACCCTAAGGGTGTGTGTGTGTGTGTGTGTGTGTGTGTGTGTGTGAGAATAAAAAGCTCGCCTGAATCATCATATTCCACTGGGATCAGAACTTCACTGGAAATTTAGATGATTTGTTTAAAGGCCCATGACTGAGATCACTACATGCACTATTTCATATGCATCTATAATAGAGGAAAAACTAGCAAATAAATAAATAAAGAGTGAAAGTATTTTGCATACATAAACAATTTCTATACTTTTTTTTTCTTTGTCTGCTTGTAGACAGATGCATGGCACAGGAACGTTTTCACAAGCGGGCCTAACAACCAAATGTTTTTACAGATAAGAAAATAAGGGACACTGTTAGAAATGTAACTTTAGAGTTGAAGCTACTGTCTAATGGAAACCACCACTGTGCAAGCATTTGCCCTTTAAAAATTATTTTTTTTAAGCAGGTTTGTTTTGTTGGTACTTTTACTGATTTATTTTACTCTCTTTGTGACCCCTTGTCTGTGAAAGGCACATTGTAAGTAAATATTACTTAATTGATTATTATAAACTTATAAAATGTACCCGTCTTCTGACATCCATGTGAAAACTGAAAACTGGTGGCCTAGTTTCATTTTCTTTGTTAAAGTTGAGTTCTGCTGCCACATTTTTCCCCGAGTCGAGACGGGACGCGGCAAAAAGTCATATTCTCCTCTTTCCATAAACCATTACTCTAGCAGTAAAGTTTGCCGAGCTAGTGAAAATGGCCCCAGAGGGGCAAAGCTCTCCTTTAAAAATAACAAAAATAATAAGAATAAATAAATTTTAAAAAAGGAAAGAAAGTCATCAGTTTGTAGCCTACGGCTGCGTGGAACTCTTTGTCCCATGTTTTTCATTTAAATTTGATTAAAGGCCAGAGTAGGCTTTTTTTCCTGCCTTTTTAGGCAGATGTCCAATCAGGTAGGTCCGCATGAACGTATGTGAGAGCTGACAGTCAGCAGTTGTAATTCTGCTCTTTTCTATGTTAGGTCTCTGCCCTAGCTGTAATTGCTGAGCTTGTTAAATATTTACCCTTAGGATTAACTATCTCTCCTCATTTGTCTTTCTGGCCCGATTGCCTGTATTTCTCCTCCGGTGCATATGTGTTTTACCCTGTTTGTGTGATTGTGTTTCTCATTATTTTAAAGTAGAATATTCTTGTTCTTTTTTTTTTTAATTTTAATAAGGTTGCTGCATTTTTTTCAGGGATTAGGTAATTAAAGGCAACTCTTAAAGGGAACATTCCCTTTTTGAGAGATGCTGGCAGCGGGTTGTATTTTTCTATATCAATGACATTAAAGGGATCCTGATAAAATAAAGCTGGATGAGGAGTCATCGCTTTGATTAATGGTGTTCAATAACTTTTGTTTTTCCTTTATTACTCTTCACCCCCACTTTCCTCTGAGAAGATATGAATTGGATCTGCCTTTAATGAGAGTGGAAAGTCAACAGAGCTAGAGATAATAATAAACTGGGCAGCATCTTCTTTGCTAATGCACATGCTGCCTCTCTAATAACTAGGGCTGAATGCGTTGCACTGTTATGGGTTTTATATCGGTTGATGTAATTCATAACAATGCACTAATACTAGCTGTTGGTACGACTTATATTTTAAAAATGTCAGGGATCATTATGCTCTGTTTGTGGTCTTTGTTTGCTTATAATGTGGTCACACGTTTGCAAGTTGGAGTGCAGCTTGTGGTTGAAATACTGTTGCAGCCACGTTCCACATCAGCGTGTCTCCGATCGAGCGGAACATTTTCAAACGTGAATTGTGTGAAGAAAAAAACTGTTTCAGTTGGTCCTGAAACTTCTCTTGGTGTTTTGTGCCTGCAAACAAGGCTCTAAGACCACCACACTTTCCCAGTAACCAAGAATAGACACCTGACTGTATCAGGAAGCGTTCTCCTAACCAGAGAACATGGCATTGAATAAATATGATCTTAAACCTTTTGCTACTGAACCTCTGTAAATAAACAGTTAATTATGCCACACTCGTTTCCTGCGTGCTATTATTTGCAGCCTTTTTCTGTACTCAGATCTACCACGTAGACTATCAAACCTATATTAAATCTGTATGGATAATGCAGATATGTATCAGTTGTTAGTTAGTTAGACAGTTCTTCTGTGGTGTGAACAGGACAAAAATGAACTTTTTGGCGCCAATATGTACTTTCGATGCAGCAGGGAAGTTGTTTGCACTTTAAAATATAATCACCGAATGATATCCAGTGTGCTTATAGGATTTGTGTGTGTGTTGTTTTGTTTTTAAATCCATCTGCAATCCTGCCAAGGATATATTGCTTCATGCCTTCGTGCCTCATGCCGGCAATCAACTTTATGAAAAACAACTAAAACTATCACAAAGTTTGGTAGAACAACAGTTATTTTAATAGTTTTTCTGCATCTTTCTTGGTACTTAAAGGAGTTACAACTACAAAATCTTTTTTTTAATCGAAAACATGATAAATACTGAATATAGATAGAGTCAGCAGAGTTAGAATGGATCCTTCTCTTTAATTCTAGAAATAAAAAAGCCTCTACACACAGTTCTCAGCAACCTGTAAAGCTAAATCATCTGATCTGAAAACTTAGCACTGTCTAGGAGTGCATGTCATAACACTCCCTAATGTTACCACCAAAAACAGATTTCAGTCCAAATATAAATACCTGCGGTGTAAATGTATCCACACTGCATTGAAGTATATTTAGAAATCTGTGTGCGTGTGTGTTTCTGGAAGTCCTTAATTAAAACCCAACCGTCCCTCATAGCTGTCGTCCGGTCGGGGTGTTGACAGCGTATGAGAACATACCCAGACAATGTAACGAGAGACTTCAGTGCAAGTCTACCAGTTTACGCCAAGTTGGGATGTGCCCACCATCCCGCTGGTATACTGAGTTTTGTTTACCAGCCATCAATGCGCAGATCTGCTAATAGCAGACAGGTTTATATATGCGTGTTGTCTGACTCTAAATGCTGGCTGAGCTATAATAAAAGAGGAAGAGAAAAAAAGACCACAGAACCCACAGACTCACGCCAGGCGCACACCATTTGTGACGTCAACCAGCAGACAGGAGACAGTTTTGTAACTCGCCGTGCAAATGAGGAAGGATGGAACAGCACAAAACAATCAGGTTCTTATTAGATCACCTCCTAATTTTGGAGAATTTCACGGACGTAAGCCCGGTCTTCATTGCTAATTGGGTTAATCCTTTTTATGTCAAGTCTGTATCAAATCCGGGTAATAAAAGTGCGGACCATTTGATTTCCCAAAGAGGGAAGTGCTGCTGCGTGATAGCCGTTTGTGAATGGAGTCTTTGCCCATGGGTGAAAATGTGTATCAGGTCACATTACAGATGGACTTTGTGTTTACTAAACTCGGAGTGACCCCACACTCTTTCCTTCCTTAATACTTTGCAACCCAAAGGCAGACAAGATGGCGAGGCAGAGTCCGAGACAAATCGGTGATCTGAGCAGACTGTAAATGAACTGAAAAGGTTTAGCAACAGAAAGGTCAGCATGTGGTCAGTTTATTGCGGTTTAGGAAACAAAAAGCTTTCTCCAAAAAAATTTCCGGTGTTCACAGCTGTTCCCTTTTTTAAACCAGGCTATTAGAAAGTATCAACAGCTTGTTCAATTTGTATTTGACCCATTTAGTCCAGCGCAGTACAGATCTATGGGTCTGTAGATGTTAGCATCCTAGACTCAACACACATATTTGTGCCTTAATCTGTCTATCCTGTCTAGACTATTCCTGTTTTTTAATTTCAAAAATGTTGCGGACTTGGCAGCTACAAACCTAAAGATTTGTGTAATCATCATCATCGCCTCTGTCAGTGCGCCCCAGGGTGGCTGTGGCTACAATGTAGCTTGCCATCACCAGTGTGTGAATGTGTGTGTGAATGGGTGGATGACTGGATATGTAAAGCGCTTTGGGGTCCTTAGGGACTAGTAAAGCGCTATATAAATACAGGCCATTTACCATTTACCATACAGAAAATATTTTTGAAAAGCCCCAGCAACTGTAACCTGTAATTGCGATGGAACATCTCTTAATAAACAAGGTTAACTGAGAACAGCTTAGGAACATAAGCGAGTATAAAAAGACATTACAGACAGGCTCAGTGTTTCAGAAGTAAAGGTGGGCTGGCGTTTTCACCCCTGTGGTGCTCAGATAGACTGATGTTTTTTTACATAAGATTGCAAAGATTTCATTATCGGTGGTACGTAATATCATTAAAAGATTCAGAGAGGCTAAATAAATCTCTGTACACAAGGGAGAAGGCCGAGAACCAATATTGAATGAAGTGATCCTTGGACAAGCATTAAAAACCGACACTTTTCTAATGTGGCAACCCCAGCACGAGCCTGGGAACAGTTCTGAAAACTAACAGTGTTTTTATAAATTCAAGTTAAAAGCATGTAGAAACAAAGAAAAGCCACTGTCTCGTCTGAGCCCAAGCTCAGTAACTTGCACCTTTGCGAAGCCTTCATCAATGCTAAACGATATATATAACAGTCTGGAGTAATATATGCAGGTTTCTTTTTCATGGAAGGCTTTGCTTATTTTAGCAAAACAATGCCAAACCACATTTTGTAGATACTACAACATCAGAATGTCACCCACATAAAAGATGTAAAAAGAAAAAAAGAAAAAGAAACAGCGGTTTTACTAGAGGCCTCAAATAGTTTGCTCTCAGCAGTAAGTCCCCTCAGGACGCGCAGAAAGTGCTAAATAGTAAAAAACCATCTCATCTGCTAGTCATTTCATTCAGTTTTTATTTACACTTTTACACACCATCCCAACTTTTTGGAAATGTTTTTATTTGTTTGGTTTAAAAAAAAGAAGAAGAAGATATTCCTGTCACTGAAACGCTGGTGTCTGTTAATGATTCAGCTGCTGGGCATTGTTATAAATTATACCCGTGAAATGTCAACATGAAGATGTTGAACACGTTAGCTTGAGGGCATATACACTGACTGGTTTTGCTGCTCAGCTCGATATTCATCTTGTATTTATCTATAGTTTTTGTGTGTGTGCGCGCGTGTGTTTTAAATAAACACTTCACTAGCTGGAACGGCAGGTCCTGTATAGTCAGAGAACCAAAAAAAGTGTATGGAGGTGTGGTCGTGCTCCTAAAATTCAAATAAATTATCTCCAATTAAACCCTCTATTAAACCCCTTTTATTTATTAATTCATTTATTTTGACTCTTGACTTCTTGAGTAGCTAAAGCAAGTCTTACGAGCTGATTTAAGATGCCATGTTTGCGTATATTTAAATGTTTAAGTGCATCAGAAGCAATAAAATGTTAGCGTGGACGTTAACATGAATCTGCCGTTCGTGCCAGTTAAATGTCACATGTCGCAACAAGCCTTAAGACGGATACAGACTGACTGCTCTGCTGATGTCAGCTGCATGAAATCTCCAGTTCATGCCGAGCTGCTGGATTCCAAGACTTTCTAAAAGTAGGAGCAAAAGTAGGAGAGTGAGAGGTGATGGTGTGAACGCCATGTTTCTGAAAGTGGACAAAAGCTTCCTTTGAGCGTTCGTGACACACAGTAACCAGAGCTCGAGCCAGCAGCTTCCATTCTCACGATTATTTTTTCTGGACAATTCATTAAAGCGTTTCATGCAGCTACTCATCGTTTTCCGATCAGCACACATCAGTACATCCTCAGAAGAGCTACTTGTGTGTATTGATTACGAGCATCCATGGAGATAATGGGTCAAAACATCTCCGTGTGTGCTGTTGAAGCCGACAAAATTTGCTCTTGTGCAAGATTATCATCTTCAAATGAGGGTACACATCCACCAGAGCCCCCACCCCTTCTTTTCTACCCATCCCTGTCTTTTTTCTTTGCCCAACATTTCTTTCTTTTTATCTCTGTCTTCTCCTCTTTCCCCCGTTGTTGTGTTCTGCCCTCCTGTAATTTTCTCTGACCTCTTTGGAAGAAATTCACCTCTCGTCTCCATTTTTGCTTCATGAGGAGTGCGTGATCGAGCTAAATGCCAGTGGTCAGGCTTTTTTCTTCTTCCTCTTTCCTTTGCATGCGATGTCTGTATACAAAGGTAGATGTATGGCCCCTTAATACATTTCCGGTGTAAATGTTAAGGTGTTCTCACTGTTATGAGCCTGTGCTCATGTTCTTATCATTCTTTCCATTTATTTTGGCATGCAAAAATCCAGCTGGTTTGATGGGGAAAGGGTTTGACAGAAGGATTTATACACAGTATAGTGACAAAGATACTTCTACTGACAGTCTTTGTTTTTTAATGTGAGCACTTTTACCCATGTAACTTTCCCTAGCACCCATTGGTAGAAAACTTGTAGATCAAAAAATCTAATCCAAGATAAGGAATTGCTCTGACTGACTGTTAGTGTTTTTTACTGTTTACTTTACAACATAAGAGATTACAGGGTGTCCGCTCCAACTTAAACTAGTCTGTTATTGTCCCAATCTTTGGACTAATTTTAACATTTTTTGCCATTAAGCTCACCATTAAAATCACACTAATCAAATAGTTTTAGGTGGGATAAGCACCTTAAGTGGGTGATACCATTTTTATTGCATAATCCAGGCAATTTGTAAAAGAAAAATTGCCCTGGATGCGTGCATATTTTTAGCTTTGAGTAGTTTTATGGCTAACATAGAGGTATTGTCTGCCCATTGAGTCTGTGTTCAGCAGCGCATTAGTTGCATGTCAGCTCTCTCTCCCACCCTCGTGCATGTGTTTCCCCCCCCTTTGCAGTAATCAGCCACACAATAGCTGTTAAATAGTGCGACTGGCCAGCCATGCTAATCCCTTGTATATGTCAAAAACCATGAATGGAAATGTCGCCGTACGCATTCAGCATCCTCACAGTTAACTCATTAGTTGCTTGAATCTAAAGCATGACACTGGCTTTGTCTCTGCTTGGCCTCTTGTGCCAGAGACACTGAACTCACTTGAGTGGAGTTGGAGTCTGTAGGCCTGGGGGGCCCCCCAAGAGTCCCCTGGGATCACTGAAGGCCATAAGTGAATTGCTCAAATCAATGCAGAATAGGAGCCCCGTTAGACGCCAACTGTAACAGCTAGTGGAGACCATTCAGCAATGGGAGGTGTAAGTGTGTGTGTGTGTGTGTGTGTGTGTGTGTGTGTGTGTGTGCGTGCCTGCATGCTGACTGACGGGTAGAGTGTGTGTTTCAGTTTGAGTGAGTGTGAATAGACAGTCAGGGCTCATGCAGAGGGAGCAGCAGCCTGTTGGCCCAACACTATTGTTTGAAGCTGTCTAGTGTAATCACTGTCACAACTACCGCTTAGTGCGATACGCAGCCTGAGCGAGGGTAGAGGGGGGCGGGTGGGCAAGGAGGGAGGCAGCAAGCAACCCAAAGCCCCTGGAGATTAAGATGATAATAATATTATGGGAGCACTTTAAGGAAGCAGCGCAGCTACAAACACGCTGACATAGCCCAGCTGGTGTTTTACATCGTTTACAATATTATTGCATGCCATTAGAAATGTTAACATGCTACTCTGAAGTCAATGGTATTTAAAGATTGCTGGTTGTGCAGTGAATCTACAGTAACAGTATGGTAACGCTGTTGGCAGACTTATTTCTCATTAAAAAGCGTTTTTTTCTTTGGGTTTGCACTGTGCCATTTATTTATTTATTGTTACAAGCAGGCATTTTTCATTTTTGGATTAGATTAAATATTTTTGAAATGCCAATTTATGCTAATTCTTTCACAAAACAAACAAATAGACAATGTTGATGTCCCTGCAAACATGGAATATGGCTTACAGGTTTACTACTTCCTAAAGCCACATGTTGAAAGCCCATTTGATAACTCATTAAGCTTTTTTTGTTTATTTGGTTTTTTCTTTTGTGGCATGCGAGCATTTCAACAGAACGTCTTCCTGTAAAAGTCTTGCATGTGTTTATTGTGGAATTACCGGATTTCAGAAACTAAATCGATTTTGCAACACTGCTGGTAGGGAACTAAGAAAAAAATAAAGAATTTCAATAAAAAAAAAAAAAAACACCCAGCACGCCCCTGCGGGCGGTTTATCCTTCAAGCTCGGGTCCTCTACCAGAGGCCTGGGAGCTTGAGGGTCCTGCGCAGTATCTTAGCTGTTCCCAGGACTGCGCTCTTCTGGACAGAGATCTCCGATGTTATTCCCGGGATCTGCTGGAGCCACTCGCCTAGCTTGGGAGTCACCGCACCTAGTGCTCCGATTACCACGGGGACCACCGTTACCTTCACCCTCCACATCCTCTCGAGCTCTTCTCTGAGCCCTTGGTATTTCTCCAGCTTCTCGTGTTCCTTCTTCCTGATATTGCTGTCATTCGGAACCGCTACATCGATCACTACGGCCGTCTTCTTCTGTTTGTCTACCACCACTATGTCCGGTTGGTTAGCCACCACCATTTTGTCCGTCTGTATCTGGAAGTCCCACAGGATCTTAGCTCGGTCATTCTCCACCACCCTTGGGGGCATCTCCCATTTTGACCTCGGGACTTCTAGGTTATACTCGGCACAGATGTTCCTGTACACTATGCCGGCCACTTGGTTATGGCGTTCCATGTATGCCTTGCCTGCTAGCATCTTGCACCCTGCTGTTATGTGCTGGATTATATATATATAATATATATATATATATATATATATATATATATATATATATATATATATATATATATATATATATATATATATATATATATTAATATATATATATATTAAGGCAGGAATCAAAGCATCCTGCTTTCATGGACTGACCACAGGGAGTGCCTGATGGCAAACTGAGAGACTCTTTACAGTTGCTAGTGAATGAGTGGTCAATGTTATGCCAAGAAAATCTGGTAATAAATATCAAAATAACACAATTAAGGTCAAATTCAACAAACACACATGTAGTCCACAGATGCGCCTAAATGCATCGTCATTACAGACTCCTGAACCTGGTAACGCTCTACAAGCACCAGAAGCAATGCGTTGAGGATTAAATGCAAAGGAGCCAAAGCATATGCTCGTTATAAGCAATATTAGTGATAACGATCGTGGCATGGCACGACTACCACGTGTACGACATGTCGTCAGGCTGTGTCTATGCTCTGGTCTCCCGAGCATACTGTACATCAGACTGTTTGTTTTGTCTGTCACCTCCATTTATCTTAATTGAAGCATGCTTCAGTGTGCAACAATGCCCAGACCCGGTCCCTGCTGTTGTTCCCTAATGTAAATCGATATGTTTCCATGCGGTTGGAAAGATCACTAACCAAAGGTGGCATCTGACCCGATACAGCTCGATACGCTAACTACCGTCAGCCAGATGAGGTCCCCTTTCATCAGCATGTGATATGGGAAAAACAGCAGCCTGAGTAAAAATAGAAAAAGAGTTCCTTGGATCATGTCATATAAAGTTAGGGTTATTTGGAGAAGCTTTCAGAGGGGGGAAGATTTTTTTTCAGAATTACATAGTGTGTTGCAGATTCAACCATACAAATTGAAATAATACTAAGCGAAAACATCTTCCTATAAAAGGCATATATTCCAGTGAGAAAGGGCATAGTAAGAGCTAATTAAAGAGGACAAGAGAATGTGATGCAAGAGGGTGTCTAAAAGGGTTTGTGTGTGTGTGTTTTTTTTTATTGGCTGGCAGGCCGTTGCTGCACTCTGCGCACCCAGAGCAGACTGAACTCTGAGTGAACTCCTGCTCTCTGCCGAATTATGATCGAATGAGTGAGCCTGACAAAATATTTTTAGTTTGGAGATAGACGCAAGCAGAGGGTACAGTGAGAGAGAACGAGGGTAATGGTAGGGCGCTTTATCTCTCACAGACACAAACACACACGTATGCGCACATGCATTCACTTGTACACGGCCAAAGCAAAAGAAAGACGAAGGGAAGCTGAACATCAGTTAACAGCTGCAGAATCGTCTGTGACTTGACAGCGTCCAGGCGCATTGTTAAAGGGGGAAGGCTCTGCAGGGGCAAATGTCTCACCAAGGCAGCCAGGTATTCAGTCAGTCAGGAAGATGAAAGTTTGTGTGTGTGTGTGTGTGTGTGTGTGTGTGTGTGTGTGTGTGTGTGTGTGTGTGTGTGTGTGTGTGGGAGGGAAGAAGCAACTGAGTGAGAGAGAGAGAGAGAGAGAGAGGCAGTTGCGTGACTTGTGCTTGGCTCAGCCCTCAAGCCCTCCGGGTGTTATTTGTTAGCCAGGAGAAAGGAAGGTATATCTTAAGTGTTCTACAGTAAACAGAGCTGTGACGGGGGCCCTAATGCTTACCGGGATTTATTTGGGATGTGCACATTTGTGTGCATGTGTGCGCAAACAAGACTATCAGCAGGGCAGGGAGTTTCATCTCGCATCCCCAGAGTGTTAACTGGACTTGACACGACATCGTAAAGTTATTCAGAAGAGCTAAAGTGGGGATTATAATGTAGCACGACCGCACATTTAACACAGACTTTGCAAAATCTTTAGCGAGATGCTGTTAAAGCAGGAAACTCAAACAAGTGTTTGCTTTATTTGTAACTGGGTTCACAGTAGTTAATTCCTCTGCAGAGCTTGAAACCAGGGCAGTTTTCCTGTTAAGGAAGCTGCTGGACGCACTGGGCCCCACTGGAGGTTTTCACTAACATCACTAGCAAACCAAAGGCCCACTGTGGGAGTTCATGGTGAAAGCTGTCTGGGGCTTTCTGGGCATTCTGAACTTTCCAGTGTCAACTGAAAATAAAGAAGAGAAAAGGAGAAAAGCATAAAAGATGTAATAACTGAATAATGAAGGGGAAGGATGCTATTTTTAACAGCTGCGTTGCAGTTTTATCTTGAGGGGAGTTGCTTTGGTTCACTCTGGTCTTTACACTATTTGATTTTTAAGGCAGGAATTTGAACCATTTCTTTAAGAAGGAGTCTACAAATACATGCCTGTGAATAAAAATATAAAAGCTACTCTTTTTCCCATCACTTAATGATTCTTTAACAGACATTTTTTTTAAAGCCTGTCAGTGTTAATGCTATATTAAAGGAGATTTAAATATTTTTAGTGAGGAGCTGGTACTCTCTTTAGTGTTTCATCTCCACTCCTTTCATCTCTTTAAAGTACGCTTCAGCTTCAGCTGACGCGTTGAATCCTTGCGGGTGTCAGATCTCTGCTACCAAAAACAAGCCTCCTTCAGCTTTTCTGAAGGTTTTTTTCACAAACTTCCTTTGTTTTTTACTACAGCTGCTTTCATTGTTTGCACTCTGGCCAGCTTCAGCTGACGCCGTCTTTTCACCTACGTGCTTGATACGACATACGTGTTTTCCTTCACTTTATACGACGTCCGTGTCAGTTTCTCTCCTTAAGCTAACATTTCAGCTCCTTTCAGTGATTAAAATCTAACTTTGTACTCAGCCTTGTAGTGCACATTTACTTCACAGCATCACTTGCACTTTAACTGAACCTTTCTCAGTATTTGTCTCTTGAGCGCCACTTTCCATTCAAGCTTCTGCAGTATTGAAATATTTGAGCAAGGAGCAAAACTGGGCTTTTCTACTTAAATAGGATCTTTTTATGTAATAAATACTTGGGCACGGCTGTTTCCCAAGTGGAGCCACAGGCAGCGAGGCTCTGGACCTTCCAGGGATAAGTGCAGGACTGATCTCATGACTTATTATTCATCAGGCACGGCGGCATGAGCTCTTAAAGACAGTACATGACAGTGAGCAAAGAGATCAAGTCAAATCAGGTGCATGAGCTCATCATGTATACCGCAGCAATGTAGGCGATTTACGCTGTGAAACTTGCGCACGGCGAATAGTTTCAACAGCATGAAAAAAAAAGAAGAGGAAGGAGAAAAAGAGCGAAAATGACAAAGTGATGGTGAAGAGAAGCGTTGGACTGTTTCTGTCCCTGAGGATTGTTTAAATTGGCATGTTGTGGAGAGAGCACTGTTAGAGTGGATTTAAACAGCTGCTGGCTTCACCCACAGCAACACACACACACAGACTGACACAGACACACACTCTCACACTGGGGCCCTCCCCTGCTCTAAGTTTGCGTGCGGAGCTGGGAAATTATCCATGCTAATGTGCCAGGGTTTGTTTTCATCATCAAATTGCAAACGTTTTAAATATGCATCACACACACAACACACATAAAACCTCCCCCCACACACAAATGTGGTCACATTTATCTAGCCGGAGCCCCGACGCTGTCTGATCTGTGTTTTCATACACTGTCATCTGTCAAATATAGAGCTGGAAGTGGCTTCCACTCATGTTTATTTTTCATACACCACTCCCATAATTTTTCAATCATATTTGATTTCTTACACAGGATTCTTTCGACTATAACGGAGCTCAGTGCTTTTCTTGGCTCCGTGTCTA
Organism: Copadichromis virginalis; assembly: GCF_057382275.1. Lineage (NCBI taxonomy): Eukaryota > Metazoa > Chordata > Actinopteri > Cichliformes > Cichlidae > Copadichromis > Copadichromis virginalis. The sequence goes on along the minus strand of NC_140626.1, from coordinate 10,738,141 downwards.
AATTAATACATGCAATGTGGAATCACAATTAGTGTGAGCGCTGGAAGATTAATGGGAAAAGTGAGTGGTGTGTTGGCATGTTTGTGTACTGTTAAAGCCACAATGCAGAGACTTCCCCTTTCAGATTCTCTGTTTGATGACTCTGCTTTATGAAACACATGCATATGTTTATGATATACTATAGAAAAGCTTAACACAAGATAAAGAGACAAGAAGAAAGACATCATCACCTCTGTTTGCTTTACAGCACCTAACACTCAAGAAGGCAAAATTGTGACAAATTAATGTGACTAAAAAAAAAGCCATTCTGATGTTTAACCCACTTTCTTGCTGTCAAAAGTCAGCCTGGCCCAGCACAGATTCTGACACCCAGAAGATGTTGATATGACAGCCCGCACCGAGGCTGAAAGCCCGAGTAAATATAGCACAAAAATCAAAGCTGAGTCACATCCACTCGTCGTCCGTAGCTGTCTGATACAAGTTCAGAGAAGCTCTTTTCACATACTTTTACTGTGGCAAACCAAAATATTGTAAAAAGTTTGGTTTTGCTTGGGGATAAAGTTAAATTTTGCTACCACTTAGAAATGATTGCCTCTCAAATCTTTACTGAGAAGCTGTGTTATATATAATCTTGGCTCAACGATATAGACAGCCCACTTAAGGATGAAGGGATGTGAAATGCTTTTTTTTGTGGCTAGGGTTGGTTAAGGTTATCGCTTTAAAAACAGCCAAATTATCACAGCAGAACTTTTTCATGTGTTTTTCCATTACACCCTACCAAATTATCCCTGTTTACCTTTAAAAACAGGGATGACTTTCTCCCCCCCACCTCTGCTGAAAACCACATGGCCATGATGCCCAATGTTCTGCGCATTCTTTTGCTCATTGAAATAAATGCTGTAAATGCAGTTTGGCCACGGGACAGGGGGAGAAAAGGGGATTGTCATAGCGATAATTCAGTTTCCATCTCTAGAGGGAGTGATAACAAAAAAACATCTTATTTGAAATTGAAGCGGGAATTCGTCCAAATCCTACCATGAGTAATATGAGGATAAACAACAGATCACTGGAGACTCCTTCCTTGTGACTCATGAGCAACAAGTTCTCAGAAAGAAGAGAAAGAAGGAAACAGTCTTCAGGGAGGAGGGGGGGTTGGGTGGTGGTGGTGGTGGTGGGGGGGGCACCATAATAACATCATTGTGGACGTTTGAAGTCGCATCGGGCCTGTTTCCCACATACAGTAAGTACAGGCTGTCTACATGTCTACTGGTCTCTCGCCACTCAAAGGCCACATTCATGGAGGCACTGCCGCCCTCACAGAGGGCAATTGGATCCACCAGATACCCTTCCCTTCTCACGCAATGTTGTGTAAACCCGGGGAAAATGACCTCAATATGTCCTAAACGAATTAAGGATGAAGATGCCGCGCCTGCTCACATGTCTTAGGCATGATAATGTGGTGATAGTTTTATAAATACCCGCTCTCATGCGCACACGCACACATAGATGCGCGCACACACACAAACATGCAGCAACAGCGAATACTGATTGTGTCTGTCAGTGTGTCGCACTTGAGTTGAAGCTGCTGTCGGATCTTTGAGCGGCTAACAGATCGCCCTTACCATCTGTTCATATGGGAATCTGTTGTCTTTCATGTTTGATCTTATCCAGATACACAGGTTTGCCTAGGAGACCAATTTGAATTACTGGCATGCAGATTAACCTGAGATAAACACTGATTATTTTATACAGGGATAGAAAAAAATGTAACCAAAACCATGTGTTACACCTAAAATTTCACTTTCACTGTTTCATTTCTTAATTTATAATTGTGTGTAGTTATATCCTAGACATGCGGGCAGGTGTTTTTTTTTGTTTTTGTCTTTGTTTTTACTCACGCTGAGCTTGTTAATCTCCCATTTAATCCTTCCTCTATTGTGGTGCCACCACACCTTGGCCTGGAGGCCTGGACAACCTCAGCCTGACTGCCTGCTGGTGTGGATTCAGCCTGCCTCTCTCGCACTTTTTCCCAGTAACTGAAGCTGCACACGCTTTCTTTTTTTCCCTTACTTGACTCCCTCACCTCTCCTGTTGCCCTGCACTTCTTCCCGCTTCCCAGTAAAGAGGAAAAATAGACAGAAGTCAGAATTATTTCATAGCTGCATAACCGGATGCATCTTACAAATAGGTCAACGCGTCACGCAAGACCCAGCGCTATGAGTGGTGTTCAAGAGAGGTCAGTGGGGGGTTGGAAACATATGAAAGGAGGTTTAAAATAAAAGGCGGAAAGGAGGGAAATTGTCGTGCATAATTCATTGGGCCATCGCAACACCAATTCTCCGTTCATCCATCACTGGACCACCATCTTTATTAAAATGTCAGATGGGTTAATTCATGTAGAAACAGGCTTGACCTAATTGGCAGACGTTACTGATGAGGTTGGCGCTGCTGTGGTAGACAATTAACTATGATTCAGGATTTCCAGAGAAATGACCTTAATCATTTGCTGAAAGTTTGCATCTGGTTGACTCTTCTGTTTATCCACTAACTCAACTCTTTTTTTGGTAACAGATCTTCATGGAGTTGTTTTGGAGCTGCATCCTCTCCGATTGGACTGACTTTTCATACCTGTTATATATTGGAACAACCTAGACATGAGAAATGTCCCACTTTTTACAGTACGATATGCTTTGCCGTCACTCTGTAGTAGTTGGTAAAAGTAGCTAGAACAGAAGATTACTGAGATTAGAGTCTGTCTGTACAGCTAATAGATTTTCTTGTAACAACTCCCATGTTTTTAGTCAGCAGCTGGATGGATAGCAGAGACAAAACACCTGCCAAAAGCCTTCAGGCTTGAGCCTTTACTTTTTGGCAAGCCTCCCCTCCCTGCTACTTCAAGTCTTTCCCCTTCTCATGCAACCTCTCCTGGCCAAATTCTCTGTCAATTTCCAGGCCATATTGAGACTGTATGGTGGCCTCCACTCCCTCACTGGTGATGTCATAACAAAAAACACAAACTGAGATTTGATGAGCTGGAAAATCTCATTCCAGCTTGTATAGAATTATTGTCCAGTCTGCATAGAGTATGTGTCAAAATGTCAGCTTTGATTATACAACTACAGCGCAGGTAATAATATTTGAACTCAACAAAGTTTGTGTGTGTTCACGCATGTCTATGCATTTACACTGCTGGGTGTGTGCTTATATGCGACAAATGGACGTTGCTGAGATCTTTAGGCAAATCTAAGACGATTGACCCGGTCCTAGCTTAGTAGGGCATGGCAGGGCTGTTGGGATTTGGATTTGGCACTCTGAATCTCTGTGTTTGGGCTTGTGCTAAATACCTTCTGTTGTAGTATAGTTTGTGTGTAGTTTGGTTTCTATTTTATCCTCTGAAATACAGGAAAAAAACTGCAACAGATTAAATATTTTAAAGGATTTTATATAAGCTAAGACCTGCCAGTTTTTAGTAAAGCAACCCAAATTTACTCTTAAGATAAAGAATGCAGTTACATAGTTTTTAAAAAATGAAAGTAGCCATTTATGGCTAACCTTTTCACTTAATGCTAATGTTAATGGATTTGACCTGCTCTCCCGAGTCACCATTATTTAAAACTTAAAGTTATAGTGCTGTCTGGTTAATTTCTGAAGTAAATTCATTCAAAACTTCAAAGTTTACATCATTTTTATAGTTCTCACTGTAAAGGTAGTTTCCTTGAAACAAAAAGCCAACAAGTAACAATATTTTCGACTAGCTAGCAAGCTAATATTAGCTAGCTAAGACATTTAGCAGAATAGATTAAATGGCTGCATATTGTCCAGTTCGGCAGAGATATATAAAGCTTAGCAATGGAATATGAAAAAATGACCTGAAGAAGTATTTTAGGAACTATTAAAAGTAATGAAATTTATATATGAGTACTGAAATGCTGAGTATCTTAAAAACATTTTTAGAATAATGCATTATTTTCTAAGCAAAGTGTTTTTCTACCTACTTAGACCTTGAAGAAATTAATTAGCTTGACTACTCATCACATTACCTTTGCATTACACTATTTACATGGCCTGAGGTGAATTTTCACTTAATTACCAGCTAAGAACATAAACCTGCAGCTACTCACTCGCATCCTAAACAGGACAGACAGAGATCTTTCTATTCTATATTCTGTTTACGTCTGAGCACAAAGAAAACAGGAAAGAGGAATTCACAGAAATTTATTGCATTATTGTGACCGCAGCTATTCTTTGTTAGAAATATAGGCCACGATGCCACAAGAGCAGCTGCTCATCAGTGCTTTTGTTACCTGTTGAAAATCAAGCTTTGACTTATTGGGTGTGGTCAACGCGTGCTCAGCTTTCAAGTCACTTCACTTCCGAGGTTCTCTGCTAGATTTGCGTTGCCATGTTGCCCTTGCAGATTTGTAAGTCGAAAGAGCTTTGTACGGATTTTGAAAGCATTGTAGAAGACCAGCAGTAATAATGACTTCTTTGTTTCTCTTTCATGCTGTCTGCTCAGAAGCACTAGCACTCACTTTCTCTGTGCACACTTTCCCCTCTGGCTCCCTGTCATTCCCAGTTACTCTGTATTCCTCCTTGGGCTATCCTGGTAGTACAGAGGTGATGAGAGGATGGAGAGGTGTTGGGAACAGGAGCGAGACAGAGACAGGAGCAGGGCAAACACAGATTGGCAAACGTAAATACGTCCTGATCAGGACAGGACAGTGTGCAATTCTGTTTTCTGGCATCTGAAAGAATGCAGTTCTTTCTGTGTGTGGTCATAATCAAGTTGGAAGTACACAGAAAGAGTTCACAGAGTAAGACTGAAAACTCATTCTGGTTTTGCTTCAGTGATCTTAACATGTAAATATAAAACTTTCACCTGCTCTAGCAGCCTGCAGCACTGATTCAAATGAGGTTTGAGGTTAAAAGGTAAAGGCAAAAATAGTGTGTCTTAAGTGTGCTCTAACCACACGAAGAGATCCTTTTTTAGCACAATATTACGTAACATGTATATCACTGTGTGAATAATCCACTGAATACGTGTTTTGCGTGCATGAAAATCTTTTGTTGTCTTCTCTTTTTTTGTTTCCATTTCATTCTAAAGAAAGCATAAAATTGTTGGCACCGATTGTAATCAGAGGTTTATTAGGGAAACCGGCTTTTGACTAGTGTTACGTTTCCACGCTGCATCCACAGGTTGTGTGTGTGTTGCCAGCGAGCGCAGGAATGCTTTGAGCGCGCACAGAGCCAAAAATAGACATGCTGATCCTTTAAAAGCAGAGCCCGTAACATGTTGTGGCTACAGGGAGCGAGATGCACACTGTCTCTTTAAGACAGGGCTCTTTGTGTAGCATAGTGTAGTATTTGCTGTGGTAGTGTGAGTATGCGTGCATAGACTCTGTGTGTGTGTGTGTGTGTGTGTGTGTGTGTGTGTGTGTGTGTGTGTGTGTGTGAGAGAGAGAGAGAATGTAAAGCTGACTGAGCAGGCGAAGGGGTTGCGTGACTACTGCAGACGAGGCTGCGACCTCAGAAGAGTGGTTATGAAAACGATCTGTCGAAGCAAGCAGAGAGAGAGAGAGAGAGGGAGTAGGAGTGAGCGAGTGAATGAAAAACGGAGGGAGTCAGTAAAGAGGGCAGAGAGAGAGAGAGAATAAGCGAGCAGGGCTGCAGAAATTAGTTAATTTGGACCCTGCACTATCACCGAGTGGCACTGAGGGCTGCCCCACATGCACATATTTATGGTATTGAATGCATACGCACATGCAGCAAACACACACTGTGCTGTGCTTATAGCGCTTAGAGCCAGGGGGTGATGCCACTAAAACCCAGTTCACACATGGGAGCAGATAGCATGCATGACAGAAGCAATAGAAAATACACCGAGATTTAAAAGAAAGCCAGAGAGATAAAGGAATGGGAGTATTTTGTCACTGAGACTGAGAGTGGGGGAAATAAGCAGGAGGGAGGTGGGGAGAGAAAGTCAGGTATCATATTCCTACTGTGGCATTGGTATGCTCTGAACATCCAGGAGAGATTCCTGAGGCTGACCAGATGGAAACAATCAGAGACCGACAGAGGACTGTAAGGACTACAGTATATACTGTCCAATTAAGATGGCTCAATTTGCATCCATTCTTTTTTCCCGTGCATTTATTGTAATGCTGGAATTTAGAAAATGTGATTCAGTGTCTGTTTCTAGCGTGTTGACATTTTGAAGTTTTGGAAACTCTCTGTTTTCTTAATCACTTAAGCGTTGCGGTGGGGGCTGGAGCAGCCATCAACATGTGAATATAAATTTTCCTGAAATAAAAATAAAGTGATGTAATGTCCCTGTTTGTTGAAATCTTTCCACAATCTGACTGTGTTAGGATCAGCGAGTGTTTGGGCTCATTCCTTGGCGAGCAGCAGAGCGGTAAACCTGGAACCATGTAATCAAAGAAACATGTAAGCTTTTAATTTTCTTTGTTGCAGGAGACGTTTGCTGACCAAGCTTTAACCAAAACAAGTAGACGTAAATGTTCCTCCGAATGTTTGTGCATCTGTAAGAAGTTTTTGGCTTCCTTCATTACCCTCATAAATGTTTTAGAAAGTAAACAAAAAAAAATCAAGGCATGGATAGTTTGTCAAATGTTTCTTTTAGTAGAAGGTTAAATATCACCAGGAGCATACACAGATGTGGCAAAAGATGAGAAGAAAAACAAGAGCGGGCAAAATATATCGGTGTTTGGTGCAGATAGCGTGTGAACAGTAATGCTCGCCTTCAAAGAGCACATTGTATCCGAGTATGAGTCGCTCAAGGGACAGCAGCATGACGGAGGGAGGGAGGGCATACCAGGACAAGGGGCTGAGAGGAGAACGAGGGGCGAGGAGGAGGCTGAATGAGTCTGAGTCATGACAATTGTGATCTTTGTTTTGTACGAGGTTGCCAACTCTCACGCTTTTGGCTCAGTCCCATCAGACCATGCAGGTCTTACATCAAGGAAAGTGTAATTATAAAAACAAAGGTGAGCTGTGGAAAAACACTTGAGAGATTTATTTTCGTGCCACTTCAACGTCGGTGTATTAGTGATTGTGGTTTCATATTTTTTAGTAAAAAAAAACTAAAGCTGTGGGAAAAAAAATCCTAGAATCAAGTGTAGAAAATACCCTTTATTAATGAGGAAGGAGAGTGAACTGAATATCTCACTGCTTAAATTATTACATTTTTATTGTTATCATACTTTCATCAAAGGGCAGGCTTATGTATTTTAATTGATGTGGTTAAATTGCCTGCAAATAACAAGCAATAGCAGGATTAATTGAAAGTAGGAGAAAGTAATACCTTCCTTAAAAATACTTAAACATTGGTGCTCATAGATGGTGGGGATTGAAAGCTCATTCCTACAAAATGGGTTAGTCACGGGGAGCAAAGGGTCAAAGGGTCATCTGATGTAGCGATACAGAGTTTGGAATTTGTCTTTGGTTGGCTCATGCAGTTTCACACACGTGCACATTGATAGGTCGAGAAGAATTCAGGCAGGTTTTCTTCTGCATATTAACATCACTCTTCTGCTTAGAGACATGAAAGAAGGGTGGATGAGAGCGCCTCGGCCTTTTCAATTATAAATGCTTTAGAGTTCAGCTGCAGCGCTTTATACATGTTTTAAAATCTCAAATCTGCTGTCTGTGATGTTTCTATGGCTCTATCAGGAAAATCTTTAAATGACTTCTGCTGTAACTGGAACTGCTCTCAAACTAACATGAAGTTTATCTCCACTCATAGCATCAGCCATTTTCCACATGAGTGAAGAACCGTGTGTGTGTGTGTGATATGCTTTCCCTGCTGGTGCAGCATGACTGTTTTACCCTCCTCTTCAGGGTCAATATTTACAGTTCATCTTCTTCTACAAAATCACTCTGTCACAGCGCTTTACCATCTCTCTCTCTCTCTGTGCATCCATCCCTCCCCCCCTCTCTCCCCCTGCTGCCTGTCACATTTGCTGTATGTCTCAATGGCTGAGCGTGATCAAGGCCAATTATAGCTTGTTTTGAGCGTGCGGGGCATCTTGTGGAAGCAATACATTACTGGCAACTCACTCGTGCCGCTGCCCCCGTTCCTCTTGCATGTACAGCATGTAGTAATTCTTCACACAGCTCCTGCATGCAGCTGGAACGTGGCTAAATGCAAATTCACTGGCGTGCGGTTTGTTTTGTACGTACTGTAGGGGCATTCCTCTGTTGTCCCAGGGCTTACAAGACGATATTCAGTACTTCGCTTACTCTTTGCTCAAGGTGATTCCCCAGCTTTGTGTCTTTAAAAACATTAAGTAGATTACCAGACCTGGGATAGGTCCAAAGTAAAACAGTGCAGCTTGTAACTTTTAACTTTCACAGAAGAAAAATAATAAAGCCTTTCCTTCTGTACATATAGCAGAAATGATGATATTACCGTAGCTAAAACAGTTGTTTCAACTGCTCACTCGCTACATTTAACTGTATTGGTACCATTTGTGCTTTGAGGCTCATCTGCTCTCATGGATGCTTTGTGTTTTGCAGCAGGCTACAATGTGGATGTATTTTAATCAAATTATAATTTGTCTTCTTCTGAACTTGTTGAAGCTCTCTACAGCCTTTCCAAGTATTCTTTTAAACAGCAGCAGCAGTCCCTCATGGAAGGAAAAAAAAAGAGAAGGAAAATATGTTGTTTTTGGGTTTTTTAAACATAGTGTATTTTTTTTGTTCAAATGTGAAACTTTTTAAGAAGAATGACTGCTAAAATTAATCAAGGCTGAAGGAAGGGAGGAATCTGGCTTCTTGTTTATTCCCCAAAATGACTCATACTTGCCTTGCATTTTTGTGATCCAGTGATACAGATCTATCAGCGTTACAGCGCATAGATCTCCAGAACTCAGTGCAGATGCTGAGGGGGAAAAAAACTCCTACTTTCTATTGTTGTATGTCCGTTTCAGTAAAAGCGTTGGCTGAGGCGGGAGGTAGGAAGGAGGTGTCGACACACACCAACACAATGGTATGGTTTCCCTATGCTTCTCCACAGGATGCTGTCTAGATCCACACACAGACAAACTCAGAACAATGGATCGACACATGGTGCTTTCATTTTATTTACTGCTGCTGACTCTTCTTCTGTTTAAAAAAAAAAAAAACAGATGTCATTTATAGTCTCACATCACCTGCTGCCCCAGCTTTCAAGCTTGTCTATAAAGACAAAACAAATAAGGAATGTTAGATTTTTCTAAGATTATTGTCAGTATAGAAAGAAATGCTGATCTTGGTGTTTAAAATACTGGCGAATGTGAGCTGTATTGGTGTATAATTACAAAGCAGAAAAAAAGGAAAAAGACAACCCTCTGTCTGGCTTCCTTCCACCCTGATGTGTTAGCTATTACATGAAAATGACCCAACATACAGACCTCAAAGAAGCAGCCACATGTTTCCTATCAGTCATTAAGTACACATTCCAGTTCTGTTCAGCCGCCTCCCATCATCAGGGATCATCACCTCATCATCAGGATTGGTTCCAGTTCATTTTGTTGCATTGTCACTTTCTGTTCCCTCTGCTGTCTAGTCCAACTTGTTAACGGATTCCTCCTGTTATTCAGTGACTCCAGGAGTAAGACGTTGTGTATCCCTGCTCCAGTGTTCAGTCTATTTAAGGTCTTGACGTATGTCAGGAAAAACTCAGTGGCATGTTGCTGAGGTAATAATATTTGACCGCTTTCCCTCTAAAATGTGCATGTAGTCTTTTGGGAAGAGTAACAGGGAGCAGGTAGATGGATGTGGTAGGACTCTACAGTGAATAAAATGACCTCTCTCCCATTGCGTGCCATGGTTTGTTTTCACTACAGGCCACATGTTTGAACATTGCATAACTTCTGAGATGTGGTTTGTAAGTCGTGGATTATTTTGGGTATAGAGGTGTGTGTGCTTTGACAGACACCTTACTGAAAACTTTAGCCTACTTCTTCTAATCAAGATAACCTTTTGAATTTAAAGATCCTGCATCCTAATGCATGTAGTTCTTAGAAATGCTGAATACACCATTTAAAATGACTGATTACTGAGTGGTTGATGTAGGAAAAAGTAATTTTCCAGGCATTCACGTGCTTAATCTCTTTTACTGCCCGCATTCATTCCACAGATGGCTGGTTGTCTCTCGTTGTCCTAACGGTGGGAGTTTTAGCCCAATTAAAGGCTAATTAAAGGCTCAGCCCATTAAAACAAGGAAGTCTTTGTAGTGCTGTTTGCACAGGTGGTGTGCATCACCGTGTTGTAATAGTGTCAGGTTAACACATCAAGGCTGCACACATGGACACACATTCGTGCTTGTGCAGGATATACGCTTTCAATAGCATCATTTTCTTAATCGTATTAATTTCCAGGCAGAGGCTGACTTATGGTGTCTGTTTAACAAATCAATCAAAGAGATTGAAGCCTCAGCAACACTTGTGGTATGAAGAGCAGCTTCATTACTTGACCAACGTGTTTCGCTTTGTGGTCTTCAGATCAGTTAAACCTTAATTTCAGACTTTTGTTGAGGAAAAACAACTCGAAATACGACCAAGTTTTAACAATATTTTTTAGATATACCTCCACCAGAACGTGGTATATAAATTTTTTGATGACATGGGCTTCTTATGTCAACTAGTCAGCTATTTTACTGCTATTCAGCTGTTGCAGTCACATGACCAACGACTACATAACGAGAATTTGTCCCCCATTTTGAACATGTGACGATGTATGGTCAAATGACTAAGGCTGCTGTCACGCAGACCTAGAGACCTGTCGATGACTTTCTGCCAAACTCTGGTTGCGAGGGAGAAATTTGCATTCTCCGACTGGTTGGTGGGTTCCTGGCAGTCGCTAGGTTAAATTGGTCACAAAGAGGTAAGCAGTGCTGCAACAAAATAGTTTCTTGCAATTGCTTTGGCCACCAGCAGATTACCACAGTAACCCATAGTTTGCATGTGAGATGCCAACTCGTCTGTAAAAGTTCACCAGCTACTCTTTGAGCGACAGTGTGATGCACACCAGAAACTGAGAATGTCTGCCTTCAAAGTAAATGTTACACCTTTGAAATCTATTAGCTGCAGTGCTGAGGCACAACTTTTACTTTGAAGGTAAATTATTTCCGGTTTTGTTGCAGTTTTTCAAATTGCTTCTTGTCTCATAGCTAGTGAGTGCATGCAAACAATCCGCCGTCTTCTGTACAAACTACAGGACCATAGATCTTCTAGCGACCAAAGAAGTCACATTTTTTGGTGTAGAACCCTCTTTGCAGCCAGTTTTACCAGCAACAACTCAACAACTGGTTGGGGAATACATTTTCCCTAGAAACAGAGGTTGCCAGACGATCACCCACCAATCTGTTTGACTTAGCCCTAGCTGAACCTCATAAACATTAAACTTAATAAAATAAAATATAAGAATGTCTAATTTAACAAGTGGAAAACAGTATTTCAAAGCTTCCAAAATAGTTGCCATGTTTGTCGAGATCTCATATTATCTCGTTACTGTCTAGCAAGTGCTCGATATAGCTCATCAATTATACAGTGAGTTCCTCTCAATGTGAGGTGCTTGTGTCCAGAACACAGAACAACTAATCGTCCTGCAAGTCGTAGAGTTGCTGGTGGTTTCTCTGCAGCACAGTTTGTAAAGATCTCTTCACAGTGCTGGTCACCTTGATGCCAGCGGATCCCCAGTTTGGAAATTACAGCCGTACTCATCGGCCACATAAATGCACGGGAGCATTTGTACTAACAACTCACCGTCCACTGGGATTCATATTTCAGCACTTTCCAATTTGAAATCCAATTTCTCCAGTAAATGTTTCAATACTCAAAGCAAAAAGCAGCCTTTGTTTATCTGGACGTCTGCAGTATGCCACTCGAAATCAAAAGCCTTCACTGAAAATAGTCTGGAGGTGGAGAACCAACCATTTCTCAGCAATGACATGTTTTGGTGTAGTCTACCATAATAGGCTGCACTCTCACCCTCAAACACACAACCACCACTAAAACACAGCCTCACACGCATAGAAACAGTTCAAACAAGTTTTTCTTGTCAGTCCTCTGATCTGTTGTGGACTGACCACCCACACTGCAACCAGAGCTTCCTCTACATGTGAGACTCATCAGCTTTACTGTTCTTTAACCCATGAAACCGCATTAGTCTTCAGGTGTTTCTGCCGTGGCTAAATCATAAGCACATTGAAGATCAGCTCAGTGATATTCTTTGCAAAGGATCGTTGCTCTCATTTTTATAAGATAAGTATCATTCTGTTTCCACAAGTGCTGTTGAGACCGTACGGGGGGGATATGCACTGATGCGCACGGATCCACTGATGAGGTTAACCAGATGCAGACTGTAATAGAGATAAAAGGTCTCATTTGGTCACGGAAGGACCAGCTTGGGGATGACAGGTGAATAAATGGATGAAGTCCATTAACCCTCCCCACGGCACCAGCTCAAGCCTTACACCTAACTGTTACGCTGGTCCGTGTTACCGTTCCTCCTGAGTAGGTATGTGTGTTCGCAGTTTGCGTGGGGAGGCGTGGGTTCGCTTGGTAGTCCCGCCCTGCCGCACGCAATGCCTGGGAATCCGTGCTGGTTGAGGATTTACTGAAAATGCTTTAGGGAATCCCAGCCCTTTCCCTCTCACATAGACACATACATATTCATATGCACAAAAACACACACTCACACACACACTCTGCTGACGTAGTTGACACTGATCAGGTATTCATGAGGATGGCACTCCTACACACGCACATTTTGCTTAGTTACAAAACAAAATAAATAGATACAGCGCCGCACAGACTCTCCCCAGATCCCACGAGGATGCGAGGTGTCTTTCCAAACAATGATCAGATAAGATCAGTCACACACACACACACACACACACACACACACACACACACACACACACACACACACACACACACACACACACACACTCTTCACCTGGAGCTAGCCATCAGAAGCAACATTTTTCTGCCTCTTTTCTTCCTTCCGTTGTTGGCGTATCTTTCTTTTTATTTCAAGAGCACTGAAGCTGATGTTGCTGTGTGATCATGTGCCAAATTAAAAGTAACAAAAGTAGTACACAGAAAATGCCTTTAGCATAACAGTTTACGTTCCAGTTGGCAGATTATCAATCAGCTTCTCTGGCTCTGGGTCAAGAAAATGGGAACTGGAGATACAGAAAGGCCGCCATGGCTTCTTTAACTGTAGCTGTGTTTTAATCCAGCCGTCTTCTAAGTACATGTTTGACATGTGAGGGAAAGGACCTTTAAAAGAATTAGCTACAGCAATTGTGGTTTCTGTTTTTAAAGTTTCTATTTCAAAAAGAAGTTCAAGAGCAGAGAAAATGTTTACAATAACTGGATTTTGGAAAGCAGTGTGCACGATTCTTGTCTTGATGCAGTGTTTTAGTAGTCTTACTTTAAAGAGGGGATGTATCAGTAAATATTTCTGCTGATTAAAAAATAAAATCAGATCTGATCCTCAGACTAATTTCCTGAAAATGGCCTAAACAAGGTGGTTCCAGTTTCATATATTTATTTTACATAATCTGTCCCTCCGTGCTGTCTTGACCTTTCGCTGCCTCGGTGATTCACTGCCGATGATCAAAGGTGAGCTTCTCTGTTGTGGCACAGTGACACTAAATGTTTGGACAGGGAGAAGCTGTGAGCATCGAGGACAGAGAGGAGGAGACAGAGGCAGGAAGGGAGAGGTGATGTCAGACGCTGAAGTGTTGAAACCGAGGGAGAGGGGTCACCGCATCCTCATCCTGCGTTTGCTGTTAGCTTTTGAGAATCTCTGACTTGTAGATCTTAGACGTATTTTACATGTGCATCAGAAAAAATTAAAATTGAGCATTCACATCCACACGTGATGGTTGGATGCTATAGATCAGTTTCCACAGCTGCTGACAGATGCTGTGGAAATGGTGTTTGGCATCTAGTTAGTAGCTACATAATAAATCAAAATAATTTGAGGGGTGCTGTGTATAGTTTTGTTTTCTTTTTTTTCTTTCTTTTTTTTAAGGATAACTGCACAGTTGATGTCAAACTATGCTTCATATGTTAGCCATCTGGTTGCACGTGAACCTAAGCCAGGCTGGATTGGGTTTAATGCAGACCCCAGGCCCGCTCCTCTAAGACCAACTAAGTATCACAATGAAACTTGAAGCATGTTTGAGACACATCTGGAGCTCTCTCTGACTCTCCTTCACAGTACGGCGGAGCCACAGAGGATTTCTCCTTCCTTCTAACACACACACTTTTTCATGTTTTATTGTCCGATGGGAAAAAGACTTTGAATCTCATTCTCTGTTCTTTTTTATGATAGTTCCCATCCTGGATTCTCTTTATCTTTCCCTCCCTCTCTTTTTTTATCTTGCAAAGGAATTCCATTCTTTTATTATTACCCTCCTCCCGTGTCTTTCTTAGCTTGGAATGTGAGTTGGTGCTGGTGTCGCAGCACTATATTCGGCCACCCTTTAGGGTAAATTCAGTTGTTCTTCCGCAAACAAGACAGTCATGAGGATTAGCCCACAGACTGTCAGGAAGCTTTCTTTTATCAGTTTTAAAAGTACATGTACTTTAACAGGAAACAGCGTCCGGTTTTACATATACTTCACAAAACGTTAATGGTTTTCTTCCAGCGTGAGAGAAAGTGAACTTTCCATTTATTTAAAGGCTCCATCATTATGTGCATCATTCTTCCGGCTCCCAGTGATAGACGTCAAACGGCACCGTGCAGTGTAAAATTTGGTCTGAAACTCGATGTGTCTGTGCTTGGATGGACAGATTATAGCAGGCTATTTAAAGATGAGAGGCCACAGTGGAAACAAAGAGTGAATGACAAGACCACACACTGATCTGAGAATAGACTTCTACAGAGCTCTCTCTCCCAGTCTATTTGTGCAAAAGATTTCATATAGATCGCTATGGTGCTCCTGTGTGCGTTTATGCAAACTCAAGCACGCATGGGTGTGATTTGTCACTGATAATTCGGAGCAGGATGCTGAAACTTCTGCTATCTCGAGATGTCTTTCTCCAGAGACTGTGATATCATCAGTCTTATTTAAATATCACTACTGTGAACACATTGAAAAGCCCTCCGTCTAAAGTTACTTGCCAGGTGTCCGCTTGGCTCGGCCTAACTACTGCAGACAGATACAAAGGTTTCTTTCCAGCCCTAAATGGGCTCGCGGTGGCGCGAATAATCACTGGTGTCGGTGAGGAAATGGATTGGCTGACCACAGAGCTCCTCCTGCCCACAGTGTGGACTCTTCTCTTCTCTTCTCTTCTCTTCTCTTCTCTTCTCTTCTCTTCTCTTCTCTTCTCTTCTCTTCTCTTCAGTCACAGCGATGAATAACTATAACCTGTGATGGCACTGAAAGGGAGCCTAGGGGTGGGGGCGATGGGTGGGTTCTCATCCTCCCTCTCTCCTCTCTCCTCCATCCCTTTTGACATGGAAAGCGTGTAAACTTGGCAGGGCCAAATTTGTTGATTGCGGGCTACTGATGTGACCCATCTGGGGTTGAAACATTGCATTAGGTCTTCGCACGCTATTCCTCGCCACTCCCTCGACTCAGCAGTTCCCCCACCCCACCCCCCCACTCTTCTGTCACATGAGAAACAGTTGCGGCACTGTTGTTGGGTGAGGAGGATGTGGGTGTTTGGTGTGTTTATTTTGTGTGTGTGTGTGTGTGTGCACGTGTGTCTGGGTTTAACGGGAGACTTGCCTACTGAATGGACAGTGGTTCAAACCCAGCAGCAGCAGCTGTGCGCTGAAGTGTCTTCGAGCAAGACCATATCCCCAAACGGCTAAAAATGTAACACACTTGCTCGAAGTGTGTTGACGTGCGAGTAGGTGTGTGTGCATTATTAAGTGTAAGTGCATCTGCATATTTTCTCTGACACTGATTTCGATCCCAGGACACTGAAAAACCTGACCGATTTAAAAATGACACATAATTTAAGGAAGATTAAAGCACCGAGCTGACATAGGGAGTTGCTACATCAAATATTCACAATGAGATGAATAAAAGAGCAGAAAGCGCAGTAAATCTTTGTTCAGCAGAGAGGAGATGAGGATCTGCATTGACTTGCGTGGGCCGCTCGCAGTGACGGCCGTGTTTTTGAGCTGCTAATACTTTCCCTAATCAGAAATGCTCCTCTTATTGTGGAGACATCCTGAAGCTATTGCACAGGAATTTCTGTGGTCCTGCTCATAAATCAGCTGAAAAGTCAAGCAGAAAACACAGGAGGACTGGCCTGCAGTGTGACGCTCAGTCCAGCACAGCATGGCCCTGCATGGAATACTCTGGAAACACATGTTCGTCACTTTCACCATGTTTGATGTGTCTTGCTGCATTTTCTCTGATGTAGATTGTATACGTGCTTTCATATATGCAGAGTTAACTTCAAGCAACAAGCTAAAAAAACAAATTCTGGAGCCTAACAAGTGATTTCCAAGGTTTAAAATGATTTTAGTCAAGTTTACATAGAAGCTGTCAATGGACAAAGCAGCTGCTTCAGTTTCTGGGTCAGGGTTTCAAACTACAACACTTCAGCCTGTTTTTAAGGAGAACTTTATCTCATGAATGCTGCCATGTCACATCTGAAGCAGCACAGCAGTTAGATTTGATTAGATAAAACTCTGATGATGTCTGTGAGGAAACAGGGTTGCAACATCAGAGAGTAAAGGTGATAAGACGAAAAGAGAAGAAACTTGGAGTTTGCTGTCTGCGAGCAGAGCGTTTGTAGATGAGATTTAAAGCACCGTGAGGTGAATGCTATAAAATAAGAAATGGCTTGAAAGCAGCCAGATCTGCAGCCTTAGATGGGCAGATTGTGGGCGTGGGTCTGGCAGTGTTACCCGCAGGTCTCAGCTGCAGGACACCACCAAAGGGCCGATGTGGAAGTTTATATGTTGCCGAACCTAAAAGGCGGTTTTAATGACACGGGTGTAATGTGAGGTTCATTAGTGCAGAGGCGATAATTGCAAGGGTTGTTTAAGGAGTGTGCCACACATCAGGTCCCGATGTTCAGCATTTCAGCAAGGATTCCCGGCAAGTTTTTAGCCTTTCTCCAGAATTCTCTGACTTCTTCCAAATATAAAACCTCCAAAAGTCACTTCAGGACTCTGTACCCGACCATTGTTGGTTTAAAAAAGAAAAAGAGTTTGACAGATGCATGTTTGTTTGATTACATTTCAATCTGCAGCTTGAAAACAAATATCAGATGCACATGATCTCATCTCGCATTTTCATTCAAAGGATGTCTTTATAAGTAACATAAATCTCAACAAACTGAATTATGTAATGAATGAATCTTGCCTACTATTCCCATAAATCAAATTAGCTAGCAATATTTTCTCTGAAAAGTTTTTCCACATTTATTTTGCCTCAGATTTACAGAGCTGCTCTTTACCATGTGCAGATTTCTTTATAGGCCAGGAGCACAAAAGCATGATTTAGGATCCAGATAAATCTATAGCTTAGCCCGAGCCTAGGTCAAATTTTAACCAAGGTGATCATTGTGCAATAATAACTCATTAAAAAGAATTATCCCCAATATCTGTTTGTACTTTCTTGCTTTTCAGCATCAGTTTAAATGCAATATTTCCATTTGTGTTAGCCAAAATCAAAGATGACGTACATTAGCACACAAGATTGATATCCCAGTTTTAAGTTCCAGTCAAACACACTTAAGACTTAATATATTTTGCACATTGAAGGCAGTGAAATATGCAGTTTCTCTCTCTGTGTGTGTGACTCTGGGCCGCAGAGGCTTTTGGGTCAGTGGATAGAGACACTGGATTCTGTCTGCTGACCCTGCTGCGCCCTACTGTACTCTGCTTGGCTGTCTAAAACAATCTCTCTTTCTCCCTGATTCAGATACGCACACAAGCATGCGCACACGCACGCGCGTGCGCTCGTCACCGCTTCCGACCTTGCTTCCGTGAGAAGCAGGCTCTTATTTTAGTGGACAAGGAGGATTTTACCACATGGTGATGAGATCATTACCAAGCTAAAACATACATACACAAACAACTGCTGTGTCATATGCACGAACACTTGCGAAAAAAATGAATCCTGGCCTGTAATGACTCACAAAGCCACACACACGCAAGGTCATTGTGCTGTAATTTTTTTTAAAGACTCATTTGCTTACTGCTTAAAGTAGCTCTAGTCCGCGCTGTGGCAAGAGCTAAAAAGCTGTGTTACACAGGTGCCATCAGCCCAGTGGCTTCAGCCCTGTGATCGAGTTCACAGGCACTTGGAGTATCTGCTTTTTCTGTTTTTAAACCTGCTAAGCTTGTTCAGGTCATCAGCACAATAAAACGTTTTATATGTTGGCAGGAGGCTTGTTTTACTGTAACTACAGCTTTGCTTTCTACACGCAGGAATTCAGTACAGCTACCCATGCATTTTTTTGTCTTGTTCAGTTAATGTCTAGTAAACAGTTGAGACTTCCTGAGCTGCAGGTCTTATGTTGAAATGGAGTGGGGGTTTCTTCTTCTTTTTATTAGAAAGGACGCTCTTTTATAAGGTGCCTGGTCTCCCCAAAGAAAGTCTCCTACAGTTACTATATGCTCATATAGTCATGCCATATGCAAGTGTTATCTTGCTAAATGCTAAGATAGCAGTAGTGACATCCCTATGATATCACCATGGGTCATTTCCCCAGACTTGACAAAGACCTGCTGTCATGCAACTGTTTTCACAAGACTCACATTAAAGGGTAAGGTGGAGCAGGTGGAGTGCCCCTTAAAATAAAAAGGTATGTCCTCCAACTTTTTGGTGTGCTGCCTTCTAGCACACCAACCTTCACACAGGTTGGTGTGCTGCATTTTGCAGCTTTGCACATTCAGTCACAAAAATAGTCTTCCTATTTAGAGCAACAGCCTGTTTAGAGAGGCCAGACAAGTCCGTGTTTGTTTACACCCTGCAAATCTCATCAGTTGGTCGGGAATTCAACATAACACACACAAACATATATAAACTCGTATTAGCACACTAACACCAGATGCCAGGAAACAAAGTGGTGACTAGGTGGCATCTGCAGCGAGTCCTGCCATCCGTGACTTGCCCCCGACTTTACCTCTTTCAGCAAGCTTGCGTGATCCCACCATCACTCCCCTTTAAGCCCTCCTCATCTCACTACCCGACTCCATATCCAGTCTCTCTCACACACACACACACACACACAGTAGCATATTGCCTGCTGGGCGACGACACAGGGGGAATACGTCCTCCCTCGCTGTGCCAAATGAAGTGATAGGAGCAAACACTTATAAAGAGGCTTGGATTGGAGCGTAGTTGTGACGTGCAAGTGGGCATGGATGGGAAAATGTGAAGTGTACAGTCACGATATGTCCAGACGTGACAGCAGCTATCATATTTCCACCTGCCCTTCCCCTGAGGGATTATAACTACAGCAACTTCCCAGTTTTCTATAATAAAAAAAAGCTCATTCTTCACATGGTGGACACAAAATAGTCTCTCAAAACAAGCTTTATAAAAGTCATCCCAAAGGGCTCTTTGGGATATTTTGCCACTTGAGCTTTTCTAAAAGAGCAAGTTGTTACATGTGGAGGCAGCTTAAAATGAATAGATGCTTGCCATCGTCTTATTGGAGAACAGCCATGTAAAAACATTTTGCCTCATTTGCAGTCCACCACTATTATCTTAACAATAGTGAGGTAGACGCCACATTTAAACAGTTGTAGTATTTTCTTTTGTCTTACCACTCCAGTCAACCTCATTGTGAATTTGAGGTTTTTTATGTCAAAGCAATCAAAATGTCTTAAGGGTGTTTCTATGAACACCCAGTGTTTTCTTGCCGCCCTAGCCTAATGGGATGAGGTGTTGGATAATCAGATTACTGTTGGGTTAGAGTGTCACTGGCCAAATGGGTTTGTGATATTTTTAGTGAGGAAAACAAAACAAAAAAAAGGAGATGAGTGTTAAAATGTTGGTAATGGGTGATGCAAACGAGTGTCAAATCAGGTTAAAGCCGCTTCATTCACTTGCTGAAATGTTGTTTTCTTTAAAACTACAAAGGACGACATGGTCTGAAATATTTCTTTCAATTTAAATTTTATTGGACAGAGTTTTACGATAACAGAGTGGTAAAGATAAAGTGAACCGATGCCAAAATAAATACTTTATGGAGCCATTGCTCTTGATTACCCGCTTCACAGATTGATCACACTGACACAGCGGACATGTAACACCTGTGGTAGCATCTAGTGATTGACAGGTTAATGGCTTTCATGCATTAAGGATGATCACCATCATGGGTCACTTGATCCTCCTCAACCCTTGGCTCATTAACCATCTCACACCCATTTAATTACACATTGATGATATGCTGCCAGCACACCACAGCGCCATCAGATGCTAGATAAAATAAAGAGTTCGGAAATGTATACACACGTGATTGTTGCTAATGCTAATCTTGTACGAAATGCAATATTTCAAAACAGCAGACGTAGTAAAATGAGTGAAAACAATGAATGAAAGAAAAGCAGTGATGTTATAAAAAGGATGTCAGCGGCGTCACTGCGTTCAGACGAATATTCAAAAAGCGGAAGAAAGTGTGTTGCAACTGGAGTCATGTGCGTAAAAAGCGATCTCAGTGGGGAGTAGATTTTTGCAAAAGAGTATGAAAAGTGATGCTTTGTAATAAAGGACTGGTATTTCTCTAGTCCTCGCCATGAGCAGACAGATCATCTTGAAGCACAGTCATTAGAGGAAGAGCACCGGGTGTGGCTGGTAACTGCAACTAACTACTGGAGCTACTCCGTTAGGTGCAGGGTAACCACTCGGACGACACCAGCTTAAACAAGAAATTCCTACCAGGGTAAAACCCTTTAGGAGTAGAGACCTCTTGTACTTCTCTTTCCACTCCCTTCTTTTTAACATTTAGCAGCATTACATGCTATGGTAGCGCTACCATTGTCTGATCTTGAACTTTTTAAAACGTACAGCTTTGAGCCACTTTCTGCGTTCACCAAACTCACTCTCTTCCCTGCTAACAACCGTCTCCTTCAGTAAAATTTAAGCAACACGTATTTTCTGAAGCTGTGAAACAGTCTTCCCACCACAAGTCAGTGGTTAGCATTTGTTTAGCATTGCGTGCTACAGCGGCATTAGTGTAGTTTCCCTCCCATATGGATTGAGCCTCAGGGACCATCTGCCCATTATTACTTGCCTCAATGGGCCGAAACGGTACCATAATCTTTTTAACAGATTACCCTTTCGTTATGAAGAGGTTTTACACATGAAAAAAATAAAATCTAATTGGATCACTGAAGGAATCAAGGTTTTAAAAAAGGTGTGGTTCTTTTTCCAGAAACCTGCTTAACTCCCTGTTTATGGAGACTGAAGTGAGGAGTGCTTTTGGCTCTTAAACAAGGAGGAGAATACCAGAGTGATAATCTTGGGCTTGTTGTGGTTCTTTCACTCCCTCTCATTTTAAGTAAGAATGACATTAATTGGCACACCAAACAAGAAACCACCATTTCATTTAAAGTGGCAGCGCACATGATGCTGCAGACTCTTACCTCTGATCTGCTTTCTGTCTTCCTCTTGCCTTCCTCTCTTCTCATTCAGAATTCAGAGAAACCAAAGTTTAGGGATATAAGACAAAGAAATATTCCCCAAGTTTGTCTCAAGTATTTCTTTCTTCAGTAAGAATAAGGATGAATGAGTGAGAAACACTTTATAGTTGCTTACTTTATACATTGTAAGCTTGATTTTGCACCAAGGCCTCATCTCTTCTTTCTCTTCCTCTTCATTATCTCTCCCTTTTCACTGTATTCTTAAAACAACACATTCACCTCGTGGCACGTCTGTTTGCTGAGTTTTCTGTTTGTTTAGAAAAAGAGGATACGTTTTCATTACAAATTTACCCACAGTTAAACGTAAAGTCAGCAATTTGGACTTTACAGCAGCTTGCACATAAACGTTAGAGTTTACAGGACACTGTATGGCAACTTCAAGCTCTTGAATCTCAGACTGCTCATGAAAACGGAGATTTTGCGAGTACAAAAATAGGAGGCCTGTGCTTTATTGTGGCCAGGTGGTGTTCCTGAATGCAACTTTTATTAACCACAAGCTCCTTGAGAGAGCAGCGGGCCACAACCATCCTCATCAAAACAGGAATCCAAGGAACAGCTATTTATAGGGTATCCATGCAAAACGCATACTGTATATGCGTGCAAGAGCTGATGCCTCCTACAGTAGTGCAGCAAAGCAAAGGAAGCAAATTGAAGGGAAAAGACAATACGCCTTATAGTGAGGTTTCCCCTCCTAAATCCACTTGTACTGTGTGTGTTTGTTTGTGTACATGCAGTGCTCACACACATGTTGTCATTCTGCCTCTTGGCAGTTTTATTGCTGGAATATACTGTGTGACTCACGAGGGAGTTTATATCCTGAGTTCAACCCCGTGGAGCTTTACCGAGGGCCAGGGTCGACGTTTAGCTGGTGGAACATCGCCGGCCCCGGGAGGAAAACTACAGCGTCTTGTTGTCTTCAATTAGAAGACACACTGTTGCATTCATTTGGGTACAGTCAAATAAAAAGCTTTCCTGCATAACTGGCTCATCTCACGCGACACATGCCTGAATGCAGCGTGTGCGTGCGAGGAGAGAGAGCACGTCGTTTCGTGCCGAAGCACATTCTCCTTGGGCCTGCGTCCATTTGCATTCTGTTAGCTTTTCTAATTGTCTGTATAAATATTGCACCACATTGAGCTGATGTTGCGGTTAATTTTCCTAGGGCTTGACGAGCCAAATTTAGGAGTGTTTAGACAGCCCTTTCGCTGGCTACGCTTGTGCGTCGCTCATTTCAGCGGATTCATCAGAAAAGCAATTTTCCCAGCAGACAAACATCGCGCTCACATATAAAGCATGTGCGCCACAATCAGTCATGTCCTCTATTTATAGAAGCAATTAGATGACTTTCAAATTATGATCGCTATAATAGTTCTCCAGTGTGTGTGTGTGTGTGTTTGCAAGGAAAAGGTGCGTGGCGCCAGTTTTATGGTGCACCATGCAGACAGAGCCACATACAGTAGCGGTAGTGAAGAAGTTACCATGCAAGTATGTTTTGCCCAAAGGCTCATGTGTGGAGACGTATTACTCCTGTAGAGTGTGGCGACTGCTTGCCAACCAAAACAGAGAAGTGGAAACAATTGAGTTTACATCTTGTGCTCTTCTGTGTGATCCCATTTGCTCTGTCATAATATCACTTCCCTTCTGCTTCAGTATCTAGGCGCACAACCAAGGCCTTTGTTTACGTTCTATTCAGGAATCAGGGTTCTGTTTTTTTCCTGCTTCAGAGATAGGCTTCCCCCTAGCTGCTCAAACTACAGTACATGTGCATGCTCCCCCAGGAAAATAAAAATTACTCGCTCGCATTATAATCTCCTCTGAAAGGTAAATATTTCTGAGTCCTGTGCTGCCTCCAACAAACGTGCTGTTTGTAGTTGTTGTTTTGTTAACAGACAAAGAAAGTCGCTCTAAATCTCTCCATTCATTTAAATGTAATCTTACATAGCAGGTCACAGGGGAACCAAAACATTCATCTAAAACAATAGCTTACGAAGCTCATATTTAAAGTTAATATTGTTACGTGGGATGATTGAGTCAGTGTGCTGTATGTTTCCTCATCTGCTGCAGTTAAAAGCAGTGGAAAAGTCTGCTTCTGTTTGTCTTTAGAACAGCAGGGAAATGCCCCAAAACGTTTCTAGCTGTAAATCCTTTTTTGTGTTTTTTTTTTTTTTTAATTGCAAAAACAAGAGAAAAAAAAAAGTTCAAATTTAGACGAGGCGAGATCCGGACATTTGATCTCTGGCATAATGAAGTATTAGCTTCCATTACAGAGGAGGCTTAACCTTTTTGCAGAGCGCCATTGAGCGCTTGCCAGCAGTCATCAATATTTAACAGCTGTTGCTATTATGAAATTCTTTATGGGCTAATGTGGCTCGTCGGCTTGCACGCAAGGCCTTGGCTGTCCGCCAGCAGTCTGTCAGGAGGAAGGGGGGGAGATTGACAGACGGCTCGCTCGCGTGACAACCAGCCCTTGATCAGCCAGCTCCTCTCTCTCTCTCTCGCGCTGCCTCTCTCTCTCT
Source organism: Copadichromis virginalis (assembly GCF_057382275.1). NCBI lineage: Eukaryota > Metazoa > Chordata > Actinopteri > Cichliformes > Cichlidae > Copadichromis > Copadichromis virginalis. The sequence continues at coordinate 10,713,986 of NC_140626.1, read as the reverse complement.
GTTAGTATTGCTCTCTCTGCTGTGGATTTCCTGTGCCGGCAGTGAGAGAGAGAGAGAGAGAGAGAAGAGTGCTAAGGGAAGGGGGCGGGAATAGGCAAAGGAGGTGGCAGTGAGCCAACCCAGCCTCCACACACACATATGAAAACACACACACACATAGTTTTCTCTACTCACGCAAGCCTTGTGGGAGGGGAAGAACTGCTGTGCTGTACTGCGCTCCCATGTTCATGTCTGGAGCTCTTCTTGGCACAGCCGTGGATCAGCTGCCAAAAGATGGCACCCCTGCTACTCCAATGAGGGGCGCACAGAGACGAATGGGTGTAGGTGTCCCTGCCATTCACCAGAAATGAGATTTTACCTGATAGATGATGACTTTTCAGTGATGTTTGCTGGGAGTTTCTTGGGTTTTTTTTTTTCATTGATTATAAATAATGAATAAATATTTTTAGTATCTCTCGTTTAATACTTTGCTAGGTGCAGTGATTTAGTGAAATGTGCAAAAATACTGGCTATAAAGTCAATATTTGGTACGACCACATTTATTCTTCAACACAATCTGAACCCTCTTAGCTTTCTTGTAACTTTTTTAATGTAAAGTAGTCTTCAGGAATAGTTCTCCAGGCTTCTTCTTCTTTGGACCTTGACTGCTTTTTCTTCTGTTCTCTCTCAAGATGATCCCACACTGCTTCAATAATGTTGAGCTCCAAGCTTTTGGGAGGCCTTGTGCGTGATAGTGTTTCACTATCCTGGTATGCTTTTGCTGCATTGACGGTGTGTTTCGGATCATTGTCATACTGAAAAATGAAACTGTTGCAGATCACATGCTCTCCAGATGGCGTGGCACAGTGGTCTCAAAAGCTCTCAAACACCTGTGGCTGAAATGCAGGCCCAAATCATGACAGCACCTCTGCCGTGCTTTGCAGATGGCTGAAAAAACTCACTGTTGTACATCTCTCCCGACTTCCTGCGTATATATTGATGACAGTTTGAAACAGAGATTAAAACCACGAATTCATCACTCCCATCAGATCTGTTGCTACTGGTTTTCAGTCCAGCTATTGTGTATTCTCCCTGTTTTCTGTCATTAAGAATGGCTTCTTGACATCCGCCCCTCCACTGAAACCCTTTTTAATGAGGCTTCAGTAACCGGTTGAAGGGCCAGATACACATCTTATGTCTTGTGTCAGATCTTTGCTGGATTTTTATAGACTCTCAGATACTGTTCATCTGCTGTAGATAGTTAGTCAAGCTAATTTTAACAGTTGTGTATATTGTTACCTACAACAGCTTTAACGTAACGCTAAAATTGACTGGACCAACTTCTACTAACATTTACTTTAAATGTAACATAGTGAAAAACTACAGAAACAGCAGCTATAACCACCTTATTGACTCAGCTTGGAGCAGGATGCCTGCTGGTTTCGTGTCTATGAGCCGTGTAAAAACACTTACTCGCTCCTCACTGCGCATTGCTCTGTTTAGGAACATGATGTTAAAAGTAGACCAACCCTTGTGCATGACTTGAAGCAATTCATAAATTTGCATAGTCATAAAAACTCTTCTGCAGCATTCATTTTAAGCATAATGTCGTGACATCTTTGATTCAGCATTTGGCATCAATTTGTAACTATTTTTTTGTCTTTTATTCCCATTATTAAAAAAAAAAAAAAAAGCATGTCAAGCCCTCAGAAACGTTACACCCCTCTGCTGAAACAACTGTCTCTCCCTGTCTTTTCTTCTTATTGGATGCAGCCTCTTCTTTTATCTCTTTTCTGTTTTCTCTCTCTTTTTGTTCTTTTTGTTTTGTTTTTTTTAAGGTGTTCTTGGTGGTGTTACAGGAGGAAGTGGCTTTAGAGGAGAAGCAGTTGAAAACAGACAAACAAACCGAGCCTGTGCTCTACACATCCGTCTGCTACAGTGCCAAATCTCACCTCACCCCCTAGAGGCCGTTTAAGTTAATACCTGCTCCACACAGGGCTCTGCTCTGCTTACAGGCGGCATCCAGCAGGTTGTTCAAAGTTTTGTGAAAGTCCTTTGGCTCCCTCTGAATTACAGCGCTTCTCATAATGTTAGTTTATTACGACAAATCAACGCATCTAATATCACTATAAGCTCCTCTCGTCAGTCATCCCAGAAGTTCTGTTTGGTGATTGAAGTGCTGAGACAATTGTGCCTTAGACTGTGAAAATGAAGTCATGCTGTGTTATGCTCGGTGTTTGGCGGGTGGTCCTGAGATTCTCAGTGAAAGTGGAAAGACAGACGGTGCTGACTAAAAAGGAGCTAAACACTTTCAGCCTCACCCTTTGGCACCATCTACATCCCGCTACTTGTCACTTTTTACTTAACACCCTGTCCTCACGCGGAGCACATAAACGCCTCACCATTACCTACTCTGTTTTCCTTTTTCGACCAGAGAGGGAGAAAATAGAGGCAAAGAAAAGCAAACCCGAAGACATGAGCGGCGATGAATAAAGCCCGTATTGTTGGCAGAGGAAGTACCGGTGCCGATAATTAATCATCCCGTATGTTTGTCTTTCCTGACGCTGCATCCTCTCCAAAAAGCTGCCGTAAGAGAGAAAACAAAAAAATGCACCAGGCGTTGAAGGAGGAAAATAAAGACGGTTATTAGATTCATTTCCCTCTGCAGTGGTTTCCACTGGTTGGATGATGTTGCGGTGATTGGACAGAATGGGTTTTGTGTGTGTTCGCGTGTGTGACTGTCTGAGTCTGTTTGTTTGCATGCATTTGCACCTGCAGAGGTGATGACAAAATACTTAACATTATTACTGGCTTTTTAAAAATGTAGCTGTCTGTCAAAGCTCTTGCGCTTGCACACGTTAGGGCATTTATTTCCTCGTACAGCTTGAATAAACCTACTTTTCCAACTGGGGGAATGAATTATTGCACGTGAAAGAAATTCATCCTGACAAACTGTACGGGCGCAGAAAAAAAGGGTTTGCAAGCTTCAGTGTGGATTCAAGAGAACGCCAACTGTTCCAACAAAATCAGTGAAATCAGTCGTCGATGGACTGAAACAAAGGCGGGGTGGAGAGAGGAGGAGGGCAGTTGAAGGAGTGCGAATGGGGTGGAGGGGGGAGGATGGAAGCTGTAATGAGGTTACTCAGTGGGGGTGGGAGCTATATGAAGCATCAGTAGATGTATAGATTTATATGCTCTCAGTGTGTGTGTGTGTGTGTGTGTGTGTGTGTGTGTGTGTGTGTGTGTGTGTGTGCATCTGTTAGTGAGAGAGATTTGGTATTGCAAGTGACCTAGCCTTAGTCAGTGGTGACACAGTTTGCTTAATATGACAGGCATGACTAATCCGTGCCTGCTACAATGAATGATGGAGTGAAGGGCCGGTCACTCGGAGTGAGCTGCATGCTCCCTGACAGCACGCCTGTGAGAGAAACACGCAAACATGCCTTCGACACGCAATGCATACGTCACCACGTGTGCACATGTGACGAATCGACATGCCACAGTCATGTAAGCTAATTGCATGGGCTTAAGCATGCAGGTGGCATATTTCACCTTTGAAGACCCAGGTTAAAACTGTGCTTAGTTACGAGACAGTGTAGCGAGAGATTTGAATGGCCGCTCATTACATTGTCGGCCTGTAGGAGCCCTCTTTGTGAGCCACAGAGAGGCCAGAGGTCAGGCTTAGTTAGTCACTGGAACCAGAAGGCTTTTACTTATTCGTCAACGACACTTTCGTGCACAAAGAACTTTGTCATATTGTGCCTCTATGTTATAACATGTGAAATAGTACAAAATGTAATTGTGTTATTCTCGTGATGTAGTACGAATCAGCTTTAATGTATAAAACTGCACAACTGCAACTGCATAAGTCAACTTAAAAAAAACTATGATGCTTTATTCAGGGGGTTGCTTAGACAAGATGTTCTTATTTTAGCAGCTGAGTATATTTGTTATTGTTGACTGAGAACCTGTTGCACAGTTCAGTAAAAGCAGAGAGCATGAGCATCCACAAGTGAATGCTCTATGTCTGGTTAACCACTTCCCATTCAAATGTCGCTAAAGCATTCAATTTTTTTTGGCCTGGCTTTCTGTAGCCCAGTGAGATTTGCATGTGCATGTGGCTGTATCGTGTGTAAGAAATCCTCTAAAGTCATGAAATCTTCCAGTGTTTTGTCTTGTTAGACCAGCCAACCACGCAGAGTAATACCTGGCATTAGTGCAGCGCCTAAGAAAGGGAGACCGATACAGTTAATGTGTCGGCCACATGTCTGAGTGCTGGTCGTGTTCTCTCGCTGCCACATCAGAGAAAACAGAATTATTATTGTTATTAAAGTCAACTGTTCCCTGTTTTGACACAGGCCTTGTTATATGCTCTGTATTCTGAATGTGCATTGAATTAGGTTAAGAATTCAGACCTTCAACAGCACATATGAGCGCATAACCCTATAAGGATACATTTAAATCAGGGCTGTATCCAGCGTGTGTGATCTTCTCGTTTTGTTTGGGGATGTTCTTTCCACCTCTTCTGTTCTCATTTTTAACATTCTCAAACCGACCGGTGGCTTTTGGATTATTGTGTTAAACAAAAGCGAGTCCTTCGTGCCAACCTGTTTACCCATTTTCTTTTTTCTTTTTTTTACAGCGAGCCAAGACAAGACCAGCAGGAAGCACATCATGAGCACAGCATCCTCTAACCCTGAACCCAGGAAAGAGAGCCTTCCACTGGGCACAGGCGTGAATGAAAGCAGCCTCCTCCTGGAAGTAAGAAACCACATGGGTGTTGTCTGTATGTGTGGCGATCATGTGGAACATTTAACATGCTACATCTGTAAATACAGCACCAAAGCAGTTGTATTAATATCAACTGTTACCACACTATGTGCCATATTTTACCTTTTGGTTGGCACTTATTTTCCTGCCATGTTCTGGTTTGCATACATTTGCTTCTGAATTAGTGATTGGGAATTTGGGACATGGGGGGATTTTGTTTGCATGTGTGTGTGTGTGTGCACACCCTTTGCCCTTTGGTCCTGCCTTCTTTGCAGGGATGTGCTGTTGCGTGACATATGGGTGAGACAGGAGTGTCAGAGCTGATGAATTAGGTGGGGACTCTCACATGTTGGCGGCTTGAGCATCCAAGGGAAGTGTGCTTCTGTGTGTGGTCGGACCTCCGGCCGAAAGCACGAGAAAGCGAGAAGTAGAGAGCGAGAAGGCGTCAAGCCTGTCGACATTTATCAGAGAACATAGGAGGTCTGTTCAGCACTCACTTGACCCGAGACCTTTAATCAAGTTTTTAACAGCACGTTTTACGAGGGCATTTATTTCGCGTGGAGTAACAAACAGCATGTGACAAGCCGTTTGTGTGACTCGTTTAAACGCACGTAGCCATACGCTACATGGGAATTGCTCGGGCATTAGGTCGTCATTGCCTCCACGCAATATTCCCGTGGCTCTCGGTCAAGCAGTAAATTATGACAGAGATTATCGCACAAAAACTACACGGATCTTCATTCGGAGTTCAGAAGCGATCCACTGATGCTTCTGTTAACGTGTCAGGCTTCTCAGTGGGACAGGAAACAAAAGGTTAGATTGACCGTAGTGATGTGCTGCCTCCTGTTGCGTGACTCAACCTGCAGCGGAGCCTCATAGCAAACTGCACATTACTTATGGTGACGAGATCCCAAGAGAGGGAAGAGACGGATATTTGAGTGTGCGTGTGTCTGGGGGAGATTGCATGTCTTTGTCTGTACGCATATGTGTTTGTACATGTTTATCTGTTTGCATATGAACTGTGTTTGCAAATGTCTGAAGGCAATTCTTTGGAGATTGATGCAGATCGAATGTGCTGGAAGTTGCAGGATTTATTGCATAAATTGAATTCACATGAGGACGATGTTGTGCCGTGTTGTGCCGCAGCAGTGTTTTTGGACATTTAAACATATTTCCATCCATGTTTTTTTTTTCATATTTAATTATCAACACTTACCAAGGCTAATAGACGAAAATGTGTTGTAATGGCTGTTTAGACTCAAAAGAGGTTCAAGGGGGAAGCAAAGATACTAACAAAGTCTTTAATATTTTACATTTCCCGCATTAAAAGGCAACTCTTTATATCATTTTAACACATTTCAGTCAGAAGTAACGCAGTGGACTGATGGACAGACCACTTCTTTTAGTCTTTTAATGAAAAATGTTTGTCATGTGTGACTCTGGTTTGAGTGGCTTATCAAAAGTTTTCTAACTATCAGTCAATACAACACGATCCTATATTACTGCAACCCTATTGCGTGTATCACCACGGTTGCTGCGACCTCCCCTCATTTCTCACTGTCGACACAAGACAGCAGGAAAACTAAAGAAACTCCTTTGAAACATTGATACAAGGCAATAACGCCATGCCCGCCACTAACATCCTTCTCCCGCCCCAATCGCCCTACAGCTCCCCTGCTGCTTCCAAGTCCAGCGAACATATATTTTATTTTGGGCTCTGCGTGCAAAGGGCCTCTTAAGATTTGTAAGTCAAAGCTTTTAGTCTCCCAGGGCCAGTTATGAGAGCTGGGGGCGTTGCGGTTGCAGATATGTGGTGGAGCAGGCCAGCAGCAGGTGCCTGTTTCCATTACCTAAAGGCTTTAGTATGCAAGGAACTGAGGGGAATGTGAATGGAGAAACACACAAAAACAGCATGCAGCAGTGCAGCCAATATCATAACAGTATTTCTGTTTCTGGAACTTTTTTTTGTTGCCTAGTTTACAACAACAGAAGAACAGGCAGTGTTTAGATGTATTTAGCTGATTCATATAAAGTGTTTGGTTTTATTTATATAAAACCAAACACTAATTGTTATTTTGAGTAATAGAGTTCTGATGTTCCTTCCAGCTCTTTAACTGGAAATGTAGTAAATAAGCTGCTCTATTCCAGCATAAATGACGGATGTTCTCTTGAACTTTTGCACATGTAAAAAACAAATGCACTGTATTTATCTGTAATAAATTTGCAGGGCCAGGCATAAAAAAGCTAATTAAAGCTTTAGAACATACACTTTTTGCTTGTGCATACTCTTTCAGGTCACAGGTCTGGGGCCTATTTGTTCCAGAAGAATAAAAATGTCAAAGTCCTTTTGTAAAGAATTTGGGTTGCAGAAATTTACTGGCATTTCACTGACTTGGAAGAGGAGTGGGGAAAGGTGAATGGGCTAAATAAATCTAAATGAACCTTACATGTAAATGTCGACCTTTTTATGGCCTTGTACGACCTCATAAAGTCAACCTAGCTTTCCAGCATGCTTAGGATGTTTTCATGAGTTTTTGGACACATGATCCAAAGACCTTCAAGTGATCCATGCTTGAGACCTTTATAGCTACATGTGAAATAGTCGTGAAAAAGCAATCTGTTTGTTCAAGTTCATGGTCATGCATTGCCATATTTTTCTGTGACAGTCAGCGTGACATTGAAACTATTATTGCTAAGAAATGAGAGCTTTCAGCTGTTGTATTTTAACCCAGAACAGGATCTTTTGTTAAACCTAACCACAGCTTCACAGCCTAAACGTAACCAACTCGTTTTTATATCCTCACCCTCAACAAGTCGTTTTTAATGATAATCAATAAAATATTGTTTCATATTAACGTGCTGCTAAGCATTTTCTATAATATAAATAATGTCACTCCATGACTCAAACTGAGGTCAAATGATCAATCCAAGGCCAACCCCGTCTGGGACACCCTTTCAAATAGCGGAAAATATTCACTTTGTGTACACGGACATGAATCAGGACATCTGAGGCCAGACAGGTGAAAAAATGTCTTCAGGGATACGAAGATAAGGGTGGGTAATTATGTCCAGAAACCCGAATAAGTACATTAGATGTTGTGACTATCTGATGAACTGCCGCGACACTGCGTTGGCGGTGTTGGATTTAGACGTAAATATATCACATCTGGCATTGACATGTTGTTCCCAGATGTTTATTGAAGTACTAAATACATTACATAGCTACATTAAATATTAATCCACTAATGTTGATTGATCGCTACCCTCCAGAGGGCTCCAAAAATGCTGGTCCGAGTAACAAAGACTTTTAATTTGTACAAATGTTGCACAGTAAATGCTGAGTGAGGACCAGTATCAGAGGAAAGATGCTATATCAGTGTGCTTTATTTCCAACTAATCTGCATCTGTTTTGAATGCTGGAATAAGTTGTGCATCTATGTGTGTTTGTGTGTTTGTGTGTACCCCCCCGACATTTGAACATGTGCCAGTTAAACTTGTCAAACATCATCTGCATCTATGCCACAGAGGACTTGACCCATCTTCCAGTCTCCACTGCTGCCGTCATGCTTTCATATACTGGTTTCAGATGTCATCATGTCAGTGTCTCAATATTTTTTTTCTCAGAGGCTTTGCTTTGCTGCAGCTTGGCTTTTACGCCGATAGGTTTTAGGGCTGCAAATTGCTCTGCTCACAGAGAGGTCACAGAGAGGAGTTTATGGGACAGGTAAGGACAGGGCGCGTACAGTGAGCATTCGCCTCTCGCTAAGGCAATCATATCACTGCTGGGTGTAAGTGACAGAGAGAGACGTGGAAGGAGTGGGCACTGGGGTGAAGTGAGGGGCAGCTGGGCTTTCTACCTTATAAAGTACACAGAAACACACACACACCAGGAAAGACCTGCATAGTCTCGCAGTAAAATAGAGGTGACAGACTCTGGCAGCAGCAGTCACGCAAGTCAAGTAGCCTTGCAGTTGTCACGCTATCACAGCTGTGCGCACACTGCACACTGGAAGGCCTCTTTCCCGTCTCCTTCCTGTGCTTTTCTCCTTCATGTGCTGCCTTTTTTAAATATATCTCTCGCACTCTTTCTTTTCCTCTCCATCTGTCCATCTCTCCTCATTTAACAGATACCATTTGTGTATTTTTTTAACATTTTCTTTCTCTGTATCCTCCGCTGGCCAAACACGTTATCCCCCCTCCCTAGCTTTGTGTGGATGGGTGTGTGAGCAAAGAGGGAAAGTGGGAAGAAGTGTGCTTGTGTCTGGAGTTTCTCTGCTTTTAATCAGTGTGTTTGCTACGACAAATCAAAGCAGCTGTACCAGTCAAACAGACTTAATTATCAGAGTTTCGAGCTTATGAAATGTGTAACTTTAAAGGAGCGCAAATAGGCGCGTAAGTCATCTGCGAGCTAACTGCTTTAAAAAATACAGTTTTAACCAGAGAATATGAGGAAAAAAGTCTAAATCACTAAGTTTTATTTGGCTCGCTCTGTAACACAACCATCTGTTTTTCATTCCCTCTCTTGTGTTGTAATTTTCTATCTTTTGTTCCATTTTTACAGTTTTTCTGCTGTTCTGAGAATTATGGAAAGAAGTTGAATATTACATTTTTAAAGGTTTTACAAGCAAAAATTCTTTTTTTTAAGGGCGTAGTAATAACTTCAACCACGGTTAGGTCACAAATTAGAACATCTGACTATATTGTATCTATATTCTTACACCTGTATTACGCTTTTCACAGACAGAATAGAGAAGTCATGTGTGTGTTTGTTGCATTTGAGTTTATTTGCTGCACGAGCTGCCCTGACTCTCTTTCTGTGTGTGTGTGTGTGTGTGTGTGTGTGTGTGTGTGTGTGTGTGTGTGTGTGTGTGTGTGTGTGTGTGTGTAGTCTCTAACAGGCTTTGCCTTGGTGGTGAGCAGTGACGGGATGGTTTTTTACGCTTCCTCGACCATTGTGGACTATCTGGGATTTCATCAGGTGAGTTGAACACGAATACAGTGAAAACATTGTATAATCTATGTTTAATATGTATAAACGAAATGCACGCTGTACATATGATTATCCATAGATAAGCTGATAAGCCTTGACTGTTCTGTAGATGGGGGAATCAGTGTGCCAAAACTCCAACAGATCAGTAGGAAATGTGCTCTTTGAGCCAGAATATATAAAATATAAAAATGAGGTATGAGTTGCCTTTTTTTGTACTTCAGCTGGTCACATGGCCTCGTAATCTGTGATGATAGCATCCATGAAAGTGTTTTAGCACACAAACCCTCTTAAGGTTACGAATCTGCAAATCTCATAGGACCTCATTGCTGTCATTATTCAACAAGGTCACAATTGCCGTTTTTAGTACGCTCCATTCTTCTGTTGCCATCCCATCCAGTTTAGGATCCGGAGTAAACTGCCTTTCTTTTAATTCTGACTTCCTGCTGCCTGATAACTCTTTCAGAGGGCAAAGTAAACCCAGAAGGTTACACCTAAGGGGACCACAGAAGGGTGAAGACCTCTGTTTCACCCTGAGATACACTCTGCGGGCGTCTGTTATGTGTGTGCGGGCACTGATAAGTCACCGACGGTTTAACTCTTTTCCTTTCCAGTGGCTATACCCAGCCAGTCATTAATTATGAATGAAGTCAACATGGGCTCGCCTGTCCCTCGATGCTGAAATCATCGCTCTCCTTCAAAGCCATAAATAAAGTGCTTTTCACTGTTAAAATTCCTCCTGTTGCCCTCATGCCTTCTCTTTCTCACACACACATACACACACATCACGATAGACATTCTTCTGCAGCGCTCCCACTTGGCTTACAAGCAGACAGGGGCGGCCATGAAATTGACATGAAACCCAAAGTGGTCTGAGACGCCCTGCCACAGTATGTGCATAGGTGTGTGTGTGTCTACAGATTGGCACGGAACCACCGGGCAAAGGAAATTAAAACTCCAAGGGGCATTTGCGTATGCACGTGTATCTTAGCAGCTCAGTCAACGCTTTTTATTTTGTAACGTCTGCTTTTTGTTCCCATAAATTTCCACTCAAATGATCAGATTTTGCTAGCTAAGGTTTCACTTTATGCCAGCTTCATTGTCACGTGCTCAGCAAAAGACCCGAGCGAAAAGTTAATGTCAATAATTTTGCAGGAATCAAACCAAAGTAATGGAAAAAAATATCAGTTTTGAGCTGATTATTGCACAGAACCTGAATATGGCCTTGGCTGAATTTCACAGCAAACCATCCCAGCGTTGAGTCGAGTTGCTGCCATCCAGTTGTTGCCTTTCATAAACACATGTGACCAGCACAGTTAAAAACAAAAAAAACGAACATTCATTCAATATGCAACAAGTGCTCGAAGAATTAGCAAAAATCGTATCCATGTTAGGAAGGACCGGGACCGTTTTGCGACATGTTAGCTGCTGATTAAATATTAAAGAGATGTAAATTTACCAGCTCACACTAGTAGAATCACAACTGGCCCTTTGTGTGCTCAGATCTCGGCAGTGACTGTATGTAAGACACTTGGCAGCGGATCAAGCGAATCAAGTCACCGCAGTACGTTAAATTGCGTACATGCAAAACAGTTATTTTAAAGAAAGAAAAAGAAAAGGAATTACCACGCAACAGGTTTGGCTGTGAGCCATAGCACTGCAGCATGCAAAGCATTTGGTGTGATAAACGAATGTATCATCAGCATTAGCTCAAGGTTGAGCTCAGAATTCAAATCAGGTGTTCTTTGTAGTCAGCAATGGCCATATTTAGAAGTGAAAAGCAAAATGCAGGTGACTTTGAGCACAGAGAAGATGAATAGGAGTGAACGGGTAGTTGACAGCTTTTCTACATTTTTCTACATTAAAAATATGGGTTTTTAAATACTCACAGATCCGCGTGTTGTATTTTCAGACTGTCATGAAAACATTCTTTTATACTTTCCCACATGTTCAGCTCTTGCAAAGGAGCTGTTAGTTGTTTTTAAGCCACATGCTTTGCCTCTCAGGCTTTGACAGCATGTAACATAATTTTGAGCCCACAGCTGTATTCAGAAAGACACTTATCCATAATATACCACAGAAAATAAAGAAGAAAAGACATGGCTTTGCTAAGTAGCACCACAAGAAAGCGCCACAGAAGAGCAGAAAACCTCCACTGGCCTTTGATCCAATTTGTTACAGGGGCAGTTAGCCTTTGAAGGTCACTGAAAATATCACTTATTCTCTTTTTCCTCCCCCTCTTCTTTTCCTCTCTGAGTTTTTTTACAAGAAACATAAACAATAGTCACTCGATCCTTCTGTCTGCCTGACTGCCGGTAGGGAACCCAACCACAGGACGAAGCGCTCGCCGAAGACAGTGGGAACAGATTGTGTTTGCAGAGGCAGGCGATCAAAAAGCCTCGCGTGCCACCAGTGTGGAAATTATGGAGCGAGGGCAGGGAGGAGGGGGAGAGGGAAGAGGAGAAGGTTGAACATTTTAGTGAGGAATCTGTCATGGAATGACAGAAAACACAGCTATTGCTGGAAAAGAGAGGGAGGAATGACGAGAGCGGGCTGGAACCCGACTTACTGTGTGTTTGTGTGGATGTGGAGAGAAAGCTGGGCTGGACTGCCGTTCGGGAGCTGGTGTCACGCGATGTTTGACAAACACAGCTGCCCTCGCTGGCCCCGCAGCTGCCCTTAAGACTGTTACTGTACTGGGGCAATTCTCCTGCCTTTTTGCATGTGTATGTAACTGTGCGAGTGCTCTGGTTGTCTGACTTTCATCGACTTTGTATGTATAGCGTTGACCTCCCCAGGAATGGTGGGGCAGAATTAGCCCTGAGAGCGGCGAACAGCTGTCAGCTACAAGAATGGAAGCAAAACTCGGTCGTCCAAAGTCATAAACCGGATGTAAAACTAAAAATTAAAACTGATTAACCAAACCAGTCCGAATCCCCTCCCCACAGACTGACGTGATGCACCAGAATGTGTTTGACTACATCCACATAGACGACCGTCAGGAATTCAGACGCCAGCTCCACTGGGCCATGTGTCCTCCACAGCACCAAGGGACGGTGGCACACCAGGATAACCAGCTAGCTGCAGGAACTGGTGGGTAGATCACTATGAATTTAGTATGGGAACATATAAAACTTATTATCGAACAATGCAATAGGTTTGAGGTGATGAGGTCAGCTGCTGAGATTTCTATTCCTGGATCTGTATGATGTTGATGAGAGGAACCATCTATTCTGTCAATCTCAATTCAATTCAGTTCAAATTTATTGATATAGTGCCAAATTGAGGCAATGACCCTACAAATATAGAGGGAAAACCCCAACAATCAGTAGACGACCCCCCGTGGCAAAAGTGGGAAGGAAAAACTCCCTTTCAACAGGAAGAAACCTCCAGCAGAAACAGGCTCAGGGAGTGTCGGCCATCTGCCGCGACCGGTTAGGGGTGAGGGGAGAAAGACAGGTCAAAGACGAGCTGTGGAAATAAGCCAGATGTTAATAATAACTAATAACTAAATGCAGTGAGGCATATAAACACATAGTTAGTGAGAAAGGGGACTGAAGAAGAAACACTCAGTGCATCATGGGAAGCTCACCAGGAGCCTATTGCAGCGTAACCAAGGGAGGAGTCGGAGTCACCTGATCCAGCCCTAACTATATGCTTTATCAAAAAAGGAAAGTTTTAAGCCTGATCTTAAGGGTGTCTGTCTCACATTACACGCGTTATTAACAGTTTTAACGATTCATTAATTAAAATTGATACAGTGCTGACAGATAAATGCTTTAAACAGCAGTGTATTATTCATAAAAGCAGGTAAGTAATAAAAATACAAAAAAGAAGTCTGTCCCAGTCATTTGCTAACTATAAATATTGTTGTCATTTAAAACGTCATCATATTTATACATATGTATCTTGTTTTCTCCTGTATTATTACACAAATTGCAGTACAAATTGTATTACTCATACCCTCTCCATATTTCTTTACTAAATTACAGGTGAAGACTTTGTAGTGAGCAGCCTGTTCCATTCTCCAGAGGCAGGGGAAATCCCTCCCGAGCTCTCCTGCTTTCTCAACAGATGTTTCATAGCCAGAGTCCGATGCCTTTTGGACAGCACCTCTGGATTCTTGGTGAGTAATTGAACCAACTCAAACTCAAAAAAACCCCAACAACGTTACTTCAGTTTTCAGTTCATTAAAGTTTACGCAAAATATAAAAACTGAGCAGGGGTTGCCCACTCACTGGAAGAAGACCCAGGGCTATAAAAAGTGTTATAACCCCTTGGCAAGACTTCACATATAATTGTAGTATGTGCAGTTATTTATAGGTGTATTGACAGAATTATAAGGTAATTGGGTGCATGGCCACAGTGGCAGAGAATGAGCGTGGTTCATCCCTCATGGCTGTGACTAGAGTGGTTTGGAGACCAGCAGTGGAAAAGCTGAAGGCCCTGATGACAGAGCAACGAGAATATGGGTTTGGACTGTTTCATCAGGGTCAGTCAAGTTTACTGTCACCAAGTCCTCTCTGGTTGCACTGAAGCTGGCCGCACAACTGAAATTTTAGATGGCAATTTTCTACATATACTGTAGATGCTGGTAGCCAAGTAGTGAGGAAATACTGGTTGGAGGCTTTCCTCATCAGTCAACATAATTACAGTTAGGACACAACAATTTGTAATGTAACGCACAGTGCTCAATCTGCTCACAAATAATCTGGCAAGAAAGTCTCGGTTTCATAACATTTGGACCACTTACGAGTGTTTTCAGACACAGTAGCAGCCTTATTTCATGGACAGGAAAGTCAGTCAGTTCCTTCACAGTGTTAGCCAAAAATTAAATGTCCACCAGTGTTGGCTAATAAAAGTTAGCTGACAGGTTTAATCAAGATGTTGAACACTGCACACAACATCTAATTAAACTTGGTTAAACTGGACTTGAGGGGAGGATTACCAGGTTTAAGTTAGCTAACATTAACAAGCTTGGCTAGCTAAATGTTTAGACCACACGCGTGCATGCCACAGACACAGATGCCTCCTGATTTGAGCCAAGAAGCTTACGAATAAAATACTAGAATTTAGCTTTAATGGATGGAGTGTCGGCACAACTGACTTTATAGGAACCGATACTATTTGTCTGAAAGTGGCACTAACAGTGCAGATATGCTAGAGAGGTTCAGTTCAGTGACTCAGATTAAAAGAGGAGAAACCTAGCAGAAGCCTAGCCAACAATATGAAACCTCTTTGCCACTGATTGGTCATAAAAATGGTCGCTATAATAGTCGATACCTTTAAGCCTTTGTAAAAGGGCAGAAAAATAAAGCCTAGATGTTTGTGTAATTGTATTATATGTTAATCAAGGCCTTTGGATGGGTCCTTTCTTTCTTCTGTTCCAGACGATGCAGTTCCAAGGTCGGTTGAAGTTCCTCCATGGGCAGAAAAAGAAGTCAGCCTCTGGTGCTCCAGTGGCCCCACAGCTGGCTTTGTTCTGCATAGCTGTTCCCCTCCTGCTCCCCTCCATCACGGAGATGAAAATGAAGAACATGTTAATGCGGGGAAAGAATAAAGGAGCAGTAGGAGGAATCATCTCCGGACTGGAGCAAGGGTAAGAAGGAATAAACTCTCACACATGCGCAGCATCTTTACAGCTTTAACTAAGTTAGGAGAGATGATGCATATTGACACTGTGTCACAGTTTTGGACACTGATTGCTTTAATAGGGGTACTATGTAGTAACTAAAGGTGAAGTGTTTTAACAGTCTTAACACTGAGGTTTGATGCATTTTGGCATCTCGTTATAGCCTCTAGAGAACGACACTGATTGGCTTTATGGGAGCTCTGAGTAAAGGTCAACATTTGAGAGTCCATAGGTCACAGCAGCTCACAGTTCATAAGGGATGACGTGTTTATTTTGTTATTATACACTTTACATGTCCCAAGATTACCTCTTGCCTCGGTTGTGGTCCACATCGCACGGGCACAGGAAACACAATTATTTGGAGTTACTGTGAGAAAATCCATTTGCTCCAGCCCTCATGTGTCATTTATTGATTTTTTGAGGTTTGTCTTTTTTTCACAGACACCAACTTATTGCCCAGCAACAGTTTTATGAACACACAAGCATTTACACTGAGACCCAGTTACCAACACAAACATAAGCCCTCTCCTCACCCAGTAGGATCTGATACCAAACCAAACAAGCGCTGGACGCCTTACCTGTGGCCAATTAGGAGCAAATACGCGTCTCAGCTTGGATAAGGCCCTCTGTGATTCATGCATCATTAACAACTTTAGGGAGTCAGAGAGGCCAAGACTTGGGATGTAGTCAGTAAAGCAGAGCTCCTCCACCCCTCCTGCTGTTCAGGCTTCTTTCTTCCTTCACACATCATCCAAGGCAACATGGTGGATAATGTAACGATAAACCGGTTAACTTGACAGCAGATTGGATTGGTTAAACCATTCTTAGGGTTAAGGTTCAGAATTAAGTGTATAGTATGTACAGTACATGTAGCGCCTGGGTCTGCTGCCATATTGAGAGACTTAATATGACTTGGATTAAACTTACAGTCAGATTCCCGAAAGCCTGCTGACTTTATTGTTGCACAACGATCTCCGGTTCTGCTCTAAATTCTGAGTATATGTAGACTTTTTTAAAACTAGGAAACAGTGAAACTGCGTCAGGCTATTATAACAAAAAATAGAAAGCAATACTTCTCTTTTTGGTCATTTCGTGTCACTAGTCAGCAGATGTCACTGAAAACATGTCCCTTAGTTCATTTCTTTGCGAGCCTGTTATAGTGAAATTGTCGCTACTGCTAGAACAATCTAAGAGCTAAGAAAAGACTCATTTTACACATATGATGCTACAGAATATACTCACTCACAGCTTGGTTGTATTAAAGACCTTCAGCTGTGCTGTGCTCAGGTTGAGAGATATTTGAAAGATAGGAAAAATGCAGAAACGTATTTGGAAGCAGACAAACAAAAAGAAACATTTGCCTTTAGAATTCCTGAATAATCACTCACAGAACCGCAAATTAAACCCTGTTATTACCACTGTAGCCATGCACTGTAATTGGGTTTCCATATAAAAACTGAAAAGATGAAGAGGGGGAAAAAAACATATTTTGATTATTGTTTTTGTGGGGGGGGGCACGAAGAAAGCCACAGAAACAAGTCAAACAAGTACGGGAAAAACTGGAAAAGGCATTTAACGTATGAATGCTGATTAATCAGAATGCTGTAATAGTTATAAATATAATTGAGCTCTTTTATCTTTTTCGATCAATCGCTTACTCAGCGTTCAACAAGATGAATTTCAAACTTAAAATCATAAGAAAATACAGTTTGAAAAGACTTTCATGCAGTTACTGAACACATTCGGGTTCAGCTACTGCACTGTGTAAACATGAAGATATATTGCATTGTGCTGCCTATAAACTAGGAGACCGGGCCATCATTGATCTTTGGGGTTCTGGATGTTGACTCTGTTCTCAATTTTCAGATGAGACACATCCCGGAAAAGATGAGTCACTTTTGGAAAGATCCTCTCGTGAACCAAATTGAACCAAACTTAGAATTTTTATGCTTTGAGTCATTCGGCAGAAAAGAAACAAAAACATTGAGTATGCAGTGGTTGCCATATGGATACATGGGTAGAGAATGGCTCTTCGTGGACTTTGTTGAAAAACAGTAAAACTTTGTAAGTTTTGTGTCTTTGTTTTGTGACTAATGATCTATTTTTTTCCTTCTCTTTCCACTTCCACTCTTTCCCCCTGCACAGCGAGCGTGGAGAACACCTCCGGAGACACTCCTTCAATGGAGGAATGGGTGATGCTGCAGATTCTCTCCGGCTCTCCTGTCCCACTCCTGGTGCAACCCAGCGAGGTCACCACACTCCGTGGACCCCACTCTCCAAAGACAACCTCAAGTTCCGCCCGGACGGTTACTATAACCAGGAGGAGCCCCTAAACTACTGCAAGTCCTCCGTGGGTCCCCATAAAGGTCTGAGCCCAGGCGTGGGTGGCGGCTGGCCTCCGCGACAGAACTCAGGACCCGTCAGGGCAGGCCAGGGCGTCAGCTACATCCCCTCTAACCGCATGAACAAGACTGGCCAGTACGGGAAGCCGTACCGTCTCTCGCCCAGCTGTCACAGCAGCAGAGGTGGTGAGGTGTTTGTCTCCAAGCTGTACGGCAACGTCCAGATTCCCACAGACCCAGACGCCTACTGCGTGGACCTGGTGAAGAGCGAGAATGGCTACGGAGAATGCTTCGACGGTCACCTGATGCCCGAGATGCCCCCCATAAAGATCGAGCACGACTCTGATTCGGAGAACGGCTGCGACGCGTACGGCCGACCCTGGACGTGCCGCGACCAAGTGCCCGTTGACCGTCGCTATGGTAACGGCCTATATGACCACACCGTTGGCCTGCAGCTGAAATCCGAAGCTGATTATTACGATCCACAGTATTCGCCCTGCCAGCGGGGGAAGGCTGGGATCAGCCCGCCGTACAACAACGGTAACTATCAGAACTATGCAGTGAACAACGGGAACGCCAACGCACGCCTGTTAAAGTGCGACAAAGACCTGGGCAGTAACAATGACTCCAGTCAGTTTAGTCCTCAGAGATTCCCACACTCAGACTCTCTATGCAGCAGCCAATCCGTCAACCTCATGGACTCGCACGTCTACTCACAGGATCCACACAAGGCCTACATGCAGTCTGACTACAACAAGCATGGCACCTACGAGTTCAAAGGTCACAGCCTGATCCATTCGATCAAGCGGGAGCCCATAGACTCGCCGCCGTGGCCTGAGAGCGGCCATGACATGAACCAGTCCATAATGGTCGGCTCCAGGAACGTTATGCCGTGCGTGATGAGCACAGGACACCACAAGTCCAGTCCATATATTTACATGCCGTGAAAGTGACACGTCAACACATCTGCAGATACTTACCCTCTACACAAACACACACACATACATATTCTGTACACGCAAAGAAATCAGTGTGCATTAAAGTACTTTGTCTTATCGTTTTCATACAACAGCATTATAAGAGAAGAGTTATTTTTTAAGGGATTCCCAGGATGTCACATACTTCTTCTGTTTGACGAAGAAGCTCAGGTTCTAGTGTTGTGACAATCAAAGTTAATACGAATCCAGTTTATGCATAGATTCGTTTGTTTGTAAGGATTAAACTTTGTAGCTGGTTCCAAGCACTTTTAGATTTAGCGACGACAAGACTTTTGAAACACAGTTTTATTTTATTTTTTTTAATATGTTGTGGACACCTGACTTTTGTGGAAGAAACAAAGATTTAGCTGTCGAGAAATGTTTTGGTTTTTTTAACCTTGCACACAGGGGACGACTTACGCCTACGCTGGTCTCAAGGGAGATGACGAGTGAGTATGAGAAAAACAGGTGATTTTTGCATGTTTTCATGCTTTTAAATTACTGCCAGGGCAGTTTAAAAAAACAAATAGGGTGAGCAAAGTTAAATTGGTGCCACAAGATAATACTTAAAGCACCGTAAAACACTTGTTCATTCATTCGAGGATATTTTAATGCATGAAAAATCTTCTTTGATGCCCGTTTGTTTTGTGTTCTGAATCGTCTAAAAGCGTAGCTTTCGATGCAACATTGGAAAGTTTTAAAAACTGATCCTTGCTTGCTGCAGAACTGTTCAGAAAACTAGAGACCAATTAATACTGCATAGTGTAAAACATGTCAAACTATCAGTAGAGCCAAAGCTTTAAACTTTAAGCATATTTTTTTTGTATGTTACAATCAGCCAGATTACATAGAAGCAAGCAGGGAATCAAACCTCCAACACAAGCCCTGTGGCGTGTGTCCTGCTGAAGTCTCCATGAGCAAGGCATTGATTGGTACCTTGTGAGTGTGCTGCTTTGCACTGGCTGCTGGGCTTCTTTGTGAAAAAGGATAACGGGAAGATGAAATTCAGAGTGCACAAGATCAAAGTTTAAGAAGGCTGGTAATTCAAAAGTGATACTAACTGAAATCATGATGTAACTGCTGTTTTTTTAATCGTCAAACAGTAAAATATTTTAATTAAAATCTTTCAAACGTCATCATTTTAGATCATAAAACTCCTGTCGCACCTTCTCTTGGAGGTAATATTGTACAGCATAGGTGAGTGTTCATGACAAGTTCTGCATTTCAGCTCATATACCCCCCCTCCGGGTTATGACGCCTTTCACGTCGTCCTTTCAGCCCCGAAACATTGGACCTTGTGTTCACATCAGTATTTTTGCACTAGTGAATTTTTTAAAAAAGCACCAAATTAAATCAATGTCAGTCTCAGTTTTGTGAAGCTAAGTTGCACTACTGGGAATAGTTCAGTTGAAGTTCAGCCTATCCAGAAAGGTTTTGGAGTCGACACGCACAACTGTACATGGTGTCACTGTTTTGGATTTGTCTTTTTCTCTCTCTCTCTCTTTGTGTGTGTTCATTTCAATAAATGTTTGAGGATTTGTATTTATTGTAAGACGCAAATAATTTAAAAACTACAGTTTTGAAGGCTTTTTTGTTTCTGTTCTACTAACGTAAATAAATATGGCTTGTATATATATATATGTATATATATATATGTATGTATATGTATATATATATGTGTATATATATGTATATATATATATATGTATATATATATGTATGTATATATATGTATATATATATACATATATATACATACATATATATATATATATATATATATATATATATATATATATATATACATATATATATATACATATATATATATATATATATATATGTATATATATATATGTATGTATATATATGTATGTATATATATGTATGTGCAGTGTCTTCCAATGTTTCTAAGTGTTTTTGCAAATGGGAGTTATCTATTAAAAAATCTTTTCTTTATATGAAAAATTTGTTCCAGGTGGTCATTTTTTTTAGTTACTGCAAGAATAACATTAAATGTCCTAGCTACACTCATCAGACAAACATCATCACAGAGCTAATGTGAAATCATGTACAGTGAGAGGTCATTTTACCAGACTTCATGATTTTCAGCTCTTTCTAGGATCATCAAAACACAAATTCTGCTGTTCAGTTAACATCCTTGTCTTTTTAGTAGCTTTTGAATTTTTCACGCACACCAAATATGGTTTCATCCTTCAGATTTGTCTCTCAATTAATAATAAATATTCAGCAGAACAGGATACAGAGTATCTCTAACCACATGCCCTGTATGATTAATGTGCTGCAAAGTTGGCGCGACAACTTGCTTCACACGATCTGGGAAACTTCCCCATTTCTCACCACTGCCTGGGATGAGGGCTAGAGCCAGGGGAATGTTGGCGGTCACCAAAAGGTGGAGGGCAGAAAAAGAGGCAGTGGACATGAGGGGAAAGAGATGTAACCTAAAAGCTGTGGTTAGATCCCGACCCTGTGGGATTCCCAGAAGAGCTGGACTCCAGTCCATCCAGGCAGTTAATTGTATTTACTTGGCACATATGGTTTAAAGTACTCCCTGAACATTTATGCTCATCTACTAAAATTATCATAGGTATTCATTCAGCGTCGCTTCCTTTGAATGTGACTGTAGAAGTGCAGTATGTGGTATTTGGATTTTTTGCTTGTCCAAAAATCAGTCAGATTTAAAGAGTAAATAATAAGTGGCTTGAAGGCCAAACTCAGAATTCAAGTGGTTGCAGATAATGGGACACAACAATTTAGCATCAAGAATGGAGGAAATCCACCAGACAAACAATTGCAGCACTGGAACTAAAAATGAAAGTAATATCAGAAATTACAGAAACTGATACTCCGGAAACAATTAGGCTATTTGGTAAACTGGCCAAAGTCGAACCTTTGGGTCCTGGGACACCGTGGGAACTTTCATGATACGCGCTTCATACTTAAAAGTAAATGTTAGTGTAGACTGTATATAAAAGATGGATGTAAACCACTATGATGGCTGATCACTCCACAATCTGAAGCATCAGTGATAGTATTTTAGAGGTTGTCCGTTAATTAAAATTAATCATGAAATATCAAGACTTTTTAAAATTATATTAGTATGTCCACTTGGCCAGTGGATAAATGTTTTTCTTGGATACTCTTGTTATTGTTTACAAGCTGGTTGCTGCCCAATAGTTTTTAGGATGAGGGGGAAAAAACTTTTCCAGATCAAGCAAATGTCAAACAGAAACAGAATTGAGATTTTGTGCAACAAATACACATACTGGTAAGAAAGAACTAGTTTCTCCCACTGCCAACTACAGTATCATAATTCCTCCCTCTAATCCCCCCCAGAAGCTTGTGTTTGTTTTGCTGTGGGGAGAGTATAGCTTATAGGGAATTACGGGATACACGAGGATCAGCCAGTAGGATGATTTTGAGTGTGTACATACATTTGTGCATGTTTGTGTGCATGCTAGTACATCAAGTAAGCGCCACATAGTCACATCCTATGTTTGTCTGTAAAGCACAAGAAATCCTATTATGATTTCCACCATTATCCACTATGTATTTACAAAAATAAGGTCTAGGGCCAGCATTCAGCTATACCACAGATCCAGAACACTGAATAATGGTTATTCAGTTTGTTTTGTTTCATTATTAGGTTTTTGGAGATAATAAAGATAAAAAAACAGGAAAAAAGTGACCGTAAAGTGACCAATCTAATGATGGCTGCTCCCAGCAGGACAATGTCCATTGACTCAAAGCTCAGATCATATCGAACTGGTTTCTTGAGCATGTCAGTGAGTTCACTGTATCCAAATTGCCTCTACAGTCAAGAGATTTTAATCCGATAAAAGCACCTTTGGGATGTGGTGGAACAGGAGATTCACATCATAGATTTGCAGCCGACAAATATTTGAAGAATGTTTCCAGCAGCTTGTTGAATCTGTGCCATGAAGGCAGTCCTGGAGGCAAAATAGTCTCCCACTCAGTGCTAGTAAGATGCATCTTATAAAGTGTCCAGTGTTGTATGTTTTACTGTATTTGGGAAATAACTCGACATTTTTACATAACTGTGAAAGTGTATAATTAGCAGTCTCCAGAACTAGTATTTCTACATTATAAACTACACTTCCCATAAATTCTTCTAAAGAATTGTATTTTGATACTGTCCTATTGAGCAATTACCATGTGTGTGTCAGTACTGATGTGTTTTACACGCACAGTTGTACAGAATGCCTTTCTTCCTCTTGACTTACAAAAGGCAAATTAAGATCCTACTTCCCATTGGTGCTTCACACACAATGTGTTTATGTTTCTAGGAAACTGCATTTGCAACATGTTTTTCATACAAAAGTGCAGGGCCACCTGTGCTAGGTTGTTTTGGCTGTGAGAAAATGAATGCGATTTTTATGTTTTTACTTAGCAGAACTATAGGAACTACAGTGTAGGAGAAAGTGTAAACGCTATTCACAACCCATTGTGATTCATAAATAGTGTGTATGCAGAGTGCCAATAGGTCAATAGCTTTGGCCCCAAAAAGCCTTGTTGGTGACACGGGCTAATGTTTTGGGACTTCCTGTTCAATCTGTTGTCCTTTAATTTTTAATCTTCTTCTTCTTTTTCTAAGAACCTTCCCAAATGGCACTGATGATCATACTCCTCCAAGATGCCTGTGCTCTCACAGCATTTCAAGCAACTGGTTTGATGTTTTCTTCATTCAGTCCTTTATTCCGTCACTGAAGGTTTTTGGTGTTCACAGTTGATGGATGACAGTCGGGGGTCACCTGTGACAGATGAGCATTTATGCTCTTCAAGACCATAATTATCCTCCAATCCATTCTCTTCCATTAATCCAACTGAGGGTCAGAGAAGGGCTGGAGCCTATCCCAGCTACCACAGGTCAAGAGGCAGGGTACACAATCTGAACTGGTCACCAGCCTGTCGCAAGGCTAACACATAGATACAGACAACCACTCACACCTATGGGCAATTTAGAATCACCAGTTAATCCAACCCCACTAACTGCATGCCTTCGAATTGTGGGAGGACACTGGAGTACCTGGAAAGAACCCACATGGAGAACATGCAAACTACACACAGAGAGGCCCCAGACTGGATTCAAACCCAGGACAATCTTGCAGTGAGGTGACTGTGCTGCATAATAATGTTGAAAAAGTCTCAAGTGTCTTTCTCAAGATTGCTTTCCTGTAAATGCATGCTCCCTTTTGCTCTCCACTTTTACTGTACGCAAAGCCTGCTTAAGCATATTACGTCAAAAGTACTGAGGAGGCTTTTACTCACAATACTATTACCACAAAACTCCAGGTAATCTTTGCAGATCATGCACGCACTGCATGTTAAGATATCCACTTGCACTCAGACTGTTGACACTAAATTGTAAACAGAATAATGGAAACAGCCTTAATTAAATAGTTAGAAATACTCTGAACGATAAAGCATTCTGCTCTCGTCTCGCAGGGATCAAACTGCAAAACAGGAATCACATTCAGGCATAAAGTCCTCTTCATGACGAGTAACAAGTAACTCGTGACGCAGTGTTTGATACTGCTACAAGATTTCAGTGAGCCATTTGTCTCACTGTAGCTTCATATCAGATTCTGTGACAATGACAGGGAGGAGGAGCGGCTGAGGCTGACTTTAAATGTTTAATATTCACTCGCATGCACGCAACCTTCGATCACGCCATCTGTACAATGCTCGTTCGGTACAGGAAGGGGAAAGGATGAGGACGAGAAAAAAAAGAGAGGGAAGTGAGATAAATTTGAGAGAAGAAAAAACAGAAGTCAATTTGGGAAAAGGGCAAAAAAAAAAAGGAGTAGTGCTTTAAGGCAACTGTAGTGTAACCAACGTGTTTGACGCTTGCTGACAGCTGATCCGTGAGCCACGGTGTGTGTGTGTGCGTGCAGATCAAAACCTATAATCCTATACCATACAAGGTTGCGTGACCGTTCATACCCTGCTGTTCTCTGCTCCACACACCATTTGGCCTAACTGGTCACTCCCTCTCTTGCTCCATCTTTCTCATACACGTTTAAAAAACACAGAGATAAAGGCAGATGAACAAATACATGCATACATCCCCCCCAGTGACAATGAGGAGAATTCTTCAGGGTCTGGCACAAACAGGCATCTGCATACACATGCATACACTTCATTAAACACACATATACACATTAGCATATGGGACATAGTCACGCAACCCCCTCAACCTTCCCACTTCTTGCTTCCTGAGCACAATTAACAAATATACAGTGAACGCAGCGCCTTGTTTTCTTTATTTGTCCACATCAGCGCACCAGCAGCAGAACAGTGCTTTCCACCTTTTTTAGACTGTTGTGCCTACAGAGTGCTGTTACCCTTCACTCACCAGACACATCAGGTTCATCTGAACTGGTTTTAGTTTGCCTCCATAGTTCACCAACTATGATGGCATGATGAAACTCTTAAGGGGACAAGTAGCTGTAATTTGGATTGGCTGCCACAAAAAACTGAAATTGTAATATAGGGGAAAAACATATTCGTATTAATTTGTAATCCTAAGAATTTGCAAATAAACCCCTGAATGTGGCCGTCAGTTTTAAAATAAGATGGTTTATGCATGTGCCTGGGGGGCAACTAGCCAGTTGAAAGGTTACTGGGTGCATCCTGGTGATTCAGAAACTAGATATGCAGGCTGCAGCTGACCATGACTCACACGCATGCACATACGCAACACACAACCAAGACCTTATACTCGTACAGAAAAGCAAAGCAATGTGCAAATGTCTAAGGAAAGCCACCGATTTGACCCAACCTGCTGTGTATCTCAAGCATTCATAATGCGAATCCAGTATATTATAATTATTATGCACTTCCACTATCAGTCCCAGGATCAACAGACACGCTCAGAACCAACAGGGCTAAAGTGAATGCTCTAATAATTTCCATGTGAGATTAGAGGGAGAGTACAGTGAGATTATGGAGCCACTGCCAGCTCTGTTTGTTTTAGGTTGTGTTCATGCTCCAGTTGACTGATTAATCTGCGAGGGTTACATGAGGATGTTTGCTCAAGCTGTCCCTTCTGCTTGCAAATGCTCCTGCCTACTGGTCACAGCTGCAAACTGCAGCCAAAGAAGCTGCAAGTCAAACAGCTGCCTTGACAGAAGATTATGCATTAGTGGCCTAGACTGTAAATACTGTGCTTGTCTGTTTTCTTACAGTGTTAATAGTAAACACAGATGAAATCATTAGGTCCGAGACGTAACCAAGGATTTGAAATTACACAACAGCATTCTCAGGAAATTACTTATTTGATTTTATTCATTTGTGAAACTGTAAAAAAATAGACATAAAGACAACAGTGCATTTGTTTACCGTTTCTAACAGTAGAACTATTTAACATATTCTCCCTCAAACCAAGAAACTATCTCCTACCTGTCAGATTAATGTGCAGGTCAGCCTCAATTTACACCGGTCAGGACAAAAAACACGACACAATTTAGGACAGATTTTGCTGGATTTTGTAACGGTAATTCTCCTCGGTGCAATCTAATCCATAGTTCAAGTGCTGAAAGTACCAACAATAATGTCAACATGAAAGTGAGACACTCAGACTGAAGGCTTCTCGATTCCTAGCAGCATACAATTGGATTATTTCTCCCTCTGGAGTTAGAAAATGCTTTCCGTCACCACGAGGTCAAAATGCCACCCCAGAAAAAAGAAAAAAATCCCCGAGGGGTGTGTTAAATACTTTGACCCAGAGCTGTTTATTAAGACTGTTTGTGATCTCTGATCTGCAGCAGGTGTTTTGCCCCATCAGCAAACTTTTGACAAATGACTTGGCCACAGGTGGAGCAGACTTCAAAGTTACCATCCAAAAAAACCTGGGCAACAGTCAGTTTCTGCTACGTGTCATACACTGTGGATTTAAGTGTTTTGACCGGCAGTGGTGAGCATATAATCCAAAGGTTTAACTCAGAAAAACTGAAAATCCACCTAAGCCTTTGTCGCTCAGAAAACGTAGTGTTCTTTGCTAAAGTGATTTAAATTATTAGAGAAAGTAATTAAAGTCTGGGGAGATTAAACTTTGGTCTACATGGATCCACAGTGCATGATCTGAAAGAGCATCCTTTGAAGTTTCAAAGACAAAATTTCTTCCACTTTGAATACATTTGGGTTTTATTCAGCTTTCAGTCTCAGTGGAGTTTTTGTTGGTTTGTAATGAGTTACAATCTGGATCAGAATAAAGCAGTTGACGACCTGGAAGAGCAATCCGGCTAGCCAGATCCATAAGAAGGTGTTGTAGCCTTCAAACTCCAGGAAGTAGGCTGGGCCCAACCAGATGGCCTGTTTAGGGGAGAAAAATATGAGTTTATTTTAGATGACTTCAGTTCTATGTATCCTATCACTCGTATAACTTTCAACTCAGCATGATCAAGATCACAATCAAGAAAACAAACTTTAGGGCTCTGAAAACACCGCCAACTAGGAGGTGCTACAAAATAGTGACCACTTGAGGCTAGCTCTAAACATTAGTCAATCCTCTTAGAGCTACATATTAAAACGCACAAGTTTAAGGCAGAAACACAGTTTTCTGCTTTCATTCTGGCACAAAAAAAAATCCTTGTAGACAGTTTTACCCTTTGTGAAAACTACAGGTGGGTGAATTTGTACAAGGCTCATCCTATCAAGCCGTTCTGAGGCTTAAAAATTTTATTTCCGTGGCTAGTTGTCAAGCTGTAGCTAACCAAAATTTTGTCTTGCTGTGTAGTTGATTGTAGTGAGTGGTAAGGGACACTAAGTGGTGAGTAAAACTGTAGTATTTTTCTAGTGTGTAAGCACTCGTCAGACGGTATCTGTGTCTGTGCAATGCACCTGTACACTCCATGAATGCACCTTGCTAACCAAGGTGTTAGCTAATAGTGTAACAATCCTCCCTCTTGTACAAATATGGTCACTTCTGGCTACAAATTGAATTGAATTTAAAACACTAAAATTAGAATATTAAACTACTAGTCTGGGATTTTGAATGGAGAGCCCATAGATTCAGTCTATGGTATGAAATCTGATTACATTAACAAATGTATATCTGAATTCATATTTAACTGTAATTTTAAATGTGCTTAACTTAATTACCTGTCCAGCAAACCAGAGGAGCAGTAGTCCCAGCCCTTGTTTTACTGTCAGACTCAGGTTAGGGATGACCAGAGGAAGTAAGCACAGGTACCAGAGGAAGTACTGTGAAAGGATTACAAGAAACATTGTTAAATTTGTAAAGTCTGTGTGTTATGTCTAGGACAGGAGGAACAAAGTGAAATTATGTTAGGTATGTACCTGAGAAGTGCACACTTTGTTGAAGGTAACAAAAATGGCTGTGTGCAGGAAACAGCAGAAGGCCAGGTCTTTGTAATACATCCATGATGTTACCAACAGCAGGGCAAACTGCGGCAGGAATGCTGCCAAGCCTAGCCACTGGCTCCACGTACTCTCTGCAAGGCCGAAAGAAATGTGCTCATTTAAAAAATAAATAAATAAATAAATAAATAAAGCTGTATTTCCCGCTGTACGTTTGCTCAGTATAACACAAAAGACAAAGGAAAATAACTCAACACACCTATAAATCAGATTTAACAAGCATTTTATTGCCTTCAAACTTCATCATTTCGCATGCTACACAATACAGGCGTGAATGGTTGGATGGATAAATACCTGCAGTAAGGTAGAGCATGTAGAAGTATGGAGAGAAGTTGTGTCTGATGTCCCTTCTGGTCAGATGGTACAAATAGGTCTCATAAAGAAACTGCCAACCATACCTGCGTTTGTACGAGAGGACACACGTGTGAGTAAGAGTGTTGGTTCAAATAATGGGTCACAAGAGGCTAGCATTAAGTCAAATCAAAAACAGTACTTAGCATTGTTGAAAGTCATTCCTAAACAACAGTTTATCATCTTCAAAGTAATTTTTATGGCATCTGAATATTAACCATTAATGCTAATTCCAATAGCATTAGTTGTAGTAATAGAACAGTCATTTCTAAATCATGAAAACGGTTTGTGGTGTCCATCTCACATGTAATAGAAGAGTGCTGTGAGTGTAAAGAAGACTCCGCCAGCCACACTTGCAAATAGGAGCAGATCTTGGTTGAAGAAACCAACAAAAAAGCCGACAAGCTTCTTGAATCTTGAGACCTTTTTGGCTTCATCTACCCTGATTTCAGCTGTGCGAAGGGTCAGGGCAATGGGCAGAGCATACGTAACAGGGTAGATCTTCATATGAACCGATAAACCATACAGCAGCGCTGCCCAGGTCAGACGCTGAGCTGGAAGAAAACAAAAGGAGCCAATAAACACAGAAGCTGCGAAAACACATGATCAAATTAATGCTGATATATTTAACCCACACCTCTGCGTTCCATGCAGAGCAGAGTCCCCAGCACCAGAGCTGCCAGGATTGACTCAGCATTCCCTCGGCTGGACACGCCCATGGGCAACGGGTTGAGAAGCCACAAAGAAGAAACACAGCGTGCAGTCTGAACATAAACAAGCAAAAATGTATTTTTGTATTTTTATCTGTAAAAAAAAGAAAAAGAAAAAAAATACCCCCCCCATAGCTCATCTAATTAAAAAAAAAAAAAAGAGAGCGACATGATGAAAGAGTGCCAGTCACAAACCTCAGCTCTTAGACCTCGCAGGCAGAGGACTTTGTAGATGAGCAGTCCTGACAGCACATCGCATACAATGAAGAGGATCTTTCCAAAAACCATGTTAAGATAGATGTTTGGGGTGAGAAGCCAGGCCAGCAGAGGAGTGTAACGGTAGGTTGACCTGTTGTATGGGGACTCGCCCTGTAAAAGGAATTCCCCACATGAAAATGCTGAATGTGATATTAGGTTAAATAAAGGGGTTATATATGATAACCAGCTAAAACAGCCATTTCATCCAAAAGCCTGACAGAAATTTTGTCTTCTGTTGACGGTTTCATACACCATTCTTAAAGTGCTAGAATAAATATCATATCTTAAACATAGCTTATTTTGTTAACATAGAAATGTAATAAGGACCTCACTACAAAAAATATCCTAACATAAAAATAATATATTTTTATGTTTCACTCTCTGCATCTCTGGAAAGTTAAACAACAACCCCATAAATTGGCTGTATTTGATACAACTCCAACTAACTTCATGTGTTAAATATCCAGGTGTCCAAAACTGTCTGAACTTCACTTAAAAGTCAGGCATTCTCGTTGATGTGTGTGTGTCTTAATATTTTTCTTTTCTCCTTCCACCGATCTTGTGCCATAGAGCTACTCTCTAGCCTAGCTCTGTCGGAGGCTTCTTCCTGTCAAACGGGATTTTTTTCTTCCCACAGTCTCCAAGTGCTTGCTTTGGGGAGTTGTTTGTTTTCTCCCGAATAACTGCGCTTTATACCACATTGAGGGGAATCCTGTTACGATTTGACGTTATAAAAATAAACCTGCATTGAACTGAATATACTAAGCTTTGGTTTGGTGACCAAACAGCTTCAATTCCAGGTAAATCCTAGTTCATAAATTCTCCATTTAGCTCAGTATTAAGTAATGTTACCACCCTTATACAACTGGTGCTTCTCACTATTTTTCATTGTCAGCGTTATATCAGCAGGACATTCAGTTTTGAGACAGTTGTTACCTCAGTAATGAACCTCGCAGCATCTGTGAACACATGGTAGTCAATGTCAGTGTACTTCACCGCCATTGTCCTGTCCTGGTAGTCTCCATAAGCGACCAAAGCCAGTCTTATAACGAAGGAAGCCGTGAAAAGGAAATGCTTTTCAGTGAGTTTAGATATTAGCTTCTCCATCACCAGCCACGGAGTGATTAGCAGGTATGACTGAGAGCTACGTTGGCTATTTTTCTATGTTTAACGTTACTTCGCGTCCATATCCTTTCTATTTAGTTTACGGACTTATCAAACATTAATACTAGCGAGTATTAATCCCATTTGAATGCCCCAATTTCAAATATGACAACACGGAAGTTATCCGGAAGTGGCATTAGCAAAATTGTCTTCTTCGTATAAATTCTACAAAGGGCTTCAGTGAGCACAGCTAATGCAATAGCACCACCTACTGTGTTGGAGTGGGACTGCTATTTAAAATTGGAAATTATGAAGCTATTTTTAACAGTTATTATTATTATTATTACTCTCTTTGGTTAAGATAAGTATTATATTGCATTTAA
Source organism: Copadichromis virginalis (assembly GCF_057382275.1). Lineage (NCBI taxonomy): Eukaryota > Metazoa > Chordata > Actinopteri > Cichliformes > Cichlidae > Copadichromis > Copadichromis virginalis. The sequence goes on along the minus strand of NC_140626.1, from coordinate 10,683,070 downwards.
ACAAAATGAATAACTTGTTTGAGGATTGAAAGTTACTGCCCAAGGCTTGGCTGATACAACTTTTGTTGTTTCAGTTGGTTACATAGGTAATATTTTTTATTTTTTAACAGAAGTGTAGAAAGTAATCCAGTGGCCAATTCGAAACTGCTTTAAGTCTCCTTTTTTCCTACTGGAACAAAACAATGGCAAAATGCCCCCCCTAAACATTTGAAAGGACTAATATGATGTTAGAGTGACTGACGGTGACAAGTGTAATACCAAAAATTCTACATTAAATGGTTAAACAGCATTAGAAACCCCATCCTATAACACTTGGCTGAACCAGGTAAAGGAAAATGTGAGTAAAAGGCATTTTAAACATGGAGCAGTTGCAAACCACACACTTTATTCCACATGTAAGTCAAGGAATACATAAAAATGACCTGGACTCAATGCCAGTTCAAGCATTTATGTACGTTTTTATAAATTCTCCAATTATTATATGCATTTTATAATTCCATATAAAATGTATTACACTGTTAAAATTATTATCTTTGGCTAAGCTAAGTATGATATTGCATGTTTTCAGATAAAATGCATAGCACATTTTTTTAACCAAAAAAGGTGCAGCTGGTGTACAGCAGGTTAATAGAGGCACATTGTAAACTTTTTCCTAAGGTGTAAGGCATATGATAACAATCTAGTCTTCAAGATAGATAAAATAGGGTATATGACTGCAGCAAACAGGGCCATACGTGCATTACGACATAAATCAAAAGATCAAATTAGGTTAAACAGTGCAAGATGACAGTATTCAGAGAAGAGACACAAACAAGGGGTGAAATTTTTTATAAAAATTACACACCGTCATTTTTAATTCCTCATCCTGGTGGTGTTGATATACAGGCCAGGAACATAGGGTGAGATTAGCATAATGAAACTCTTGAGCAGGAGCTCTCAGCAACAACACCAAATTCGATTTTACACCAGTCATGTTGTAACCTCCCTCCAGCTGAGAAACACCACTCTAAACGCGCTCACACGGGGGAACTGTATCGGCCAGCGAAGAGGATGCTCGAGGAAGGGTTGTGCCTGATGAAGAAGAGGAAGGGGTGGTCGGCGATGAATCTGGCTGGAATCCTGGCGCAGCGCAGCATCATGATAGCAGCGGTGGCAGCGGCAGCCTCCGTTCCCTCCTCGTTGACCTCCACGAAAGCCTTGTGCACGACTTTGGACAGCACCAGGTCATTGGCAGGAGACATGCCTGTCACAAAACAAAGCAAAATAACATATTTGATTTATGTAGAATATGGAGGTGATGGAAATTACGGTGATTTAAGAGAACAGCAGCAGTCCGTTCATGTTTTGGGCTCCCGTTTTATTGTGCGGCATGTTCCAAGAATACTTCATACCAGAGAAGTCACTCTTTTGCATGTCAAAGGCATCCACCATGCCCATGCTGACCAGGACAGTCTTCATGTCGTAATTCTCCTCTAGCTTGAATCGAGGCAGGCCCACCGTGACCTCAATTTCATCCATCATATTGGGATTAGTCCACTCCACAAAATTCTCAAAGGTCAGCTCCTTCTCCAGCTAGAGATGGGGAAAAAAAAAATTAAAAAAAAAATCATCCACTGTTTATGTATTTCATAGGTTTCATTATCCAAGTGTGCTTGTTATACCTTCTCCAGACCCGTTGTGCCGTCCTCGATATTTTGGGGCAGAAAGACGACCATGCTGAGCTCATTCCCTTTGTAAGGCAACTCGATGATCTGTCGCACAGGTTTCAAACATTAGCGTGAATATATAATAGTGGCTATGCAACTGTTAGACTTAATCATCTTAGTTTATTATAACCTGCTTCCAAAAATGTTAACATGCAATGCCGTGTAATACAATAACTTATACAAAAACAAATCCAGAAAGCTGGGACAGGGGCAACATAGCACTAAAATAACTTGTAGACCATTAAGCTTACAACAGTGTGGTGTTAAAAAGAAAAAAGAAACAAAAACAAAAAAACAAAAACAAAAAAACAACACCATTAAATACTTTTCAAAAGGCACTAAAATCCCTGTGCACAAGAGTCAAGGGTAAAAACAAACAAACAAATTGATGTTGGCGACAATCTTTGGCTCGTTAGATTGCACTATGTTACAAAACTGACATGATTTTGCAAGAAAAACAAGTTCACAGGCTCTGGAAGACTTCAAACCAACGTTGGCAGTAAATACAGTTCATTCCTGCATTTCTGCAAATCCAACTTTATTCTCTACCTTCCTTGGACTGAGGAGAAGTGGAAAACGATTAACCATCTTGTATGTGCAGTTCACAAACCAGCATCCATGATGATGCAGAGAGCATTAGTCCACATGACTTAACCACTAAAGCTGAACCCACCAAGGTTTTGAAACAGCCTGAGCTGCCAACCAGACAACATTATGGTTGTGTGTGTGTGTCACACACACACACACTCTCTCAAATCAAACTATTTTAAATGCTGCCAAGTTAACAGGTGATGGGTTGCCGGCCATACTGACTGATTTACTGCAAATTACCTGACAGTTGACTTCATGGATGAAGGTCAAAGGGAACTTAGACTTTTGGTACATCATCTTCACTGGCTTAGTGTCATTCTGAAATATGAAAAAAATAACATGTGAAACATCACCAGCTGAAATCTTTTACTTTGTCACGAGTGTACTAGTTCAACCTGAAATTGGTGTTGAGTGTATACAGAAGTGTATGAGAGCAACCGCAGTTAGAAGCGAACCTGCTCGAGGAGAAAAAGTGAAGTTTTAAATCATTGGCTTGCAAATAAATAATGTTAAAAATAGTTGTTTCTTTAAGGCTTGTTGAGCTACTCGAGAAATACAAACAGCAGTGAGAGTGTGACTTTCACTCATCAGGTGAAGAGCAAACCACTGCCACTGCCAGCCCACTTCTTCTAGATTTCCAACTGTTTGCTGGCAAGTTAATAATAACAGCTGGAAAGGCTGAGATATAACAAGCCTTGTTCTTGAGTTAGATTTGCTCTCTTTAAGTCATGAGACGGTTTAACATCACTTCATGCAGTTCTAGGATTTTGTCAGCCAGTCGAAGCATAATGACTTTTTATCACTCTGAGCAAAGTCTAATGTGTTTTTTACTGTGTTTCATCACAGCTAACAGAAATATCTGATCGAGAGGTGCCGCTAAGAATGTGACTGAACACCATGTGATCTTAAAAAAAAAGACCCTTACTACAAACACTGTCAGGATATATTATATATAAAAAATAAAATCAGCAGTATTCATGCAGCTGCTGTATTACCTTGTTGACTCGAAACTGAGCATCTTGTGTTTGATCCTGCTTAAACTGCTTGTTCCAGAGGCCCTTAAAGTAGATGGCATTGACCAACACCAGCCTGGTCATGGGGTCCAAAACACCCTGAGCCAGCAAATCCTTAATTTTACCTGAAGGATACGTTGACACGTGTGAAGCAGCGACACAGACGTATGTAATAAATACTCTACTAACATCTCACAGAAGAACAGTTCTGCAGGACTACTAACCAACACACTAATACTATAAAAGTTTTTTCATTACAACTTCTAACTTCATATCAGTGGAAGGTGGACATGTTTAGTGTGTTACCCACCTTGTGTTGTCTTCTCCACCCAGCTGTTGATGTTGAGCCTGGCAGCATCGAAGCTTTTGATGAAGTCCACGGCCTCCAGCTCAGCATTGTAATGCTTCTTGGTTTTTCCCAAGAAATCCTGAAATCAGTTAATGACACACTTATAAAGTCTGAACACCCAAACAAAATAACCTATTAGCTCTGTGGGATTTTACTGCCTAATCAACTACCTCATTCTTTCCTCCACAGCTTAAAGATTTCTCTCATTCTTTAGGAAAAAAAAACAAGCCACACGAACAGAGACACACACACACCTCAACAAACTGGTAGGACTGCTCCCCATACAGTCTGTTGGCAACGCTGAGAGAATATGGAGCATCTGACTTGTTGAGCACACTCAGCAACTGCGCAAAGCTGCTGTGGACATCATCCTGACAATCCTTCGTTTTCAGGCACTGTGAACAAAGCAGACAACTGTTCAAAAAACAAAACAAAAAAAAAGCACTGGATTCAGAGAAGCCATGACCCAAGCTTAGAGAAGCCTTTCCACAAAGCATTTACAGCACATAAAGACCCACACCATCCCACCACCGTGTTATCATTTATGTGGTCATCTTCAAGTCCAACTGCTTAATAAGAACGAAGTAGAGTGTGTTTTTACATGGTGCACATCCACAGCTAAAGTCACAGACGGCTGTAATGTTGGGTGCTCAATTTGTTAACAGAGTTTTCTCTCTTTATACAAGAGTGATTCTCTGGAATTACACAAACAGGAAATGGAAAAAGTGATGCGCTGTCATAGGTTCAAACTTTGAAGGCTCAAGTGACATTTACAGCATCTGCTAATAAGAGATAAAAAGAAAGAAAACACACAGAAAGAGGTCATAAAAGGACACGGCTATATTCATATGCATTATGTAATGCTGTGGGGTTTGAAGCTGTTGGACTCGCCACATACACATTAAACCTTCAGTAAACATATCACTGCTGCTTTTACCCGACAGTTCAAGACAGCAGCATAAAGGACATCAGCAAAGCAAAAACAGAGTACAAACACAGATGTGAAATGCTCTGTGAAGCTCTAACATCTTTGTTTCCATTGATCCCCTCACCACACGGCACTGTTAGATCAGCTGTTAGTAATATTTCCCCTTTTGTTAGTGTGCAATTCCTGTATTGCTGCTTTGTTACCACCTTCCTCAGATTCGGCAGCGCAGACTGGGCCTGCTGTTGCATGTGCATCTGTCCCGCCGGTGCGTGCTTAGGCTTCTCTGCCTTGGTGAAGCAGAGAACCTAGAAGTGCGATTCCAAGTGCTCACCGTTACGTTCAACGTTTGTTTTTCCATTTTTAAAAAACAAAACAAAACAGTAATTTATGAGCTTGTCCTTAAACTGATGTGTTGGCCGAGTTGTAGACTTCAATCTGATACCTGAACAAGAAATCTTCTAATGAGTCGCTGATAATGTTCAATGAAACACTTTTACACAGTTGTGACAAACCCCTCAGTTGAAAAAACAAAACAAACAATAGAAACAATTATAAACAGTATGACCATAACTTCCCTGCATTCATTTGCTTTAAGCATAAAGAATATTTCCTCTACAGAGGAATTTTTTGAGAACCAAAACATTTTAGCCAGAATCAAAGTATTATCATTTTAAGTAATTACAACATTTTATTTTGTGTTATAAACTCTTACTTACAATTAAACCAGCAAAATATACAGTCTTTCAAATAAGGTAACAGGCAGCCAACTGTCCTTACAGTAGGTCCCCAGATGCCCCTCTGAGCCAGGCTCATCTTTCTGTGATGGTACAGCTGAGCCAAGCTGACTCAGAGTAATCACACCCAACAGCCGTGTCTGGTTGCACTTAGCACAGTAGTGTATAAAACTGTGCTTGGGAAAACACCGTTTACAGTAAGTCGCTCTTTTAAAATTACTTGTACCAACTCGCAGAGAAATAATGTAAGCCAAAAAACAACAACTGTGTTAGATCTGGATTATTAACATAAGTCATTTTTGACAGCAGTGGATTTACTGCATGACTTTGTGGGGTACATCATTATTTAAACAGGCATCTCGTCATTCCGTAAATGTATGACAGAATTGGTTATGGATTTGTTTCTTACCAATAATTAACTCCAATTTAAGTTATTTGGCCACATGTTTTGAACCAATGAATCCTAACCATGGGTGCTTGTAGCTCGGGAAGTGTCTCTGCTCTGGAAAGGCTGATTGTAGTTAGCTGCTGTGCAAACTAACAAAAAAAAAAAAAAAAAAAGCAACTTGTTTATAGGAATATTGTTATGTTAAATAACAGACTAGTCAGCCAATGACCAGAGCAGTCTGAGGTGAGTTAAAGTTCCTCAAATATGTATTTATTATTGAAATGATTTGAATAAATACCGATTTAACAGACAGAGTAAACTGGGAACCGCCCAGTTAGACTGTGAAACAGGACACCTTGTATCCATACATAAGCCACAAGCCACTGGCTTATGTATGGCTAGATCATCTGGCTAGATCATCTCAACACAATCACATCTATCAAGAGAAAAGAAATGTCAGGCAACAGTGTTGGACGAAGAAAACAGGCGGCATAAAACACACAGATTAATGTCCGATATATCATCTGTCATCATAATCATGATAATCTGTCATGATAATCTTCGAGGAAATTCTTCAAAAGTTTTTCTTCCACGTAATCTCTAATAAATCCATTATGTTTCAGAGTGTTATCACTACAAATGACTGGATAAAGGTGGAGGTTCTTTCCCTCCCATATACACCCACACCCACCAGCATGCCTTCACTGGGTGTGACTTGGCTTAAGAAACAGTTCTGTCCTGATGTTCTTACAGAATTACGAAAGTTCAATAACCTACCAAGAGAGGCCCAGTAAAGATAACCACTGAACGAGTGAAAGAGTCATGAGTGTCTCACAGTCTGGTTTGTGCAGTTTCACGAGGTTTCACCATCATGTGGATGGTTCTTAACTGGTTCTTTAAGTTCTGCTGGGAGATCTCGGATCCTGACATTTATGTGGATGCTTCTTTGAAAACTACCACCTACTACAGGACACGTTCAGAGGTCTTATGGAGTTCGTTTGTCGATGATATGGAAGTGTTTTGGCTTGGTTTTAATGTTGTGGCTTGTCACTGTATTCAGTCATAATTTAAACTTATTTAAATGCTTCCATTCATCCATTCTCTTCCAATACAGGGTTGCAGGGGTGGGGTGACTGGAGCCTATCCAGTATATTCCAGTATGTGTGAGGCAAAAACATATTTTATTTCATAGATTCAGAATTGTGGGTGGTCTCTAGCTACACCCTGATTGAGTAATCACGCCCACGTACGTGCATTGCTAAACAGGACTGAATTATTGCACTAATGTTGTTTGTTGAGGAGATAAATGACAAGTGTGTGCAAATTCAGGAAACGTCAGTGCTCCCGTGTATTTCTTACGCACTCCAATCGACTGCAATATTTGTCAAGCGAACGATTGCCCAACAATCGTACAGTCACTGACACTTACTCACAAAATGAAGAATGTGATTGCACTTTGTTTTTCCAGTTGAACTTCTGCCGCAGGCTTTTTTTTTATTTTTATAAATACACCCCACAGAAAGTTTAACTATGCATCAAATCTCAATTACTACTCTCATTAGCCTTGATAGTTATCTTTTAGCTCCTTCCCTGCTTTGACTCTTGGTGCAGCTCAGTTGCAGAAGCCACATCTGTGTGAAAAGTAGCTGTTTACCTACAGCTACACAAGAAAAGAGACAGCTTGCATTAATCTTGCTTTTCTATGTCAACTGCTGTGATCGTTTTCAAGGAATTTCTTCAAACTTTTCATTCAAGGTACTCTCTAATAAATCCATTATCTTTCAGAGCATTATCATTTCAAATGACCAGATACACGTGGAGGCCCTCTCTCTCCCACACCCACTAGCTTGACTTAGCTGGGTGTGGCTTGACTTCAGGAATCCTTTTGTCACAATCTTTTGTCACTTCCATACCAGCTACTCCTGCTGAATATAAGGCCTCTCTGCTGTTTATTTAACCAGATGGGCAGTTCTTTAAAATCCCTCAGTATCTCTTATTTAATTTTTACTCTAACAATACACTGATTGTCAATCTCACGTCTAAAGACCTTTGAAATGCAGGGCACGCTCCACAGCGTGAGCCTTCTTCTCCATAAGGTGCTAAAAGCATAGCTCTAATTTCTATAAACAGTTCAAATGCATTTTATGTTTCCACAAATGTGCTTCAGTGCCTGATATGTCTTAGTTAGGGTAGTGTATTACTTCTTCATAGATTGCGTCAAATATTCTTCCAGCCGTTTCCATTTAGTGCCTTAGCTTGGACAAGTGCCTGCTTATGAAATCCAGGCAGCCAGACAAATGGGCATGCCCGCTGCACAAAGGGAACTGATAACCCGTACGGATTACCTGAAGCTTTATTGCCCTTACACTTCCATTTTATGGATCCTGTTCCCCGAGTAACGCAGCACAGGGCTGACCCTCATAAAGGCTGAACAGTACAGATCTTTGTCATTTTTCCTGACACTGAAAGTCAGAGCTTGGTGAGTCACACAGTAGCTTTGGCGGCTTTCAAAAGATCAAATTCGACGCCCTATCATCATGGAGCTTTAATGTTCAACGTTGCTTGAAACGGCCTCTCAGAGCTCTTTAAGTAAATGAAAGGGGTCATTTCAGAAGCCATGGATTTTAACCAGCTTCAACAAGCTGCATACAATCTTCAACAAAGGCAGCTGCACGACTGTACCTCTGACATCTGTGTGGCTGTGTTGCCTCTGGCCCCCAGCATCACCATAGCCAGGGCTGAAGAGATGCTGAACGGGGAGAAAAAGATGTTTCCCGTCTTGTCGTTATTGCTCAGCTCTTTGAGCAAAGTCAGAGAGAAGGCACTGTTTGCCTTGGACAGAGGGGTTGCAGATGCCATTGTTTCTGGTATAAAAAAGAGAGGGCAAAGGTGTTAATTATTGCACTAAAGTAGGATTAATTAAGTGAATTATGGTTCACTTTACCTAAACCCCCAAAACACAACAACAGAAAAGATGTGATTATTGTTTCGGGAATTAGAATGACGTGCATCTTTGGTGGTGTGTATGCAGATTTACCTGCAGACTGCAAATACACCAAGCAACAGTTCAACTTCCACATTTGTCAGTCACATATAAACATCCCTTTTTTTGAGTGCACATGGGGGAAGAAATCTTATATTGCTATCATCGATCATTACTATGATTAAAGTTCTTTACACAGAATTTAAATTCAGTACAGGGACTGCATAATCTGAGCGACTATATAACTTGGATTTTTCCACATATCTGGTTGACGTCATCTGAAATTTATTGTGCTGCATTCAAGTAACACCAACCATCTGCACACCAGATAAAAACAATGCGTCCCATAGTGCACAGCCTGTCACTTACCAACGCGGACTTTTGTCGAGGTCTTCAAGCGATCAGGAGTCTTTCTGTGATGGCAAGCCTTCTGCGTGAAGCATCGCTTTTTATTTACAAATCGGCACGCCCCACGTGAACTTCCGCGTTCTCGAACATCACTGTACGGAAGCCGAATGGAAAAATTCCAGAGAAAAACCACTTCGTCACTTACTGTACAGGAGCAGGGGTAACGCCTGCTGGGAGTTTTAGGTACAATACAATACAATACAAATTTATTGTATTGTATTGTATCAATGCAAGGGGGTGAAACCTTTTTCCAGTTAAAATACTTCAAAGTACAAGTTTAAAGTGAGGTTTAGTCAGTGAGGTACAGCGCATGCGACCTCGAGGAGAAAACGTTTTGCAGGGACTGACGACTAAAGTTCAGAGGCTGGCGCTGTGCGATACTGCAAATTTTAGTGTCGATCCAATACCAAGTAGATATGAGGCCAGTATTCCTTCATTCAATAATAATATTTATTTAGTTAATATTCATTTATTCTTTTAACAAAACTCAGTGGATAACATAGTGAACTTAGAGGACAGAAGCAAACTATCAATCCAATACCAGCATTTTTCTTAATACTATGGACATTTGGAGTGATCTGTCCACCTCTAGCAGAGGCCTGTGCAAGAAGCTGGATTTTGTCTTTTCCAGGCAACTTCAAGGTTAACCCTGGGTTTAGGTGGTTGATTTATTGCCTGCGTATTTCACTATGGTAACTCATTCTGGATCAGCAGGTATACCACCTAATGAACAATCAGTTGTCTGGAAAATAGTGTCACTATTCCTGAAAGATCCTTCAAACATCTGTGTGCAGCGTGGGAGAGTCTTACAATAGCCTCAAGACATTTCTCAGTTCTCTAATGTATAATTTATTTTTTTTTGTTGCAGACAATTTCATAATTTCATTGTTTTATATTTTCTTACAATCTATATTTGTACTTTCATCCAATTTGCATGTTGACTATTTGAATTCTGTTTTTCTGTACTTTCTCTCAGACTGAGGTAGGACGTGAAAGAATAAAAACTAAAACAATCTTTACAACATTTATGAAATATTCAGTAATAATCAATCAGATATCTTATTCTCTCTTTTTTTGGCTTTCTTCCCTTGCTTCACATAAACAAGACTTTATTCATAAAGCAGATCTTATCCAGTCTTAAAGAGCTCACACATTCACACAGTGCTTTTTCCTCTCACACACTCACAAACTGGTGATTTGTCTGTAGCAACTGTGTTGCTTTCAGTCTGTGTTGTATATTTAACCTCTTCATATGTTCTAATATTGTAGCTTTATCTTCTATCCATCCATTTTTTCCCCACTTATTCAATCCAGAGTCGCAGAAGCCCAGCTGTGACACACCCTGGATGAGTCACCAATCTGTCACAGGGCTAATACATAAAGGCAGACATCTATTCACACCTACAGGAAATTTAGAATCAACAGTTAATCTAACCCCATGCATGTCTTTGGACCACCAGAAGAAGCCAGAGTACCCAGAGAGAGCATTCAAACTGCATGCAGACTAGATTCAAATCCAGGACCTGTAGTATCAACCACTGCACTACCCTCGTTTTAGCATTCAGTGGAAAATGATCCTTATTGCCTATGTTAGGTTAGGTAAATCCAGATCACATAAAGTTATTCAAGCTAAACTGAACTTGCATCGTAGGCTCTGAAATAGTTTGGACAAGTGACACTACATTAAAACACAGTTATGCAACAAAATTCAAATTTCTGGTACATAAGAAGAGAGATTCTTTGGATTCAAGGCAAGCAATGACAACCAAGAAGAGATGCAAAGGGTGCACAGCGCAGCACAACTAACCTGTTCAACCGCCACAGCCTGCAGTATAATGAATGAAGGCTAAAAATAATAATGCAGTGGTTGCTAATGTGAATCACCCAACATTAACCTAGACGCCCATAAAAGGAAGCCTGTGCAGCATGTCATCCATGCAGCTCACAAAGACTGAACTCTTCCTACTGCAAAGAACAATGTGCAATGTACACGAACACAGTGTACAGTCGAGTCCTAATAGCACTTACATTCTTTAGGTCTATGCCTGTAACACTCTGCCTATTGCCTTCATATTAAATAATTTTAAAAAATATTTCGTCACGTCATTATGTGGGCACAAGTAGAGCTAACATGGGCCGCGAGATTGAGACAAAGGCATTAGAGCCTCTTAATGCGTGTTTTGTTCTGGTGTGGAATTACCAAAAATAGAGAGGGGACAGCCTAACATATGAAACAGGAAAAGACCGCCGTGTAATCATTTATTTCAACAAAGTAACTGTATTCTGAATGCCACCTTTTTAAACGGGGAACTGTAATGGAATACAGTTACTCATATTTTGTATTTTAAATACGTAACACCAGTACGTATATTCCGTTACTCCCCAACACTGATCATACACACTACCATCGAGTACTTTGCTGTGATTGAAATACTTGATATTTTGCCTCTAGGAGCTGCACTAGTGTCAGGTGAATAAACCTCTTATTAGTCTGCAAAGAAGTTGTAATTAACAGGAAGCACAGTGTCAAAGTGTCCCGATTTCATTTTGTGTTATGTTTTTCTGCAATTTTTAAAAGTGTATATTTTATTTTTATTGTAACAGATATGCTGAATTTAAATGAAGAGGACGAATTTGTACGGATGTCACAGATGAAAATGTGAAAGCTGTTTTCTGTTTTTTTCTATTTGCTCTTACAAAGACTGGTATCCCTCTTCAGAAATATGTTTCATTGTTTCATCGTGTTAATAGATTTTGTCCACATAACTCACTTTGCAGGATGGAAATAACAATGGAAGAATTATTGTTATATTTATTTTTTTTTATGCCTGACAAAAAGTTCAAACTTCCAAATTCCTGCATCCTCATCTGTCAGAAAACTATTTCTTTGTTCCCACACTTTGCCTCATGCATTCATTTTCCATGTTGTGGTTCTCAGAGACTTCTTTTGTTTTACTCTTCCATCTAGCTCGAATTGCATTTTCAACAGAGGAAGAGCTCAACAGATGAATGCACACTGTATTACTTTCACTGTATACAATGCATGCTAAAAGAGAACCTGTCAGTCAGGTTTACACCCCCCCCAAAAAAAAAAAAAAAAAAAAAAATGTGGGCAGTAAACCGGGATAATGAAACACTGAACAGCATGTTAATGCAGGATGTTTACATAGTCAGCAACAGCAACTGATGTGGCTTCAAATTGAATCTTAACTTGGGGAATTTTACTTCCACTCATAATAACTTGATTTACCAAAACATGATTTTGAATTGACCACTAGGAGGCGCAAATCCAACTCAAAGTAGTCAAATGTTCAGTCCATTACACAAATCACCTTCACTGCAAGGTTTGTTGGTTTGTTTTTATCAAGCTAGTTAACACAGACTTATGAATCATTCATGCATTGAGAATGAACTAGTGTTGTGTATTCACAGAACAAGAAACAGCTTTAAATTGTTTTATTAGACAGTAGCAGCTTTTTACAAAAAATAAAATAAAAATAAAAACACAATATATCACGGTTTCTTTGGTTGAATCTATGAAAAATGCCAAAGATAACAAAGAAATTAAACAGTTTTGTTTTTTTTGCAACAAAAACGTGATTCTAAAAGAGCTGCTTTGTTCAAACTGGACAAGTTGGGGACAAAAAAAACAAAAACAAACCATATGGCCGAAGAGTTACCTCACATCCAAAGAAGAGCTTTGAATGTCCTTCAAGAATATTTTGCAACACATTTTGCTTCATACTGGGGAAATATTCCCGATGACTAAAACAAATGATAAAAAAGCTGCCTAAGAGATTTCAGGCTGTGTTGAAGAATAAAGGTATTCAAGCTTGATAGAGCTGTACACAATCTGTACTTCCCAATTTATCAACAAAATACTGAAAAATGAAGAGTGGTTCCAGACTTTGGCACAGTATTGTAGGACACTGAAAAACTTACTCCACCTGCTTGTAGATGTCTGGTATTATGTGTCAGTAACTAATTCACAGTAGGATGACTGACACCAGATTGTGACTGTCATGCCTCTGTTTGTTGGAGTCATTGAGCCTCCGAGCTAAAACAAACCATCCAACCAATAGAGGTTATTGGTCACTGGTTTGTTATGTTGACTTTTTTCCCGTAATTTCATTCTACCTTACCTGTCCATTAGAGAAATATAGTTTAGCTAACAAAAAAGGAAGTAAAGAATCAGTAGATCAGTCAGTTTAAATGTCTCTATTGCTTTATAGAGACATTTAAATCTCATTTGCAAATATTTTGATTAAGCACAAACATATCTTTATTTGATATGGCCAGTCACAAATCAGACAAATACAGTATATTAAAAGTATAAAAGAATAATCGAAACATCATCAAACTGTTTACTTTATAGAGATACTGGACAGCAATTAACAAATAATTAAAATTAGCACAAGTAATGATTGAGGTACGAATTAGCAAAGTTTGGCACTATGAGCCGATGCACAGCAACGTCTCAGTCTATAGTAAAACATAAAGCTCAGTAGACCAGTCAGTGTGAAATGACGACAAACTTACTCAAAAGCAAAGACTTGTCCCAAAAACATGCTGCACTGTGCAAATGTTTCAGGCACTCAGATCAGACCTCTGATACTTTCAAATTTTCCACGAAGAGTGTACATTTATCAGTAAACTATGAATAACTGCAGGAAACAAAACATTCACGATCTTTTCACTTCTCAGATTTTACATCTCCAATTACTTTCCTCCTCTCTTTGTTGCATCTTTGAGCTCCCACCAGTCAAGCAGCTAACATGACACATCACTGCTTCATAGCTGTTATTTTAAAGCCATAAATGTAAGGCATGCGTCAACTCTATCATGACCTCAAATGAGCACAAGTGAGGTCTAGACAAATGGCATTGTATAAAAAATATATAGGAAAGTTTGAGTAAAATAAATGCAGAGGGTCTGTGTCTATAGAGCAGTGTTTCTCAACCACTGCTGCCATGGAAGATTATCCAAATTCACCTGATTGGTACTCCGAGCGAGCGTAGCATTGTGACAGGCAGAACAGTTAATGTTGGAGAATTGTGGATCAATATGATTGTCATTGTGCAAGATGATTAGCAGGGTGCAGAACTTACACGAAGAAGTCTGAGTTAGCAGGGTCTATATGTCATGAATCGCTGTGCGGCAGGCAGGAGTTGGACCCAAAATGCAAGACTCACAGACTCAGGGGATGAACTCAAAAATCACAGCTTTATTTGCTGGTAGGACAAACAAACTAAACTGGGAAACAACAAACTAAGAACTCACAGAGAGCCACAGGGCGATCCACACAGCATGAGGGACAACGCGACACTGACTCAGAGAAACACAGGGTTAAAATACACTGGGAAGTAACGAGGGGAATGAGACACAGAAGGAGGGCACAGCTGGGAGAAATCAGGACTGACGAGACAAGGAAAGCAGGACACATTCACATAAGACGCGGACCATCAAAGTAAAACAGGAAGGATCACACAGAGACGCGAACTTGACACAGTGGAGACAGCAACTAAGAAACACAGAGACATAAACCATAAGGCAGAGGACTCTAAGAACCGAGAGACACAGAGGGGAACTCAAACATGCAGACACAGACTTACACAGAACAGAGGGGACATAGAGAAACATGAAGGGCAAGGGATCGAAACTAGAAACCATAGAAACTCACACCAAGTACAATAATACAAACATCACAAAGAACTAAAAACGCTGGGTCAGGAGACCCAGGACCGTGACACTATAAGTGTAGACCTAACAGTTACATTCTCTTCCACTTGAGGGCAGTATAGCTTCTTGGTCAAATTCAGTAAGCAGCAGGTATTAGCGGTGGATAATAGCTGCAGCATGCTCAGCTGGATTTTCTGAAATACCTCACCTGCTACCTGAGCGATATTACAGTTATTGTAGACTTTTATTTGTTTGTTGTTAATTCTTTCACAGCATTTTGCATGCTGGAATATTTTGTGCTCCCTAAAAACTAATTTACATTTTTGTTTGAATGTTCTAGTTAACAAAAAGGAATGTGAAAATCATACAGGGTTTTCATATTTCTGTACAGGGACACAGACAAAATAACTACAATAATAGAAATAAATACATAGGTGAGTGTGTTACAGCTAAGCTTTGTGTTTTTATCAATGAAGATTTTCTTAAGGCTGCAAAGCCACCTGTTCCACTTCTCTTTAATATAAAAAAAGAAATGGTCAAAACCAACACTTGTTCCTGCACACATAATTTACACTGACTGCTAAAATAAGCATGATTTGTAATAACTCAACTGGGTTAACTTATTTATCTACTCATATTTTGGGAAAACTACAAAGAAGCAAAAAGCAGTAATTTGAATTTTTCAAAGACAGAAAAGAGGTGGTTTGATGCCAGGAAAGCAGAAGCTATTGGTTAAAAGGTGCCATAATGCACGCTGGCTTGTGTGTATCTGTTTGTGTATATCCGTTGAAATATGTGGTTAATACTGAGCAACATCTCATGCTAAGTTGGCTAAAGATGCATGATGATGTGGAAGACTGAGACTGTATGTGACAGTCAGACAGGTGAGTGGCCTGAATGACAAATACAGGTGTGTGCTGTAGGTCACTGTATTAGGGATAGCAGCAGCTATATTGTGCAATTAATTTCCAAATACTCCAAGAAGTTTTTTGTTTTTTTTTACTAATAATCAAAAAGACAAATCTTTTTCAGGCTTCACAATAAAAACAACTTTGCTTTATGTATTATTTTACTCTACACTTTAAAAAAATGTAAGTACACTATAGGTACAGCTCAATTTAGACTAAAATCACTTCTATTGATGGGATTTTTATCTCTTTCTCTTCTGTTTCCTCTTCCTCCACTCCTTCCGGTTGTTTGGTAAAATTCCTGTAGGTGTTCAGTGTCTCAACATTCATATAGATCAGGGGTGCCCAATCCCGGTCCTCGAGAGCTACCGTCCTGCAGCTTTTAGATGCATCCTTGTTCCCACACACCCGAATCAAATGAATGGCTTGTTATCAGGCCTTTGCCAAACATGATGGCATGCTGAAGAGATCAAACCATTTGACTCAGCTGTGTTGGAGTAGGGATGCATCTAAAAGCTGCAGGATAGTAGCTCTCGAGGACTGGGATTGGGCAGGCCTGATATAGATCCTCTCCTCGTCACTGACGTCATCTTCTTCATTGCAGGTTTTTAGAATGACTGAAACAGAGCAAAGCAGATTCTTCTAGACATCATGAGCTGCTGTTTCATCCAATATATTGTTTGTTCTGGTGAGCACTGACCTCTGCTGTGGATGTGGGCCTGCTGTGTTTGCCTCCTTCTCCTGAGCACCAGTAAGACCACCAACAAGACCAGCAGGAGCAACAGGACCACAGGAACTACAGACGAGACCAGCAGCTGTCATGGTCCTGGGTCAAGCGACCCAGTGTTGAGTTTATGTATCTTTTATATTTATTTTGTGCCTTAGCTTAGTGCACCTAGTTAATTTCTAGATTACTGTGTAGTCCTGTTTCTTAGTTATGTCATCTCCCCTGTACTAAGTTTCCCTGGTTCATGTGTCTTGTCTCTGTGGTTATGTGTGGCTCCTTGTCTAGTCTGTCATACGTGTTAGGCCTGTTAAGTTGTGTTGTCGTGTCTAAGTCTGCATGTTTCCTGTTTTATTTTGAAAAGGGGCTTATGTTCTGTGTTCATGTGGTTAGTTTTACTCTTGCCTGTGCATCATTTTGTTTATCCTAGTCAGCTGTTTCCTCATGTGTCTCCACTTCCCCTGATCACCTCATGTGTGTATTTAAGTCCTCTGTTTTCTGAATGTCATTGTCGCGTCGTCTGTGTTCCACCCTCCATGTTGTCACAGCCAGTCTTAGTATTCATAGTTATGGTTTCCTGTGTCTTCATAGTTTTTTCCTAGTTTTACTTTCCCAGTTTAGTCATAGTTTAGTTTGTCACTGCGTTTCTGCCTTGTCTGCACTTCCTGTCACCAGCCACAATAAAGGCTCGCTTTCAGTTAAGTTTACTCGAGTCTACTCTCGTGTGTTCGCACCTGGGTCCACCACACACACCACCGCATGGTCTGCCTCCGCAGACCGCGACAGTAGCATCCGAGGAACTAAGAGAGAAAAGGTTTTAGTCAAATATGAACAGTGATGGGAATAACAGCGTTACAAGTAACGGCGTTACTAACAACAAACAGACGGTTGAAGCTGTGTTCAGCTTAAAGGAGCCCAGGAAAGGGGACCACAGTTTATAAAATGTGTTTTTTGACCCACAAACTGTATATTAAATTTTTTTCTAAATCCATACAGGACATTATATCTTTTACCCATTGCGCATGCAAGAGTCTTCCCACTAAAGCAAAATAGCTCGCCTGGCCAGCAGTAATGAAAAGTTTAAGTTTGAGTCTAGAGTTGGGCAGATTCAGGTTCTAGACCACATCAAAGATAGCACAGAGTGGCTCTGGTTTAATTTGGTCCTTGATTCTCGTCCCTGGTTTTCCCAAGTGTGAGTGAAGTGAAGAGGAGCGTTTTGTGTGGCAGGAGCAGAGCGTGTGTGGCGTGGCCGAAGAGCAGCTTGGGAGTGAACTGGAGAGAATGTGTGGAATTTCCCCTCACCTACCCCGTGGAACCCCAGAACTCCCCTCACATTCTGTATATAGTCAATCAGTTTTGTTTTTGTTTTGCTTTTTTAAATGGAAATAAACTCTCCTTGCTCTTTTCCTTAA
This sequence comes from Copadichromis virginalis, assembly GCF_057382275.1. Taxonomy (NCBI): domain Eukaryota; kingdom Metazoa; phylum Chordata; class Actinopteri; order Cichliformes; family Cichlidae; genus Copadichromis; species Copadichromis virginalis. Next base: position 10,665,247 of record NC_140626.1, on the reverse strand, counting down.
GTCTGCACCTGAGTTTCCGTCAACCCTGACAGAACGTTCCAGCCAAACCATGGACCCCGTAGATTGGTGGGTCATCCCCCTCGTCCCCACTCTGTTCCCTCCACATAAGTGGGATTAAGGAGGTCCTCGAAGTATTCCTTCCACCGCCCGACTTCAATGCTGATGTGGGCAACGACAGTACCTGAAAGGGCGTGATTGGGAGGAATGGCCTCCCTGAGCTGAACCCGAGTAGTTTTTCATTATTGGACTTTGCCATTGCCGAAGCTGCTTCACTGAGCTGCGGCCTCAAGGTGGTTGGTGCCTGTCGTGGTGTCCATACAGACAATATTGATTTGTAAATGATTAAATAACAATCTTGTCAACACAAAGTTCTTTATTTGGAGCCCAGTTCTACAAGAAAGACGTTACTGAATAAGTGCTTGTGCTTAAAGAGCTTTGGCAGTATTTGAGACAATGTTAAACTTAATCATCATCGACTTGTTTGCTGCTGCCTGCCGCTGAAAGGCATTGAGGAGAGGGGACATTTGGGCAGTGCATTTATTGCGGCATATTATGTGTTTTCTGGATATACTGTGCTTTTTCACCATTCAGAGGTTGATGGCTCCATGTCAGAGCACTGGCTATGAATTTCAGATGGATCAGGCCTTAACTTACGTTATCAATCGTTCTTTTCATCTTTTCTGATTACCCACAGCTACATCCACTTCTGTCCGGCCTAGGCTCCTCACTAGGGCTGGGTATCGTCACGGATTTCTATAATCCATTCGATTATGAGTCGCAAGGTCCCGATTCGATTCAATTTTGCCTCAGACAGTCCAAAATATTATAATTCTGATCATTTATCAGTACTGACACTTGTGAGACTTCATCAGAGGTGTGAGCATCACAGCAGATGTCTTTGTGTCAAAGTAACTGAGGATAAAACACAGAAAAACATGAAGGAGATTTTCCAGGCCTGGCTTTTTATAGCAGATAACTGCCCTAAAAATATTCTGCAACAGAACAAATCAACATATGAACATGACCTGATGCTGCTGAAGTGAAGCAGAGCAAAGTTACAGAGGTTTTATTAAAGACACAGCTAAGCATTTTGCAATTTGGCATAATTTTAAAAATGAGTTTCTTTGCTATTAAACAGCAGAAATTAGGCTTTCTTGTTGGAGGTCATTTTTGGGGAAAACAAAACCAGTGGCTGACGCACTCTACATGACTTGTGCGTAATAAGCGAACAAATAATGCAGAAAATAGATTTAGGATGGGAAACTGTTCTTGCAGTACACTGAGAGAGAAAGTTGTGCAGGAAGTGTGATTTTTATCATGGTGAAAGCAAAATAGCAAAAGTAAGAGGGAATTAATGACGATGTTTATCAAATGTGAAGCTTAGTTTTGATCTTCTTTTGCTGCTGGTTCAGTCAATTTTGGTTGGAGAGAGACAAAACCTGCAGCACCAGAATCTAGTGCAAAAAAATCCCAAAGACGTAAACACAAAGTGTGGACCCGACGCATCAGAATCAGTGAGCTGTCGGCTTTCAGCACTGACGGCGTGTCCGCGTATGCGCCATCGGGTGAGAAAGCCCCATCTCACTGATTCTGATGCGTCGGGTCCGCGTTGCCTTTGTGAGGAATCCGTTTACCTGCTCTCATTTACTGTTTTAGCTGTTTGGTGGTTGTCAAAAATAGTTTTGTGAGCTTTAACCTGAGATTCTGGCATTTCTCAGTAAACCCTTCGTTTTCACTCCGTCCTTTACGACAACAAAAGCAAAAAAGTACTTCGTGAACAATACCAGTTTAAATGGTATTTCACTCTCTAGAGGTTCATTTCTCCAGCTTACCAATTCAAAACGTTTAAGCCCGCCTGCTCTGCTCGGCTGTAGAAAGCAAGAGACTGAAAACATGGGCGCTGGCGCTAAGAAGGGACAAGAGCTGGCTAGAGCTTCAGCAATTGGCTGACACGAGATGAGTGGAATAAAACAATAGGCTCCCCTCCATCAACATTTGGAAAAACTTAGCCCTTGTTTAACCAAATCATATATATAAATCTGCGTCCCTTTTATGTTTAAATAAATATAGTGATTTTGTTTCACTGTTATTAAAGAAAGACAGTAAGAGCAGAAACAATTAACATGACATGTTTTACTTTTCTTTTTTTTTTCTTTTTTTAAAGATGTTTTTAGCAACTGGACCACATCTGGCTTGTTGGTGGTCCCTAACTGGCCAGTGTGATGTCAATGAGAAATAAAGATTCAAACATAAATTATACGTCATGCAATTCGTCTCATTTCAGCCACTAAACACTCTTTGATAAATTTCTGATCAGGAGATGGGACATTTGAAGAGTATGATATAAACATCGGAACAGATAACATTAAAGATGATAAAGTTTTGAAAATAGGAAAATACAAAACACAGAAAAAACGGATAGTATAGAGCTGTATATTAATATGAATACAGCGCTGTTGTGCAGTGATTTTGAAAGGTTCTCCAACTAAACACTAAAGACTTCTGGTACTGAGCTGCTCTAAAGGACACAGAGCTCACACAGGGCAGCAGAACCGACCAGCAAACAGGATGTTCATGGTGGGGTTATGTCTGATGAAGAAGAGGAAGGGGTAGTCTGCGATGAAGGATTTTAAATCACAATTGCCCCATCTTATTTTGCCCATCATAGTCTCACCCCAACACATATCCACAAAAGTAGCCTCAGTTGCCTTCTCGTGGACCTTCACAAAAGCCTTGTGGATGACTTTTGAAAGTACCAGATCTTTGCGCCCAGACATGCCTGTGACAGAGAAGTGAAAGGAGAACATTTTAAATGAACATAATGCTGCATTTTCATTTTTTTTCTTTTTTGTTTTTATCTGAGAGGGTTTTTTCAAATTAAATTCTGATAAGGCTAGGTGGTGATATAGATCACCTGGTTGAGCTGACAACTAAAATACCAAAAGATCTGCAGGATCCTGGGTTTGAGTGTTTCCAGACCATTTCCTGCATGCCTCATCCTCTCCCTTTTATCCTCTCAACTATTCTGTCAAAGTGTGATATCTCAAAAATAAACCTTAATAAGGTCACTTCAACAGCCTGTCATTAGTGATTAGCAGAGGTGTGGACTCAAGTCACATGACTTGGACTCGAGTCATTAATTTTATGACTTTAGACTTGACTTGAACTTTTACACCAATGACCTGGGACTTGAATTGGACTTGAACCGGTTTACTTGAAAAGACTTGATATTTCACCCCAAATCTAAAATTTAACACGCATATTATATAGAAAGTGTGCACCATTAATTCAATTCATTCATTCATTTATTCAAACCACACTCCGTACGTATGTGTGCGTGAGCTGTAGCACAGCCAATCAAATTAACCAGATTTTTTTTTAAGAAAAAAAAAAAAATGCTCAAAAATGCTGCAAGGAGTTATTTTTTTCAGGTACATAAACTATGAAGTAGTCAACAAAAAAAAAAAACGAAATGCAATATACAAAACATGCAAGAAGAGAATCACAGACAGATGGAACAACTTCCAACTTTGTCTGACAGTTGAAGTTGCATAAAGAACGGTAGGTGGTCCTTCTCTTTTGCTACGATGGGATAGCTGACTTCATCTAACGAGCAAATGTTGTCCAGGCTACGTTGATGATACTGTTTGGTTTTAATGTGTATGATATTTTTGTCATGCTATTTTAAAGCCGGTCCTACAAGCACATCCAAGAATAACATGCAGCTTATCTCAGAACTGTCGGTGAAAATTATTCTTGGAGCTAAGTTTAATTGAGCTGCATTTTAAAGAGGTGCAATTTCACAATTTGTGTATATTTTCCAAGTTCACTATTTTGTCATGTGTTGAGAAAAATAGAGATTTAAAAATCACATGGTCTAATATTTACATTTAGCATAACTGCAACATTCTTTTTTTTGTTTTTGTTTTTTAAAGAATCGAAAGGACTTGAAATTCAAAGTCCGAGTAAAGTCACTCGGACTTTTACACCAGTGACTTGAGACTTGACTTGTGACTTAAGGGTAAAGACTTGAGACTTACTTGAGACTTGCAAAACAATGACTTGGTCCCACCTCTGGTGATTAGTGTCAGAGAGTACGTCTAGTTTAGGCAGGAGGAAGCCAGAACACCTCCCTGACTGTCTGTCAGTATTATAATATTTCACTAGCTGGGCCAATTCCTCATTTTATTTTTGACAGCGTTTTTAGTAAATAAAGGCAAATGACTTAAAAATATTAATAGCAGTTTGGAGAAGACCTCAGAGGGGACTGGCGGCGGCTCCTGGGCCAGGCAGATCCCCATGTGCTAATGAGACGTGAAAGAATTGAAAAAGGGCAGAGAATGAACAGCTTGTAGAGCTGAGGCTGTTATATATAGATAAGAACCGTAAAGGCCAAGTTTAGAGGTGTGGTCCCACTCCTGAAATTCAGATAATGTATCTACAATAAAAGTATCAGGACTGTCATGTAAAAGTCCACCAGTCCATTCAAAACCCAGCAACAAAGTTTAGATCCTGCTTTCAAAATCTCACAGTAGTATGATCATCAAACAAGACAAACAATCTGCTGAAATAAGCAGCTCCATGGTCTTTTGGAGAACTCTTTCACTGCTGGAGCATTGTTGCTCTACACTCTGTTCATAAACACCAACAAACTGCAAACGTATGTCTCACCAGAGAAGTCACACTTTGTGTGATCAAAGGCGTCCACCATGCCCATGCTGCTCAGGACTGTGTTCAGGTCATACGTCTCCTCCAGTGTAAATCGAGGCAGCCTCACATCAATATGATATGTTTGCATCTGGCCTGGATGAGTCCAAGCCACAAATTTCTCGTAGGTCAGCTCCTTCCCCAGCTGGGATGGAAACAATATCACTTATTAGAGATTGTGTGTGTGTGTGTGTGTGTGTGTGTGTGTGTGTGTGTGTGTGTGTGTGTGTGTGTGTGTGTGTGTGTGTGCAACTAGTCAAGTAATCATTGCTATTGTCACTAGTTAGTATCAGATGTACTAGTAATTTAATCAGTTTTACTGTTTACATTTTATTGATAAAATAAATTTATCAATAAATTTTACATTTTTGTGTCCTAAATGTTATGCAGCCATCTGCCACCAAATAGAGCAGTGTTGGTGAGAAATGCCATAAATTAGTTAATCTTGGTCTGATTTTTCTGTTAACATTATTTTATTTAATTACCTATTATTGCTACGTAACCCTTGTGGTGTCCTCGGATCAAAAATGGTCGCTAGGTGAATGGCAAACAAGCATATGGGAATCCCGAGGACACCACAAGATGAAAAAATAGGACCTGCAACCGACAGAAAATAGCTTTCTCTAAAAGGAGTTCAGTTTTTCAAAAAAGGCTCAGAGTAGAGCTGTTACTGCTTAAAAGGAGACAGCTGAGGGGGCACCTCCAGGGTAAGGTGTTCCCACCAGGCATACACTGTGACCTGCTGGAGAGAATAAATCTATTGGCCGGACTGGGAACACCTTAACATTTCCCCAGATAAGCTGGAGGACTTCTCTGCTTCGGCTGCTGTTCCTGCTACCCAACATCAGATAAGCACAAGAAAATTGATGGATGATTTATTGTTTTGTTATTTTAAATGTAAACTTTTATTCAAGTGATTGTCATGAATTCTCGAACGGCATCCATCATTCACGATGCACGGCACGATGTGCCACAGTTTTCAGCTGCAGTTTATTTATTTTTCAGTTGTTACTTTTTCATATTTCAGTAATGAATGAGCATCTTTAGTAGAAACATGTTTTCATATCATAGTTAATATATTTAAAATGTTTTTCTTCTTTGTCGTCTGTTTGGAGTTTAACGTGTAGTGTAAACGTGCGATGCGAGGTGCTGCACAGTTAAGCAACATGATTCATTCAAGAATGTCATTAAAAGTTTCAAATCACTTTGTTTACACAGTTCTGGACGTCGAGCACTTTTCAGATTTGACTTAATATCTGGGTGTTTGTCAGTTTTAGACTATTCGGTCAGTCTGATTTGTTTTCTTCGTTTAGTTGACTTAGAAATGAGTCACCAGGAACATCACGAGTGTGTAAGTGTTCTACCTTCTCCAGTCCTGTTGTATCATCCTCTATCTCTGCAGGTAAAAAGATAAGCATGCTCACTTCCTTCCCACTGTAAGGCATCTCTAGAATCTGTCCAGCAGAGGGTTTCAAGCATTACTGCACATAAATCTACTGATACATTTACATTACAATCACTCTGTCAGTGAAATCTGATTATGCCAGTGATTTATACAAATATAATAAATATGATGGTTACCTTGCAGTTTGCTTCTTCGATGAAGGTAAACGCAAAGTCTTCTTCCTGTTTCATCATCTCCACAGGCTTTGAGTCATTCTGAAGACAAAAGAAATTAAAAGCATTTTTAATATAGTCATTGAAATATGTCTTGGATGCAAAAATGAATTAAATAACTCTGAAAAACTTTGCCTTTGATGCTGTGTGTCATGAAGACTCATTTCCAGTCACAGATGTATTCTCATGACTTTTAATTAAAGTAGTTCGTAAAGAAGCTTTGTATGTCGTACACTCCCAAATAAATCTTATTTATCTCACACTTGGCCTTAATGCAGTCTCACATTAATAATTTTGGCTCCTCATCTTTAAAGCGCCCTCCTCTTGAGGCCATTTTGATTGGCTGTCCCTCTTTAACAAAAGGGGAGGGGCTGATCTTTCTGACATCATGCAGAGCAGAGAAACTGAAACCGGTCCTTAACATCAGTCTGAAATCTGAGCTTTGGCTCACAGATATTACTTGTATATTTGCTCATGATTTGAAACTGTCCATGTTGAACAACCACAACTGCAATGACAATAGACTTTACAAGGTTATAGTTTCATAGTCAGTGTTCTGTTTTGATGAGCACTTTTACCTTGTTGAGCCAAAATTGAGCATCATAAGTTTCAGACCACGAGAAATTATTTATCCAGTAGCCTTTGAAGTGGGTGGCAGTGAACAACACCAGCCTGGTCAGTTCATTCAAATCATCTTCATCCACCACCTCTGTGATGTTACCTGGTGACCAAAGTAAAACCAAATGTAAACATTGAGAAGTAAAGCTTCAAAGACTGCAGCAAAGTTTTCATCCACAAATCTATGAGAACATGATGGACCCCACACTCTTTCAGCCTTTGTAGGCCAGAGAAACATGATGAGTTTTACAAATGCTGTTTAATATATTCTTTGACTATTAGTGAAACCCGAAGATATTATTCATCAGCACAACATGTGAATATTTAGAACAAGTAAGGATGCACAGCCACTCTGGCTAATGACTACAGCACACATGTAACAACTCATTATTGAAGTACTTATAAATCCTGCTTTTCTACACGAGATAAGATGAATGAGGTAAACAAGGGACATCAGATAAGCAGGTAAAGTTACATTAATGTGCTGTTCCACAAGATGGCGCTCCTCCCTATATTTCTTCATAATTCTCAACGCTCGGCATATACTTGAGTTGAGCTTCAGTCAAGGTCAACACATCTGGATGTAAACAAAGTATTCTGGTGCCTTATGGAGTGCCTGGCAGCCACCTTGGAAGTGAATGAGACTACCATTAATGCTGTGCCAGCACAAACAGGCAGGGAGCCAGAAACGCTTTTCATAGAAGGAAAGAGTTAATATTTAAATCTGATGGTATTTTAAGCTGTGCTGTAGTCTAACTTTCACAGAGCTCATTAAACTCAACTACCTGAACTCATATTGACCTAAGATATTGGGACAGGAAGAGTTTGACAGATAAAATATAAAAAGATACATAAACAAGAAGATTAAAAAATATGAGAAGCATATTTGGCTGAAAAGAAACAAGTGAACAGGACTGTGCAGACACTGAGGAAGGTGGTTCTGGGATCCAGAGATCACTGCTGAAACAGCTTGAATCACTGTGGGTTAAATCAGGATTAACGGTGGAAGGAGCCCTTTGACAAACCCTGGTCACAGGTCTGTAAAGCTTCTTCACTCTTCAAAACTATGTTAAGTACAGCTACCATTACTTCTGAACACCAGAAGGAGAAAAGAAATTCAGTATTTTCATGGTATCCTTACAGGTGCACACTCCTCAGCAGCGGTCCCCAACCTTTTTTGCGCCACGGACCGGTTTATGCCCGACAATATTTTCATGGACCGGCCTTTAAGGTGTCGCGGATAAATACAACAAAATAAAACTAGTACCGGTACCGAAAAAAAGAAAATTTATTCATAACACACGTGAAAAGACCCAGGAAAACAGAGTAAACGATAAAAATGATAACAAAATAACGCTGAAAACCGATAAAAACCCTGAAAACTATACATTTCACACCTGAGCCTCAACTTTCGCGGCCCGGTACCAAACGACTCACGGACTGGGACCATTTACATGTGTAAATGTGATCCACCTGGTGTGTGTTGCTGCACCCAGTGGTTGACATCAATCCTGACTTCTTCAGACCTGGTCTTGAAGTCCACAGACTCCAGCTCTGCTCTGTAATGTTTCTTGCTTTGTATTAAGAATTCCTGAAACCACAGACGACACATTTATAAATTCACTCCAGCAAAGTGTCTGACATCACTGATTCTGATTTACTTCAGGCTGACATGATAAGAAAAGACTGTTATAGCTACATGAACACACATGCTGAATCACACATGCCTCATTTCAATCATTAACACAGTTTTAGATTCTGATCAGTCAGAACTCACAGCATTTCTCTCTCTGCCTCTCATTTACTCCAAAACACACGAGCTCATGAAGAATCACACTCTACATAAAAAGAAGAAACAGACCTGAGTAAAGGGGCAGGACTTCTCTCTGTACAGTCTGTTAGCAACACTGAAGGTAAATGGAGCATCTGTCCTGTTGAGTACAGTGAGAAGTTGGGCGAAGCTGCTGTGAACATCACCCCAACAATCCTCGGTTTGCAAGCACTGTGGACAAAACACTTTAGTGGATTCAAAGAAGGACACAGAAGAAAATTCTGGACTGGATCTAAAACAAAGAAACTAACTTTTGATTTTCTTTCTTTGTTGTTAGATGATTTGTTATTATTTGTTTCCTCTCAGTGCCCAGCTTCTTCAACATCCCCAGGGAACCTTTCTGTTATCTGGATTCACTTAGCCTAACATCAGCAATAAGTGCTCACATGAGCCCTGCGTTTCCATCTTCACTATCCAATAAAAGCCACAAATAACAAAAAACGGAGCTTACTGTGTCACAGCCTAAAGGAGACAGAAATAACTTTAGTTTCTCAACAAAGAAAATGAAATTTATTTTATTGATTGACAAGGTTTTCTTAGTATGTGTTTCACTCTCCTAACCTCTGTGTAGTAACAGTATGTAACTGTAACTTCCTTTTAAAACGTTGTGAGTGTGTGAAAACGGGAAAAACAACTAATTGTAAGCTGCATTCAAGCTCATGATGCACTTTGTGTCTTCATTCATATCAGGCTGTGGTAACTCAGCTCCTTAAAGATGAACAGACAAAGACTGTATCCACACAGTGGAGCTGTTATTATTTTGTGTATTTCTCAAAGCTAGTAGGAAGACTGTTTGTGCAGCATTGATCCCGTTGGAAAGATTTGAACTTTCTGTTAATAAATCTCAGAAAACTGGTTTGGTTTCAGTCTCAGTTTATTTTTCCACATTACTCTGGAGTTACTTTCTCATTTAGGTTGTCATGTTGACTTGAGTTTAGCTTATTTGACCTCTTTTAAGGGTCCGACATTATCACTTTTGTATGAGTTACTGTGCCCTCATGTCTAACCAGCTCAGTCGCTCACATTAGGTTTCAGACTATAATAATATCACACTGATACACTGGAGACAAGTCAGGGTCATTTATACAGTTATAATGGTCACAGTGGTTTCCAGCAGCTGCCCAGATTAACACCAGAGCATCCTGCATGTGTTAAATGAGTACCACTACAACAACTATTCTGCACTATAATTTTAGTGTTAGTGTGTGAGCATGTGTACTGTACCTCTGACATCTGTGTGGCTGTGTTGCCTCTGGCCCCCAGCATCACCATAGCCAGGGCTGAAGAGATGCTGAACGGGGAGAAAAAGATGTTTCCCGTCTTGTTGTTATTGCTCAGCTGTTTGAGCAAAGCCAGAGAGAAGGCACTGTTTGCCTCTGACAGAGAGATTGCAGATCCCATTGTTTCTGGTACAAAGAAGTCGGGCAGTGAGTTGTTTAATGCACCAAGTAAGATTATTTAAATCTAACTGAGCTTCACTTTACCTAAAAACTACAAAAACTATGGTGGCTGTTATTCAGGGTTTTTGTTTAAAACGACATCCTTCATGGTGTGTATGCAGATTTAGTCACAAAGCTCCCAGAGAAGTCAGTGAGTTATAAACAGCTCAAAGGGTTAGCATTACTCTTTGAGCGCACATGGAAAAAAAAATCTGCAACAGGATTATAGTTATACACACAAGATATAAACACTGTTTACGGGTAATTTATGAGTAGTCGCCACGTAGACGTGATTTGTAAAAACTGAATAAAGTTACATGACTTACTGACGCTCACTTTTCTTTCGTCGTCAGACGGTCAGGATTCTTTCTGGCTTAGTAAATGATTAGCAGGAAATCTAAATTCTTAGAGGCTGATGCGAGATGCTTTATTGAAGCAGAGTGATATACAACCAAAAGCGAGGGTGGCGAGAAACAGAACTAAGAACGACTCCGAACTGGGAAAACTAATAAAACAAAACTGAAACCTGAACCCGCAGGAAGACACGGAGGGAGTGACTCAGGGAGGTAACACAGCATGGAGGAACAAAGACGGACCAATAATGCACACAAGAGGACACATACTATAAATACACACAGAGGAAACGAGGAAACCGCACACAGGAGGGAGATCCAGCTGAACCTAATCCGAGGAGACAGGGAGGACGCAAGCTGAATACACTGACATCAGGAACGGACCTTCAAAGTAAAACAGGAAATACACAGAATACACAGACTGGACTCAGAGACACGGTACAGACAAGGAACAGAGGGAGCACAGAGCCAAAACCCTAACAACTAAAAAGTCTAAACCCAAATACATACACAGAATAAACTGGAACATAAGATCATAATAATAAACACAAAATGCTGGGTCAAATGACACTAACCAGGTTTTAAACAGCAACTAATTTAATTCGTTTACCTCAGTTCTTCATTATCTATTTAAAGGTCTTTGGGAAGCATGTTAATTATATAGTCAGTTATTTATTTACGCAGGTGTAAATTATGTCTTTGAGATTTAATAACCATTGTGTAAATCTGGAAGTAATATTATTTGTGAATGTTCCATTTATCCTCCTCTTCATGTTCAACAGGTGAGCGTATTTTGTATAGAAGCATGCTGCTACAAGCCCGAAACAGCATTAAGGGCAATGCCAGTTGCTGGCACATTTTATACTCACTAAAAACTTACCTGCAGATTTTTCCTGTTTCTTTACAGGCACACAGACAAAATAAACGTAATAATAATAATAATAATAATAATTTAATTAATATTTAATTGATTATTTAATTAATGCTTTACATGGTCAGTGTGCGATATCTCATCTTTGTGTTTTTACGAATGACAATTTTTAAAGCTCCAAAGCCACCTGTTCCACTTCTCTTTAAATGAGAAAAAAGATAAAAGCGAACACCTGTTCCTACACACACGTTACACACTGATTACTAAAATAAGTCTGATTTTTAAGAATTACAGCAAGTTAACTTTACTTATGTCTTCATATATTTTTGTTTTGGGTGGGGGAGCTTCCACAAAGCTTTCCGCAGCTAGTTCACAGGTAAGAGGCGGTTAGTTGCTGAAAGTTTCACAGTGTGTATCACAATCATATGGGGATGCATGCGTGAATATGTGTATGTATATCTAATGAAATATGAGCAAGCTGAATTTCTGTTGATTACAGATAGATACAGATACGTGCTGTGCATTCATACTTACATACATATCACAGTGATACATTAGTCTGCTAGTGCATGTATGTAACAGTCACGTTTCTCATTAATACACAACGAATAATAAAGCAAACACAATGTTTAATTAAAGAGGTTAACATTTTCTTTTTCTCTTTAAAAAATAGAAAAATGACAAAAGAGCAAAGAGCAGCAGTTTGGGTTTCCACTGATGATTCACAGACAAATCCTGATCTGATTCCAGGAAATGAGAAGCTAATGCTTGAAAGGTTTCATAATGCAATTGCACAAGTCATCGTGTGTGAATAGTTCTGTGTATATGTGTTGAAATATGTGGTTAATACTGAGTAAGAGCTCATGCTGAATAAGTTAAAGATACATTCTACAAAACGTATAGGAAGACTGAGACTGCTAATGCATGTATGTAACAGTCAGACAGGTCAGTGGCTAAATGATAAATACAGGTGTGCGCTGTAGGTCACTGTTTTGGAGATAGTTGCAGTTATATTGTGTAATTAATTTCCAAATACTCCAAGAACAAGTTGTTTTTTGTTTTTATTGCAAATTTATTTGCATTATATCATTTAAATAATCATCAGAAATACAAAGATTAGCTTGGCTTCACAATAAAAACTTGCCTAATGTATTCTTTTACTTTATACTTAAAAAGAATATACAAAATATACATACTCTGCATCAATAGTGCTACACTGAGTTTTAGCAAAACAGCCTTATACAACTAAAATAAATCAAATGAGCAGGAAATGAAATATTAACTTTACATTTTTCTTGACATTCAGCTCAATTTAGAGTAAAATCAGATGCAACCTTTAATTGATGTGATTCTGTGAGAAAATTCAACACATCACATTGGACAGAAAAACATGTTATTCCCTGTTGCTGGTATTTCAGGAAGGACACTTGTACATATTTGAATTGTACCTGAAACACTGTTTTACATTTCTACACACAACAAAATGAATAAGCTGCTTCAAACATCTCCAAAGTGAAATTTCTATGATTTCAGGAACATCTTTTTTAAGCGTTCACGGTCTTCAGTGCAAACAACAGCATAAACACACAGGTGCACCTCTGCACCACCTCTAAACTAATAAACTAACAACCAGTGTCCAGCACAAAAGTTATCGCTAACCCTTTTCATTTTGTACAAATCCAGCTTTTCTGAGTTTGTGTCTGACCAGATGCAGCTTTCTGAACCATCTTTTCAACGTTCTTATACTTACACTTATCACCACACTGTGTTTATGTGCTTAAAAAGAAATTATTTTTAACTAAAACCAATTCTGAACTATAATTTCACCAACTCATCTACACGGACATTTTATAGAGGGTATTATTAAAAGACAGAAATTCAAAATGTGTAATCTGTGATAAACTAGATCCCCCCACAATATTTACACTGATGACGAGCCAGAAAGGCTGCAATGTTCTGATCAATGATGGAGCCTCTAGCTTCCAATCTTAAAATGTATTAAATATTATTCTGACTGTGTTAATCTGAATGGATCGATGTTAATCATTATAAATCTAAATGTTTTGATAAATGTCCTCTTGTTCTTCATAAAGGTCGACAGTTTGTTCAGCAAACATCTGTGTTACATATACATGATCATTTTCATCACCGCTGCTTTGTTCTTCGTCTGCTTCCATTTTTCTCTCTTTCTCATATGTTTCCTCTCTCTTCGCTCTTCCTGTTTGTTTGGTAAAATTCCTGTAGGTGTTCAGTGTCTCAACATTCATATAGATCCTCTCCTCGTCACTGACGTCATCTTCTTCATTACAGGTTTTTAGAGTCACTGAAACACAGCACAGCAGATTTTTCTAGATGTCATGATCAAAATAAAGCTGCTGATTCATGTAATATGTTGTTTGTTCTGGTGAGCACTGACCTGTGGTGTGGATGTGGGCCTGCTGTGTTTGCCTCCTTCTCCTGAGCACCAGTAAGACCACCAACAAGACCAGCAGGAGCAACAGGACCACAGGAACTACAGACGAGACCAGCAGCATCCGAGGAACTAAGAGAGAAAAGGTTTTTGTCAAAAATGAAAGATAGAAAGTGGTTTTGTATTATTTATTGGCACTTCCTATTTCCTTTGTAATCATGGTTTTACATAGTAAGGAGGTTCTTGTTTGGCAAACGTGTGTTAATCAGAAATGAGTTTAAGACTAATTACAGACTTTTGATGAATCTACAGTCGTATGGAGTCTTTTATTTATTGTTTAGGATGACATTTGTATCTAACATGTTTGGAGTGTTAGAGGGAGCTGAGCACCCACAGAAAACACAGGCAAAGGTGCTAAATGCAAACACAGTTAGCTCAGGTAACAAACACACACAAACACCAAACCTTCTGTGAGACAACAGTGTTTATCTCTGTGAAGGTTCTCAGTCATCCAGGTCATCGTAGTCAAAGGAGTGTTTATCATATCGCCAGCATTTACTGTCCTTCTAGGACAGTACAAAACATAAATTCAATGCTATACTTACATTTAATGATGACAGTAATGGGTGCTGTTGCAGTAGAACTCAATGTCCGTGTGGACACTGTGACTTCATACACACAGCTGTAGTTGCCTTGGTGTTCATACTCAGCTACAGGGAAACTAAAGGAGGCTGAGTTGTTGACTGCTGGCTCGCTGTCTGTGACGTTGGAGTCAGAGAAGATGAGAAAGAACCGTCCACTGGAAAATGTCGAGTTAATGGAGCAGGTGAAGACAAAACTGTAACCCTTGGTGATCTCTGCACCTTCAGGACCCCAGACCAGACCTGCACCAGGAGAGGTCAGGGAGATGCTGGGTGTCTGCAGTCTCACTGGGGAATAAAAGGTACCAGGATTAAGAAGGAAGCAGAATCAAACACAACACTTAGTTTCTTGTTCATAAATGTAGTAGGTATGGAGCAGCATTAACATATTATTGTTATGCTGAATTTGATTTGATGAATGATCTTATAGGTCTTTGCAAACTCTGGATTTGATTCTTTCATTGCTAAACGCTCCACAGTCTCCCATAATTAACCTCTAATACTGTCTGGTTGCTGCTTGCTACAGTGGGCTTTGAGAGCATTTTTGATAATGGCCAAAAAACATGAACCAGTAAAAATATCAGATAAATAAAGTGACTAAAAACTATATAGAGCAGCAGATTCCATCTTTAATACACTCTTTTTATATGTAACAATTAAATAAGTTTAAAGCTATGATTGAAAAACTCTTTCAATTACTTTGTTACAGAGTTTTTTAAAAAAAATCAAAGGATCTGTGATAAAAATGCAGTACTCTCTTATTCATGTCACTCTTATCTCGCTTTGTTCCAAGAGTTACTCCATACTTGTTTTTGTTTTTCTTACCAGTAACAGAGAGTCTGACAGAATCACTTAATGGGGAGCTGAATTCACGACTTGAGCCTCTTTTCTTATACTGACACTGGTAAGATCCCTCGTTATCAAAGTCCACGTTAGGAATTTTGAAGGTAGCAGAGTTTGTGTTGGAGGTTTGGCTCCTCCTGAATGAACCCTGAATTTGACTCAGAGTGAACGATCCACCTAAAACCTGAGTTGAGACTGAACATGTGATTTCAACAGTCTGACCCCAGGTCACCTCACCAACAGGGTAAATGGAGATACGAGGTTTTGGAAACCTCACTGAAAAAATATCAACATATCAAAGCATTATCTCACCAGGTTACTGATTCTATTATTGAAAGAAGAGAATGAAACAAAGAACTTGGCAAAGTGGATTTTTTTCTTACCAGTAACAGAGAGTCTGACAGGGGAAGAGCTGAAACTTCTACTGGTTTTCATGTACTGACACTGGTACAGTCCATCATGATCAAAGTTCACATTGTGAAGACTGAATGTAACAGAGCTCATAGAGGATGTTTGATTCTGGCTGAATGAGCCTGAAGTCTTCTGGAGGATAAAAGTTCCACCTGAGAACTTGTATGAGACTGAGCAAGTGATTCGGACGTCCTGACCCCAGGTGACCTCATTACTGTATAAGGAGATGGTGGGCTCTGGGAGGGTTTCTAAAGAAATGATACAGTATTAGATAAGACAGGACACAGTCAAGATCTGATCAGATAATCTTAGTGGCTGATGGCTTAGCTGATACCATTTTATGTATGCAAATGAAAAACCTCAAATACTTGAGGGGCTTAAGTGGAAATTTTTTTTGACCCTGCTGCTCTTTGAATACAATTGTTGGAGGTTATTGCTGCTAAAAATTAAAGAGTTCACTTTTTTGGACAAGCACTGAAAATGCTGTGCTGCACACATTGCTGCCTGAAAGAAAAATGACTTTCTCTTAACTCCACATGAATTAGAAAATACTGTCAACAGTCACATTTTTAGGATCTTAGGATGGCAAACTTTTTCAAGATAAAAAGTCTGTAAATTAGGCTTTAAGTGAAGTCTGAGCTCAAAGTTCTTCACAAGCCTTCAGTAAGAAACGTGTTAACATGGTATGTTTAATTATGCGAATCAGTTATCTCATTAAATGTGCATCAAACTGCAAACATGTTCAACAGAAAGACTGAGTGTAATAAAACAACACCTTTGAACATCTTTTCTGCGAAAGTAAAATATGATGGAATGAGAACTAACTAGAATCTAAGTATTGACAAGTACATGAAAAAAACAGCTATTATAAAGTGATAAGACCATAAACACTATAGAAAAGTTTTCTTACCTGAACAGACGACGCCAGCGTCCCGACCAAAGTTACAGGAATCACTAATCCTGTACCCACAATAATCTAGAGAAGTTTCACTTCCTGAACAGTCCACATTACTGCGGAAGAAATTTCCTGTACCTTGACCAAAGTAAGCATACCTACCGGCCTGCAGAGCTATCCCACAGCCCAGCTCTCTACAGGCCACCTCGGCATCTTTTAAGTCCCAGCCATTATCACACACTCTTCCCCCGGAGTAAGAGTAAGAGTAAGAGTTATAGATTTCAACTCTTCCAGAGCACCGAGATCCAGCTAATCTGATCCAACCTACCAGGAAAAAGAAAATATGAACTATATTGCAAAAATGGCTTTAAATTGAAAATGTAAGTATGACAGGTTAGAACAGACTGACCTGCAGAAGGTGAAGGTGACACCACGAGATAAACAACTATGGGAAAATTAAACCATGGAATGTTATCAAGACATAAAGTTATTCAGTCTAAAAATAATTTAAGAAAAGTTGTTGAAAAGTTATCCAGACTGTCTCTGTGATAGATAAATAAAAGCACTGAAAATTATGGAAAATCTGTTTTACCAAGAATCAGGAAATGAAGCGCTCTCTTCTCTCTGCCCTCCATGACTGAGAAGAAAGGCTGCTGCTTCATGTCATTTATGAGAACAGATGACAGAAACCTGAACTAAAACCTGTGGTTTACAAAAACACTTTGCACTGGTTATCCTTCTGAAACACTTCTCCTTTTGATTTCTTTCTTTCTTTTTTTCTTACTTGAAAGTAACAGAGCACTAATACTGAACAACAAAAGCAAACGGCAGCACTCAAATAACAAATTTACCAGTTCTGGACTTGAAAATACATACAAACCTTTTCCTTATATGCACCTGATTTATTTATGTACATCAGTGTGAATGTATGTGCATCAAAACTTCTGAGATATCATGTGTAAGAAAATTGAATGTTGGCATTACTCTCTCTGCCTGAAAAAAGAAAAAAAAATAGAAAATGAAAAAATTACAAAAAACATAAAAAATAATAGACACAGTAACAGAGCTCTAATCTACGGTGTAATTAATCAATCATTTCTAAAAACTAATAAAAACATTTTATCCTGATGTTTTCTAGCAATTTTTGAGCATTTTACTTCATTTTATTTTCTGTCCTCCACCAGCTTCCCAGGTCTGAGCTTTACATGTTGCAGCTGGTAAGTTGAAACCCAACTGTTCGTCTTCTTTTTAATAAACTAAATGACTGAAAACAACACGTGTTTCCATATAATAAACACTCATAACTAAAACGTGATCTTTAATTCATTAAAGGGTTTGATAACAGTTTTGCTTCTGTATATTCAGGAAAATGTCAAAGAAGTAAAAACGATCAGTGTTGGTTTTTCACAGAAAGTTCACAGACAGGAGGTGGTTCAGTGCCAGGAAAGGAGAAGCTAGTGGTTAAAGTTTCACAGTGCAGCTGCTTTAGTGTGCACGTGTATATGAATGTGTATATACTTTTATGTATCTGGCAAACGATGCTGCAAGATGACCAACTGAATTTCTGTTGACCATAGATGGACACATATGCATCTGTACACTCAGACACACTTATAGTAAATATGATTACACTTTACAAAAGTAAAGACACAGTTCATGACATACAAGTCGACAACACGAGCTCCTCCATAGGGTAGCTGGGCAAAGCCAGTGAGGAACTCAGTCGAGCCAGCTCAGGTTGTCATGTCATGGGTCTTAGAAACAGAGTTTTGAGTTTTGTGGAAATATGGATTATTATTATTTTTTACTGTTATTGTAGTTTTATGATTTGTGCTTCTGGTTCCTCTTTATGTTAGAGTATTTAGCCTGTATTTGTCACGATCCTGGGTTGTTTGATCCAGAGTTTTGAGTTTTCATATATTTTGATGCTTTATGGTTTATGTTCAAGTTCATTTACTTATCTTAAGCTCCTACGTTGCCCTGTTATATTTCATTGTTTATTAGATTCCCCTCGTGTCTTCACCCCTGTGTTTAAGTCTCCTTCACCCTTCATCTGTTTCAGTGATGTCTTTGTCTCCTGTCCCCTCCTCTTGTTTACAAGTTCCCCTGTGACCTGTTCCATCTGTCATGTGTGTTTCCCCCCACACATTACGTTCTGTTTGTGCTTAGTTATGTCCATGTCTCATCTCCAGTCCCCTTTCCCCTCTGCATGTAGTTACAGTGTGCGTGTTCCTCGTCGGTTCATTTCTGCTTCATTTCTGCGTTTCCTATGTTGTCAAGCTCATGTTGTCATGTCTGCTTCCCATTGTGTTTCCATGTTCAGCGTGTGTTCAATTTCACTTCCCCTGTGGCATCACTATGTTCATTCGTATCAGCTGTTTCCTCATGTGTTTCCACTCCCCCTGATCACCTCCTGTATGTATTTATCCTCTGTGTTTTCATTCATTTCATGTCCAAGCGTCTGCTACGTCATGACATGTTTCCAGGTCTTCATGTATGCATGCCCAGTTGTCATGTTTAGGGTATTTCATGTTTTCCTTCTTGTTTTCCCGATTTTAGATTATTGTTTAGCTTTGAATTGATTTCACGCTTTTGTTTTGGACTGTTAAAACCTGCCTTTAATAAACGTCTCGCTTTCTGTTAACATTAAGTTTTGTTCTCGCATGTCTGCCCTTGGGTCCTACTCCTCACTCCACACAGTCAGCTTCCATTAACTGTGACTGTATTGTCCATATTCCTCTTTGTTTGTTGTTTAATATGACTCCCCTGTGTCCTCTGTATATGTTTAGTCTGTCTTTTGGGTTTAGTATTACAGGCTCTCTCTTGGTTTGGGTTCTTTGTTTTTCTTTAGTTAGCCTTACAAATAGTTTACTATTTGTAAGAGTGGTAACCTTAGTTAAGTACCTTGTGTTTTTTGAGGTTTAGATGTCTTTATTTTCTTCTTTAATTGTTTTTTTGTTTTGTTTTGTTGAGTTTGTTCTCTTTTGTATTCCTTGAAATACTGAGTCTTCTTTTTTTTTTGTTGGTTTCAGTCACTGATGACTTGTAAAGTTGTGTTAGTTAGTTCCCTCTGTGTTCAATTTCTCGCTGTCTTTCACTGTTTTCTTGTCTCTGTCTTTGTGTATGGGAGGAGACCATTGGACTGACTTGAATCACTCCATTATACTCATTTCCATGTTACACAGCCCAATAACGTTTTTGTCTTACTTTACTCCAGTTCACAGGAGTTAATCTCCAAGCCTCGAGGGCCGGTGTCCTGAAACGTTTCCATGTGTCCCTCTTGCAACACCCCTGAATACAATTAGTATTAGTAAGACTCTATAGAACCTCGCTGCATGCTGAGGTGGCATTTCAGCCATTTGAATAATGTCACAGCAGCTCATGAGAGAATGAACGTGCAATAAAAGTAGATTTAGAAGTACTTCTTTTTTTTCTTTTTTTTAAACTTACACTTTTATTTAAATTTAGTTGAGTAGGATTAGGGGTTGCCGCCTCGGCATCCAGTAATGACCTACAGATTTTATGCAGGTGTGTTGCAGCAGGGACACATGGAAAGGTTTCAGGACAGCGGCCCTTGAGGACTGGAGTTTGAGACCCATGCTCTAGTTCACAGGTGTCGAACTGCAGTCCTCAAGGGTCGGTGTCCTTGATCCAACACAGCTGATTTAAATGACTAAATGACCTCCTCAACATGTCTTGAAGTTCTCCAGAGGTCTGGTAATGAACTAATTGAATGATTCAGGCGTGTTGACCTGACCTTTAAAACCTGCAGCACACCGGCCCTCGAGTTCGACATCCCTGCTCTCGTTAGACAGCTGTCATTGCACATTAACTTTCATTGTTTAGGAATGCAAAATTTAAAATAGGTTTTGTTAACACTGTAAACAGAACAAACTCTTTTTTTTTTTATTACACTCAACAAAAATATAAATGCAACACCTTTGTTACTGCTCCCATTCCCCATGGGATGGACGTAGAGACCTAAAATTCATTCCAGATACACAATATAACCATCCCTCCCAAACAGTGGTCACAAATCAGTCCAAATGTGTGGTAGTGGGCACATCTGCCATATTGAGATAATCCATCCCACCTCACAGGTGTGCCACATCAGGATGCTGATCTGACATCATGAGTAGTGCACAGGTGTACCTCAGACTGCCCACAACAAAAGGCCACCCTGGAATGTGCAGTTTTTTGCACTATTGGGGGTCTGGGGACCCAGAACCGGTCAGTATCTGGTGTGACCACCATTTGCCTCATGCAGTGCAACACATCGTCGCATGGAGTCTATCAGATTGTCAATTGTGGCCTGTGGAATGTTGGTCCACTCCACTTCAATGGCTGTGCGAGGTTGTTGGATATTCGTGGGAACTGGTACACGCCGTCGTATACGCCGGTCAAGCACATCCCGAACATGCTCAATGGGTGACATGTCCGGTGAGTATGCTGGCCATGCAAGAACTGGGACATTCTCAGCTGCCATCTGCCCTGAACAATGTGAACCATGATTCATCCGTGAAGCGCACACCTCTCCAACGTGCCAGACGCCATCGAATGTGAGCATTTGCCCACACAAGTCTGTTACGGCGACGAGCTGGAGTCAGGTCAAGACCCCGATGAGGACGACGGGCATGCAGTTGAGCGTCCCTGAGACGGTTTCTGACAGTTTGTGCAGAAATTGTTTGGTTGTGCAAACCAATTGTTCCAGCAGCTGTCTGGGTGGCTGGTCTCAGACGATCTTGGAGGTGAACCTGCTGGATGTGGAGGTCCTGGGCTGGTGTGGTTACACGAGGTCTGCGGTTGTGAGGCCGGTTGGATGTGCTGCCATATTCTCTGAAACGCCTGTGGAGACGGCTCATGGTTGAGAAATGAACATTCAATGCACGGGCGACAGATCTGGTTGACATTCCTGCTGTCAGCATGCCAGTTGCACGCTCCCTCATTGCTTGTGGCATCTGTGGCATTTTGCTGTGAGACAAAACTGCACATTCCAGGGTGGCCTTTTGTTGTGGGCAGTCTGAGGTACACCTGTGCACTACTCATGATGTCAGATCAGCATCCTGATGTGGCACACCTGTGAGGTGGGATGGATTATCTCAATATGGCAGATGTGCCCACTACCACACATTTGGACTGATTTGTGACCACTGTTTGGGAGGGATGGTTATATTGTGTATCTGGAATGAATTTTAGGTCTCTACGTCCATCCCATGGGGAATGGGAGCAGTAACAAAGGTGTTGCGTTTATATTTTTGTTGAGTGTAACTCACTATTACTGGGACAGTCTATCAATTTTCATCACATTTCACAAAGCATTGGCACTTTTTCAAAATTAGTTTGGAAATATTAGAAATTTGTCAGGTAGGAAAATAGTTAAAAAAAAAACTTATTAAATCAGTCTAAGAGTAATACATATATAATATCGTTAGACATCATCTTCTCAGCAGAGTTGCCCGTGATTGGATGGATGGCTCGTCCTTTTGTTCATATTGACTTTTTGTGTTACAATTACAAACCCACTCAGTTATGTAATCTAAAAAGCGAGAATGCTTGTGACCTCTCTGGAGCGCTTGAAGAGGGAACACGTGAAACACTCCTGACATGTGACTTTGGAGTATTGTTAGATGACACTTAATGTATTTATCACTAGCAGGGTTCAGTTTCTTTAGCCACACCCAGGACTGATTACTGCCACATCTGCTCTCAATCAAGAAATCACTTAAATAGGACCTGCCTGACAAAGCGGAGCAAACTTCATTCCGTGATCCAAGGAAATTCAGGAACAAATGAAAAATAAAGTAATTGAGATCTCACAGTCTGGAGTCCAGCGAACCACAGTGAGTGCCACTGTGGTTTGTTTGTTTGTTTTTCTAGTTGCCAAACCGAAGTCTTTCTAACTCAGGATGACTTGGCCTGAAAAAAAGGGGTGTGCCATCACTCAGTTTGGGAGAGCAATCTTTATTAGGAGATTTGAAGAATGTTGTTGTCACTTGTTACTTGCTCAAAAGGGCTGCAAGCAGAATAATTTTGATAAATATCTTCTTGTTCTCTACAAAGGTCCACAGTTTGTTCATCAAATGACCGAGTTACAAATACATGATCATTTTCATCACTACTGCTTTGATCTTCATCTGCTTTTCTTCTCTCTTTCTCTGCTCCTCCTGTTTGTTCAGTGTGATTTCTTTGGTGTTCAGTCTCTCAGAATCCATATCTTTTGTCACTGACGTCATCATCTTCATCACAGATTGTTAGAGTCACTGAAAGACAACAGAGCAGATTTCTGTCATGTGGACATCATATTCAAAACAAAGCTGTTGTTTTTTCATGTAATATATTGTTTGTTCTGGTGAGCACAGACTTCTGTTGTGGACGTAGCCCAGCTGTGTTTGCCTCCTTCTCCTGAGCACCAGGAAGACCACCAACAAGACCAGCAGGAGCAATGGGACCACAGTAACTGCAGACAAGACCAGCCGCATCCAAGGAACTAAGAGAGAAAGGGTTTTTGTCAAATATGCAAGATAGAAAGTGGTTCTGCATGAGTTATTGTTGTCCCTGCATCTTTGACTCAGGGTTTTGGGGATGTTTTGGTTTTCTCTACTTTTTTATTTTTGATTATCTTTGAATCGTTCTTATTGATGTATGTATGTATGCTTTATCTACCTAAGCCTGATACAGGATTAGGGTAACGGTTTACATTCAAGCTCCACTACCTTCTATTTATTGTATTATGTTTACTTTCCTTGTGCTTATGAATTTCTTGTTATCTGTGCCTTAAGTTCCCCATTTTAGGTAATGCTTTAGTTTATTAACCCCTGTTTACGTTCCTGTTCTGGTCCTTCTATCTTGTCTTCTAATGTTATAATCTTTGTTTTATCTATTTTTCCAATTCAGTAAAAGGACTAGATGTTACAATCTCTGATAATGCATTGCTTTAAATGAAGAGAAGCTTGAGGGATGGCTGTTATGAGGAAAGGCCGCCCAGGAACTGCGATGCTGCAATGACAGGATGATCTGACTTGAGCTTCAGCGTTTGTGCAATTTGCAACAAATTGTGTGATGCAGACTTTTCAATTTTCAATTCATTTAAATCTTCTGCTCCTGAAAGTGAAACTCTTACAACTACATATCCCTTTAGCTAACCCACCAAGAAAAAAAGCAATGGAAATTTTTTTTGTTTGCATTTCTTTCTTTTTTGTTTGTTTGGTTTTTGCCTGTCCCGTTTGGTTTTGTTTGTCTGAAGGCCAACAAAGATACCCAACGGATTTACTTTACCAAGTGGATCATCACGGCTTTGCCATATTGGTCCAATTGATCAACTTTTGTTGTTATTGTCATTTATTTTATTTTATTTTTATTTTCAGTTGTTACAGATGGGACAGACATGGCTGGGGGATAGGAAAAGGAGAAAGAGAAAACAGAAAAAATAAGAGAAAACAAGCAAAAAAGAAAGCAGCATAGTAAACACAACACCATCTCATTAATCCAGCTAAGTGTAAATAACAGTAAATACTAAATAATGATTGTTGTAGTGCAGCACGCAGGACCGACAGCGCACAATGTGCTTTGAGGTATCAGCCAAGGAAGATGTGGTTTGTGTCTATGAACAGTTAACACCCGTGTGTACACCTGTGTGCACACCTGTGTGGATCAGTGCGCTTGTATTCAAAAGGTTTCTCCGTGTAATGATCTGCTAGAGGGTGTGGGGAGCCATAGCCTCGTCCCCCAGGGCATGAAGCAGGCATGGAGGAGATCCAGGCCCCAGACTTCCAGAGGCCCCAGAGTGCAAGAGCCCAAGGAGGACCACTGGTTTGCATTTCTTATTGACTTGGGTCAGTAATAGCCACAATCAATATTTTTTTTAAGACCCTATAGTTTTTAAAAACTGCCATCACCAGTGTGTGAATGTGTGTGTGAATGGGTGGATGACTGGATATGCAAAGCGCTTTGGGGTCCTTAGGAACTAGTAAAGCGCTATATAAATACAGGCCATTTTAAAATATTGATCTCTACCAAATAGTTGAGATGTCACTTAATGGTTTACCTATGAAATGTAATGTTAATACAAGTACAGTAGAAAATACAGTTGAAAAAAGTCAATTCTGTCCATATGCTACTTATTTGCAGGGATGAGTGATGAGCATGAAATGGTGATCTTTGCGTTGGACTCTTTGCTACATCCTATAACAGATGAAAGACGCATGAACCCACAGGCATTGCTTAGAAGGCTGACATATTTGTTGTCAAACCTTTTTACTGCAATCAGACCTTCTTCAGACCTCCATGGCCCTTCTTCATTAGGTCTTTGCCTGCCATCAGGGGAGCTCCACCCAGTGCAGTTTGGTCATAGAGTACCAGTGCACCTGACACCCAAGGAGGAGTGCAACTTCTGGACCAAGCTGAAACTTGTGAAGAGCTGTGGTTCTTTTATGGGTTTGCACAATGTTTTTTACAACTTTGGCTTCTAGAGGTAGCTTCTGTTCCTCTACACTGAGGGAAGCATTGAAGAATGTGGATCTGCCTTACGGCACCAAGTTATCGATAATCCAGATGAACTTGGCAGAACAATTTAAAACCCCACTCAAAGAGTTTGTTGGCAATATATTGGCGGAGAGTGGCAGCCCTTGTGGCTTCATGTGAGACCATGACCTCAAACACACTGTGCTTGAAAGTGGATGGTATCAGGAGACACCACTCACGAATCCACCACTGGAGCATGTGCTTATGAGCCATTCAATTGTTCAGCGCCCATCTAGTACTTGTAAAGTATACAATTATAATTTTGACAACTTAGTAATATTAATTTACCAGCTAGTGTAATTTAGTTAAAAGGTAATTAGTTGTGATATTTGTAATTTTCACATGTTACTCTTGATTTTTACCATATTATTCTTTTTAATTTTGTAACTTTCTGAGTTTTCCATATTAACTCAGAAAGTTACAAAAATTACTTACTGTGGAAATTCTTTCAGCATATTCTTGCTATGCTAACACTTAATGTGATTTATCAACAGCAGTGGATAAACAAAATGGGTCCAGATGTGTTTATTTTATGGCAAATAATACATTTAATAACATTTAGGTTAATGTTAGCATTAGCACCATAAAGTGACAAATTTTGAGCACAAAAAATGATTACACATTAAGAATTTTTTTAATGTTATCAAGTCACATAAATCTGTTCAGTAAGTCCTCTAACACTATCACATATCCAAAACATTATACCTTCCTACCTTAGTTTAATCAAAAACACTCAAAATATGTTAGGTGGTTTTTTGGTTTCTCACTTCCTGGTTGGGAGAGGGATAAGAAGAACCAACCATTTACATTCACAGTGACATCTGGTGGATTATTTCAGCACTGCATACCTTAACTAAGTAGTAGAGATGGCTCAGTTAGTTGGAGTGAAGTTAGGCACTCTTCTTATTGAAATATAAATGTGCTCGACCATTTGGTTGAGCAGGTTGTTAAAGTGATATGCCATAAGGCCAGCTGCAAAAATACTCCTGTTCACAATTTTCAGTTACAAAACACTGAGCCTCTTTAGTAATTCCAGCAGCTCATTAGGCTTTCTTAAAGTCAGCAAAGAGGCACAGAAAAGAAGACCAGACACCAGCGATCGAGGACAGACGCAACAACATTGTCATCCCCTATGTAGCCGGTGTATCAGAAAAACTCAGGAGAGTTTTCTCCAAGCATGACATTCCGGTGCATTTCAGACCCAGCAACACACTCAGACAAAAACTGGCTCACTCGAAAGACAAAACTCCAAAACACAAACTTAACAATGTGGTGTATGCGGTACAGTGCAGTGAGGAATGCCCAGACCTCTACATTGGAGAGACCAAACAGCCACTTCACAAACGAATGGCACAACATAGGAGAGCCACCTCCACAGGACAAGACTCAGCAGTCCATCTGCATCTTAAGGATAAAGGACACTCTTTCGAGGATGCCAACGTTCACATTTTGGACAGAGAAGACAGATGGTTTGAAAGACGAGTGAAAGAAGCCATCTATGTCCACTGTGAGCGACCATCTTTGAACAGAGGCGGGGGTTTACGACACCAACTGTCTGCCATCTATAATCCAGTTTTGAGTTCCCTCCCCAGACGCCTTAACGCCCACTCACATCCTGGGCCATCCGACCTCAGGAATTCGCATGATAAGGTGGGGCCAGGTTTCACAATGAACATACCCGAAACTCTGGCTGATTGGGACCCACGCCCAGTTTCACACCTTGGCTCAGGTGATTAGAGGATCATCAGGGGGTCCTTTTGTCCCTCTGTGGGGGGTCACTCCCACTAGGTTTATATCTGGGACTCTCCACCATTTGACCTTAGAACTGAAGAAGCTTCTCGGATGAGAGGTGAAACGTCTTCAAGCAACTTAAAGAAATACTAGACTATCTCTTTACCCTCTCATTTCCCCTAAAGTTGTTATAGTTCACTTAAACTAACTAAATAATAAAACTTGATGTGAAAAATGAAAATTTCATTTCAAAAGACTACCTGACAGAAGCCTTGATAAGAGCTGTACCATCTAATTGCAATGTAATGCAGGCAAATAAAACTTTTCTTTTTACTTATTGTTATTGTTTCTTCAAAAAGCTCTATAGTTGACAGTTATTGTGTAGATTAATTATTACTTTTTTGAATTGTCTACTACAGGTTTTTGACTGAGCTTCTTGGAAAGTAAAAGAGAGCTGCCTTGAGCTCTGAAAATGTGAACAGGCTAGTTTGTCTAAGTAACTGGCTGAAAGAGATGGACAGTAAATGAGCATGGCGGTACTGTGAGTCCAGAGGATTTGTTATTTTTGCACTAAAATGTTTGATGATCACACTATTTTAGCCTAATGTACAAAATAATTTTGGCTAAGGTTCCTCTGAGTTTAAAGGTGAAGCTGGTCAAATAACCAATACCATTTTGAAAATGTACTTGAAGCACTTTATTTTTAGGTCTGCCCAATTTTGTCCAGAGACTTTTTTTTTTCTGTGATTTAAATTGAAATGCAGTTTAAAGACTTTTTTCGGGAATTAAAAGAGCTCAAGTTTACAATGTTCATGCCCATGTCTAATATTTAATTCTGTCTCCCACTATTAAAAATAAAAAAAACTAAGCTTTTGAAATAAATCAAAAATAACTGAAATTAAAAGACCCGATTTTTTTTTTTTTTTTGGTATTGTTTGTTTGGTAAACTTTCAAACAGAGAAAATCCATAAGGGAAAAATAGGGAATAGAGTGGCCAGTGTGCACAATATGTTGTTCTAATTTTTAATACATAAATTCAATAGTATACTTACATTTAATGATGACAGTAATGGGTGCTGTTGCAGTAGAACTCAATGTCCGTGTGGACACTGTGACATACACACAGCTGTAGTTGCCTTGGTGTTCATACTCAGCTACAGGGAAACTAAAGGAGGCTGCGTTGTTGACTGCTGGCTTGCTGTCTGGGATGTTGGAGTCAGAGAAGATGAGGATGAAACGTCCACTGGAAAAACTGGAGTTAATGGAGCAGGTGAAGACAAAACTGTAACCCCTGGTGATCTCTGCACCTTCAGGACCCCAGACCAGACCTGCACCAGGAGAGGTCAGGGAGATGCTGGGTGTCTGCAGTCTCACTGGGGAATAAAAGGTACCAGGATTAAGAAGGAAGCAGAATCAAACACAACACTTAGTTTCTTGTTTACACATTTAGCAGTTATGGACCAGCATTAACATTTTTTGTTATGCTTCTTATGATTTAATGAATGAATATTCACTCTTTTAGGTCTTTGCAAACTCTAAATTTGATTCTTTCATTGCTAAACGCTCCACAGTCTCCAATAACTAACCTCTAATACTGTCCGATTGCTCCTTGCTACAGTGGGCTTTGAGAGCATTTTTGATAATGGCCAAAAATAAAGAAAGCAGTAAAAATATCAGATAAATAAAGTGACTAAAAACTATAAAGTAAACATTTTTGTCTTTAATACATTGTTTTTATATACAACAATTAACTAAGTTTAAAGCTACGATTGAAAAACTCTTTCAGTAACTTTGTTACAGTTTTTTTTTTTAAAAAATCAAAGGACCAATGATAAAAATGAAAATGCAGTAATCTCTTATTTTACGTCACTGTTATTCGTATCGGCTTTGTTCCAAGAGTTACTCCATACTTGTGTTATTTTTAACCAGCAACAGAGAGTCTGACCAAATCACTTAATGGGGAACTGAATTCACGACATGAGCCTCTTTTCTTATACTGACACTGCTACAATCCCTCGTTATCAAAATCCACGTTAGGAATATTAAAGGTAGCAGAGTTTGTGTTGGAGGTTTAATCCGATTACTTTTTTTAAGTAACGGGTAAAGTAAGGGATTACTATTGCAAAAACGGTAATTAGATTACCGTTACTTTCCCGTAGGAACGCTGCATTACTGCGTTACTAAAACCATGGTCGTGTCCAAATTCATGGGCTGCATCCTCCTGAGGACCCGGCCTTCGCGGTCTACGTGGGCCGGGTCCTCAGGAGGTCGGGTAGGCCGGAAGTAAACAGCCGTGGAATTGGACGGTCTAGCCTCGGTGTCTCGGTGGAGTTTAATAAACTCGGCCGTCTGCTCCTTGTTATCTAAAATATAACAGGACACTGGAGTAAATTCTCGACCATCTCACACTTCTGTTTAATCAGTTTTCTGTTTGATGTTTATTCAGCTGTGTGAAAACCAAGGAGGAACCCACCCGAGGGATTAATGAAGTTTTATTTTATCTAATTTAATCTAATAACTTTAATCTCAGCCAAACAGATTTACTCACGAACAAACAAAACACTGAAAAAAGCCAAACAAGAACATTTTTAGGTTGTCTAAGTGACTTATATATTACGTTTAACCTGAGTAGTGAAAGTCTGCGGTGATCTGAAAATGATGTGCTGGGAGTTGTGCCGTTCTCGGCCGCATCACTAACCCTCGAGTTCCCGGCTAGCTATCGAGCTGGTGGGTAAGAGACGTCTCCGAAAATGTTGAAGCACTTTTGCAAATATGCGATATCTTGATAAACCAAGCAGATATTTGAAGTTTACACAGCTACATTCTCGCCTGAAAATATGTTAAAAGTTTATTTTAGAATAGAATTAGAATAGAATTAAACTTTATTGTCATTGCACATGCACAGGTACAAGGCAACGAAATGCAGTTTGCATCCATCCAGAAGTGCTTTAGTGATATAGATATATTACAATATATATTAGCAATAATATAGATATGTGAGTATATTACAGAAATGGGTCTATTATGGTATGTTATAATGTACACGGTATGAAGTATGTTGTGAATATTCTTTTTGTGACCCAGAAAGATTAATAAGAGTAATTTTAAAACTTAGTAGCGGCCGCCATTGTTGGAAACTGGAATTGGCTGGGCCGCGCTATGAATTCTGGGATATGGTGGGCCACGAAGGACACACCCGACCCATCCTTCAAATTCGGGGAAAAGGAGGACGCATTTGTCGGCTGCATTTGGATTTGGACAGCCTTCGGCGCATCGCTGTGACATAATCGGTCTACAAATGCGCCCTCAGGAGGATGCAGCCCATGAATTTGGACACTGTCGCTACCTGATCCGTACTGGAAACCCGATCGGTACCCCGCATGCGCAAATCTTACGTCACTTCCTCTCTTTGCCAACATTGCAACATTCAATATATTTGAATGATACGGTTAGCTTTCAGTTAGCTCCTAGCATTTCTCAACAGCTCTGCCTCCTTTTCGACTGCCCGGGACATTTAAACAATGGATAATCCGTATACAAAGAAATTCATGCTTTTCTCCTCAACAGAGAGCGTTCCCCGATTGAACAACAGCGCCGTAAAATAAGAAGAATGACAGGTGAAATTAGGTGTTATTTATTTTCTGCTGTGTTTTACTTGCATCTATTTGAAAGAGTGAGTGTAAACACAGAAAAAATATTTTATGTGCTGGAATGTGTAGAAAATAGGTTTAAATATTAAACAAATTTCTTCCAGTCAGTGAATGTTGCATATAATTACATTTTTGCTTGATGCATAAAGTTAAAAGATTAAAACTAATAAAACAAGTTTTAAAAAGAGACCTTTCCATTTGATTACATTTTGTATGATGGATTATGCAGAAAAAGTAGAATTGGGCTGAAAGATCTATCGCTTTATCACCTCTTCAGGTTGTAAATCGTGTTTTTAAAAAGTAACTAAGTAATTAATTACTTTTGAAAATAAGTAATCAGTAAAGTAACGGGATTACTTTTTTGGGGAAGTAATCAGTAATTAATTACTGATTACTTTTATTCAAGTAACTTGACCAATACTGCTCGTGAATGAACCCTGAATTTGACTCAGAGTGAACGATCCACCTAAAACCTGAGTTGAGACTGAACATGTGATTTCAACAGTCTGACCCCAGGTCACCTCACCAACAGGGCAAATGGAGATACGAGGTTTTGGAAACCTCACTGAAAAAATATCAACATATCAAAGCATTATCTCACCAGGTTACTGATTCTATTATTGAAAGAAGAGAATGAAACAAACAACTTGGCAAAGTGGATTTTTTTTCTTACCAGTGAGTCTGACAGGGGAAGAGCTGAACCTTCGACTTATTTTCATGTACTGACACTGGTACAGTCCATCATGATCAAAGTTCACATTTTGAAGATTGAATGTAACAGAGCTTGTAGAGGATGGTTTAGTCTGACTGAATGAGCCTGAAGTCTTCTGGAGGATAAAAGTTCCACCTGAGAACTTGTATGAGACTGAGCAATTGATTCTGACGTCCTGACCCCAGGTGACCTCATTACTGTACAAGGAGATGGTGGGCTCAGGGGGGGTTTCTAAAAAAAAAAAAAAAGATGTAGTATTAGATAAAACAGGACACAGTCGAGTTCAGATCAGATAATATTAGTGGCTACGATATTGGCTAATGGCTTAGCTGATACCGTTTTGTGTCTGCAAATGACAAATCTCTGCAGCTAAATACCAGACTACTGTTTTTTTTTTTCATGCTGTATCTGATTTAGTGTCTGCTGGCAGTTATGTGCAGTACTGTCACTGCTGGTTATGGTTACACTATCTCCAGCCTCTCGTATACACACAGAAAAATGAGGCAGGTGTGCTCTCTCCTGAATACCACAATAATATGTACTGCCTCCTTCTCTTCTCCAATACACTGCGACCTCTTGGTTTCTCTCCCTGGACATCTTCGACATATGATCAATGACCATTAAGTCAAATTATAAAGAAAAAACATCAGATAAACACTCACTGAAACTGATCATGAGCTATAACAGTGTAGAGCAGGCTGGTGATGGTTTAAACTTCTCTGATTAGTTACTGGCACTAATTTTACAGACTTTAACTGCTCTTTTCATTCTCTCATCTCATATTTCCTTTTTCTCACAATATCTTGAGGGGGTTAGACAGAAACTTTTTTGACCTTGCTTCTATCTTATGAATGTTTCAGGTTATTGCTGCTAAAGGAGGTTTTTAAATTAGAGTGCACACATTGTAATGATGCTTTTTAAAAAAGTAAGATAAGCAAAATATGATGGAATGAGAACAAACTAGAATCTAAGTTTTAACTAATACATGAAAAAACCCAGTTGTGACACCACCGCAGACTTTGGAAACAGTTTTCTTACCTGAACAGACCACACCAGCGTCTTCACTATGGCTACAGTCGTGTGTCCTAAGTCCTCTGTGACGACAATCATTTAGAGAAGTTTCACTTCCTGAACAGTCCACATCATCAAGCATGATAGTCCCTGTACCTTGACCAAAGTAAGCAGACCCAAGAGCCTCCAGTGCTATCCCACAGTTCAGCTCTCTACAGACCACCTCAGCATCTTTTAAGTCCCAGCCATCATCACACACTGTTCCCCAGGAGGTGTAACGGTAAGAGTAAGAGTAGGAGTTATAGTAAGAGTTATAGATTTCAACCCTTCCAGAGCACCGAGTGGACCCATTTCCAGCTAATCTGATCCGACCTATGAGGAAAAAGAAAATATGAACTATATTGCAAAAATGGCTTTAAATTGAAAATGTAAGTATGACAGGTTAGAACAGACTGACCTGCAGAAGGTGAAGGTGACACCACGAGATAAACAACTATGGGAAAATTAAACCATGGAATGTTATCAAGACATAAAGTTATTCAGTCTAAAAATAATTTAAGAAAAGTTGTAAAGTTATCCAGACTGTCTCTGTGATAAAGAAAAGTATTAAACATTATGGAAAATCTGTTTTACCGAAGATCAAGAAGTGCAGCGCTCTCTTCTCTCTGCCCTCCATGACTGAGAAGAAAGGCTGCTGCTTCGTGTCATTTATGAGAACAGATGACAGAAAACTGAACTAAAACCTGTGGTTTACAAAAGCACTTTGCACTGGTTATCCTTCTGAAACACTTCTCCTTTTGATTTCTTTTTTTTTCTTACATGAAGTAACAGAGCACTAATACTGAACAACTCTGAAATTTAGAGCACCAAAAGAAACTGCAGCACTCAAACAACACATTTAATAACAATAATAATGGATTGCATTTATATAGCGCTTTTCGGGGCCCTCAAAGCGCTGTACAATTCCACTACATTTACCAGGTCTGGGCTTAAAAATAAATATAAAAATG
Organism: Copadichromis virginalis; assembly: GCF_057382275.1. NCBI lineage: Eukaryota > Metazoa > Chordata > Actinopteri > Cichliformes > Cichlidae > Copadichromis > Copadichromis virginalis. The sequence continues at coordinate 10,631,977 of NC_140626.1, read as the reverse complement.
TCCTTTTATATGGATCTGAGTGCTTAATTGTAAGTAACGGTCTAACATCCAAGAAAGCAGGCAGATAATGGATTACAGATCTTCCTTATAGAACCAACGCATAAGCTTATTTTGACGAGTCTCTTTTTCAGGCACCGTACAAAAAGCAAAATGAACAAAACAAAACAAGAAGGAAACAAGAATAGATTTAAAAAACAAGTAAAATACATAGTAGGTGCTAAACATACACATGACACAAACACATGAACAAATCAGACAGACTCAAATGCCAGCGGGAAATACGTTTTGAGTCTAGTTTTAAATGACTCAGTGGAGGGAGCACATTTGACTATGAGGGCAATGCTCTTCCACAGGTCAGGGACAACCACAAGAATGCAGGTCTCTTTGACTTTAAATACAGAGCAGAGAACAGTCAGAAGCATCTGCTCAGCTGATCAGAGGGACCTGGAAGCTGAACAGGGCTGCAAGTGGCCAAAGATGTAGAAAGCAGCCAAACCATGACGGGTTTTGTAGACAAACAGGAGAAACTTGAAAGTGATTGTAAAACTAACTGGCAACCACTGGAGAGAAGTTAAAACAGCTGTAATATGATCTCTTTTTGGGGTGTCTGTGAGGAGCAATATTTTGAACAAACTGGAGACGGGACAGGAAGGTCAAGTGGGAGGAAATGAGAGATGTAAAAATCACAGTTTTAATGTTGGAAAAAAAGAAAAAGGAAAATACAAAAACTAAGCAGGGCAGAAACAGACAAACAGACAGACACCACTTCCACAAAGGGGGAGAAAAGAACAGAGGGAGACGCAGACAATATATATGCAATAGGGAATTGGCACAGAGCGGATACACCTGGGAAACACAGTTAGGGAACATAACCTGGCTGACCAGACAAAGGAAGCAAAACTGAACATCTCACACACGACTATAGAGCTCTAATCATCTGCAGCAGTAACACTGATCCATAGAACACTGACGGGGAACATTTCTTTTTACACTTTTAAGTGTACTGAAGTGTTTTCAAAATATTTTACTACTATTTCAGCTTGTCTTGTCAAAAACTAAAAGTCATAATCACTGCTTGCCTTGTCTAGCAATTATTCTGCATCAATAAATTGACACTAGTGAAAAAAAAAGCATCTTGAGATTTGGACCCTTTTTTTAATCATTAGGTAGGTAAAAACCCAAAATTTTATCTGCAAATGTCATCCTACCCACTTATAAGTAAAGCAAACAACATTTTCTAATTCTTAAAGAAATCAAAGATAGTTTTGATTTTCCACAGACATTTGACAGACAGGAGGTGGTTTGGTGGCAGGAAAGGAGAAGCTAGTGTGTTGCAAGTTTCACAGTGCAATTATGGGATTTTGCATGCGTGGATATGGGAACTGCAAAGTAAGTAAATTAGGTGGAAATGAACATTTTTTTTCTTGATATGACCTATGTGAACTATCACAAAAAGATAGCTGATAGCTATCTTTAAATGTATTCTGATGGGTTTAGATTTTGTTATTGTCATTTGTATTTAGAAATATTTAACCATATATGCTTAGAGGTGTATAATCATTTGTAGATTGAAAGAATGTCTCATCCTAGGAGGTCTGTAACAACTCTGTGTAGCATGAAGGGGGAGTGCGTTCACTCCCTCTACAGAGTGTTCTGGCGTAGATCACACCTCCTAGGAGAGGTCGTATCTTCTCTTGCTGATATATGGTATAGCAAACACACGTATATCTGTTTAAGTATAAGAGCCTTTTGTTCAGATGGACCCGCTCCTGGCACCAGCGTTTGGGGAGTCTTCACAGGGTCACACCTTGACCTCACACACACACACACACACACACACACACACACACACACACACAGTATTCTTTGTTCACATGTATACCTATGTAAATAATAAATGTTTTATGGGGGTGAAATGAAGAAGGTGATGACGAGGAACTGACCTTTACTGATGTCATAGAAGCTCTTTCAACCGCATCTGGTGATGCACAGTTTAGCCTCCCTCCACACTGCAGATGTGCATCACACACAATTAACTTGATTTCAGATTTCGATGTTGATAAACGTCTAAATTCCTGTGCAGACACCAAGGCTGTATATAGGAGTAGCATTGCAAAATGTTCTCCTCTTTGGACTAGAACAAGTCGATCAACATTAGCCTCTGAACAGGTGGAGGAAGTCAGCCGCAGCAAACTAATGGTACCAACATCCACAAGTTGGAATTCCCTGTATGAGGCCATTTCCAGAATCATCACAATTTCCTTGAATGAACTTAATGCCCTGTGTGTAAAACTGTTTTTCTGCCTTGTTTTTCTGTTGTGGTATTTAGCCTAACAAACGGCTCGCATTTTGTTAACCTTCAGTTTTTTCCTCCTGGCTGATCAGTCATGACAAAATGCAGATGTATTGACTAAACTAAAACAGTACATAAATATAGCAAACGGTAAATAAATGGGCCATTATTATTGCTACTCCCCCTGGTGAAAACATGGTAAATGGCCTGCATTTGTATAGCGCTTTTCTAGTCCATAGGACCCCAAAGCGCTTTACACTACATTCAGTCATCCACCCATTCACACACACATTCACACACTGGCGATGGCAAGCTACATTGTAGCCACAGCTGCCCTGGGGCGCACTGACAGAGGCAAGGCTGCCGGACACAGGCGCTACCGGGCCCTCTGACCACCACCAGTAGGCAAACAAGGGGTTAGTATCTTGCCCAAGGATATTTGGCATGCAGCCAGGGTGCAGCCTGGGATCGAACCACCGACCTTCTGATTAGTGGCTGACCTGCTCTGCCACCTGAGCTACAGCCACCCAAACATATGTACAGTTTGACTTTTTGTTCGCTTAAAAAATGAAAAGTGTCACGGACCCGGTTCCGGGGACTCGGGGTCCGTGAGCAGTGTGGACTATAACCTCTACTTTACTATAGTTAAGGTGTGTTACCTTAGTTTAGTTCCTTGAGTGTTTTAAAGTTTAGATGTCTTATTTTTCTTATATTCAGTTTGGCTCTGTGAATTTTTTCCTCGATTTTATTCTTTAAAATGCTGAGTCTACATTTTTTGCTAGTTTCCCTTACTGATGATTTGTGGAGTGCTTAGTTCCCTCTGCGTTCCCTCTCATTTCCTCCATCTGTCTCATCTTGCTGTTTGTCCTTGTCTTCCACTGTTTCCTTGTATCTATGTGCACACTTATGAGTCAGGCAGCTAATCAGTGGCTCCTGTGCGCTTGTCTTTGGAGGTTTTCTGGTTTTGATTACAGCCACTGCTCACTGGAGAAACTATAGTAATGCAACTCATGCATTTCAAAAACTATAGTATTGGAATGACTTGATTCACGGCATTATGCTTATTTCAATTTTACACAGCCTCCTAAATTGGAAATAAGGTTGCCTTACTTTCCTCTGATTAAAAAGATCACTTGTTTTATTTTAATTTTGATAAATTTCAGTGTTTTAAAAGTTTAAATGGATTTAGTCATGCACAGAAACACAACAAACTCTTTGTCACTAAATCATAATTAGTAAGCCTGACTATGACTCTTTTTAGCTGACAGTTTGCTGCCTATTACAGCCTGGTTTTAACAGATAGCAATCTTGTATTTAGCTCGCCCAGTTACAGTCAAAGCACCACAAACATGTTCAGCAGTTATATTACATAAAAAAACCCTGTGAATACTGTGTGTTTGAGATAATTTTAGAGGTTTGTTCTCCTTCCAGGCTTCTTGAGACTTGGAGCCATGTTTTATTCATTTGATGGGTAAAAACTCTCAAAGCTCTAATATTTTATTTGTAAATGTAAATGTCATCTTACACACTCATGACTTAAACAACACCATGTTTAATTCTTAAAGGGTTAGATAACGTGTTGTCTCTGTCTCTGGGCAAAGAAGTTAAGACAAACAGTTTTGATTTCCCAGACAAAGTTAATAAAGAGAAGATGGTTTGGCTCCAGGAAAGTGGAAGCTAGTGGTTAAAAGTTACACAGTGAAACTACTTGGCTGTGTATTTGTAAATATGAGTGTGTGTATATACTGACGTTTGTGGCTAGTGATGTTGAGCAACATAACTGACTTAATTTCTGTTCTTTCTGTGTCCATCCTTTACATTACTGCAATCTTGTGACTGCAGAGGCTAGCAGCTTTTCCTGGTAGTTTGGGCATTCACATGATGGATAAACTGCTGGTCTTTCACAGTAAAGTCATGCTGCCCTTGCTCTGCTTTCACAGATCTGAGATCAGTTACGATCTGCGATGTGTGTGGAACTACAACTAGCATTAGTAAATAAACAAACTTCAGTGATTTATCATTATAACACAGTAGTTTTCTCTGGCTAACTAGCTTGGCCAACATGTGTGATGTACAGAAGAAACAAAGTTGTTAGCAAGTCCATAGCAAGGGCTATACTAAAACTTATGTAAAAGATGTTTTATGGTGTTTTTATCACAACATGCTAACGTCAGCATGCTTTTATTACTTTATACTGACATTAGCCTGCTTTATAAAGCCAACATCTGACATGTGACCTATGACTGAAGTGCTATATATTAAAATGATGTCTTTTATCATTTTTACCCACAGGATTGGAGGAGGATTGGCTGAAATCTGTGACTTCTATAAGCTGTAGAAACTTGAGATTTTAAGATCACGAGGTGTGTTTTTGCAAAACCTATTGGCATCATTGTGATGTTGAACGGCATCATATTGAAAAAATAAATACTGTGTTGCACAGCTCTCTCAGTGCCCCTTATATATTACCGTATTTTCACGACCATAAGACGCACTGTACTAAAAGGCGCAGTCTCAGTTATGTGTGCCATTACAGTATTTAACACACACATAAGGCGCACTGGATCATAGGGCGTATACAAGTACCGTATGCGTATTTAAAAATAAAGCGGAAGCAAACCTGAGTTCGGTACTCACATTTTTATTACCAGTAATCGTCATCATCAACAACACACAAGCATACAAGTGTGCGTATTTAAAAATAAAGCAGGAGCAAAACAAAGTTTGGTACTCACATTTTTATCATCAATCAAACCCATCGAAGTCCTCATCCTCTGTCTGAATTGAACAGCTGCGCTAAATCTCCATCAAACATGCCAGGTTCACTTTCTTCACTGTCAGAGTCACTTTCCGTGCCGTGCGGCTCCTCGGAAATGATGCCGGCTTTTGCGAAAGCTCGAACAACAGTGCCAGCAGACATGTTAGCCCAAGCATCTACAATCCATTGGCAAATTGTGGCGTAACTCGCCCGGCGCTGCCTTCCACTCTTGGTGGAACTGTGGTCTCCATCGGTCATCCATCGTTCCCAGGCCGCTCGCAGCCTTACTTTGAACGGGCGGTTCACACCGATGTCCAGCGGTTGGAGTTCCTTTGTCAGGCCTCCCGGAATGACAGCAAGCTCACAGTTCATTTGTTTCACTAGTTTTTTCACATCGGCTGTGAGATGGGCACGCATAGAGTCACAGATTAAGAGCGATGGTGATGCGTGGAAAAAACCACCTGGTCTCCTTACATACACCTCCCTCAGCCACTCTTTCATCATTTCCTCATCCATCCAGCCCTTTTCATTTGCCTTAATGATGATTCCTGCTGGAAACTTAGGCAAAGTCTTTCGCTTAAAAATCACCATAGGCGGCAGTTTCTGTCCATTAGCATGGCAGCCAAGCACAACAGTAAAAGAAGACTTTTCATACCCCGTTGTGCGTATCGCTACCGTGCTGGTCCCCTTCTTCTCCACAGTGTGACTCACCGGGATGTCAAAAGTGAGCGGGACCTCGTCCATGTTTGTGATGTGGCTGGGCTGGATGTGTTTGTCGGCGATGTGTTTGCTGCAGTAGGAGCGGAAGATGGCCAGCTTTTCCTTATAATCCGCTGGAAGTTGCTGCGCTACCGTAGTCCTGGTCCGGATGGAAAAATGGCACCGTTTCATAAAACGAAAGCACCAAGACGGACCTCCTTGGAAATGTTCAATGTTCATCTCTTCAGCTAGTGAAACTGCTTTTAGCCGAATGGTGACCGTCGAAACGCTTCTCCCGCTCGCTCTTTGCTCGATGATCCACCGCTCGAGTCTTTCCTCCAACTCGGGCCACCTCGCCTTATGTCCGCGGAAACTCAGCTGCGTTTTCTTGACCTGCCGGAGCTTGTTTTCTAGCTTCCTCCATTTGCGAACCATCGATTCGTTAATCTTAAATTCTCTCGCGGCTGCTCGATTTCCATGTTCCTCCGCATAGCTGATGGCCTTCAGTTTAAACTGTGCTTCATAAGCGTGTCTCTTTGCCATTTTCAGGGTTGTTAAAACAACGATGTTCCACATAATGCACATACCTGTCCTTTTAGACAGGTATGTGCGATTGTCCGGTATATACGATCAACGCCCACACTTCACCCTTTAGCGTTCTCATGGTGTTCTCTACTACGTCCTCCTTACAACACACAGGGCGCACTGCACTATAGGGCGCACCGTACTTTTTGAAGAAAATCTAAGACTTTTAAGTGCGCCTTATGGTCGTGAAAGTACGGTACTTGACATGGTTTCTTGAAATTTTTTTTCATTGTCAGCTTTAACCTTTGGCACTAACAATAAAGGTCACCTTGAACCTGACCTGAACCTGACACATAAATTAAATCATCTCAAGCTGTTATTAGTATTTACAATAACATAAAATTGGAACATGATATCTTTAAATCTGTGGAAGCTCAGGAATGATTGAAAAATTCCTCCACAAGGGGAAAGTGCCAATGGGTAAGTTGTGCCACCCCTTGTTTCTAGGGAACCATAGAAGAAATTGGTCTGTCACCCCACATTCTTGAAGAGTCAACGATTTTCAGTCTTTCTTGGCTCTTGATGGAGGCGGTCGCATTTTCTCCTTCTCCCTCTCCCTTATCTTTCCTGCTTGGCTTCTCATGTCTTTTGTATAGTCTCGCCTCTCTCTAACCCTCAGAGAGTCTCCCAGACTTGTTCTCTAAAAATTTAAAGAAGAATTATGGATTTGACCAACTGGTCCCTTAACGAAATTGACAACTTCTTCACGATGAGAAGCCGATGATAGACCCATCGTCTATCATGTCGGCCAGCCTTATGGGATTTTGAACAGCTTTAGCCGCTTCTTGTTCTTCAATAAGCCAGGTCTGAACCAGCTCCAATCAGCCAGAACTCTGTTATCGTGGTTCCGAATTGGTAAATGTCATGCAATGTCCTCCATCGAGAGTGTCGCCAGACACACGACGCAACCCACCATCGAGTATCCGGCAGCAAACATCTCAGCAGGACAATCGGGCTCTCCCAAGCCCAGGTTTCTCGTCAAGAAGAAGTTGTAAATTCTGTACTCAGACTGTGTTTATTTAACGCAATATGGATCTAAGATCTTGGAGAAGCTCATGGCTCTGAAATGGAAATTGAGAGTCCTGGTGACCAGTGACGGACATTAGACCAACTGTAAAACTGGATGCAGTTTGTTCGCACTAACCAAAACAACCCCCCCCCCCCCCCCCCCCGTATTGAGTATTATTCTGGGGGGAGCTCTTTTCTCTCCTCGTCTTTCCTCATGTTGTGCATTTTCCGTTGTTATACCTCTCTGACCTGTCTTCCCCATGTGATGTTTGCGTAATGTATGTATGGTCGGAAGGGTAAGATGGCGCTGGCATAAGGCAGGCAGCCTTAACCCAATTTCCTTTGGGGCCAACCTTCGGGATCAATGAAGTTTATAGAATTGATCTGAATTTTATTCATCCTGCAAAGAGGAGAGCCTCATTGCATGAGAATTAAGCATATTTACGTTCAAAAACATTTCACAAATGTTTGCTTTGGTGTCTAAACTATGAGTCTATACACCTAGCATGATGTTAGCTCAAAACTGCTGGATGATGCCTTTTTTGGTGGGGTTGGGGTAAATCGTGCCAAGGGACCTGGGTTGTTGTGCCACTGGCTTATAAATGAAACATATTATTTTATTGTAATTTTCCATTGTACTTTTCTGTCATGGTTCTGGGTCATTTGACCCAGGGTTTTGTGTTTATTATTATTGTGATCTTGTGTTCCAGTTTATTTTGATTAAATGTTTGGGTTTAGACTTTTTAGTTCTTAGGGTTTTGGTTCTGTGCTCCCTCTGCTTAGTGTCTGCCCATGCGTTCCCTCTTTTCTCTGTCTGTACCGAGTTCAGTCTGTGGGTTTCCTGTTTTACTTTGAAGGTCTGTGTCTTATGTCAGTGTTTTCAGTTTTGTGCTGTGTCTCCCAGCCTTTTGTTTTGGGCAGTCTGAGGTACACCTGTGCACTACTCATGATGTCAGATCAGCATCCTGATGTGGCACACCTGTGAGGTGGGATGGATTATCTCAATATAGCAGATGTGCCCACTACCACACATTTGGACTGATTTGTGACCACTGTTTGGGAGGGATGGTTATATTGTGTATCTGGAATGAATTTTAGGTCTCTACGTCCATCCCATGGGGAATGGGAGCAGTAACAAAGGTGTTGCGTTTATATTTTTGTTGAGTGTATATAAATATGCTCAAGAGTCTATTGTATGTTTGTCATGCAATTAAAAATTCAAAAATATAATTTTTAAATCAGTAACTTTGCAAATTTAGCGCGGACCCTCACCCCTCCCTCCGGCTCCCACGGCCCCGCTGTCACCGTAAGACTCATACTCTTCCCCCACGTATGCTGCTATTTCCCCGCGCCCCAATAATTCTTGTCCTTTTTCTGTTGCAGCCTCCCACAGTCCCGTTTTCGGCGTTTCTCGAGTTTCACGCGTGTTTTCCTTCTACCCTCCCGGGACACCTTCAGTTAAAATAAAGTTTATTTTCTCGTACTCCTGTGTGTGTTGGCTCTGCTTCTGGGTCCAGCTTGTGCGCTGAACTTCGGTTCATGACACTAATAGTTTTAAATAGAGCACCACAAACAACAGGTATTCCTTTAGAAATAAACTTTTCTTGTGTTACTTCTAAAAACTACAGATTCTTAACTCTGCAACAGTTAGACAGAGTTGGTTACAGTTAGGCCCTCAACAGTCAGCAAAACAAGTCATAAAACAATAAAAGAGGCTGCCTTATCAAGAGCATCCCAGCACTGTAGTTCCATTACAATCAGTTTCCTTTATTTTATCTTATCATGTCAGAGGCCAACTGAAACCAAGTCCACCTATATAAAAACACCCCATCAGACACACAGTAGTTTCCTCAGCACTTCACAACTGCCGCAAGGTATAGCGTTTTAACTTTTTATTTTTTCGGATCCCAGACACAGTGGTGTGAGGTAGTTAGCACACAGTTTGGACGTGTAGAAAACATCGTTTGTTTGGAACACATCAGCAGAGAGGTAGAGTTCATAGCTGTTCATAAGAGTTTAATTTAATCAAACCTCATTTTACGGATCTAAGTGGCTCCTCATCAATTCTCACCAATTCGCCATTTTATTTAAATATCTGAATTTTCGGAATGAGGATCCAAGCGGGACACAGAGGCTGCTTTAACGCACCAGAATGCAAATATAAATAAAAGCCTGACTATCCTGAGAGCCTAGCTGCAGCGAGACCTTTCTTTCACACGGATTCCTGGATGTGCGTTGGATCCGACTTTGCTACCCGCACAGAGCGTTTCTGACAGTCGGGCGCTGCTATACAATAGAGAAAAGCAACAATACACCGTGTTTCTCTGCTCCAAGGTAAGGACGTCTGTTATACCCAGCGCATAAATGTCTCTGTGTTAACGCTGATTATTCAAACCCTGTTGAAAATGTGACACATTTGTTATCCAAAAACATTTCCTCTAAATTTGCAAAGTTACTGATTTAAAAATTATATTTTTGAATTTTTAATTGCATGACAAACATACAATAGACTCTTGAGCATATTTATATAGCTAAATACACAATGGTATAACCGTGCTAAATAAAAGAGGCCCAAGTACCAAAGCACTCTAATGCAAGCCTCTAAACTGCATGTTGATAAGTACGTGAAGCGTACCTCTACAGCTGAAAACAGATTGTATCCATACTTTGAGGATCTGCTGAATTGTTTTTAATGGCACTTTTTTTTTTTTTTTTGATGAACTGCAGATGATGATGAATTCCTCTTTATTGTAGAAACAGTCCCTAAGCTGTTGTTGCTCATACTTACTGAGTTCCCTAGCTACTTCCTTACTATGTCAGTAAACTTTTTGAAAAGGAAGCTGCTGTAGATTTAAAGAAACACCTTAATTGAAGCAAAGGCAAAAAAATTGGAATGAATTTTATGTGACTGTAAAGCCAACAATAAGTGAAAATCCAAAAACGCCTCCAATCCTAATGATCTCCCCCTCTCTCTCTCTCTCTGTGTGTGTGTGTGTGTGTCCTCACAGAAGGAAGGTCACGACAGGAGCTTTTTTCAATCAGTTTTTACAAGAAGTGTAGCTCATACAATGGTATAAATGTATTATTTGCGATACTTTATAAATATGAACCTCTAAAGATTTTGAGTTCGTGCACATTGTGAATCAAGAATCTAAATATTTGTATCACATTGATTTCTATAAAAGCATTTTGTTTATGGGGATAATGTGACAAATCTTTTGTGACCCTATTAACGATCAATGGTGATTAAAGAGGAACCCTGGCTCTGGACATTTTCATGACAAGTGACAGCGCTGACATCTACTAACGAGAGAACATGTTTTATCATCATAAACACGGTGATAAGACGCATCGTTAAAGCGTCACTTCAGTAATGTTGACTCATGTTTTTTAATAGATGACTTAAAACACTAAACTCTAATTTCTGTGGTTATTTTAAGTTTACAGAATATAACATGTGGTAAGACGACGAGTTTTACTTCTCATGTTATGTGTATCTATTTATCATGTATGCTACTTTGCTCTGTGGACTGTAAAATGTTTCATTGTGTTCATGAAATAAACCAGACTTTCACTGTCTGCATCTTTTACTGTTTTTCTGCTTTTGTTCACTCCAAGTTTGACAAAACCTACAGATATCCAGAGTTAACTCGCTAACAATGCGGAGCAGTCTCAGTGTATTTAGCTGCTTTTTCCCTAAACACAACCAACCGAGAGAAACGCCTGTGGTCCTCACTTTGGTCATTTTGAACGCTGAAGGAGATTTGTTCAATAGACACCTTATACTAGTGTTTCCTGCACTTAATCCATCACTACTATGTTCTATATAAATCCAGATTCCTTTTATAGTTTGCAGTGAAATTTGTTAAACCGTTGCTTAATGGGACAGAAGTACAAGTCGCTCTTTACTAACACATTTGTAGATGAGTTTATTGCTGAACAACACAGCTAGCAGTCTCACACACTCTTTAGGTTTTTCAAGTTATGTGTGTAATGGTTTAAACCTTACCCTTTTCTCCCCAGTATCACAACAGTATGACTCCCAAAGTACGGTTCAGTAAACAACCTATGATTCTAAAGCCAGAACAGAAAGATACAGTCGGAAGATGAATGATTGCGTTTTTATGATGTGTAGTAAAACTACCCCCTCTTCTTCTTCTCTGTGTTGTTCTTGTGTGTGTGTGTGTGTGTGTGTGTGTGTGTGTGTGTGTGTGTGTGTGTGTGTGTGTGTGTGTGTGTGTGTGTGTGTGCCTTAGAAGTCAAATAATACATTAGCCATACTTAAAAAAACATCTGAATTTCATTTAGAACTGAGATTCTAAGTTGTAAGGAGGAATCTTATGCACAGCCAGAAACATGTTTCCCCACTTTCACAATGCTGAGGTGCCAAATCCACAACCCCCAACAAATGGTTTATTACACGCAGGTGTGAAGGGCAAGCTTTACTTACACAGCCTCACACACACTAGATTTTTACGGCTTATATTTCTAACATTTTGTGATGTAAAAGTGAACCTTTTTTTTTAAATTATTTTCTGTTTGATGGAAGGACTTAAGACACGAGTTATTTAAACAATTCTAAATGACCGTGTGATGGCCATAGTACTTTATGTGGGCCAAATGTGTTAAGGATAATGTTTATCAATGTAAAATTGCAAAGAACCTTTGAATAGATTATAACATTTTGTAAACAGATACCTCAGAAGCTGTACTGGTAGATCTATGTATGTAAGGTAAAACTTTCCGCAGTACTTCCACTTAAGTAGCTAAACACATAAAGTCACCCTTACCAATAATCCAGTGCTCCTTGAAAAAAAGTAGCACAAACAGACAACTGACTGAGCAATGATAAGTAGAGCTACCCGAGGCCGATACTCAAGTAGAAGAAAATTAAAAGTTGTTGTTTTTGTGGCTCGAAAAATTAAAGAAAGTATGTTTAATAATTCAACAAGACCCGCACCTTCAACACATGTACATTCAAATTTTGGAACAGGCTCAACATTGCTGCTGTTCAATAGTTTTTATCCGTTTGAAAAAGTCATTTTACGGCTTTAATGTTTCCAGCTGATAAGGAGAATGAATGCGTTTCAAATGAGCGTCCGAAGGCTTTAAACATCTGCTTTGTCTGTAACGACAGTATCAAACTACAGAGCATTGTTTTTACTAAAATTCAACATTTTCAGATGAAAATTTGGCTACTTTTTTTTTTTTTTACTGTAACACGCACCTCAATGCCATTTTTAGGATATTCTTGGTGATCACATTTTTTCATATTTATGCTTTTGGCACTGAGGGTATCTAATACGCATGTTGTCACTGTGTTTGTACTACCAGCTGTGAGGGCTCTGCTTTTGCTTTGAGCAGTCTGTTTTTATTTTGTCTCGTGAGTGTGTGTTTTTCAAACGAGATCCTCGTCAGTTTGATTTTGTTACCACAAACTTTGTGTGAAGTTCACAACAGAGGTAAAGAGATTTAAACACCCCAGTTTAAGGAGGCAGGCAGGGGTTGAACCAGCTGCACAGGACAGGTGAAGCAGAGAGTGTCGGGGGAGATGTGCAACAGAAGCAGAGGGAACATTTTACAAGATGATAAATGGCAGATTTAGATGATTAAGGATTTGTTGACAAGATTAAAAGACACGTCCGTCAGAGTTCAACAACATTACAGTTTGATTAAATAAAAAAGTTTTTAGACTACACAAGGTTCATTTTCTCCTCTGATAGTAATCATATTAAACATGTCAAGAAAGAAAGAGTATAAAGAAAATAGTAAATGTGTGTCTAATTAAACTCTTCCTGTGAGCCTTACATCATCCTTTAATATGTTTGGTGTTACAAACTTGAAGAAGCACAGAAAAGATCATCAGACATTAATCTAATCAGTTTTCAGCCTTCATTCATATTGAAAAGTTGAAATCTTCACTGCTAGACCCAAGTGCAGCGTTTAACACCGTCGGCCATAACATTTTATTACAGCTATTATTAAATGGAGAGTCCTCTTCACACACTGAGGTTAATTATGAAGCTCCACAGGCTTCTGTGCAAAGACCAGTTCTGTTTACATTATACGTGCTTTAGAAGACATAGCATACCACAGGTCAGCTCAGCAACATTTCGACTTTGGCTTGTTTTTTCTGGTTAACGTTAATTACGTAATTTAGAATTAAAGTTTAGTGTTCTTAGCATTTAGGATGGCCGTGGCGAGTAACTCGAGTGCTGTAAACATTTCATGAAACCTCATCAAAAGTTATCTGAGTTGGAAGGGTGGCTGTTAATAAGCCATTCTTAAGGAAGGAGAACAGAGAAAAATAAGGCTGAGGTGTGCCAAATTACACAAGAAATTGACTGGAAAAAGAAATCAGCTGTAATATGTCTTATGGAGTAATGAATCCAAATTTGAAATATGCATGGAAGAGGTCCGAAGAGAGATACAACAGTGAATGTCTATAGCCGTCTTTAACACAGCGTGGATACTCTACCGTGCTTTGAGGCTGGATTTCAGCCAGTGTTGTTGGAGCTCTTATCCAAATTAATCAAATTATGAATGTAGAAAAGTTCCACCAGATTTTGATCGACCATGTAATACCACGTAGTGTCTGATTGGCAGCAACTTCATTTTTCAGTATGACAATGATCGCAAACATACTGCCAATGTAGTCAAAGTATGCCTGGATGAAACAACGCATCAGTCATGGATTGATCTCTCCAGGGTTCGAACCTCAAGATAATCGAAGCAGTGTGGGATCATCTTGACAGAAAACAAAACAAAAGGCAGCCAGCATCCAAAGAAGAGTCTCGGATGTCTTTCAAGAAGCCTGCAGAACTAAGAAATTACAAGAAAGCTTACCTATTAGAGTTTAAGCTGTGTTGAAGAATGAAAGGCAGCTTTAACTGAACAAAAGGGGAAAAAAATCCCACATTGACAGCTAACTCAAGAGACAAAAAGCATTAGAACTCAAGTCATTACCTTACTTAAGGATAAATAAGTTAATTAATTACATTAATGCATAAGCAGAAAATAACCTACAGTAACTGCTTTGCGACATGGAAGTGCAAAAGACAACTGAAAGGGAGGATAGTTTCTATATATGTGGTTTCTATTAAGGGACAGAGGAACGATAAGAAACGATAAGAAATCAAGGACAAGGAGTGTGGTGTAGATAAGTGAGGAAATCCGATCATTACTACAAATTTAGTTGAAATTTAAATATTTTAACTATGGTGTGTGAGGTGGGCCCCTGGGTGCCTCCTGTGAGGGCTGTCTGTTTTCCACATTCTGCAACGGTAAAATACGACTTAGAGGCGGATATTTGTTTTACTTTATGGGCAACAGTTGTCTGCCCTTGTTCTTGCTGTTGACAAAACTCGCCTCATGGTCGACTCTGAGAAAAAAACTCTTTCCCACAGAGGGGGGTGCTTTAATAATCTTATTCGAATATGAGCTTTTTTCCACTAAGGCTTATTTTATGGGGAGATGTACGAAATTATTTACTGGGTTACAAGCAATGATAATATCGGCTGTTGACTCCTCATTTTCATTTTCTGTCTATTGAGAAAACCCATTGTAAAAGTAATGAAGAAAAAAACTCTCTACTTTGGTCTGACAAGGAGCAGGCTGCGCAAAACCTACCTCATATAGATGTTTTAATAATAATAATATTTTTTGGGGGGGGGCGCGTTATAAGCATTGAGAAAAAACTGATATCTGCTGTCTCACTCCTCCTTGACCCGCGGTGTGTGAAACAAGATCGCCTGTCACGGCAATTATGGTTTGTTTTTCAGTCCCTTGTAAAAGGGACTCTCAAAAGGAAAAGTAGTATTCACTAAGGGGTATTTATTCATTTTTACACATACGGGGTAGGCAGCCTGTAGGTTACAAGCGGATAGAAAGTTCTTTTCATCACAAGCTATGGTGTAGCCTAAAAATGCAATTTGTTGCTAGGCTGATCATCTTAAAGGTTTTTTTTTTTACTGAGTCTGTATTATAGGAAAATAAAATACTATTGAAAGAAACGGTTCTCTACAGGCAATAGGAAGTCACTCTTTTTTCCCATTACAAGCGCCGGTGCAGCTTGTGAAAGTAAAATTACATCCGCTATTGTAAAAAAAATAAAATAAAATAAATAAATACAGAGAAAATTGTCATAATATCGAAACAGAATTCAAACTATGAGTTTGCGGAAAACTAACCGCCGCTCTGTCTCTCTATACAGCACAAAATCAACTGCTGCATCACCGCTGTGCTTCAGGAACCCTCTCTGATCTCCCCCCAGCAACCATACCCCTCCCCTCATGCTTAGGGAACATGATGCATCAGGTCTGAAAATGACTAGACACTTCCGGAGTATTTCCGGTAGGGTCATAAGGTCCGGATCGAGGCCTTCCATAGTAAATATGCTGTATTTGAATATGTCATATTCAAAGCCTTCTTTAGGGGGGAGCAGATTTCTTTGCCGTCCAAGTACACAGGGGCGCTGCTGGGCTGCAGAATGAAAGGATCCATCTTGTGTCTGTGCCTTAGAAATTGTGACGGACTCCTCCTCTCTGCTTTTATTCTCCTCCCATGCCGCAGACCCTCCCTCCCTCTAAAAACTTTTTTCTTTTTTTTCCCAACAACAGGTGCCGCGCTTCCGGGGGTTTGCCCCTCCCTTCTCCGGATGCAATTCGTCACGCTTAGGGGATCAAATTACACACTTCCGGGGGGGAGGGGGGAGGTCAAAAGGTCATGATTAGGGCCATCAATCAAATCGGATCAAATTTTGTCATAAACCGTATGGGAGTATCTCTCTTGTGACGTCCAACAGTTGGGAATTGTAGCCTCAAAGGAGAGAGCCATGAGAGGAATGGACTGCAGGACAGAAGCCTTCAAACGGGACTGAAGTAATAATGAGAACTTGGAGAAAGAGTCTGCATACTGGAAGCGCATCATTTGTTCAGTAAAGTGTAGCACAGCTGTTTGCTTTGGAGCCAGTCTGATGCCCAGAATTACAGTTTTCCTGTTTGGGGTGAAGACTCTCCAAATATGGACTGCTGTTTTTTAAAATTCCCAGTCTGTAAACACTCGCTGACAAATAACAAGAAATGAAAATTGAGAAAATAATGTGTATATTTAATTTAAAAAAGAAAGAAATAATAGATCAAAGAGGGAAAAATAAATACAGTCGTACTGGTTACTGTGGTCGTTTTAAACTGTGTGGTCGTCCTCAACCTGCACACACACACACACACACACACACACACACACACACACACACACACACACACACACACACACATGAAGCCTACAACATGTGATGTACATCCTGTCCAGGTGAAATGAATTTATAAAATATACCATTCAATGCACAAACATATTACACATTTTAAGCAGCAGCCAAAGAATATTTCTGTGCATTTATTTTAAATATCTGTTGCATGTTTTAAAAACTTATTTATTTACTTACTGATTTATTTATTTAGAACTTATTTATAATAATAATAATGCATTTTATTTGAGGGCGCCTTTCAGAAACCCAAGGTCACCTTACAAAAACCAAAAATTTATAAAAGGAACAGTAGTCATAAAATACATAAAATAAGTTAAAATTACAAAACAGAGCTTGACAACAGATAAAATCAGCATTAAAGCGAATAAGCCAGTTTAAACAGATGTGTTTTGAGCTGTGACTTAAATACGGAGAGGGAGTCAACAGGAGGAAGGAGGAGGAAGAGAGCTCCAGAGCCGAGGAGCAGAGCGACTGAAAGCTCTGTTCCCCAGAGTACTAAGGTGTGAGGATGGAGCAGTAAGATGAATAGCAGATGATGATCTGAGAAGGTGATATGGAGCAGGTCACACAAATATGAAGGAGCAGATTTATGGATACACCTGTATGTAAGAAGTAAGATTTTAACATTTATTCTGGCCTCTATGGGCAACCAGTGAAGCTGCTGAAGAACTGGGGTAATATGAGCTCTTAACGGAGTGCGAGTTGTGACCCGAGCTGCAGAATTTTTGTATTTGCTTTGCATCTTTCTCTCACAATATTTTCCCAGCTTATTTTAATGCATTGCTGCTTATTGATGTGTATTCACTGATTCACACTGACAGTGCTGAGGCAGCACAGCTGAAAATAAAATAATAAAGTAAAATTAATTCAAAAGCAAAAATAGGAGAATCAATATCAAGGTACATAACTACAGAATTAAATACTACAAATATCTATTTATGGCGTATTTGAGCATTAATTCAATGACTACATTTTTTTAGAATATTTATGGCATTAAAATTCATTTGTTTATATTTGATTTACTTTTGTTTGTCCAATATATGCCAACTTGAAGTGTCAGCTTTCAGACACACTGCAGTGTAGTACTGTAATAGTGCCATACAGCAATAGTAATGTATTAAATATAAAACTTTCTGAGTTTTATTTAAATAAACACGTTTCTGTCCACGTCCAATTTTTCCTCGAACGGTTGCCTCGGCTCTTGCTCATGTCCCACCCTGCGGAGGCAGAGCCAGCGTGGGATGGAGCGTTGCCGCGACAATCGAGTTCAGTGGGTTACATCGCCAAAGCGGACGAGTACTACACCGTCAAGTCTCGCAGCGAGCTGATGTTTGAGAAACAATCGGAGAGACACGGCTTCACCACTCGAGTCACCCATGCAGCATGTACGCACCGTCACCTGAGTGTGTTTATAAGATGCTGCGTTATTGTGACAGGAAATCAGAATCAGATGTAGTGATGTGGCCTTCGTCACCAGGCTTTAGCACATCAGTATTACACGTAGTTTTGCATCTTTGTGTTGGAGTCTGATGCTGCTGGGGCCAGCTGTTTGGTCGTATACGTGATCAGTGGACTCTGCAGTAAAACCTGCAGAGAGGATGTTTAAATCGAGGCGTGTGTTTGTGTGTGTGTAGTGGTGAAATCCCAGGATGATGGAGGTGTGACGGATCAGCTGTACTCTGAAATGAAGCCAGCTGTGGACGGAGCGAACTACATCATCAAACACATGCGCAACAAGAACGAATACGAGGTGAGCGCGAACAACCAGAACGTGCCGATGCTCTGCTTGATTCAAGATGCTTTGAATTGTGTAAAAAATGTTAGCACGTTTTCATCAAAAGTTTGCATTTTGTTTCAGTATTTCCCACATGCACATGTTTCAAATCAACAAACAAATTCTAATATTTGTCAAAGTTAATCCAAGAAAATACAAAACACAGTTTTCAAATGATGGTTTCATTGATAAAGAGAAAAAGCTACCCAAACCGACCTGGCCCTGTGTGAAAGTCATCGCCCCTTAAGCCTCAAAACTGGTTGTGCCAACCTTGGGGGGGAAGGTTCATGCATCAATAATAAATAAAAACAAATGTTACACATCACTGGGGAGGAATTTTGGCCCCACTCCTTTTCGCAGAATTGTGTGAATTCTGTCACATTGGAGGGTTTTTCAGCATAAACAGCATCTCCATTGGACTTTAGTCTGGACTCCAAAGCCAGTCCAAAACTTTCATTCTGTTTTTTGAGAAATTCTCAGGTGGGCTCATCATCCAGCTGTATAACCCAAGTGATCTTGAGCTTCAGTGTATGAACTGATGGTCGGACATTCTCCTTCAGGATTTTCTGGTACAGATCAGAATTCATGGTTCATTTACATCAAGTCGTCCAGGACCTGAAGCAGCAACGCAGCCCCAACCCATCACACTACCTCCATGTTTGATTGAAAAGTTGTATTCGTTTTAAACCTGATGTAACTGGACTTAAACCTGTTACATCTGGTCAGTCTGGGGATCATCCAGATGTTTTGTTGGTCAGCAGTCACTTTCTTATTGTTGAATCGTGAACTCTGACCTTAAGTGATGCCTGCAGTTCTTTTGTGACATCCTAGATGAGTCCTTGATGTGCTCTTGGAGTAATTTCAGTAGTCTGGCCACTGCTGGGAAGATTCATGTCTCTCCCAACTCTTCCACTGTGGTTCACTGGAGTCCCCAAACCAGCAGTTTTTAACACTGCTGTGTTGACTTCATTATTCTTAGATCTGGGGCCAGACTGTAACAACATCTGATGAGAGGACTAGAAGCTTTATTTATTTTTTTAAAAAGGTGCGTAAAATCAGAGGTTCAGAAACAAAATACAGAGCTCAAGAAAATAGAGGTTACTGTGGAAAATCAGTTTACAGTGACACGCTAAGCCCTGTGGGTGTGTATCGTGTGTTTCAGGCTTTGCAGCGTCAGCAGAGAGTGAGCGGGACGTCGGCTGGGGTCGAGTGTGTGTTTTCCTGAAGAGACTCGGGAAGAAAGCCGACAGCAAGAGCCTCAGTTTGGCTCACTGTGATCTGACGGCTACAGAGCTGCTGGAGCTTGGTACAAAAACGCACATACCTGTCACACAAGACAGACATGGTATCTGTCAGATAACTGCATTAAAAATACTCCCAAAGGCACAAACACAACGGAGCCCAGCAGACAGTTAGTTGATGCAGCTTCATTTCAAGAGGCGGAGCATCTAAAATTAAGTCTGAATAAAGTAATGTGACTTCGTTGTAAGACGTCAGCTGGCAGAAAGGCAGACAGATGTTTTTCTTGCCGTTTCTTCTCAGCAACGTTGCTGCAGTTCCTCCCCCAGGTGGAAGAGATGGAAATCTCCTGGAATGAGTTGATGGGTGGATTGGTTCATCCACTGCGCATAAGCCCTCAGTTTTACAGCTTTGATCATTCATTTTGATTTACTGGCTCACAGAGAAATTTCAAACTAACTCACAGAAAAAAATTCTGTCTTGAGAGGATAGCTTTAGCTAATTTATCTGAACTCTGTTTACTTTATGAGGCAACGATGACCATATAAGGAATATCCTCTCTCTGTGAGATGATAAAGACTCAAGGGGAAAAAGACTGAATCTGAGTGTCTAAAGCGGGCTGAAGATTAGTTTGCCTACACCGACCTCATTATTAGTTAGATGTATAGTATAGTTATATTATAGAAGAGAACATAAGGAGCAGCAGTTTGGATCCATTTTAACAGGGCTGTCAGTTGGTGTTTTATTATGTTCTTATCTGTTTTTTTGCTGTCTCTTTGTTGATACATGTGTATGGATGAGGTTTTTCTGTTCATAAATCTCTCAGGGGGAATGGTGGCTACACTGCCCAGACTCTGTGTGCTGGACGTCTCTTGTAATGCTCAGCTCACACAGGAAGTGGACACTGGTGGCTTCAGGGAATTGGTCAGCTCTCTCTCTCACGCCACCTCCCTCACCACGCTTCGACTGCAGGCCTGCGGTCTAACGCCTGACAGCCCTGATGCTCTCGGTACAAAGATCTCTGGATTTTTCCTTTTTATTGCTACTTTTGTTTTATGTCCTATAAGAGTCTCGGAGGGGTAAATTAAAAAACACCCACACCTCTGGTTGTCCTGCAGGTGGTTCACTCCGTTGCCTCCCCTCTGTGGGAGAGCTGCACCTGTCCTGTAACAAACTTCTAGCTGGTGGACTGAGCCGCCTCACCTTTCACCTGGCTCACGTCACACACCTGGAGAGACTCGACCTCCACCTGTGTTGCCTCACGCGAGATGATCTAGAGGCTCTGAGTCAGTTGCTACCAATCTCACACGCCGGACACTAATCGCATGCTCGCTGCAGCAGTCATGTGACTCGTTGTTTTTCAGTCCAGGTGCTGCCCTCTCTCACTGCACTGACCGAGCTTGATGTGTCATCCAATAAGGAAGTGGGAGGTGTGGTCCACCTGCTGGTCTCCGCCCTCCCTGTGACACAAATGAGGCGGCTGCCATTCAACAGCTGCTACATGAGCAACAAGTCCTTCACTGCTCTGGGTAACACACACACACACACTTGTTTATTTATAGAAGTTTTCCTTCAAGTCATTCTCCCTGAATACCTCTTCCACCCTCTAGCCTGAAATGGTGAAAACTTTGTGTTTATGCATCAGCCCTGGCGGTGTCCTATCTGCGCACGGTGGATATTTCCTGGTGTAAAGTGGTTGGCGGTCACTTGGCGCTCCTGCTGGATGCTCTGCAGCCATCAGTCGTCAGCGAGCTCCGTCTTTGCAGCTGCGAGCTCACCACTGATGACATGCAACATCTGGGTAACTAACACACAATGACATTATACTTTTTCTTTTTTGGTCTGTAGTGGATCATTAGGCTGCATAAATGTATATTAAGACAAGTAAAGCCTGAAGGAAATTGATATTTCTTTCATTTATTTCATGCTGCCAGCATCTGTAGCTGTCGTATAAAACAAAACAATGAAACTATTCGGTGTTATTTTTGTCTCCATCAGAAACATTGTGAACAAAACAGTAAAGTGAACAGGCATAAAGTGATCAGTTATCAATGGGTCCTCTTCCTCTGTGCAGCTGCCGTGTGCAGACGGGGCTGTCTCTCCTCACTCCGTGCACTGGATCTGTCCTACAACAGCTTGGTGGGAGACAACGGTTGGTGCAGTCTGTTTGCAGCAGGAGGTCTGGGCTCTCTGGAAGACGTGGATGTCAGTTTGCGACCTTCAACCTCTGCTCCGTGCTCAGCCTGGCTGCCCGCTCTGCTCCGAGCTCTGCCTCAAATGCCGGCGCTGGCTCGACTGGCCATGCAGAGGTGGACAGCTGACTGTCAGGAGAGAGAGCAGCTCAGGTACTGTCTGAAAAAGAGGAGCGTCCTGCTGGAAAGGGATCCAGATTTACAAGACACATCATCAGCATGTAAAGGGAACAGTCAGGAGAGCCTAGAAGAGAGTCCGCCTGAGGAGTAGGGAGCAGAAAGCCTGAGTTATCTGATCTCAAATTACAAATCATCACAGAGAGATTTCAAAAGAGCACTAGGGAAGAAAAGCGCAATCAGGTCTTCAGTTTATGAAGGACAGTGGAATTAATTTGCTTTTTAATCTCATGAACTTTATCATTCTGCACTTGGACTTGTCGGGACCTGAGGTTGTTGTTGCGTGTGGGGTTGCAGCTGAAAAGCAACCGAGTATTGTACGAACGAGCAACCGGATAAAGAACTGTTAGAAAGAGCGAACTATGTGGTCGTGTAGGGGATTCGCTTGTCACAGTCTGAGACTTTCCACACTCGCCACAGCTGAGTGGTCTAACTCCAGCATGGATGAGCTGATGTGTTTTTAAGTGACTAATTTGATTAAAAGACTTCCCACACTGATCACAGCTAAAGGGTCTGTCCCCACTGTAACTTTGTTGTCGTCTTTTTGGCTGCTTCATGGTGGTAATTTTCTTTCCACAGGGATAAACTGTGTGGTTTCTCTGTTTACGGGGGCTGAGTGACTTCTGTTGGTGTCATCAGAGCACCGAGGTATCAGCTGGGTTACACCCCTTTGCTCCTGTAGTGACAAAAGCCGTGAGTTACGGAACAAGAGGAACCTAAGATTAATTTATTATAACATGGGAACATGCATGCAATATAGTATAAAGACTAAAAACCAAGCTTATACAATTTTAAAAAGCTTGAAAGTCAGTATTTGGTATGACTGCTTTTAATATGCTTCTGCTTAAAAGACTAGCACTACCACTTAAAATACATTCTGTGTTAGGAAAAGGTTTTGGTTTTAACATTACAATGTAAGATTTGATATACATGCATCTGTAGTTACATGCACCTCTAGTTACATGCACCTCTAGTTACATGTTACTCTAGTTACATGCATCTGTAGTTACATGCACGTCTAGTGGAAGGAACAGTTTAAATACACTTTCAAAGATGCTTTTTTTAAAATCCTTTTTAAAGAACGGATTTTATTCATGGCTCATTGAAATGTTTTTCTGCTTCTTTGTCAGACTCATCTCTGACTGCCAATCACCTGTGACACCAAACACACCTTTATTTTTCCATTATTACTGATAATAACCAATATAAATAAGTGATTCGTGTTGATTCAATGTTTTTTTGTCTGATATGTCATTTAACTGCACTGTACATTGGTCAAGTATGTTTAATAATAAACATACAACATACAATAAACAAAGAGGGATCAAATTTAAACCTCACTGACTAGGAAGCACACAGTGTTTGTCATTTTATATGAACTTTACTCTGAAATAATTTTAGCATTTTTTTCAAGTCCCCAGTGTTTCCTGATCCTTGGAGCACTCCTGGTTATCTGCTATGGTGGAGGTGGCCAATGTCTGGAGACAAATCGTTGTTCTGGGGAGCTGCTTTCCTCCAGTTACTTTACATCAGAATAGAAAGCATGAGAACGACCCTGATGAAAAACAGAAACAGCATCCAGGAAGTGAAATAAAGATTAAGCTGGGGGCGACCGTGGCTCAGGGGGTTGGAAATCGCATCTGCTAACCGGAAGGTCGCCAGTTCGATCCCTGGGCTCTCTGTCCTGGTCGTTGTGTCCTTGGGCAAGACACTTTACCCTACTTGCCTACTGGTGTTGGCCAGAGGGGCCGGATGGCGCGATATGGCAGCCTCGCCTCTGTCAGTCTGCCCCAGGGCAGCTGTGGCTACAACTGTAGCTGCCTCCACCAGTGTGTGAGAGTGAATGAATAGTGGTATTGTAAAGCGCTTTGGGTGCCTTGAAAAGCGCTATATAAATCCAATCCATTATTATTATTATTATTATTAAGCAGCCAAATTCTAGCTCTGGGGCCTGTTCTTCGTACCTCGCTAAGTAAGTTAGCTGGATTAGATTGTTGGCGATTTCGGGAGCAGGTTTACTTTATGTAAACAGGATTAGATCGCGGCCACGCAGGTATGTCCGCTTCATGTATACGAAAGCAACAGCGATATTCCACCACTGTTTCAGCATAAATAAATAACACCAATGTAACTAAAGATAATGCAGCACTTGATCCATTTATTGATTTCACACAGATACATACAGGTCATTTCCTAAAAAAGGGAAATGTACCATTAATCATTCTATTACATGTATGTGATTATTACAGATGTAATTCATATTTCAGAGTAGTAATTGTAAATTACTTCGTGTAATCAAGATGGGAGACCACGGCTATAAAAGCGAAGGTGGATTTGGGAAGTCTGTCGCAGCCATGTCCTGTCCGTTTACGCGAGCAGCCCATTGCGGAAGGTGCAAGATTGATAAGGAGAGTCCTCAGAATCCAGCGTATATTGCGGGATAGACAGGATCCTTTAGCTCAGCGCGACAGTGTGCTCATAGAGAGATATCGATATTCCCGTGAGGGTATTATTCACCTAACCAACTTGTTGACGAGGGGGTGCAGGACCACCACCTGTCTTTTTGTGCTCTGCCCTTTTCTTGGTTGCTGTTATGAACAAACAAACAGATTATTTCAGGGTCTCTTTCCAAGAGACGAAAAGCAATATACGTGATAAATATTACCATTCTGTAGAATATTCTTATATTTCACTTTTACTTGTTCCCATGTTCTAGTGGGTCCTGTTGTGGCTCTAATGTGAAAGGGGATATAATATAACATATTATAATATAATGTAATATAATATTGGATAATATAGTGTAATATAATAAATTTACCCTACCGCCTACTGGTGTTGGCCAGAGGGGCCGATGGCGCGATATGGCAGCCTGGCTTCTGTCAGTCTGCCCCAGGGCAGCTGTGGCTACAACTGTAGCTGCCTCCACCAGTGTGTGAATGTGAGAGTGACTGAATAGTGGCATTGTAAAGCGCTTTGGGTGCCTTGAAAAGCGCTATATAAATCCAATCCATTATTATTGTTATTATTAAATTACTTACGAGTTTAATTTGTCAGCAACTTTCTGCCAGCCCTCTCTCCTTGCTTTTGCAGCCTTTGCAGTGTTCCCTTGCGTTCTGATTAAACTCTGAAACTCCTGAAATCCCTCACTCAAGAGTTCTTGCTCTGCTGCCGAAAAATACCGAGCGCGCTCCTTCGACATTTTCGCTGACCAATCAGAGGGTTGCCGATCAATGTTTCTACTATCGATGCATAGCCCCTTTTACGACACCCAGTGATCTCACATTACTTCATCCAGCTGTACTGATCGTCAACAGCAGGTGTGTTCGGGGAACCGGATTAGCGAGCTCACGGTTAGCGCGATGGTTTGGTCTTGGATGTGTCATTTGATCTTGGATGTAGTAAGTGACATACGAAGAATGGGCCCCTGGTTTGATGCTTACATTTGGGGGACTCTCGACCACAAACTAAGAGAAACTCTGTCAAGATGCAGAAACACATCAAGTTTCGCAAACAAGCATACTATTTTTATAGTTAACTAAACTTATAGTTTATTAGAGTTGAGTTCCTACTCACAGACAACTGAAACATATTCACATTTGGAAAGCTGATTGTATAAATTTTCATTTGATTAATCTGAAATTGTTCTTCTGTGTCTGAAAACACCCACTCCCACTTACTCAACCAGTGTTGTCGTCTGCTGCTGTGGCAGAAGACAACACTGCAACTGTAACTAAACTGATTACAGCATTATTTTTAAAACCTTCAGTGAATTCAACGTTCTTCAACATTTTGTGTATGCTACTGTTGTACATACAGCCGATGTTTTACCTGATGGGTACAATGTTGCTGTTGAGGGGTTGCTGTGGATAGTGCTGGAGGGCAGGGCTGTGTTGATCTGAGACTTGCATTTCCACAACACTCTGTCCATAGTCACATACTGTGTATGCTACTGTTGTTTATAGTGTATTATCTTATTTATTTTGTAGTTGTTTATATTTTATTTCTATTTTTGGATTTTCTTCTGCTATCTCTACCTGAGCTGAGGTAACGCACAAATTTTCCTGCCGTCGATCAGTAAAGTCTAATCTCCTCATTGACTGCATTTCTGATGGAGATGAGACGTCATGCAGGACAGAGGTGAGAGGCGTGACATCACGGTGCCGTGACAACAACCTGGTGCTTAACATCAGCAAAACCAAGGAGCTCATCGTGGGTTACAGGAGAGCAGCAGTAGCAGAGGTGGATAGAGTCAGCTGCTTCAGATTCCTAGGCATCAACATCAGCGAGGGTGTCTGTTAAGTCTAATTGTTGAATGTTGCCATTGTGTTTCTTAAATTTGTATAGTCTTAGTTTAAGCAGTAGGATCAAAGCTATCCCTTTGATCCTGATCACCTCTCCAGCCACTCTGTGCTGGGGGAGGTTTTATTGTAGATACATCCTATCTGAAAGATCTGTTTCTTTTGATGTAAGCTTCCTGGGTTTATGACCCTTTGGTCAGCAGGTCTCACACACACACACACACACACACACACACACACACACACACACACACACACACACACACTCTTACAGAAGTTCACACATATACATTTACATACAGTGCCTTGTCTTTGTAACCAAAGGGGGTTGCAAGGGGAGGTGTTTTGTAAACTATTGTTTGAAGTTTGTCAATAAAAGGCAGCGAGAGGAGGCCATCATCGGGGTCATTGTCGTGCTGGACACAGACGAGGCCTCCCTTGCGCAAGTAATGGATCGATCGACTGTCTTGTTTTCTTCATGATGAATAAGTCTCTAGAATTAGCGGGGTTTGTGGAAACACAGACCCAACAGTGTCGTGCCATATTAAACCATTATACACCTCAATAGTAAAATAAAAAATGTGTGTAAATTGCATGAATTAATATTTATTAACGTCTCTTTGTGACGTTATACTATGATAATGACTGCCACAAACAGCGTCCTCCTGTAACCATGGTTACGGGAGTTTGTTGCAAGAAGTGTTGTGAATCTCGCTGAGACAGGGAACCACTGAGAGCCTCAGATGAACCAATCAGTCAGATCGCTGTCTCCACTTCTCCTCCTTCTTCGTCCCCTTTGTTTTTTAAGTACCTCATATTGTTAGGATTCTTTAGCTAGTTAGCCATCACATTAGCTAGTTAGCATCACATTAGCTAGTTAGCCATCACATTAGCTAGTTAGCATCACATTAGCAAACTGCTTCGGAGCACAGCTGTCGGAGTCGCGGGTTTTGTTGAATCAGGCGTTGGACCTGCTGGAGGAATGCTCTGCGATGATGGTGGAAAACAGCCGCCATTCAACCCATTTGAGAGCTTCAAAGAACTGGCTGCAGGTACGATTGAAAGTTTGACAACACCGACTTCCAACGCCGGCGCTGAAGCTAAAACACTGTTGATGCGTCTGTGATTTATTAGTGATCGCTCACTTGTGTGCACGTGCATGTAGGTGAACGCTCGCGGCATGACGTCACACAGCTCAGTTCCTTTCTGCTTTGATGTCACAGTACGTGCCTTTGATCTTGCAGCACGTGACCTCCACTCGAGTCCATAAATAAGGGTGAAACAGCGGGACCCTGAAAGCTTTCTGAAAACGGATTTCCAAAGTAACTGTAGCGAAACTAAGTCGTTGACAAGGACAGAGTTCTTAAATATACCCCCTCTCTCTGTATCACTAAACAATTTTCAAAGCTATCTTTAACTAAGACAGAGCAAAGAGACGCATATTGAAAAACAATGACCAATCAAGCAGGTAGGAGTGATCCGGGAATCCTAATAGATGAGGAAGAAAACAGAAATGTACACAGAATTTGGTTCGAAATCTGTATGGAAAAACTGGTTAAGTGAGTGGTAAGAAAATCAGGCGAAATCATCAGTGGGGAAAAAATTGAAACCATCTACAAGAAACTTACCAATAGAATCTGGGCTAAAGTCAAGGATAAATGTGAGGAAATTCCCTTAAAAAACATCCAAAAATGCCACAAGATGATTTTCAAAGCCTTCTGCAAAGAGTTTGAAGATGCAGAATCAGTTCTGCAAGCCTTGGACTTAAATCAGCCAATTGTAGACCAAATGATCGCTCAAGTTTTCATAGAGGAAGCAGCCAAACTATCCAAGACACCATGTTGCATAAGTCGATTTTTCTCATTTGTAGGTTGACTTTTTTTGCTCCTTTCTGTGCTGCATGCAGAGTTCCAACACAGATGACTGCGACGTGGGAGAACAAACCATTGTGTTTCAGAGCCTGATAGTGCCTGAAAACAAGCCTGAAAACGAGAAAAGAAATAGCAGTCATGCGACTTTGTGTTCTTGCTGTAACTTTAAGAACTGTAACTGCTCTGTCAACATTAATATAAAGTTGAGGATCCCAAAACTATTCACTTTAACGTAATGCAGAGAAAGACAAATAGACTTATGTATAGACATATTTCCACTGATGACAATTTAGTCATCAGCTGCTGCTTTAAAGGCAGTACCCAGCCAACATTTATATGTGGGGCCCATATGATTTGGAAATGGGCTGAAAAATGGGCCCCATATAGGATTGTCCGCGGGTTCCGTAATGGCCCCATATTAAATGCACATATAGGTGTTATGTTAGGAAAATCTGGGAACTAAAACGCCCCAACTGGGAAAAGTACAGAGAAACCCACCCGGGCCCCATCTTTCAAGTTTTTGTGGGTACCATGTGGGTACCACATAGGCTACAAAGTGGGTTTTAAGTGGGATTGTCCGCGGGTTCCATAATGGCCCCATTTTATAAGCCCATCTCGGTGTTATATTGGTAAAATCTGGGAACTAAATGGATCCCAACTGGGCAAAGTACACAGAAACCAACCTAGGCCCCATCTTTCAACTTTCTTGTGGGTACCATGTGGTTACCATATAGGCTACAAAGTGGGTTTTAAGTGGGATTGTCCACGGGTTCCATAATGGCCCCGTTTTATAAGCCCATTTTGGTGTTATATTGGTAAAATCTGGGAACTAAATGGACCCCAACTGGGCAAAGTACATTGAAACCCACCTAGGCCCCATTTTTCAAGTTCTTAGTGGGTACAACATGAGGAAAACATGAGCTAAAAAGTTGGAATGGCATTAGCAGGAGGTTCTGTATTTGCATCTTACTTCTAGTTTGAATTGACTAAGTTCTGGCACTGAGTGGGCCCCATGTAGTAAAACAGTCACAAAATCAGTTTTTCAGACGGCTAATACGGGTTCTGTGACACAAAGACACCAAATATATTCAAGCTGACCGCAAACAAAATCTAGTTTGTAAATAAAACCACTTCAAAAATCACGAAGGTACACAAAACAACATTTTTCACATTTATTTTGTCCAACAACACTGTATTCCAAAGTGCGTAAACGTTTAAAAACTAGAAATGTCAAACTACAGAAAAATTCCTTAGATATTTGGAACTGTAGCAACATGGGGAAAAAGTCAGATGGAAAACTCAAAAGCTTATCTTGAATCAGCAGGGTTTCTTTTTTTGGTTTTTTACAGAGCCGTAAGTCTATTTTGTACCCTTGCAGCCCCCGGTCCTCCTCTGTCTTTAGCTCCAGTGAACCACTTGGACAGAGCCTTCTCTGCTTCTTGCAAGTTGACTTTTGATGTTAAATAATTCTTCAGTGCCTCTGCAAATGAAGAAGAAGAAAAATGGGCAAGCCAAAGTAAAGTTAATCTTAGCTTACTTCATTTGGTGATGACTTGCAAAGAACAATGTTTATTTCACTTTATTGCCTCAAAAAATATATACAAATTGCATGATAACCAATCTCAGTTACACTTTCAAACACTTTATTAAAAAAGTTTAGTTTTCTAAAGTTCAAATGTCTCAAGTGAAACTAACTTACCATACACAACATTAAAAAGACGCAAATCTCTGAACTTTTTTTCCCCATGTCGGCCAAGCATGTTGTACTCCACAGCCAGCTCAGGTGATATGAGGAATTTCATCATCCTTCTTGTGGCATCGTCTACACTTGTTTCCCCTGTATCTGCTACCATGGGAACCTGAGGGGAACATACAAAAAGGACAGATTAGATACTGGCATCTGGTTAGGATGCCTCCCTGGTGAGGTGTTTTGGGCACGTCCCACCAGGAAGAGACCCAGAACACCCAGGACATGCTGGAGGGACTATGTTTTTTGGCTGGCCTGGGAATGCCTTGGGATTCCCCCGGAAGAGCTGGGCCAAGTGCCTGGAAAGAGCGAAGTCTGGGCCTCTCTACTTAGTACCGGATTGGGTCGAGGGGCAGCAGCCTAAGCTTAAGATAATGGACCGGAATGGAGGATAAATGGACGCTTTACATATTACTTAATGTTTACTGTGTGGCGATAAAAAAAAAAAAAAATGGTAGTAAACACAAGCTAAACTAAAAAAATTAATTGCGGTTCCTTAACCCTTTATCCCCAATAATTTTACGCAGTATAACTGGTAGGTCTGGTAGGTTTTTTCCTCTACTGTATACTATATGAATGTAATCAAGGATTAATAACAGAAAAAAAAAAGAAATTGAAATTTTGCCATTTTTACTAAAGGCAATCAAAATGTACATGAATAAAATTTTTAAATTAGTCAATTCAAATTAATAACTCTAAAACACTGAACAAAATCAAGTTTTTGACCTCTTTGATCTCGATCTTGATCTCTTTTCTTCTAAAAGTCCAGGCGTGTTGGGCCCCTGGCAGAGCTCAGGTTTGGAAAAACCTGTCGCTGGCGACTTTTTGGGGGCTAAAGGGTTAAAATAAATAGGAATTGGCCAAAATTTGTATAAACTATGAAATAGCAGAACAAAAGTAAAAAAAAATCTTTATCTGTTATCAGAATCAAATATTTGATTAGAATAAAAAATTTAACTTTCTGGAAGATTTCTCGTTACATCTGTCATAAAAGTAATAACATCTCAGAACAGAAACATGATAGCAACAGAAAAATATGATAGCAGTGTGATGTGATGGTCCCTGGCCAGATTTTTACACATATTATAAGCCCTGTGACACAAAAACCACTGAACTCTGACACGCACAGACTGTTTTCCTTCGTGCTAATGAAGAAAAATGCTGGTCGGTCTGGTATATAAAAGGGAATTTATTCTTCCAGGACCTGAAGCTCCGTAATGCAGCCCTCCAACAGCCAAACCTATCTCTGATTGTCTTGATGCATGCTCAATCATCCAGGTAAGTAAATCTCCAAAAGTTGATTCTGTTCATCTGCAGCATTTTCTCCCACTGAAAATGCTACGTCCAGATGAACAGAATCAGCTTCTGGAGATGTTCTCTGATTGGATTGTTTAATTGGTGATTGACATGAAATTGACCAATCAGCTGAAAGGAAGAAAAATAGGGTCAAAATTTGGATGTGTAAGTATAAATCCACACACAGCCTGGAAAGCCGAGTGCAGAGTTGTTTGTAGCACCAATTCAGCCAGAGTGTAGCCAGATGGATTTTCCATCCATCCACACTGTAAAGTCTATAGACCAGCAAGTGATAAATTAACAGTGTTGTTGATATTTTCTAAAACAGTTGTATGCAATAGGAATTGCTGTTTATAGTCCTCCTGTATATCTGCATGTTGCCTCCCAATTAAAACCTGTGATAATGGAGATTCAAATTCATGTCATACCTATACCAACAGTTATCAAGTATCCGGATCGACCTTTACTGATATGCTTAAAGGAAAATTGTTATTTCCATGTATTTTCCTGTTCTGCCTTCAATTTTGAGGACTTCCCCCCACATTTCTAGTTGTGACAGTGCACCTACAACAAAAAAAATCTGTTGAAAGAGCAATTTTGTAAAATAGTCTATTTTTGTATGTACAGTTTACAAATCTGTCCTGTACAGCATGGACTGATTGCATGCTAAAAAGTTGTTGCTTAAAAATAAAACAATAAATTTTTAATTAATAACATCAGCAGAAAACCTTGTTATTAATTAGAAGTACAATTTCTATAGAATACGAAACAACTCAGTTCATTTTTGATCATATTACACAACTAGTGATGGGATTTTCGTCTCTTTTTAGAAAGCCGGCTCTTTCGGCTCCCAACCGGCTCTTCAGCTTGTTTTGTTGCTTTAATTAATTTATTATTAACAACAATACAAAATTATGCACAAAAGGAATTACTAATGTAAAAAAAAGAAACATGGTTTTATTTATATATGTTTGTATATAAATATATATGGTGGCCCCTAGAGACAAAGCATGTACAAACTCCAAAACCCATTTCTAGCATTAACTGAACTTCCAAATCAGAGCTATCTAGATCACTTAATTTACACAATTGAAATCATATGTGTATTGTTTGTGTATTTATACACAAGCACTCATATATATTCATAAAAAATTCCAAAAATTGTTCATTTACCTGTTATTACCACACACCAAATCCGGTCGTTGGTACTTCCTGGCTTGTGTAGTCACTAGGTAACAAAAGCTCAACACTGTGCCTAGCATCCTGGAGCACTTCTGTTGTGTTTTGTACGTGCTTTGGAGTTTGTACGTGCTATGGAGTTTTTACGTGTTTTGGGGTTTCTACGTGCTTTGTCTCTAGCGGGCACCATAAATATACTTTTATTTATTCACTCCACATAAAATGTAATAAATAAATCATATAATACAAAAAACAACTATTTACATTTCAACTTTTAACTATTTAAATTTTCAGATTTTTCCTTTTAAACAAATTTAAAGTGAAACAACACAAAACACTGCAAACCACAACACAAATATAAAGTAAAATATGAAAACAAAAAGAAGATGCATATTCTCTGTCATATGGGCCTGCATGAATAAACTTTCTGAATCCTTTATCATCCGCAATTGAAAATAGTTGTGGATGATTACTATACCTTTCTAATGTGACATTGTTGTCCCTGGCTCTCTTTCTCTCTCTCTCCCTCCTGATCTGTTCCTGTGCTACTGCGAGTGTAACTACCGCCCCTCTCCCTCTTCCCAGTGCAAAGCACAAGGCTCGCCTGCGGAGTGAAGCCGAAAAAAAGTGCGAGAGAGAGAGAGAGAGAGGGTGAGAAAAAAAACAACCCACGTTTGTGTCATTCACTTCAAAATTGTCGGCGCTAAGAGCCATTTCGTTTTGACCAACACATCACTAACAACCATGATGAAAAACGCTCATCTGCTTCCATCACCATCAGCTGATTAACATTGAGCTGCTGCAGTCAACACCATCAAACTAATTTAGTGTTTAATGTTACGTTATTGACTGCTTTTATTTTTAGATCTTTACCAGCGCTTAAAGACTGTAGATGTTCACACCTGGTGTTAGAAAACTGAGTTCACAGCAGTATTATTTTTTACAGTTTTTGAATTTACACACTATAACGTTCACGGCAGTTTTTTTTTTCTGTGCTTCTGCAACTGTTTCTTAGGTTTTCCTATAAGGTTTTTGTAATTAAAAAAATTTATATTATTTTTTTGGCTTTAGTGGATTCCTGCTCAGCTAACTCGGCCATTATGCACTACCCAGTAAACAAAATGGCTGAACGGTATCTTAAATGTCTGAACATGAGCTAGTCAAACCATGTTACGAAATATTCATGTGCAGTGTAGCAAGCTCACCTTATAGGGGTGTAAAACATGAGGCGTATGAGGTGATTGTTTAAATTACAGGAGTAGATGCCTGCAGCTGAAACGGTTTTCTGATCTGAACGTGAACCTACTGGTCACGTTTACGGTAATGTTACCAGATATGCATTGTACTATAGGAAAACGGTGGTGGATCAGTGTGCAAAAAGCCCCCAAAAGAAACACACAGCGTCTTTAGCTCAAACACTGTCTGATCTCTTAGATACTGTGCTGTTCCATTAATTAATTAAGAGAGTGCAGCTGTTCAGATCAGATGGTGAAGTAGGAAAATGCAGAACATGTTACTATAGCTGAATGCTGTGTAAAATACTAATAAATGTAACTCCCATTTATGGCTTTTACTACTGTGGGGCTAAATAAAAAATTACAGACATAATGAAATCTGCTACAATTACAAAACTTAAGTTTAAAACAATTATTATATATGAAGCATTTTTTTGCTCTTTTTTATATTCTTTTTTACTAGTAATGGACTCAATTTTATTATCAACTTCAAAGACCTATTAAATTTTTAAACCATTAAATCCAGGAAATTACGGTAGATGCCCGTAAATGTACGAGACCCTCTTTATGGCTAGTATCCCCAAATATTTAATAATCCTTTCTAAAAGTACACAAATTTTGTTCTTTTCAATTAAATAGTGCATGTTTAATGCATTCTTGAGCAGGTAAAAATTCCACTAAATTAGTTTTTGCATATTTTTAAGTATAATCAAATTTTTATAGTTTGCGAGTACCAGCTTGACTTGCTGATCTTTATCTCAGGAGGCAGTGGGTTTTTACCCTCTCCCCCTTTGATCCTGTGCGTTATCGTTTAAAACTCGCTATCTGCATCTTTTGGCTCCAGCACGTCTTTATTGTTAGAGTTGTTGCTTGCTGTGTTCTTCTGCAGGGTGCTGATGATTCATTGTTCTGCTTCTTCTGATGGTAAACGCCTCTGGAAAGCCTGAATATGTGAGCGCGTCTGATTCATACAGAGTTCTGCTCTGCCCCCCCCGGACTGATATATGCAGCCAGTGTGGATGTGTGTTATGTATCACTCACATGTTAGGTTCATTAGACTGACACAAGGGTGATGCACGGATGTTGGTGTTTTTAGGGCCAGGTGTGAAAGTGGAAGAAAGACAATTTCTTTTGAAATGTTAAAAGAATGTTGGAAATTTGATCAGAATACGGTGAAAATGAGAGAAACAGATATTTTTCTCAGATCATTGTGTTAAATTGTCAAAATCCCCGTGTTCTTTAAGACTATCAGCTCTACTCTAAACAACCCTGAAAGCCTCTGCTGACACATGTCATCAGTTCCTTTCTTTCTTTGTAAACAAGGTCGAGTCTGTCAGGTCAGCAATAGTACTTCCTACAGATGACCCATCAGTGTTTATTCCATGACTGTAAACATGTTTCCATTTGTCACTTCAGTCTTTACTCTGAAATACAGAAAATGACATCATGGCTCAAAATCTTTGTCGTTCAAACAATTCTTTATTTAACAATATTTTAACTTTATTTAACAAAATACATTCAATGAAAACTTGAACAACAGAAAACTGATTTTTAATCCAACCACTGAAAAAAAAGGTAACGACTGAACACAAACACTACAGAAGAACAATTTATAAAGATTAACATTGAACTACAGGAACAGTTTGATTCATAGCCTCATTAGATCTTTAAGGAGAGCCGACCTGAACTCTGTGGAGCCTGATCTCCAGGGTTTAATATTTTAATTTATATTTAATTGTGTTGTGGTTTGCAGTGTTTTGTGTTGTTTCACTTTAAATTTGTAAAAGGAAAAAGCTGAAAATTTAAATAGTTAAAAGTTGAAATGTGAATAGTTGATTTTTGTATTATATGATTTATTTATTACATTTTATGTGGAGTGAATAAATAAAAGTATATTTACAGTGGCCCCTAGAGACAAAGCACATACAAACTTCAAATCACGTACTAACTCTGAAGCATGTACAAACTCCAAAACACGTAAAAACACGTACAAACTCCAAAACACGTAAAAACACGTACAAACTCCAAAACACGTACAAACTCCAAAACATGTAAAAACATGTACAAACTCCAAAACACGTAAAAACTCCAAAACACGTAAAAACTCAGAAGAACATAAAAACTCAAAAAGGATCATCCGGTCGCTGTTACCCACCCAACATTTTGGGAGCGGATACAAGAGCAACTGCGTCCAGAGAGAATCCGTAAGAAATCCCCAAAGATCTGTATGAAAGATTTCTCAATGTGAAGATATTTTCTATTTTATAATTATTTTTTTGTTTTTCTTTTGCTCTGCACTTCACAGGTTGTCTCAAGACAGTCAAACTTCCCAATTCAAAGGTAAGATTAATGAGACAGAAAAAAGCAAAGAAGATGCATTACTGGATTCTGATTGGCTTGCAGCACAATCGAAGTGAGAAAGGTTATAGCTGGTGTAAAGGTACTGCAGATAAAAGCAGTGTGGATGAATAGAGGTTCTTTAGATACTCGGCTGTTTTCACATAATGTCATAGTTCTGGACCCGTGTCCAATCAGTTAATCACTCTCCCCAGTGTAAATACTCCCCTGGTTCCTCTACTCAGGTTCCAGTTTTCAACCTCGCAAGCAATTTCTAGTCTTTCCAGGCTTTTTTAGTCTCAAGGATTGTTTTCTGTCATAGACTGGGCATTTCTCACATTTCTCTCGCTTACTCACAGACCGACCTCGACCAGAAATATTAAACTTACACATACCTGCTGTTTCCACGTGCCAATTTAAAAACATTCGACACATTATTCATCAGTCAGACGATGGCCTTTTCACCCTGATTTTATTAGTGCAAAGATTTTACGGTTTATTTTTTAAGTCTGTCTGTATTCTGGTCTTAGATATGAAGAAGGCCAAAGGCCACTTTTGGTTGCTTTAAGGCAGGGTTGTCAAACATAAGGCCTGGGGCCCAGAAATGCTTTGGCAAAGACTAATCTGGCCCATTCGATAGCTTTGGAATATGTGGACGGGATAGATTTGGGATTTTTAACTATGTTTTAATAAGTTTTACAGCTTTTTCTCCTGATTAAGACTTTTTCTGCTGCCGTTCACAAAAGTAATTAAGTGACAGATAAATAATTAAATGACAGAAAAGTTCCTGTCTTGGGTCCAGATTGAAAAAGACAACAACTATTTCCTCTTTTTTATTTACTACAACATTTCTTCAACATGTAGAAAAACTGAAACTTCTTTTTCTTATATTAAGACATCTCATTAATTTTAAATGTGTAGTTTTACTTCTTTACAGTGACAGAAAGGAGCGTTTCACTAGTCTGGCCCATTCAAGATTAAATTGAGCTGCATGTGGCCCATGAAATAAAAAGAGTTTTACACCCCTGCTTTAGGGAATTATAAAATTTTCCATTTTTGGTGGGAAATTTTAAGTGACTCAGCTGGTCTAATAACATAATAGATGTATAAAATATGAAAATAACAGTCATTATAACAGTCATTTCATTGTTCTGTTCATAATAATCAGTGAAATAGATTTTTTTAAAATCTAGAACGTTAATGCGATGAATAAAAACTCGAGTGTGGTCTCTACTGATATGGCTGCTTGGCGATCCACACATGAGATTATGTCTTTAAACATGCTGATTAGCCATAAGTATCAAACCACTCACAGGGCAGGTGAATAACATTGATTACCTGATTACAGTGTAATAGGAACCCAACCTGTCAGCCTCAACTACCCCCTCTCATTTCTGCAGTGTATCATAGTTATTAGGAGTTCAATAAATCCCAGCTCTGTTTACATATTTCCAAACCTTTTTAGAAGCATAACTACAGCAAAGTGGTGCATTGCTGTGTAACTGTTTGGTCAAAACTGTATGTTAGTCAATTACAAACATGAAACTTTAATATTTATAAGCTTGTTTTTGTATTATTATCCCACTGGGCTCGAGTCTCTGTGTTGCAGACATGTCCTGATCTCTTTCAGAGCTTGTCATCGCACTAAGAACTTTATAAACCTGCATCTTAACAGGGGAACTGATTGATTATCCTTCATACAGCTCGTTTGCTGTTTAACCATCTGCAGGATCCTCTCACAGGTATGATTCAGACTGAA
This sequence comes from Copadichromis virginalis, assembly GCF_057382275.1. NCBI lineage: Eukaryota > Metazoa > Chordata > Actinopteri > Cichliformes > Cichlidae > Copadichromis > Copadichromis virginalis. Next base: position 10,594,265 of record NC_140626.1, on the reverse strand, counting down.
CTCTGATACTAATGGTGTGTTTTTTTTCTGTATCTCTCCCTCTCTTCCTTCTATGTCACCCCAGGAGCTTGTATCTATGAAGGAGCGCTGCATGCGGTAGGTACACCAACTCCTTTTGTACTCTCCTACCTCTTGCCTAGCACCGCTTTAAATCTCCGTCCCTACTGTTCACAGAATCTGTTGTGTTTATATGGCTTAATGGGTCTTAGCTCGTGCATTATTCACTGGAGACTTGAGCAGGTTGGTGTGACTGACGTTTGAAGCTCTTACCTGTGTGTGTGTATTCGAGGATAGGCGGTACGAGGTATTATCGGTAGGAGTTGCTGCGCATCCTCTGTTGTTTGAGAAGTAGCTAAGAAGATGTGTCTCATCAATAATGCATAGAAGATCCTGGCTTTGTGTTTGATAATGGTGATGAAAGAGCGCGATGCAGGGTCACTAGCAAAGATGAGCTGCTGTCTCCTGCTGTGCTGCCAATTGAAGGTTAGGCTGTTCTAAAAAAAAAGTTTAAAAGAAGTTTATGATGAGCTTTGCTCTTGTGGTTCTGCTGGGTATTGGCTAACATCCAGCGCTTCGCTCTGAGGTGTGCTTCTGCTTTATATTCTTTAAACCCGGCTGCTGGTTACTCATATCTTTGCTTGAGAGTTATTTTAATGTTTAAAGTTGTCGTGTTTGGCTAGAGGCATCGGCAGATGAGGAGTGGTTTTGTTCCTCTGTGCAGGCAGCCGGGGGTTGCCCACAGATGTAATTTATATGATTATAAACTCAGACCAGCCTATTAACTTTTCCCCTTACACCACACGGGTGCACTCTTCTGATTTCAGTCTGTCTGCTTTATTCTGGGACCAGGTATTGATGAGTTCTTCACACTGAGACGCAGTGGGAAAAGTGGGTGATGTTGGGTGATGACTTTTGCAAGAGAGAACCATGGCGGTAAATCTAATAGACTCCAAAGAGCCAATCAACAGCTAAATTCTGAAACATATGGGCCAATCATGTTGCTTTACTAGCATTTACTAGCTTATAGTTTGTTTTTTTTAAACGCAGAAACTAGTCAACGTGGACCCAGGGCAGAGAAAGTCCGAACTCAGGATTACTACAGACTTCTGAATAGGAGGAGCCAGTGTTGTGCAAGCTGACCCTTTTCAAAAAGCTCAAAAATCTGCTTGTGTAGATTAAAAAGAACAATGTGGTGCCTGCAGTTTCTGATTATTGCCGGGGTCTTAAAAGCTTTCCCGTTTATGAAAGAACTTCAGAAACATAAGTTTCTGTTCAAAGTATCCAACTGTTGAAATTAGGTAAATTTATTCGTGTATAAAGTTTTGGGCTACTTTTATCTTTGGTAACAAGATTGAACGTTTGACCTTCTCGTTGCTTTTCTCCTTCACCTTCCTCCTATTAGCCATTGTTTTTGTGTAGGTTTATTCTTTTACTCTAATTTATTGGACTCCGTGTGGGAGTTTTCCAATATTTTGCAATAAACAAGCTCCCTGCATACAAAACAGTTGGAGATGAGTTCAGGGTATTCGTGTTGTGCTAGGGGTGGAGATGACCGTCTCACATTGATTTTCTCTGAGTCTGGAGGAGAGTTTTTGTGGCCTCAGTTGTAGGCTGCAAAGACCAGCATCGCTCTGACTCTTCTAACTCTGCCTGCCAATTGTTTACATATTTGACATAACTTCTGCTGTTGTGCCTCCAGGCACCTGCTGCGCAGCTCAAAATGCCTCGCCAGGGGCAGCGTATCCAATAGCTGCTCTGTCAGTCTGCATCTGCTTGATAACACAAGAAATTACAGCTTTCTGTCCGTCTGCCTTCCTGAGTGAGATTTCTGTGCTTTGACAGGCAGTGGACAGACTGCAGAGCTGTTTACTGTGTTTTCATGGCAAAAGAAGCTTGTCTCACCTTGTCCTGAACATCATCTGAATGTGGAGCTGACTTTTACTATTTTGAAAAGGCCATGCATCGCTGAGATAGCATGCTTTTACCAAGTTAATGAATTTATATGTATTACACTATTAAAATGACCCAGTAAGCATGCAGAATATACTGTAGAGGATTTCGTTTCCATGTTAAATCCTACATACTAGAGAAAAATCTAGAAAATAAGGTTAAAAATAAATAAAACTACAGTACTATTCGTTTTGCCCCCCCTTAAAAACAATCCTTAAACTTGTGCTATTGTTGTCAACGCATTGATTATTTTAAGTTTGAGTCCAACATGTAGCTTTTCTTACCACTCCAAACATTGTCCTGTTTACTCAGTCCTCATGCTGAGTGTTTAGAGCCACATATTCGTGCTCCCAAGTAACATTCGGAGATAAAATATCAGAATTTCAGGAGCTGGGCCACGCCTCCAAACTTGACCCTTCCAGTTCTTATCTATGTATCACCCCCGATTTCTACAAGCTGTTCTCGTTCTCATGCCCCACCCTCCCTTACATACAACAATCTTGTTTGTAAGGCATCTTAAACTGCACTGAATGTCACATGGTTGCTGATACGTCTCCAGGCCTGTGTAAGTGGGACCTACTGTGGGGAATAGAGTCCACCTACTAACTGCCCCCAAAATGAGAAACTTCAGTTTACAAAACAGACAAAAAGACAAACCAATTTACTCCTTTTTGAATTTAGAAGTGCTCTCCACTTTCATTTCTAACTTTTTATATTCTTTAGAAAACCGAGATTTCTCTTTCTTAACAGCTTCCTCAAGTTCTCTGCGAGCCGCTTTCTCTTCATCGAGATCGTTTTGCATAAGCTCCCTCTCATTTTTGAGAAACTCAACTTCGTCTCGCAGGGTCTGGTTTTCAGAAGACAGGTCCTGATTTTCGGAGGTCAGTCGATTCAGTTTTTGTGTTTTAGCGTGCTCCTGGGAGACAATGGAGTCGTAGCTCCTCTGGAGTGCAGAGTTCTTCTCTTGTTCTTTCTGCACAGTATCTCTCTCAGACTGCCGTCCTTTGAGCTCATCTACCACCTGCAGGAGCTTGTCTCGGCGCTGCTCAGAGAGAGCTTCATGTTTAAACAAGTTTTATTTTAATGGAAGTTTACTTCAAGTCTTCAGATTTTTACTGTCTTTTATTTGATTACTTTAAAGTATATGATTACATTAGAGTAATTAAATAAAGACAGTTTTGATGGAGCTCCTGAGCCAGCCCAAGCTCTCTATGAAGACGAGGAAAAACTCCCCTGGGGGGGCCAGACTGACGGGAAGAAACCTCGGGAAAGCCCATTCAAAGAGAGATCCCCTTTCCTGGGATGGCTGGGGGGGGTTACAGGAATTCCAAAACACTGAAATTTAAAGTGGGCCAATTAAAAAAAATTATTTCCTGAAAAAAAGAAAGGTAATTCATACATCACACATAAATGATAACGTCTGAATTGTGTGTGTTTGTGTGTGTGTGTGTGATAGGCTTATCTCAGCCAAGTGTGATGCTGTAGCTCCTCCAGCGTCGGCCGCGTCTCCGGGACTTTGGTTAAACACGCGTCCAAGAAATCCCGGCAGTCTGGAAAGAAAGGAAAGAGAAAAAACATGAAGATGATAGTTCCAGTGGTCCAAGCCATCAGTCAGTCTTGAAGTGTGACGTTTTCTTACTTTTGGACAGATGTCTTTTGAATTTCAGGCGCTTTTTGAGGAAGCTCGTGGTGTTAAAGTCCCCGGCATGAAGCGCTTCGTACAGAACCACTCCCATTTGCCATACCGTGGTGGGTCCACACCTGTAGCAACTGCGCCCGTACCACTCGGGAGGGGAGTAAATTTCTGTACCTAATAAACAGACACAATTGCAATTTCTTCTAAAACAAAAGGCGAAAATTGTGACATCTGTGAAGAGCAAGAGCAGAATATGTTACCATAGAAGACGCGGTACTGCGACTGCTCCTTAACAAAGCAGCTCAGTCCAAAGTCGATGATACGAACACGCGGTACATCTGAGCCGGTCTCAATTAGAATGTTCTCACTCTTGATGTCCCGGTGAAAGATGTGTTTATCCTCCAGGTGCTTCGCAGCATCAACCAGCTGCTTCAGAATGACCTGGAAATAGAGCAGGGCGATATGACCAAAAATATTTATCACGATATACATTTGAAAAGTTGTGATAACGATATAACTGACGATATAACTGACACTAGACAAAATACTTTACAACGCCACAACTTTATTAGTGCAAAAAACCCCATAAATGTATTTTCACTTAAACAAGCAGCTGTTTTTTTATGTGCATTAAAGTTATATAAAAATGTAACAGTGCAAATGCAAATTCCTCGCTGACAGTTTAACCAAAAGGCATTTCCAGTGGAAATTGGCCGACATATCCTCAGCATAACCATGTAAAATATCCACAAAGCTTAAAAAGAGGTTATACACACACAATACGGTAATATCACGTTGAGGTGCAGTACGTATCACTCCGCGAGGCGCCTGCCTACGATAGCCGTAATGCTCCGACAATCCATCGAGCGGTGCGGCTTTGTAGCTTAGCAAAGTCGCCGTGTACATAAAATCGTTTTGAGGTCAGTAAACACAACCAGAATTCATACATAAGGCACACGGGATTATAAGGGGCACTGTCGAGTTTCAGAAAAATCAAAGGATTGATTTTAAGTGTGCCGTATTTTCCAAACAACACGGTAATAACGGCGGCCCGCTAGCATGCGCTACCAAAAATCGTGCTTTGTTGTGTATCTGACGGACGAAAGCTAAACCAGTTCCACACCACTAAAGTTGCAGCATTTTTACAAACCAGTTCTGGTTCATCCGTTTCATTCAACGATCCACTTTTGCTCTTCTCTTTCTGCGTCACCGCCATCTGCGTATGTAAACATAGGCACTGCGCATGCGCGTTTTACCTATTCTAGCGCGATATTTCATTTTCCTATCGTTGCCCAAAATTACACCGGTATTACCGTGAATGGTATGATATAGCCCAGCCCTACCTGGAAACGATGAAAAAGACAATAATCAATCAATGGGTTAATGTTTCTCTAATACTCTGTGCTTTGATTGAATGATGTACAGTCTAAGACTCTTCTAAGGCAAGTCAACTTGCCTTGGCCTTGTCCTCTGGCAAAAATCCTCCATTTTCTTCTATGTATTTATCCAGGTCCACAGCGGGGACAGGTCTCTCCATCACCAGGATCAGCTCTCTGCCAAAGTCAAACCACTCCAACAGAGACACTGGGGCTGATGTTTCCACTGATCCATCTGCTTCAGCTGCAAGCTTCAGCATGATGGCAACTTCCACTGACACATTCTTCCCGTTATCATCCTGAAATATTTCAACAAAGTGGATGATGAGGCACAGACGTTCCACAGGTGAACGCTGCATGCAATCCACTAATGTAAAAACAATTCAAGTCTTGCACATTTACCTTCACTTTGCAGTACACTTTCCCCTTTGGGATGTGTTTGATGGCCACCTAAAAGACACAGGGCATTGATGAGCATTTCCTCAGTATGACATCATTAAAGGTGTAAAACAGCATACATCTCAGCTTACGATATTATCCCTTATCTGCATTACTGCCTGTCTTACTACCACCATCTGAACACTTACTGGTAAATGATCCTTTATGCGGTAGCCAGCAAACACTGCTCCACAGCCTCCTTCTCCAAGCCGGTGCTCCTCCACGTATCTTGCTTGGAAGTCACCTAAACAGACAAACACAAATTGGGTTTTACTACAGCTGTCACACAAATTACTCTCTGCTGTACCCTAAATGTTCATTTTGCTCTTCACCTGAATATAAAAGCTAAGCTGCTTGCTACTTACGTTTCTGTTCAGCCACTGACTTTTTGGCAACGGTTTTGGTTTTGTCCTGGTCCACGTTCTTTTTCTTAGGTGGGTCCCTGGTGTCTCCCGCAGCTTTCCTTTTGCCAGCCTTTTTGTTTTTACTGCAGCTCTCTGAAATCTCTATGCTGCAGTCTGCAGATGTGGAAAACACCAAAAGCACATCAGCTTATTAGATAATAGACACAAATATCTCCCAAACACTAATATCTTCAAACTAGCAACCAGATGTACACTTAATCTACCCCTCACTCAACTAATTAGCCTACCTTTACCAGTGTCCAACCAGGAAGATGCCTGCCCCTTGTCACCGCTCACATGCTCAAGAAGTTTACGCTTTTTTGCTGTATTGGTTGTCCCCGCTTCATCTTGTTGGACCTTTCGCTTGACTCCCCCGACCACATGAGCATCTGAGCTGGTGGAAGGACCAGCCTGCTCAGTGACCCTCCTTCTTTTTATGGGGGTCGTTTTTTCAGGACTGGCCTTTCTTTTAGCCATCCTGCTCTTACAATCTATAAACAACAACAACACATTAGTGAAAAAGAGCGCTCGACATCAGGACTAGAAGGATTTTGATGTCATTGAATTTTAAATTAGTATTGCTTACAATATAATAACAAGTTTATCCTTTTGATAAAAAACACACCAAAACGAGTCCATACCAGGTCTACTAAGTCTAGATACTGATGACACTTGTTGCTCTGTTTTCACTGCTCAGTCCAAGAATAAACTTGTCACATTATTTTACCAAAAGACAAAGTGCCCCAGTAACCTTTCTTTGATTAGACATGTTGCACTCAGGTTAGTTTCAATCAAAACCAGGATTTAAATCCTCTAAAAATGAATCATTTTATACACAGAGCCTCAACATTGTTAGAAATGTACATTCTGTTATTTAGGGGATTTTATTTTTTACTTACTTTGATCTCCTGGATCTTTCTTATCTGCCTCAGTCGTAACTTTTCTTGTTTCCTTTTTCATCTTAATTTTTAAAATAGAAAATGTCACCTTAATGAGTGAATAGTCCTTCAAATGTCTGGATGCTTGACTTTTCTAACTAAGCTGTATAAGTCAGTTCTGTAAGTGAGCTTTAAAAGTAAACTCCGGAGTCTATGGCAACACAACATTAGAACCTTGCCTTTTAGTGACATCACTAAAAGGCAAGTAGTTTAAAGAAAAACACTCTGGCATTTCATATAATTCAGTAATTTCACATTAAACTTTCTTTCATTATCCTTTCATTATTTGTTTAAAGACTTGATGTGTGGATGCTACTATGAAGACTTCTAGTTGAGCAAACACTAATAAACACTGACTAGTTTATCTGAGATAAAATATAACACTTTTTTATTAAGTCAGTGTTAACTCTGTTTTTTTCTGTTAGGATCATTCAATAGTATCAGAAGAGAAAAGAAAAGTATGTTTTGTTTTGTTTTTTTTCTTCAAGATCTGTTCACATGTACTTTAGCAAGAGTGAGTACACAGCGTTAAAAAATGGTACTTAGTGTAGTGAGGAAGGCGAAAAGCAAAGAGAGCATATGAAGGTAATATTGAAGAAGGCGCAGTTTTGAAGTGGTGAAAGGCAAAGGCATGAGTGCAAGCGTAATAAAAGGTAATAGGAGAGATGTCGAGCAGGCGGAGGACTTGGCTGGAGCAGGAAAAGGCAAAAGGGGAAACGCGAGTGCACGTCTGAAACTTCTTCACTGTCAGTGAATCCTAATTCTTAAGACTAACTAAGAAGAATAAATCTATGTATGAATGTCGTTTTGAGCACATCTCCTCTTTCTACTGATCAATTCTTCCACCTAGTGGATAGATGATAGTATTGCAGCTTGTCTCGTCACCTGTTGTGTGTTTTGTGTGCTCCAGAACCTGCGTCCTGTTGGAGTACTGTACGTAAAACACACAAACACTGGAGTGAACACAGCTGCTGAACATCTCTATATTCATAACTTCTTCCTGTTATCTCATATCTGTCTCCCTTCATCTGTGTAGGAACGGTGTACAGATGTATGAGTATGTCACTCCTGCTCCTCCACCTAACACCTCCACTCCAAACTAAGTTTGCTCGGCTGCTTTGGTTCACTGATCTGCAAGTATCTGTCATTTGTTTGCAGATGTCTGCAGGAATTATTGTAATGATCCATTAATGGTGCCTGATTTCATTCAGTTTTACAGCTTGTCTCGTGTTTTTGAACTGCTTCCCTCACAGTTGTACACAGTGCTAACATGTGCTCTTACTCTGTGTTTTATTCCTGAAGAAAAAGAAAGTGCCCAGCCCAGCAGGATGAAGATGGGCCATACGTCAAGAAGCCGCCAAATGCCTTCATGCTCTATCTCAAAGAGCAGAGGCCAAAGGTCATTGCTGAACTCAACATCCCTGGAAATGCAGCCGTAAATGCAGTGGTGGGACAGAGAGTAAGTGTGTAACTCTACGTCTATTGCAGCATAACTAAGGGAGGATTCAGGGTCACCTGGTCCAGCCCTAACTATATGCTTTAGCAAAAAGGAAAGTTTTAAGCCTAATCTTAAAAGTAGAGATAGTGTCTGTCTCCTGAATCCAAACTGGAAGCTGGTTCCACAGAAGAGGGGCCTGAAAACTGAAGGCTCTCCCTCCCATTCTACTTTTAAATACTCTAGGAACAACAAGTAGGCCTGCAGAGCGAGAGCGAAGTGCTCTAATAGGGTGATATGGTACTACAAGGTCATTAAGATAAGATGGGGCCTGATTATTTAAGACCTTGTATGTGAGGAGCAGGATTTTGAATTCAATTCTGGATTTAACAGGAGAAATCTGCTCTCTCTTTCTAGTCCCTGTCAGGACTCTTGCTGCAGCATTTTGGATCAGCTGAAGGCTTTTCAGTGAGTTTTTTGGACATCCTGATAATAATGAATTACAGTCGTCCAGCCTGGAAGTAATAAATGGTAAATGCCCTGTATTTATATAGCGCTTTACTAGTCCCTAAGGACCCCAAAGCGCTTTACATATCCAGTCATCCACCCATTCACACACACATTCACACAATAAATGCATGAACTAGTTTTTCAGCGTCACTCTGAGACAGGATATTTCTAATTTTAGAGATGTTGCGCAAATGGAAGAACGCAGTCTTACATATTTGTTTAATATGTGCGTTGAAGGACATGTCCTGGTCAAAAATGACTCCAAGGTTCCTCACAGCGTTACTGGAGGCCAAGGTAATGCCATCCAGAGTAAGAATCTGGTTAGATACCATATTTCTAAACTTTTCAGGGACGAGTACAATAACCTCAGTTTGATCTGAATTAAGAAGCAGAAAGTTAGCGGCCATCCAGGTCTTTAAGTCTTTAAGACATTCCTGCAGTGTAACTCATTGGTGTGTGTTATCTGGCTTCATGGACAGATAGAGCTGGGTGTCATCTGCATAGCAGTGAAAATTTATGCTATGTCTTCTAATGATGCTGCCTAGGGGAAACATGTATAATGTAAACAGAATTGGTCCTAGCACTGAACCCTGTGGAACTCCATAATTAACCTCAGTGTGTGAAGAGGACTCTCCATTTACATGCACAAATTGGAGTCTATTAGATAGATATGTCACAAACCAAACTGTACACTGGTAAACTGTTACAATAAAAAAAGACCGTAATTTTCTTTACTCTTCTTTATTTATGTAACTTTTGTTTTCACTGGCAATTTAGTATTAGGTTAGGACAAAAAACAAATTAGGAAGGTTAAAGACAGAACATTACTAGATTGTGGTTTTAATTAAAATGTAGCCTTTGACAATGCTGAACACATGAGAAGCTACTTTAAGGCATATCACCCAATTTGTAATATTGCTAAACATTTCTTAAGGCAGACGAGTCATGCTGGCTGGGTCAGTGTCATTTTTGTTGTAATTGATGTCTGGTTTGTTCTGTTCCCTAGTGATGGGTAGGGATGGGTACCAGTATCCGGTGTTCTGACATAATCCTTGAAATAGTAATAACACAGTATCCTCAGCAAAGATGAATTAAACAAGTTTTATTTTAATGGAAGTTTACTTCAAGTCTTCAGATTTTTACTGTCTTTTATTTGATTACTTTAAAGTATATGATTACATTAGAGTAATTAAATAAAGACAGTTTTGATGGAGCTCCTGAGCCAGCCCAAGCTCTCTATGAAGACGAGGAAAAACTCCCCTGGGGGGGCCAGACTGACGGGAAGAAACCTCGGGAAAGCCCATTCAAAGAGAGATCCCCTTTCCTGGGATGGCTGGGGGGGGTTACAGGAATTCCAAAACACTGAAATTTAAAGTGGGCCAATTAAAAAAAATTATTTCCTGAAAAAAAGAAAGGTAATTCATACATCACACATAAATGATAACGTCTGAATTGTGTGTGTTTGTGTGTGTGTGTGATAGGCTTATCTCAGCCAAGTGTGATGCTGTAGCTCCTCCAGCGTCGGCCGCGTCTCCGGGACTTTGGTTAAACACGCGTCCAAGAAATCCCGGCAGTCTGGAAAGAAAGGAAAGAGAAAAAACATGAAGATGATAGTTCCAGTGGTCCAAGCCATCAGTCAGTCTTGAAGTGTGACGTTTTCTTACTTTTGGACAGATGTCTTTTGAATTTCAGGCGCTTTTTGAGGAAGCTCGTGGTGTTAAAGTCCCCGGCATGAAGCGCTTCGTACAGAACCACTCCCATTTGCCATACCGTGGTGGGTCCACACCTGTAGCAACTGCGCCCGTACCACTCGGGAGGGGAGTAAATTTCTGTACCTAATAAACAGACACAATTGCAATTTCTTCTAAAACAAAAGGCGAAAATTGTGACATCTGTGAAGAGCAAGAGCAGAATATGTTACCATAGAAGACGCGGTACTGCGACTGCTCCTTAACAAAGCAGCTCAGTCCAAAGTCGATGATACGAACACGCGGTACATCTGAGCCGGTCTCAATTAGAATGTTCTCACTCTTGATGTCCCGGTGAAAGATGTGTTTATCCTCCAGGTGCTTCGCAGCATCAACCAGCTGCTTCAGAATGACCTGGAAATAGAGCAGGGCGATATGACCAAAAATATTTATCACGATATACATTTGAAAAGTTGTGATAACGATATAACTGACGATATAACTGACACTAGACAAAATACTTTACAACGCCACAACTTTATTAGTGCAAAAAACCCCATAAATGTATTTTCACTTAAACAAGCAGCTGTTTTTTTATGTGCATTAAAGTTATATAAAAATGTAACAGTGCAAATGCAAATTCCTCGCTGACAGTTTAACCAAAAGGCATTTCCAGTGGAAATTGGCCGACATATCCTCAGCATAACCATGTAAAATATCCACAAAGCTTAAAAAGAGGTTATACACACACAATACGGTAATATCACGTTGAGGTGCAGTACGTATCACTCCGCGAGGCGCCTGCCTACGATAGCCGTAATGCTCCGACAATCCATCGAGCGGTGCGGCTTTGTAGCTTAGCAAAGTCGCCGTGTACATAAAATCGTTTTGAGGTCAGTAAACACAACCAGAATTCATACATAAGGCACACGGGATTATAAGGGGCACTGTCGAGTTTCAGAAAAATCAAAGGATTGATTTTAAGTGTGCCGTATTTTCCAAACAACACGGTAATAACGGCGGCCCGCTAGCATGCGCTACCAAAAATCGTGCTTTGTTGTGTATCTGACGGACGAAAGCTAAACCAGTTCCACACCACTAAAGTTGCAGCATTTTTACAAACCAGTTCTGGTTCATCCGTTTCATTCAACGATCCACTTTTGCTCTTCTCTTTCTGCGTCACCGCCATCTGCGTATGTAAACATAGGCACTGCGCATGCGCGTTTTACCTATTCTAGCGCGATATTTCATTTTCCTATCGTTGCCCAAAATTACACCGGTATTACCGTGAATGGTATGATATAGCCCAGCCCTACCTGGAAACGATGAAAAAGACAATAATCAATCAATGGGTTAATGTTTCTCTAATACTCTGTGCTTTGATTGAATGATGTACAGTCTAAGACTCTTCTAAGGCAAGTCAACTTGCCTTGGCCTTGTCCTCTGGCAAAAATCCTCCATTTTCTTCTATGTATTTATCCAGGTCCACAGCGGGGACAGGTCTCTCCATCACCAGGATCAGCTCTCTGCCAAAGTCAAACCACTCCAACAGAGACACTGGGGCTGATGTTTCCACTGATCCATCTGCTTCAGCTGCAAGCTTCAGCATGATGGCAACTTCCACTGACACATTCTTCCCGTTATCATCCTGAAATATTTCAACAAAGTGGATGATGAGGCACAGACGTTCCACAGGTGAACGCTGCATGCAATCCACTAATGTAAAAACAATTCAAGTCTTGCACATTTACCTTCACTTTGCAGTACACTTTCCCCTTTGGGATGTGTTTGATGGCCACCTAAAAGACACAGGGCATTGATGAGCATTTCCTCAGTATGACATCATTAAAGGTGTAAAACAGCATACATCTCAGCTTACGATATTATCCCTTATCTGCATTACTGCCTGTCTTACTACCACCATCTGAACACTTACTGGTAAATGATCCTTTATGCGGTAGCCAGCAAACACTGCTCCACAGCCTCCTTCTCCAAGCCGGTGCTCCTCCACGTATCTTGCTTGGAAGTCACCTAAACAGACAAACACAAATTGGGTTTTACTACAGCTGTCACACAAATTACTCTCTGCTGTACCCTAAATGTTCATTTTGCTCTTCACCTGAATATAAAAGCTAAGCTGCTTGCTACTTACGTTTCTGTTCAGCCACTGACTTTTTGGCAACGGTTTTGGTTTTGTCCTGGTCCACGTTCTTTTTCTTAGGTGGGTCCCTGGTGTCTCCCGCAGCTTTCCTTTTGCCAGCCTTTTTGTTTTTACTGCAGCTCTCTGAAATCTCTATGCTGCAGTCTGCAGATGTGGAAAACACCAAAAGCACATCAGCTTATTAGATAATAGACACAAATATCTCCCAAACACTAATATCTTCAAACTAGCAACCAGATGTACACTTAATCTACCCCTCACTCAACTAATTAGCCTACCTTTACCAGTGTCCAACCAGGAAGATGCCTGCCCCTTGTCACCGCTCACATGCTCAAGAAGTTTACGCTTTTTTGCTGTATTGGTTGTCCCCGCTTCATCTTGTTGGACCTTTCGCTTGACTCCCCCGACCACATGAGCATCTGAGCTGGTGGAAGGACCAGCCTGCTCAGTGACCCTCCTTCTTTTTATGGGGGTCGTTTTTTCAGGACTGGCCTTTCTTTTAGCCATCCTGCTCTTACAATCTATAAACAACAACAACACATTAGTGAAAAAGAGCGCTCGACATCAGGACTAGAAGGATTTTGATGTCATTGAATTTTAAATTAGTATTGCTTACAATATAATAACAAGTTTATCCTTTTGATAAAAAACACACCAAAACGAGTCCATACCAGGTCTACTAAGTCTAGATACTGATGACACTTGTTGCTCTGTTTTCACTGCTCAGTCCAAGAATAAACTTGTCACATTATTTTACCAAAAGACAAAGTGCCCCAGTAACCTTTCTTTGATTAGACATGTTGCACTCAGGTTAGTTTCAATCAAAACCAGGATTTAAATCCTCTAAAAATGAATCATTTTATACACAGAGCCTCAACATTGTTAGAAATGTACATTCTGTTATTTAGGGGATTTTATTTTTTACTTACTTTGATCTCCTGGATCTTTCTTATCTGCCTCAGTCGTAACTTTTCTTGTTTCCTTTTTCATCTTAATTTTTAAAATAGAAAATGTCACCTTAATGAGTGAATAGTCCTTCAAATGTCTGGATGCTTGACTTTTCTAACTAAGCTGTATAAGTCAGTTCTGTAAGTGAGCTTTAAAAGTAAACTCCGGAGTCTATGGCAACACAACATTAGAACCTTGCCTTTTAGTGACATCACTAAAAGGCAAGTAGTTTAAAGAAAAACACTCTGGCATTTCATATAATTCAGTAATTTCACATTAAACTTTCTTTCATTATCCTTTCATTATTTGTTTAAAGACTTGATGTGTGGATGCTACTATGAAGACTTCTAGTTGAGCAAACACTAATAAACACTGACTAGTTTATCTGAGATAAAATATAACACTTTTTTATTAAGTCAGTGTTAACTCTGTTTTTTTCTGTTAGGATCATTCAATAGTATCAGAAGAGAAAAGAAAAGTATGTTTTGTTTTGTTTTTTTTCTTCAAGATCTGTTCACATGTACTTTAGCAAGAGTGAGTACACAGCGTTAAAAAATGGTACTTAGTGTAGTGAGGAAGGCGAAAAGCAAAGAGAGCATATGAAGGTAATATTGAAGAAGGCGCAGTTTTGAAGTGGTGAAAGGCAAAGGCATGAGTGCAAGCGTAATAAAAGGTAATAGGAGAGATGTCGAGCAGGCGGAGGACTTGGCTGGAGCAGGAAAAGGCAAAAGGGGAAACGCGAGTGCACGTCTGAAACTTCTTCACTGTCAGTGAATCCTAATTCTTAAGACTAACTAAGAAGAATAAATCTATGTATGAATGTCGTTTTGAGCACATCTCCTCTTTCTACTGATCAATTCTTCCACCTAGTGGATAGATGATAGTATTGCAGCTTGTCTCGTCACCTGTTGTGTGTTTTGTGTGCTCCAGAACCTGCGTCCTGTTGGAGTACTGTACGTAAAACACACAAACACTGGAGTGAACACAGCTGCTGAACATCTCTATATTCATAACTTCTTCCTGTTATCTCATATCTGTCTCCCTTCATCTGTGTAGGAACGGTGTACAGATGTATGAGTATGTCACTCCTGCTCCTCCACCTAACACCTCCACTCCAAACTAAGTTTGCTCGGCTGCTTTGGTTCACTGATCTGCAAGTATCTGTCATTTGTTTGCAGATGTCTGCAGGAATTATTGTAATGATCCATTAATGGTGCCTGATTTCATTCAGTTTTACAGCTTGTCTCGTGTTTTTGAACTGCTTCCCTCACAGTTGTACACAGTGCTAACATGTGCTCTTACTCTGTGTTTTATTCCTGAAGAAAAAGAAAGTGCCCAGCCCAGCAGGATGAAGATGGGCCATACGTCAAGAAGCCGCCAAATGCCTTCATGCTCTATCTCAAAGAGCAGAGGCCAAAGGTCATTGCTGAACTCAACATCCCTGGAAATGCAGCCGTAAATGCAGTGGTGGGACAGAGAGTAAGTGTGTAACTCTACGTCTATTGCAGCATAACTAAGGGAGGATTCAGGGTCACCTGGTCCAGCCCTAACTATATGCTTTAGCAAAAAGGAAAGTTTTAAGCCTAATCTTAAAAGTAGAGATAGTGTCTGTCTCCTGAATCCAAACTGGAAGCTGGTTCCACAGAAGAGGGGCCTGAAAACTGAAGGCTCTCCCTCCCATTCTACTTTTAAATACTCTAGGAACAACAAGTAGGCCTGCAGAGCGAGAGCGAAGTGCTCTAATAGGGTGATATGGTACTACAAGGTCATTAAGATAAGATGGGGCCTGATTATTTAAGACCTTGTATGTGAGGAGCAGGATTTTGAATTCAATTCTGGATTTAACAGGAGAAATCTGCTCTCTCTTTCTAGTCCCTGTCAGGACTCTTGCTGCAGCATTTTGGATCAGCTGAAGGCTTTTCAGTGAGTTTTTTGGACATCCTGATAATAATGAATTACAGTCGTCCAGCCTGGAAGTAATAAATGGTAAATGCCCTGTATTTATATAGCGCTTTACTAGTCCCTAAGGACCCCAAAGCGCTTTACATATCCAGTCATCCACCCATTCACACACACATTCACACAATAAATGCATGAACTAGTTTTTCAGCGTCACTCTGAGACAGGATATTTCTAATTTTAGAGATGTTGCGCAAATGGAAGAACGCAGTCTTACATATTTGTTTAATATGTGCGTTGAAGGACATGTCCTGGTCAAAAATGACTCCAAGGTTCCTCACAGCGTTACTGGAGGCCAAGGTAATGCCATCCAGAGTAAGAATCTGGTTAGATACCATATTTCTAAACTTTTCAGGGACGAGTACAATAACCTCAGTTTGATCTGAATTAAGAAGCAGAAAGTTAGCGGCCATCCAGGTCTTTAAGTCTTTAAGACATTCCTGCAGTGTAACTCATTGGTGTGTGTTATCTGGCTTCATGGACAGATAGAGCTGGGTGTCATCTGCATAGCAGTGAAAATTTATGCTATGTCTTCTAATGATGCTGCCTAGGGGAAACATGTATAATGTAAACAGAATTGGTCCTAGCACTGAACCCTGTGGAACTCCATAATTAACCTCAGTGTGTGAAGAGGACTCTCCATTTACATGCACAAATTGGAGTCTATTAGATAGATATGTCACAAACCAAACTGTACACTGGTAAACTGTTACAATAAAAAAAGACCGTAATTTTCTTTACTCTTCTTTATTTATGTAACTTTTGTTTTCACTGGCAATTTAGTATTAGGTTAGGACAAAAAACAAATTAGGAAGGTTAAAGACAGAACATTACTAGATTGTGGTTTTAATTAAAATGTAGCCTTTGACAATGCTGAACACATGAGAAGCTACTTTAAGGCATATCACCCAATTTGTAATATTGCTAAACATTTCTTAAGGCAGACGAGTCATGCTGGCTGGGTCAGTGTCATTTTTGTTGTAATTGATGTCTGGTTTGTTCTGTTCCCTAGTGATGGGTAGGGATGGGTACCAGTATCCGGTGTTCTGACATAATCCTTGAAATAGTAATAACACAGTATCCTCAGCAAAGATGAATTAAACAAGTTTTATTTTAATGGAAGTTTACTTCAAGTCTTCAGATTTTTACTGTCTTTTATTTGATTACTTTAAAGTATATGATTACATTAGAGTAATTAAATAAAGACAGTTTTGATGGAGCTCCTGAGCCAGCCCAAGCTCTCTATGAAGACGAGGAAAAACTCCCCTGGGGGGGCCAGACTGACGGGAAGAAACCTCGGGAAAGCCCATTCAAAGAGAGATCCCCTTTCCTGGGATGGCTGGGGGGGGTTACAGGAATTCCAAAACACTGAAATTTAAAGTGGGCCAATTAAAAAAAATTATTTCCTGAAAAAAAGAAAGGTAATTCATACATCACACATAAATGATAACGTCTGAATTGTGTGTGTTTGTGTGTGTGTGTGATAGGCTTATCTCAGCCAAGTGTGATGCTGTAGCTCCTCCAGCGTCGGCCGCGTCTCCGGGACTTTGGTTAAACACGCGTCCAAGAAATCCCGGCAGTCTGGAAAGAAAGGAAAGAGAAAAAACATGAAGATGATAGTTCCAGTGGTCCAAGCCATCAGTCAGTCTTGAAGTGTGACGTTTTCTTACTTTTGGACAGATGTCTTTTGAATTTCAGGCGCTTTTTGAGGAAGCTCGTGGTGTTAAAGTCCCCGGCATGAAGCGCTTCGTACAGAACCACTCCCATTTGCCATACCGTGGTGGGTCCACACCTGTAGCAACTGCGCCCGTACCACTCGGGAGGGGAGTAAATTTCTGTACCTAATAAACAGACACAATTGCAATTTCTTCTAAAACAAAAGGCGAAAATTGTGACATCTGTGAAGAGCAAGAGCAGAATATGTTACCATAGAAGACGCGGTACTGCGACTGCTCCTTAACAAAGCAGCTCAGTCCAAAGTCGATGATACGAACACGCGGTACATCTGAGCCGGTCTCAATTAGAATGTTCTCACTCTTGATGTCCCGGTGAAAGATGTGTTTATCCTCCAGGTGCTTCGCAGCATCAACCAGCTGCTTCAGAATGACCTGGAAATAGAGCAGGGCGATATGACCAAAAATATTTATCACGATATACATTTGAAAAGTTGTGATAACGATATAACTGACGATATAACTGACACTAGACAAAATACTTTACAACGCCACAACTTTATTAGTGCAAAAAACCCCATAAATGTATTTTCACTTAAACAAGCAGCTGTTTTTTTATGTGCATTAAAGTTATATAAAAATGTAACAGTGCAAATGCAAATTCCTCGCTGACAGTTTAACCAAAAGGCATTTCCAGTGGAAATTGGCCGACATATCCTCAGCATAACCATGTAAAATATCCACAAAGCTTAAAAAGAGGTTATACACACACAATACGGTAATATCACGTTGAGGTGCAGTACGTATCACT
Organism: Copadichromis virginalis; assembly: GCF_057382275.1. Taxonomy (NCBI): domain Eukaryota; kingdom Metazoa; phylum Chordata; class Actinopteri; order Cichliformes; family Cichlidae; genus Copadichromis; species Copadichromis virginalis. The sequence continues at coordinate 10,576,338 of NC_140626.1, read as the reverse complement.
CCGCGAGGCGCCTGCCTACGATAGCCGTAATGCTCCGACAATCCATCGAGCGGTGCGGCTTTGTAGCTTAGCAAAGTCGCCGTGTACATAAAATCGTTTTGAGGTCAGTAAACACAACCAGAATTCATACATAAGGCACACGGGATTATAAGGGGCACTGTCGAGTTTCAGAAAAATCAAAGGATTGATTTTAAGTGTGCCGTATTTTCCAAACAACACGGTAATAACGGCGGCCCGCTAGCATGCGCTACCAAAAATCGTGCTTTGTTGTGTATCTGACGGACGAAAGCTAAACCAGTTCCACACCACTAAAGTTGCAGCATTTTTACAAACCAGTTCTGGTTCATCCGTTTCATTCAACGATCCACTTTTGCTCTTCTCTTTCTGCGTCACCGCCATCTGCGTATGTAAACATAGGCACTGCGCATGCGCGTTTTACCTATTCTAGCGCGATATTTCATTTTCCTATCGTTGCCCAAAATTACACCGGTATTACCGTGAATGGTATGATATAGCCCAGCCCTACCTGGAAACGATGAAAAAGACAATAATCAATCAATGGGTTAATGTTTCTCTAATACTCTGTGCTTTGATTGAATGATGTACAGTCTAAGACTCTTCTAAGGCAAGTCAACTTGCCTTGGCCTTGTCCTCTGGCAAAAATCCTCCATTTTCTTCTATGTATTTATCCAGGTCCACAGCGGGGACAGGTCTCTCCATCACCAGGATCAGCTCTCTGCCAAAGTCAAACCACTCCAACAGAGACACTGGGGCTGATGTTTCCACTGATCCATCTGCTTCAGCTGCAAGCTTCAGCATGATGGCAACTTCCACTGACACATTCTTCCCGTTATCATCCTGAAATATTTCAACAAAGTGGATGATGAGGCACAGACGTTCCACAGGTGAACGCTGCATGCAATCCACTAATGTAAAAACAATTCAAGTCTTGCACATTTACCTTCACTTTGCAGTACACTTTCCCCTTTGGGATGTGTTTGATGGCCACCTAAAAGACACAGGGCATTGATGAGCATTTCCTCAGTATGACATCATTAAAGGTGTAAAACAGCATACATCTCAGCTTACGATATTATCCCTTATCTGCATTACTGCCTGTCTTACTACCACCATCTGAACACTTACTGGTAAATGATCCTTTATGCGGTAGCCAGCAAACACTGCTCCACAGCCTCCTTCTCCAAGCCGGTGCTCCTCCACGTATCTTGCTTGGAAGTCACCTAAACAGACAAACACAAATTGGGTTTTACTACAGCTGTCACACAAATTACTCTCTGCTGTACCCTAAATGTTCATTTTGCTCTTCACCTGAATATAAAAGCTAAGCTGCTTGCTACTTACGTTTCTGTTCAGCCACTGACTTTTTGGCAACGGTTTTGGTTTTGTCCTGGTCCACGTTCTTTTTCTTAGGTGGGTCCCTGGTGTCTCCCGCAGCTTTCCTTTTGCCAGCCTTTTTGTTTTTACTGCAGCTCTCTGAAATCTCTATGCTGCAGTCTGCAGATGTGGAAAACACCAAAAGCACATCAGCTTATTAGATAATAGACACAAATATCTCCCAAACACTAATATCTTCAAACTAGCAACCAGATGTACACTTAATCTACCCCTCACTCAACTAATTAGCCTACCTTTACCAGTGTCCAACCAGGAAGATGCCTGCCCCTTGTCACCGCTCACATGCTCAAGAAGTTTACGCTTTTTTGCTGTATTGGTTGTCCCCGCTTCATCTTGTTGGACCTTTCGCTTGACTCCCCCGACCACATGAGCATCTGAGCTGGTGGAAGGACCAGCCTGCTCAGTGACCCTCCTTCTTTTTATGGGGGTCGTTTTTTCAGGACTGGCCTTTCTTTTAGCCATCCTGCTCTTACAATCTATAAACAACAACAACACATTAGTGAAAAAGAGCGCTCGACATCAGGACTAGAAGGATTTTGATGTCATTGAATTTTAAATTAGTATTGCTTACAATATAATAACAAGTTTATCCTTTTGATAAAAAACACACCAAAACGAGTCCATACCAGGTCTACTAAGTCTAGATACTGATGACACTTGTTGCTCTGTTTTCACTGCTCAGTCCAAGAATAAACTTGTCACATTATTTTACCAAAAGACAAAGTGCCCCAGTAACCTTTCTTTGATTAGACATGTTGCACTCAGGTTAGTTTCAATCAAAACCAGGATTTAAATCCTCTAAAAATGAATCATTTTATACACAGAGCCTCAACATTGTTAGAAATGTACATTCTGTTATTTAGGGGATTTTATTTTTTACTTACTTTGATCTCCTGGATCTTTCTTATCTGCCTCAGTCGTAACTTTTCTTGTTTCCTTTTTCATCTTAATTTTTAAAATAGAAAATGTCACCTTAATGAGTGAATAGTCCTTCAAATGTCTGGATGCTTGACTTTTCTAACTAAGCTGTATAAGTCAGTTCTGTAAGTGAGCTTTAAAAGTAAACTCCGGAGTCTATGGCAACACAACATTAGAACCTTGCCTTTTAGTGACATCACTAAAAGGCAAGTAGTTTAAAGAAAAACACTCTGGCATTTCATATAATTCAGTAATTTCACATTAAACTTTCTTTCATTATCCTTTCATTATTTGTTTAAAGACTTGATGTGTGGATGCTACTATGAAGACTTCTAGTTGAGCAAACACTAATAAACACTGACTAGTTTATCTGAGATAAAATATAACACTTTTTTATTAAGTCAGTGTTAACTCTGTTTTTTTCTGTTAGGATCATTCAATAGTATCAGAAGAGAAAAGAAAAGTATGTTTTGTTTTGTTTTTTTTCTTCAAGATCTGTTCACATGTACTTTAGCAAGAGTGAGTACACAGCGTTAAAAAATGGTACTTAGTGTAGTGAGGAAGGCGAAAAGCAAAGAGAGCATATGAAGGTAATATTGAAGAAGGCGCAGTTTTGAAGTGGTGAAAGGCAAAGGCATGAGTGCAAGCGTAATAAAAGGTAATAGGAGAGATGTCGAGCAGGCGGAGGACTTGGCTGGAGCAGGAAAAGGCAAAAGGGGAAACGCGAGTGCACGTCTGAAACTTCTTCACTGTCAGTGAATCCTAATTCTTAAGACTAACTAAGAAGAATAAATCTATGTATGAATGTCGTTTTGAGCACATCTCCTCTTTCTACTGATCAATTCTTCCACCTAGTGGATAGATGATAGTATTGCAGCTTGTCTCGTCACCTGTTGTGTGTTTTGTGTGCTCCAGAACCTGCGTCCTGTTGGAGTACTGTACGTAAAACACACAAACACTGGAGTGAACACAGCTGCTGAACATCTCTATATTCATAACTTCTTCCTGTTATCTCATATCTGTCTCCCTTCATCTGTGTAGGAACGGTGTACAGATGTATGAGTATGTCACTCCTGCTCCTCCACCTAACACCTCCACTCCAAACTAAGTTTGCTCGGCTGCTTTGGTTCACTGATCTGCAAGTATCTGTCATTTGTTTGCAGATGTCTGCAGGAATTATTGTAATGATCCATTAATGGTGCCTGATTTCATTCAGTTTTACAGCTTGTCTCGTGTTTTTGAACTGCTTCCCTCACAGTTGTACACAGTGCTAACATGTGCTCTTACTCTGTGTTTTATTCCTGAAGAAAAAGAAAGTGCCCAGCCCAGCAGGATGAAGATGGGCCATACGTCAAGAAGCCGCCAAATGCCTTCATGCTCTATCTCAAAGAGCAGAGGCCAAAGGTCATTGCTGAACTCAACATCCCTGGAAATGCAGCCGTAAATGCAGTGGTGGGACAGAGAGTAAGTGTGTAACTCTACGTCTATTGCAGCATAACTAAGGGAGGATTCAGGGTCACCTGGTCCAGCCCTAACTATATGCTTTAGCAAAAAGGAAAGTTTTAAGCCTAATCTTAAAAGTAGAGATAGTGTCTGTCTCCTGAATCCAAACTGGAAGCTGGTTCCACAGAAGAGGGGCCTGAAAACTGAAGGCTCTCCCTCCCATTCTACTTTTAAATACTCTAGGAACAACAAGTAGGCCTGCAGAGCGAGAGCGAAGTGCTCTAATAGGGTGATATGGTACTACAAGGTCATTAAGATAAGATGGGGCCTGATTATTTAAGACCTTGTATGTGAGGAGCAGGATTTTGAATTCAATTCTGGATTTAACAGGAGAAATCTGCTCTCTCTTTCTAGTCCCTGTCAGGACTCTTGCTGCAGCATTTTGGATCAGCTGAAGGCTTTTCAGTGAGTTTTTTGGACATCCTGATAATAATGAATTACAGTCGTCCAGCCTGGAAGTAATAAATGGTAAATGCCCTGTATTTATATAGCGCTTTACTAGTCCCTAAGGACCCCAAAGCGCTTTACATATCCAGTCATCCACCCATTCACACACACATTCACACAATAAATGCATGAACTAGTTTTTCAGCGTCACTCTGAGACAGGATATTTCTAATTTTAGAGATGTTGCGCAAATGGAAGAACGCAGTCTTACATATTTGTTTAATATGTGCGTTGAAGGACATGTCCTGGTCAAAAATGACTCCAAGGTTCCTCACAGCGTTACTGGAGGCCAAGGTAATGCCATCCAGAGTAAGAATCTGGTTAGATACCATATTTCTAAACTTTTCAGGGACGAGTACAATAACCTCAGTTTGATCTGAATTAAGAAGCAGAAAGTTAGCGGCCATCCAGGTCTTTAAGTCTTTAAGACATTCCTGCAGTGTAACTCATTGGTGTGTGTTATCTGGCTTCATGGACAGATAGAGCTGGGTGTCATCTGCATAGCAGTGAAAATTTATGCTATGTCTTCTAATGATGCTGCCTAGGGGAAACATGTATAATGTAAACAGAATTGGTCCTAGCACTGAACCCTGTGGAACTCCATAATTAACCTCAGTGTGTGAAGAGGACTCTCCATTTACATGCACAAATTGGAGTCTATTAGATAGATATGTCACAAACCAAACTGTACACTGGTAAACTGTTACAATAAAAAAAGACCGTAATTTTCTTTACTCTTCTTTATTTATGTAACTTTTGTTTTCACTGGCAATTTAGTATTAGGTTAGGACAAAAAACAAATTAGGAAGGTTAAAGACAGAACATTACTAGATTGTGGTTTTAATTAAAATGTAGCCTTTGACAATGCTGAACACATGAGAAGCTACTTTAAGGCATATCACCCAATTTGTAATATTGCTAAACATTTCTTAAGGCAGACGAGTCATGCTGGCTGGGTCAGTGTCATTTTTGTTGTAATTGATGTCTGGTTTGTTCTGTTCCCTAGTGATGGGTAGGGATGGGTACCAGTATCCGGTGTTCTGACATAATCCTTGAAATAGTAATAACACAGTATCCTCAGCAAAGATGAATTAAACAAGTTTTATTTTAATGGAAGTTTACTTCAAGTCTTCAGATTTTTACTGTCTTTTATTTGATTACTTTAAAGTATATGATTACATTAGAGTAATTAAATAAAGACAGTTTTGATGGAGCTCCTGAGCCAGCCCAAGCTCTCTATGAAGACGAGGAAAAACTCCCCTGGGGGGGCCAGACTGACGGGAAGAAACCTCGGGAAAGCCCATTCAAAGAGAGATCCCCTTTCCTGGGATGGCTGGGGGGGGTTACAGGAATTCCAAAACACTGAAATTTAAAGTGGGCCAATTAAAAAAAATTATTTCCTGAAAAAAAGAAAGGTAATTCATACATCACACATAAATGATAACGTCTGAATTGTGTGTGTTTGTGTGTGTGTGTGATAGGCTTATCTCAGCCAAGTGTGATGCTGTAGCTCCTCCAGCGTCGGCCGCGTCTCCGGGACTTTGGTTAAACACGCGTCCAAGAAATCCCGGCAGTCTGGAAAGAAAGGAAAGAGAAAAAACATGAAGATGATAGTTCCAGTGGTCCAAGCCATCAGTCAGTCTTGAAGTGTGACGTTTTCTTACTTTTGGACAGATGTCTTTTGAATTTCAGGCGCTTTTTGAGGAAGCTCGTGGTGTTAAAGTCCCCGGCATGAAGCGCTTCGTACAGAACCACTCCCATTTGCCATACCGTGGTGGGTCCACACCTGTAGCAACTGCGCCCGTACCACTCGGGAGGGGAGTAAATTTCTGTACCTAATAAACAGACACAATTGCAATTTCTTCTAAAACAAAAGGCGAAAATTGTGACATCTGTGAAGAGCAAGAGCAGAATATGTTACCATAGAAGACGCGGTACTGCGACTGCTCCTTAACAAAGCAGCTCAGTCCAAAGTCGATGATACGAACACGCGGTACATCTGAGCCGGTCTCAATTAGAATGTTCTCACTCTTGATGTCCCGGTGAAAGATGTGTTTATCCTCCAGGTGCTTCGCAGCATCAACCAGCTGCTTCAGAATGACCTGGAAATAGAGCAGGGCGATATGACCAAAAATATTTATCACGATATACATTTGAAAAGTTGTGATAACGATATAACTGACGATATAACTGACACTAGACAAAATACTTTACAACGCCACAACTTTATTAGTGCAAAAAACCCCATAAATGTATTTTCACTTAAACAAGCAGCTGTTTTTTTATGTGCATTAAAGTTATATAAAAATGTAACAGTGCAAATGCAAATTCCTCGCTGACAGTTTAACCAAAAGGCATTTCCAGTGGAAATTGGCCGACATATCCTCAGCATAACCATGTAAAATATCCACAAAGCTTAAAAAGAGGTTATACACACACAATACGGTAATATCACGTTGAGGTGCAGTACGTATCACTCCGCGAGGCGCCTGCCTACGATAGCCGTAATGCTCCGACAATCCATCGAGCGGTGCGGCTTTGTAGCTTAGCAAAGTCGCCGTGTACATAAAATCGTTTTGAGGTCAGTAAACACAACCAGAATTCATACATAAGGCACACGGGATTATAAGGGGCACTGTCGAGTTTCAGAAAAATCAAAGGATTGATTTTAAGTGTGCCGTATTTTCCAAACAACACGGTAATAACGGCGGCCCGCTAGCATGCGCTACCAAAAATCGTGCTTTGTTGTGTATCTGACGGACGAAAGCTAAACCAGTTCCACACCACTAAAGTTGCAGCATTTTTACAAACCAGTTCTGGTTCATCCGTTTCATTCAACGATCCACTTTTGCTCTTCTCTTTCTGCGTCACCGCCATCTGCGTATGTAAACATAGGCACTGCGCATGCGCGTTTTACCTATTCTAGCGCGATATTTCATTTTCCTATCGTTGCCCAAAATTACACCGGTATTACCGTGAATGGTATGATATAGCCCAGCCCTACCTGGAAACGATGAAAAAGACAATAATCAATCAATGGGTTAATGTTTCTCTAATACTCTGTGCTTTGATTGAATGATGTACAGTCTAAGACTCTTCTAAGGCAAGTCAACTTGCCTTGGCCTTGTCCTCTGGCAAAAATCCTCCATTTTCTTCTATGTATTTATCCAGGTCCACAGCGGGGACAGGTCTCTCCATCACCAGGATCAGCTCTCTGCCAAAGTCAAACCACTCCAACAGAGACACTGGGGCTGATGTTTCCACTGATCCATCTGCTTCAGCTGCAAGCTTCAGCATGATGGCAACTTCCACTGACACATTCTTCCCGTTATCATCCTGAAATATTTCAACAAAGTGGATGATGAGGCACAGACGTTCCACAGGTGAACGCTGCATGCAATCCACTAATGTAAAAACAATTCAAGTCTTGCACATTTACCTTCACTTTGCAGTACACTTTCCCCTTTGGGATGTGTTTGATGGCCACCTAAAAGACACAGGGCATTGATGAGCATTTCCTCAGTATGACATCATTAAAGGTGTAAAACAGCATACATCTCAGCTTACGATATTATCCCTTATCTGCATTACTGCCTGTCTTACTACCACCATCTGAACACTTACTGGTAAATGATCCTTTATGCGGTAGCCAGCAAACACTGCTCCACAGCCTCCTTCTCCAAGCCGGTGCTCCTCCACGTATCTTGCTTGGAAGTCACCTAAACAGACAAACACAAATTGGGTTTTACTACAGCTGTCACACAAATTACTCTCTGCTGTACCCTAAATGTTCATTTTGCTCTTCACCTGAATATAAAAGCTAAGCTGCTTGCTACTTACGTTTCTGTTCAGCCACTGACTTTTTGGCAACGGTTTTGGTTTTGTCCTGGTCCACGTTCTTTTTCTTAGGTGGGTCCCTGGTGTCTCCCGCAGCTTTCCTTTTGCCAGCCTTTTTGTTTTTACTGCAGCTCTCTGAAATCTCTATGCTGCAGTCTGCAGATGTGGAAAACACCAAAAGCACATCAGCTTATTAGATAATAGACACAAATATCTCCCAAACACTAATATCTTCAAACTAGCAACCAGATGTACACTTAATCTACCCCTCACTCAACTAATTAGCCTACCTTTACCAGTGTCCAACCAGGAAGATGCCTGCCCCTTGTCACCGCTCACATGCTCAAGAAGTTTACGCTTTTTTGCTGTATTGGTTGTCCCCGCTTCATCTTGTTGGACCTTTCGCTTGACTCCCCCGACCACATGAGCATCTGAGCTGGTGGAAGGACCAGCCTGCTCAGTGACCCTCCTTCTTTTTATGGGGGTCGTTTTTTCAGGACTGGCCTTTCTTTTAGCCATCCTGCTCTTACAATCTATAAACAACAACAACACATTAGTGAAAAAGAGCGCTCGACATCAGGACTAGAAGGATTTTGATGTCATTGAATTTTAAATTAGTATTGCTTACAATATAATAACAAGTTTATCCTTTTGATAAAAAACACACCAAAACGAGTCCATACCAGGTCTACTAAGTCTAGATACTGATGACACTTGTTGCTCTGTTTTCACTGCTCAGTCCAAGAATAAACTTGTCACATTATTTTACCAAAAGACAAAGTGCCCCAGTAACCTTTCTTTGATTAGACATGTTGCACTCAGGTTAGTTTCAATCAAAACCAGGATTTAAATCCTCTAAAAATGAATCATTTTATACACAGAGCCTCAACATTGTTAGAAATGTACATTCTGTTATTTAGGGCATTTTATTTTTTACTTACTTTGATCTCCTGGATCTTTCTTATCTGCCTCAGTCGTAACTTTTCTTGTTTCCTTTTTCATCTTAATTTTTAAAATAGAAAATGTCACCTTAATGAGTGAATAGTCCTTCAAATGTCTGGATGCTTGACTTTTCTAACTAAGCTGTATAAGTCAGTTCTGTAAGTGAGCTTTAAAAGTAAACTCCGGAGTCTATGGCAACACAACATTAGAACCTTGCCTTTTAGTGACATCACTAAAAGGCAAGTAGTTTAAAGAAAAACACTCTGGCATTTCATATAATTCAGTAATTTCACATTAAACTTTCTTTCATTATCCTTTCATTATTTGTTTAAAGACTTGATGTGTGGATGCTACTATGAAGACTTCTAGTTGAGCAAACACTAATAAACACTGACTAGTTTATCTGAGATAAAATATAACACTTTTTTATTAAGTCAGTGTTAACTCTGTTTTTTTCTGTTAGGATCATTCAATAGTATCAGAAGAGAAAAGAAAAGTATGTTTTGTTTTGTTTTTTTTCTTCAAGATCTGTTCACATGTACTTTAGCAAGAGTGAGTACACAGCGTTAAAAAATGGTACTTAGTGTAGTGAGGAAGGCGAAAAGCAAAGAGAGCATATGAAGGTAATATTGAAGAAGGCGCAGTTTTGAAGTGGTGAAAGGCAAAGGCATGAGTGCAAGCGTAATAAAAGGTAATAGGAGAGATGTCGAGCAGGCGGAGGACTTGGCTGGAGCAGGAAAAGGCAAAAGGGGAAACGCGAGTGCACGTCTGAAACTTCTTCACTGTCAGTGAATCCTAATTCTTAAGACTAACTAAGAAGAATAAATCTATGTATGAATGTCGTTTTGAGCACATCTCCTCTTTCTACTGATCAATTCTTCCACCTAGTGGATAGATGATAGTATTGCAGCTTGTCTCGTCACCTGTTGTGTGTTTTGTGTGCTCCAGAACCTGCGTCCTGTTGGAGTACTGTACGTAAAACACACAAACACTGGAGTGAACACAGCTGCTGAACATCTCTATATTCATAACTTCTTCCTGTTATCTCATATCTGTCTCCCTTCATCTGTGTAGGAACGGTGTACAGATGTATGAGTATGTCACTCCTGCTCCTCCACCTAACACCTCCACTCCAAACTAAGTTTGCTCGGCTGCTTTGGTTCACTGATCTGCAAGTATCTGTCATTTGTTTGCAGATGTCTGCAGGAATTATTGTAATGATCCATTAATGGTGCCTGATTTCATTCAGTTTTACAGCTTGTCTCGTGTTTTTGAACTGCTTCCCTCACAGTTGTACACAGTGCTAACATGTGCTCTTACTCTGTGTTTTATTCCTGAAGAAAAAGAAAGTGCCCAGCCCAGCAGGATGAAGATGGGCCATACGTCAAGAAGCCGCCAAATGCCTTCATGCTCTATCTCAAAGAGCAGAGGCCAAAGGTCATTGCTGAACTCAACATCCCTGGAAATGCAGCCGTAAATGCAGTGGTGGGACAGAGAGTAAGTGTGTAACTCTACGTCTATTGCAGCATAACTAAGGGAGGATTCAGGGTCACCTGGTCCAGCCCTAACTATATGCTTTAGCAAAAAGGAAAGTTTTAAGCCTAATCTTAAAAGTAGAGATAGTGTCTGTCTCCTGAATCCAAACTGGAAGCTGGTTCCACAGAAGAGGGGCCTGAAAACTGAAGGCTCTCCCTCCCATTCTACTTTTAAATACTCTAGGAACAACAAGTAGGCCTGCAGAGCGAGAGCGAAGTGCTCTAATAGGGTGATATGGTACTACAAGGTCATTAAGATAAGATGGGGCCTGATTATTTAAGACCTTGTATGTGAGGAGCAGGATTTTGAATTCAATTCTGGATTTAACAGGAGAAATCTGCTCTCTCTTTCTAGTCCCTGTCAGGACTCTTGCTGCAGCATTTTGGATCAGCTGAAGGCTTTTCAGTGAGTTTTTTGGACATCCTGATAATAATGAATTACAGTCGTCCAGCCTGGAAGTAATAAATGGTAAATGCCCTGTATTTATATAGCGCTTTACTAGTCCCTAAGGACCCCAAAGCGCTTTACATATCCAGTCATCCACCCATTCACACACACATTCACACAATAAATGCATGAACTAGTTTTTCAGCGTCACTCTGAGACAGGATATTTCTAATTTTAGAGATGTTGCGCAAATGGAAGAACGCAGTCTTACATATTTGTTTAATATGTGCGTTGAAGGACATGTCCTGGTCAAAAATGACTCCAAGGTTCCTCACAGCGTTACTGGAGGCCAAGGTAATGCCATCCAGAGTAAGAATCTGGTTAGATACCATATTTCTAAACTTTTCAGGGACGAGTACAATAACCTCAGTTTGATCTGAATTAAGAAGCAGAAAGTTAGCGGCCATCCAGGTCTTTAAGTCTTTAAGACATTCCTGCAGTGTAACTCATTGGTGTGTGTTATCTGGCTTCATGGACAGATAGAGCTGGGTGTCATCTGCATAGCAGTGAAAATTTATGCTATGTCTTCTAATGATGCTGCCTAGGGGAAACATGTATAATGTAAACAGAATTGGTCCTAGCACTGAACCCTGTGGAACTCCATAATTAACCTCAGTGTGTGAAGAGGACTCTCCATTTACATGCACAAATTGGAGTCTATTAGATAGATATGTCACAAACCAAACTGTACACTGGTAAACTGTTACAATAAAAAAAGACCGTAATTTTCTTTACTCTTCTTTATTTATGTAACTTTTGTTTTCACTGGCAATTTAGTATTAGGTTAGGACAAAAAACAAATTAGGAAGGTTAAAGACAGAACATTACTAGATTGTGGTTTTAATTAAAATGTAGCCTTTGACAATGCTGAACACATGAGAAGCTACTTTAAGGCATATCACCCAATTTGTAATATTGCTAAACATTTCTTAAGGCAGACGAGTCATGCTGGCTGGGTCAGTGTCATTTTTGTTGTAATTGATGTCTGGTTTGTTCTGTTCCCTAGTGATGGGTAGGGATGGGTACCAGTATCCGGTGTTCTGACATAATCCTTGAAATAGTAATAACACAGTATCCTCAGCAAAGATGAATTAAACAAGTTTTATTTTAATGGAAGTTTACTTCAAGTCTTCAGATTTTTACTGTCTTTTATTTGATTACTTTAAAGTATATGATTACATTAGAGTAATTAAATAAAGACAGTTTTGATGGAGCTCCTGAGCCAGCCCAAGCTCTCTATGAAGACGAGGAAAAACTCCCCTGGGGGGGCCAGACTGACGGGAAGAAACCTCGGGAAAGCCCATTCAAAGAGAGATCCCCTTTCCTGGGATGGCTGGGGGGGGTTACAGGAATTCCAAAACACTGAAATTTAAAGTGGGCCAATTAAAAAAAATTATTTCCTGAAAAAAAGAAAGGTAATTCATACATCACACATAAATGATAACGTCTGAATTGTGTGTGTTTGTGTGTGTGTGTGTGATAGGCTTATCTCAGCCAAGTGTGATGCTGTAGCTCCTCCAGCGTCGGCCGCGTCTCCGGGACTTTGGTTAAACACGCGTCCAAGAAATCCCGGCAGTCTGGAAAGAAAGGAAAGAGAAAAAACATGAAGATGATAGTTCCAGTGGTCCAAGCCATCAGTCAGTCTTGAAGTGTGACGTTTTCTTACTTTTGGACAGATGTCTTTTGAATTTCAGGCGCTTTTTGAGGAAGCTCGTGGTGTTAAAGTCCCCGGCATGAAGCGCTTCGTACAGAACCACTCCCATTTGCCATACCGTGGTGGGTCCACACCTGTAGCAACTGCGCCCGTACCACTCGGGAGGGGAGTAAATTTCTGTACCTAATAAACAGACACAATTGCAATTTCTTCTAAAACAAAAGGCGAAAATTGTGACATCTGTGAAGAGCAAGAGCAGAATATGTTACCATAGAAGACGCGGTACTGCGACTGCTCCTTAACAAAGCAGCTCAGTCCAAAGTCGATGATACGAACACGCGGTACATCTGAGCCGGTCTCAATTAGAATGTTCTCACTCTTGATGTCCCGGTGAAAGATGTGTTTATCCTCCAGGTGCTTCGCAGCATCAACCAGCTGCTTCAGAATGACCTGGAAATAGAGCAGGGCGATATGACCAAAAATATTTATCACGATATACATTTGAAAAGTTGTGATAACGATATAACTGACGATATAACTGACACTAGACAAAATACTTTACAACGCCACAACTTTATTAGTGCAAAAAACCCCATAAATGTATTTTCACTTAAACAAGCAGCTGTTTTTTTATGTGCATTAAAGTTATATAAAAATGTAACAGTGCAAATGCAAATTCCTCGCTGACAGTTTAACCAAAAGGCATTTCCAGTGGAAATTGGCCGACATATCCTCAGCATAACCATGTAAAATATCCACAAAGCTTAAAAAGAGGTTATACACACACAATACGGTAATATCACGTTGAGGTGCAGTACGTATCACTCCGCGAGGCGCCTGCCTACGATAGCCGTAATGCTCCGACAATCCATCGAGCGGTGCGGCTTTGTAGCTTAGCAAAGTCGCCGTGTACATAAAATCGTTTTGAGGTCAGTAAACACAACCAGAATTCATACATAAGGCACACGGGATTATAAGGGGCACTGTCGAGTTTCAGAAAAATCAAAGGATTGATTTTAAGTGTGCCGTATTTTCCAAACAACACGGTAATAACGGCGGCCCGCTAGCATGCGCTACCAAAAATCGTGCTTTGTTGTGTATCTGACGGACGAAAGCTAAACCAGTTCCACACCACTAAAGTTGCAGCATTTTTACAAACCAGTTCTGGTTCATCCGTTTCATTCAACGATCCACTTTTGCTCTTCTCTTTCTGCGTCACCGCCATCTGCGTATGTAAACATAGGCACTGCGCATGCGCGTTTTACCTATTCTAGCGCGATATTTCATTTTCCTATCGTTGCCCAAAATTACACCGGTATTACCGTGAATGGTATGATATAGCCCAGCCCTACCTGGAAACGATGAAAAAGACAATAATCAATCAATGGGTTAATGTTTCTCTAATACTCTGTGCTTTGATTGAATGATGTACAGTCTAAGACTCTTCTAAGGCAAGTCAACTTGCCTTGGCCTTGTCCTCTGGCAAAAATCCTCCATTTTCTTCTATGTATTTATCCAGGTCCACAGCGGGGACAGGTCTCTCCATCACCAGGATCAGCTCTCTGCCAAAGTCAAACCACTCCAACAGAGACACTGGGGCTGATGTTTCCACTGATCCATCTGCTTCAGCTGCAAGCTTCAGCATGATGGCAACTTCCACTGACACATTCTTCCCGTTATCATCCTGAAATATTTCAACAAAGTGGATGATGAGGCACAGACGTTCCACAGGTGAACGCTGCATGCAATCCACTAATGTAAAAACAATTCAAGTCTTGCACATTTACCTTCACTTTGCAGTACACTTTCCCCTTTGGGATGTGTTTGATGGCCACCTAAAAGACACAGGGCATTGATGAGCATTTCCTCAGTATGACATCATTAAAGGTGTAAAACAGCATACATCTCAGCTTACGATATTATCCCTTATCTGCATTACTGCCTGTCTTACTACCACCATCTGAACACTTACTGGTAAATGATCCTTTATGCGGTAGCCAGCAAACACTGCTCCACAGCCTCCTTCTCCAAGCCGGTGCTCCTCCACGTATCTTGCTTGGAAGTCACCTAAACAGACAAACACAAATTGGGTTTTACTATAGCTGTCACACAAATTACTCTCTGCTGTACCCTAAATGTTCATTTTGCTCTTCACCTGAATATAAAAGCTAAGCTGCTTGCTACTTACGTTTCTGTTCAGCCACTGACTTTTTGGCAACGGTTTTGGTTTTGTCCTGGTCCACGTTCTTTTTCTTAGGTGGGTCCCTGGTGTCTCCCGCAGCTTTCCTTTTGCCAGCCTTTTTGTTTTTACTGCAGCTCTCTGAAATCTCTATGCTGCAGTCTGCAGATGTGGAAAACACCAAAAGCACATCAGCTTATTAGATAATAGACACAAATATCTCCCAAACACTAATATCTTCAAACTAGCAACCAGATGTACACTTAATCTACCCCTCACTCAACTAATTAGCCTACCTTTACCAGTGTCCAACCAGGAAGATGCCTGCCCCTTGTCACCGCTCACATGCTCAAGAAGTTTACGCTTTTTTGCTGTATTGGTTGTCCCCGCTTCATCTTGTTGGACCTTTCGCTTGACTCCCCCGACCACATGAGCATCTGAGCTGGTGGAAGGACCAGCCTGCTCAGTGACCCTCCTTCTTTTTATGGGGGTCGTTTTTTCAGGACTGGCCTTTCTTTTAGCCATCCTGCTCTTACAATCTATAAACAACAACAACACATTAGTGAAAAAGAGCGCTCGACATCAGGACTAGAAGGATTTTGATGTCATTGAATTTTAAATTAGTATTGCTTACAATATAATAACAAGTTTATCCTTTTGATAAAAAACACACCAAAACGAGTCCATACCAGGTCTACTAAGTCTAGATACTGATGACACTTGTTGCTCTGTTTTCACTGCTCAGTCCAAGAATAAACTTGTCACATTATTTTACCAAAAGACAAAGTGCCCCAGTAACCTTTCTTTGATTAGACATGTTGCACTCAGGTTAGTTTCAATCAAAACCAGGATTTAAATCCTCTAAAAATGAATCATTTTATACACAGAGCCTCAACATTGTTAGAAATGTACATTCTGTTATTTAGGGCATTTTATTTTTTACTTACTTTGATCTCCTGGATCTTTCTTATCTGCCTCAGTCGTAACTTTTCTTGTTTCCTTTTTCATCTTAATTTTTAAAATAGAAAATGTCACCTTAATGAGTGAATAGTCCTTCAAATGTCTGGATGCTTGACTTTTCTAACTAAGCTGTATAAGTCAGTTCTGTAAGTGAGCTTTAAAAGTAAACTCCGGAGTCTATGGCAACACAACATTAGAACCTTGCCTTTTAGTGACATCACTAAAAGGCAAGTAGTTTAAAGAAAAACACTCTGGCATTTCATATAATTCAGTAATTTCACATTAAACTTTCTTTCATTATCCTTTCATTATTTGTTTAAAGACTTGATGTGTGGATGCTACTATGAAGACTTCTAGTTGAGCAAACACTAATAAACACTGACTAGTTTATCTGAGATAAAATATAACACTTTTTTATTAAGTCAGTGTTAACTCTGTTTTTTTCTGTTAGGATCATTCAATAGTATCAGAAGAGAAAAGAAAAGTATGTTTTGTTTTGTTTTTTTTCTTCAAGATCTGTTCACATGTACTTAGCAAGAGTGAGTACACAGCGTTAAAAAATGGTACTTAGTGTAGTGAGGAAGGCGAAAAGCAAAGAGGGCATATGAAGGTAATATTGAAGAAGGCGCAGTTTTGAAGTGGTGAAAGGCAAAGGCATGAGTGCAAGCGTAATAAAAGGTAATAGGAGAGATGTCGAGCAGGCGGAGGACTTGGCTGGAGCAGGAAAAGGCAAAAGGGGAAACGCGAGTGCACGTCTGAAACTTCTTCACTGTCAGTGAATCCTAATTCTTAAGACTAACTAAGAAGAATAAATCTATGTATGAATGTCGTTTTGAGCACATCTCCTCTTTCTACTGATCAATTCTTCCACCTAGTGGATAGATGATAGTATTGCAGCTTGTCTCGTCACCTGTTGTGTGTTTTGTGTGCTCCAGAACCTGCGTCCTGTTGGAGTACTGTACGTAAAACACACAAACACTGGAGTGAACACAGCTGCTGAACATCTCTATATTCATAACTTCTTCCTGTTATCTCATATCTGTCTCCCTTCATCTGTGTAGGAACGGTGTACAGATGTATGAGTATGTCACTCCTGCTCCTCCACCTAACACCTCCACTCCAAACTAAGTTTGCTCTGCTGCTTTGGTTCACTGATCTGCAAGTATCTGTCATTTGTTTGCAGATGTCTGCAGGAATTATTGTAATGATCCATTAATGGTGCCTGATTTCATTCAGTTTTACAGCTTGTCTCGTGTTTTTGAACTGCTTCCCTCACAGTTGTACACAGTGCTAACATGTGCTCTTACTCTGTGTTTTATTCCTGAAGAAAAAGAAAGTGCCCAGCCCAGCAGGATGAAGATGGGCCATACGTCAAGAAGCCTCCAAATGCCTTCATGCTCTATCTCAAAGAGCAGAGGCCAAAGGTCATTGCTGAACTCAACATCCCTGAAAATGCAGCCGTAAATGCAGTGGTGGGACAGAGAGTAAGTGTGTAACTCTGCATACATTTATGCATCTGTTAATGTTGTCTGCTCATGTTTTTGCATGTGTCCCAGCTGTCCTGTAGTTATGTGTAGTAGCAGTGCTCACAGTGTGTTCTTATGATCTTCTGTCCACAGTGGAAGTCGCTTTCAAACGACCAGAAAGCCAGATATTTCAAGCAGGCTGAAACAGAAAGACAGAATCATGCCAAAGAGCATCCAGCCTGGTCGACCAAAGAAAACTATGTATGTCCAACAATAATTTCATTATAGACGATTGGACTGATTTCAATTGAATTAAACTGTTACTCCTGTTATTTCAACATCTGTCTTTGTGTAAATAAATGAAAAAACAAACAAAAGATGCTTCTGTCATAAGTTACAGCAGGATGAAACAACCTTCATGTAGTTCTTGTTTTTAACACTGCAAACCTTCTTTAGTTCTTTTGTTTCCTTTCATATTCAGCACACATCTGTCAGTGTCCACTAACTGTCAGGGAAAAGCCAGATAAAAACACTGTGGGGTCTTTTGGGACACGTGCTCGTTGGGTTTACTCATAGATATCAGAAATGATCTGTTCTGTATTCAAAGGATACACGAAGGACGTTTGTATTAAATGCAATATAGCGACTGATCATATGCTGCTTTCTTTGGGGGCTTTTCACCAACATGTTACACAAATCCAGTTTCTAACTGAAAAGAAAATCCTTCACCATTTTCTAATCAAATTCCCTGGTTTCCCATGTCAGAGATGTCATGGCTGAAAGGATCATCGCATATTGAGCTCAAAGCTAAACTTTTGTGTAGGGCCTCTTTCCATGTTGCACCATTCATTTTAAAAAGTCCTGGTAACAAGAGACAGAGGTGACTTGATGTATTACAGTTACTTCCCAATTTACAGAAATGATGTGACTTCTGACATTTTCCTAGCAGGAAATGTGCTACTGTGGGACACTGAAAGAATAAACAGCAAGGCACGTTTTGTTTTAATAACTTTTCTTTACTTCATTTGTATGAACTAGGTTTACCTTACAAAATCTTATACTGTATATAATGTTTTATGTTTAATTCATGTCAATGTCAGCTCGTGTTTACTCGGGTGAGCAGTACCGGCCCACAAAGAGAATGCTCTTGGTGGGTTTATGTCAGATGAAGAAGATGAAGTGATGGTCAAAGAACATTTCAAAGCCCACACTGAGAAGTTGTTCAGAAAAAGAAGTTGAACCTGACCAAGATGAAATCCAAAATTGGGAATTAATTGTTTTATTGTATTATTTTTAATGTCACATATGGTGTTGTGTAATCCGTGTATGTATTATGTGTCTCTGCTGATGTGTTTCATGCCTCACTTTCATTTTACTGTAATTAGGCTAGTTTTAAGTTTCTTGAGTATTCTGATAAGGATACTGTGTAGTATGATTTGCAAATGAAGAGGAATCAATTAGTCTTAAATTAATTGACTAAGAGAAATGAAGCGTTGGAAGAATGTTATGTTGATGACTATGAGGTTTCTGGGGTTTATTCAATAGAGCAACAACTGTGTGGGATCTTTATACAAATTCTTATATTCTATTTAGAGCTTGCTTTAAAGTATGTTAGCAAAAAAACAGCGCACGCATTCGTTTTCACGATTTTTGTTCTTCTTTAGTCATTGGGTCTTTTTAGGTGGTACCTCCAGGTACCACAAGGGGAAATGTGGTGGATTTTTGTGTGATATGTATAACTATACACTATATATCTATGTGCACTGAACATATATATTTTAACTTTCATGTAGAGTCTTAAGCACAAGACATTTTGCTTCACCATGGTTTATTAAGGTGGTGCAGTAACAGGGCAGTTAATGCTGCTGAGAGTTCTCCTGCCTAACTCGCTCTCCAGCTAACTAACCTTCCCTAACGTCTTTCATGCAGCACATGTCTGTATCTATTTTTTCTACTCTTTTACAGAGCATCTTTTTGACTGTCTTGATTTTAATTGGATCTAAAAGGGTTGGATCTCCACATCGTTGGTGGAAGAAGATTATCAGGATGGCTTCAAAATTTGCGACTACAGCCCCTCTTCTGTGGAACCAGCTTCCAGTTTGGATTCGGGAGACAGACACTATCTCTACTTTCAAGATTAGGCTTAAAACTTTCCTCTTTGCTAAAGCATATAGTTAGGGCTGGACCAGGTGACCTTGAATCCTCCCTTAGTTATGCTGCAATAGACGTAGGCTGCCGGGGATTCCCATGATGCATTGAGTTTTTCCTTTCCAGTCACCTTTCTCACTCAGTATGAGTTAATAGACCTCTCTGCATTGAATCATATCTGTTATTAACCTCTGTCTCTCTTCCACAGCATGTCTTTTATCCTGTTTTCCTTCTCTCACCCCAACCGGTCGCAGCAGATGGCCCCGCCCCTCCCTGAGCCTGGTTCAGCTGGAGGTTTCTTCCTGTTAAAAGGGAGTTTTTCCTTCCCACTGTCGCCCAAGTGCTTGCTCATAGGGGGTCATATGATTGTTGGGTTTTTCTCTGTATCTATGAAGCGCCTTGAGGCGACTTTTGTTGTGATTTGGCGCTATATAAATAAAATTGAATTGAATTGAATTGTGTTAACTTGTGTAGTTACACAAGTTACACAGGCAGAATGCCGTGTGAACACTGTCTCCAGGTGGAAAACAGAATGAGCGATACACCTGCTGTCAGGCCTGCAGGGTTTCTCCCTGTGATGTTCTTCTCTGTCTTGTGGTTGACATTTTTTTTTTTTACTGGCACAAATAATTTGTGGGGCGTCTTATTGTGACACCTGATTGTTGTAGTATTTTTAAAATGGCTGTGCAAAAAAATAAAAATAAGAACCCCAGATGCATTGCCTGCATTTTTAGATGAATAGTTGTATATAACATTATTATTTACAAAATTTTTGTTTAATATTAATTTTAAAAAAAAATTACCACTTATATTTGCATTTCAAGTTATGAAAATAATTTACTAAACATGTCTGTGGTTTTTATAGTAAAGAGAAAATATAACTACTACTAGGGTTTTATGTGTTTGTGTGATTTCAGACCAGTTGTTTTAATAACTGTAAATTTGGACGTGTGAGGTTGTGCTGAAAAGAATGATACCAAGAAAGACAAGGTAAAAAAACAACAACAATCAAAAGCAGCCAAAAATGGCCAATTATATTTTGGACCTCAGAATATTGACCCAACAAATCATGAAAAATGAGGTTTCAATAATTGTTTGTGACAGTGCAGCTTTCTGGCAGTAGTAGTCAGTACAATTTGATTTTTTTTCTAACAAAAACAGTATGAAACTTAAGTTAGACTTGTGTTTGGAAATGAGCCCCCGCCCAGTGTTGTGTAGCTTTCTGGATTTTATACTTATTGGTTACATATTTATTTATTATACAGGCTATACAGTACACACATTTTATGTAACTGAAATGTTTAATTATGTGGGCTATAGAAAATAATTAAGTTATAGACCATATTTATATGAAACATATGCTTAATGTATATTAATCATATGTAACACCTGCATATGTCTTTAAAACAAGGCTTTGATTTTGCCACCCCATTTGATTTCCATGCCAGCCTGGAAAAATTTCTCTAGATCCGCCCCTGGACCTGTCCTGGACCAGCAACACCAAATCAGTGACTAAAAGAGCTCAGCAGCGACTGCATTTTAAGAGACGACTGAAGAAGGTGCACATCCCCAAACCCATCTTTAATACTTTCTACAGAGGTACCATGCAGAGCATCCTAACCCGCTGCATCACAGTCTGGTATGAAAACTGTCATGCGTCCAATCGCAGAGCCCTCCAGAGGATTGTGTGGACCGCACAGCGTGTTATTGGCAGCTCTCTACCCAGTCTACAGGATATTTACACCTCACTGGGAAAGCCACTAGCATCATGGCTGACCCGCATCACCCTTCCCATCAACTGTTTACCACACTTCCCTCCAGAAGACGACTGCGTCATCAGGAGCAGGTCGGCAAGATTGTGCAATAGCATTTTCCCCCAAAGCAGTTTGGCTCCTGAACACCATGGTTCCCTCCTCCGCACTGAAAACTTCGCCACACACTTCTTGGACTACATAATACTCTCCTCTAATTATTATTACTATTATGATGTGAACATTTTGTGCACTTAAATCTTACTGTGCTAATGACCCCTGCATCAGCACCTTGTTTGGAATAGCAGTGGAGAAGACATAGATTCAATGCTGCAGACGTCTGAGCAAAGAAAGCTTCTAGAAGAGTAAAGACTAGCTAGAAGAATGAAGATTCACAGAGTAAATGTGAAAATTCATCACAGGGCTCTATGCACTTGATTAACTGACCATGAGCAAGTTTGCTAGTCTGGAGCATTCAGATCCACCACAAAGACTGTTCAGTGCTCACAGAAACTGCACAATACCCAAGAGCTGCATCTGAGCCTCTACAGGCCTTAAACAGCATGTTAATGTTCAAGACAGTTTAATTAGAAAAAGACAAAACAAGTATGGTTGGTCTGGAAGGGCTGCCAGGAGAAAGCTTCTTGTCTCTAAAGAGAACACAACAACTCAGTTGAGGTTTGCAAATTTGCCCTTGAAAGCTTCTGGAGCAACATATTTTTAAAAGATGAGACTAAAGTGGAGGTTTGGTCATAATGCACAGCAGTAACTTCAGCAAAAATCAAACACAGCACAAACACCTCAAATCCACTGTCAAGTACGCTGGTTCAATTGTGGTGATTTGAGCTTGTTCTGCAGACACAAGCAATAAGCACCTTGCAGTCCACGAACTCCTCTGTATGCCAAAGTTTTCTAGAGTCAAATGTGAGGCCGTCTGTCCAACAGCTGAAGCTTCTCCTAAATTAGGCCATGCAACAGGATAATGAGCCCAAGCACAGCAGCAAATCTACTGCATGGAAGTCCAGACCTCAACCTGACAGAAATGCTGTGTATAAAGAAATGCTTGCAAATGTTGATGAATTGAAGTTATTGCTGCTAACTGCTGCTTCTGTAACCGACTCAATCATAGAATGATTATGATATTGAAAAAGACAAATGCCTGAATCCTAAATTGTGGATATCCTTTTGTTGTGATCTAAAATGTAACACTAAATGTGATTAAAACACTAAAAATCTGGACTCTTGGGCTCAACAACTGCAAGGATCACCAGCCCGAGGAAAACACAAAATACACATGACCCCGTGACAAAGACAATTCATTCTTGAATGAAGACATTGATCTGACTTTTTAAAATTTTGCCAATTGTGTTTATTATTAAATTATTGAGGAAATAGAAAGGGGGGAGGGGTTTTAAAGAAGAAGGTAAAGGAAAGGGATAGAAAGGAGGAAAGAGATAGAGGAGAGAAAACCCCAACAATCCCCTCTGAGCAAGCACTAGGTGCGACAGTGGATAGGAAAAACTCCCTTTAAAGGAAGAAACCTATGACAGAACCAGGCTCTAGAGGAGGCAGTCAACTGTCGGGACTGGTTGGAGGGTGAGGGTGAAAAGAGAGAGAGGGGGGGGGGGGGGGGGAGATGGGACAGGTGATAGGAGTTAAAGGGAGACAGGGGAGGGAGAGGTGTCAGGAGAGAAAGGGAGAGAAAGAGAGAGGAGAGGTGAAAATTAAGATGGAACAGAGGTGGAGGAAGACGAGGTGACATTAGCAGTAGAAAAAGTAGAAAAAGTAGAAAAAGCAGGAGTGTCCCTCCTCCAGAAGAAGCAGAAGCGTTTTTTCTTCTTTTCCATGAGCTTTTCCACGAGCACTTTTTTCTCTAGGATGAGGGTTCTCAACTGATCGATTGTTTCTGCATTCTCCTGCTCAAGTCTCTTGCATGTTTTCTCCACTTCTTCTAATTTGGCTTGTTTGTCTTCGAGCCTTTCTTTCATTTCTTTAGATGTTGCCTCCTGCATTAGCTTTGCCTCGTGCAGCTCTGTATAACTCTGTTGTAATTTGTTGTGCGTGTCTTCCAACTGCTGACTTCTGCTCTCGATTTCTTGAAGTGAACACTGCAGGTCTTCGTTTGTTTTCTCTAGTTGTTGCTTTAGCACCTGCATCTCAGTGTTTTTGCACTTCACGTTGTCTGAAAGTTCCTCGACTTCTGTGTTTTTTCTCAGCATGTCATTGAGCTTACTCTGCATCTCTGAGCATTGGTTTTGCAGTTTTTCCTTTTCCTCTTCCAGTTCAGGTGTTTTGTAGTTCAGTTTGTTATAAAGTTCTTGCAGGTTTTGGTTTTTCCTCTCAAAGTCCTGGAGAATTTCTTTGTCTTCTTTCTGCTTTATTTCCTGTTGTTCTTGGTCTTGAAGCAGCTCTTGATATTTGTGCAGTGTTTCATCAAGCTTTACCTGCAGCGCTCCGTATTGTTCCTGCACACCTTGGAGTTGGCACTGCGTGTCTCTCTGGTCCAGTTTTTCTTTCTCTTCAAGGATTTCTTTATTCTTTTGCAGAGCTTCATCAAGCATTACTTGCGAGCCTTCGTTGTGTTTCTCGATGTTCTGAAGTTTGCAATCCAGATGTTTCTGTTTCATGTCTTGCTGTTCTTTCTCTTGAAGGAAATCTTTATTTCTTTGCAGTGCTTTATCAAGTTTCATTTTCAGCGCTGTGTATTTTTCCTGCACGTCTTCAAGCTTGCAGTCCGTTTGTTTCTGTTTAATTTCTTGTTGCTTTTGTTCTTGAAGCAACTCTTTATTTTTGTTCAGTGTTTTATCAAGCTTTACCTGAAGCGCTTTGTATTTTTCCTCCATGCCTTGGAGTTTGCACTGCTTCATGTCCTGTTGTTGTTTTTCTTGGAGGAGTTCTTTCATTTTTTGCAGAGCTTCATTAAGCTTGATTTGCAAGCCTTTGTTGTGTTTCTCCATGTCCTGGAGCTTGAAATCCATTTCCTTCTGTTTTATCTCCTGTAGCCTTTTTTCTTGAAGAAACTCTTCATTTGTGTGCGGTCTTTCATCAAGCTTTACTTGCAGCTCCTGATTCTTTTTGTCCTTCAGCACTAGTTTTTCTAGTGCTTTATCAAGCTTTGCTTGGAGCTCAAAGTTTCTTCCCTGTCTAGGAGTTCCATTTCTTTCAACTTTTGAATATCTTCCTTTTCTAGAAGCTGGTTGAATGATTTGTCTACTTGATCAGGAAGTTGAATTTTGTCTTCCTGATCACAAAGAGGAGAGTTGGGCTTTACTGTTTTTTTTCTGTTTTCTCTGAGACATGTTTGAATCTGTAAACTGTCACTCTGTTTATATCTGAATTAACTAATTTCAAGAAACTGTTGCAATTACCTGGACTGCCTCAGCCCAGGTGATGTAACATTAGCAGACAGAGGGTTTGATGTTGCAGAATCTTTGGAGCTGTGCCATGCTGAACTGAAGAGCCCAGCTTTCACCAAAAGGAAGAACTAACTGGGCCCTAGATTGCCCAATCAAATCTCTTAATGCCACCTGCCCTCTCCTACATTAACTGTGGGCTCACCTTGTAGAACAGAGTTGAGTGTGGAAGAAATGGCAAAAAATATGGAGCTGAAAAGCTGAGAGAGAAAAAGAAATGATAAATAAATCAATGTGTCAAATTAACTGACATGTTAGCTGGTAGAGTGCCCACTGCATTATATATATATCATCTCTTTTTTATAATAAATAATCAAAAACTTTATTTAAACTAAGATTTTAAAAAATATGTGCAGTGATTGATGTGCTCTCAGACATGTGCTTCAATCCACACACAAATACAAAACAATCTGACCACACGTACAACTGTTTCACAAACTCTATAAAGCATTCACACTCCAATGGATGCATCAGAAAGCAGCTTGGGATTACAATCTTGTCCAAGGATATTTCGCCTGCAGACTGGAGCAGCCAGGGATCAAACCAGAAAACTTTCTGATCAAAAGCTGACTTGTGCTAAATGCTGAACGGCAGCCAACCCATTTTAGCCATTTAATGAATGTGCCATTTAATCTTGGCTGCAGCCAAGATTAAATGGCACATTCATTAATTACAGAGTTACGGATTGTTACATGGAACTCAAAAGAAATAATGAACCCATCTCGTGTCCTGTGTCTTCTATAGCTGTCTGTACTTTTACTTCCAAAGTTCATCAGCAAACAGTTTGCAGGCCTCTAATTATCAGGCTGTACTCAAGCGCTTGAATTCAACCTAAAAGCTGTGCTGTCATACAGAACCAAGTACCCTCCGCGGAAACTATAGCTAATGTCACAACTGGATCTGATGAGACAGCTATGATTTCTGGACTCGAAGTAAATAATCCTGAATCAATTTATACAACATCAGTTTGTTTGTTTTGCTTTCATAACAAATAGTTTGAGCCATATACAAATACAGAAGTGACAAATGGAAACATATTTACAATCCAAAGTCAGACTAACAGTTTTCAGTAGCACAGTCTTTTATTTACAGTCTGCTTCTCCTGGTGGTAAACCTCTATCACATGTTTGGATTAAAAATTAGGCCTATATAGCTGCTGGTTCCAGTTTAAGCAATATGTTAAAAATACTAAATTCTTCATTGATTTGAGCTGTGGGGTTTGCTATACACTGGCAGAAAATTGTAGAGTAAATGGTGAAAACAAACAAACCAAATAACAAGATCCTTGAATTCCATCTTTTTTATTAACAGAAACTCCAACAAATTTGTGCCCAATTGATGATGTTTGGGACATGAAAAGTCCAGTCCAGCAGGTGGCGGTAATGCGCCTTAAAGCTTTAACCGCCAAAAAATACAAGAGCAGAAGAAGAAGAAGCCGAGTTCCCGCTTTATGGCGTTTTTCCCTCCGATTATTGTCAAGACTGATTTAACACTTAAAGGTAAGCACCGAGCTAATATTAATCCGAGTCTAGTTAATCTTGAGTTTAGCTCCTGAATGAGGCTTTCTGTTGCTCTCCTCGGTGTCTCTTCTCAAGTTTTTGTGAACAAGTTGGAAAAAAAAATCTGACTAAATTGACTCAAGCTGCTTTAAACTAATTCACAGAAAGATATCAGCAAAAGGTTGTGAAACACAGAGAAGAAAAGAATTTATTAGAAGAAAGCTTTTAAATGAGCTCATTGTAATCAGAGTTTCTGTTGTTTTATTAGCCTGTTATTAAGGCTACTTAGCATCTCTGTGGCACCTGCACAGCTTATGAATGCAGCTTGCTAACTAAGCTAGCTAGCGCCACCCTTCTTCCATATAAGGTCACTTCCGGCTCCAAAAGACCCAACATGTTGGCGGTAAAAGTGCTATAATGAAATACATTTATGAGAAATGTAAAAATAAATGTGTTCCAGGCTAAAACACAGCTGCCTTTATCAGCGCAAAGTTGTGATGAGGCTTACTCAGATGATGGCTCAGATTTCTACACCCACTCGGATATACAGATGAAATCAAGACAAGTACATCAATACAAAAATTCACAGGATTGTTCAAAAATAATAAATTGCATGAATATAGGAAATCTTCCTCTCAGTGACTGAGTTGTCTCATTGTGTCCTCATTTTTTATAAATCAAGGCCGGAGTAACCCAACCTTAAGTCTTCATTAAGGTTTTTGTCACATAGATAGAAAATAAACTCAGAGATTAAGCGGCTGTTATAAACAGAGTGATTAGTTTATGTAAAAAATGTAGTTTGTTGTTGTTCTGGTTTACGTGCTGAAAATGGTTTTATTTGTGTATGTTCAATGTGTTAGACTTGTACATAGTTAAATATATGATCAAATAATGTTGAATCCTGGATATGGATTTGTAAGCAATGAAATTTGAAATAAGGGGGTAGGAACAAGAAAACTTCATCCTACTCCTTTTCGAGCACACACATTCTGTAGACATAGATATTTACATGAAAACTTGATGATTTTTAAGTTTTGTTATTTTTATTTTTTTCTGTTGTTATTTCAATTATATTTGCATGTTTGAAATAGATAGATAAAATTTATCTATCTATCTATCTATCTATCTATCTATCTATCATTTCTCACGGCACACGTATATTGTCGGGTTTTTTCTTGGCCGGGGCATATTTTAAAGAGGAATTGCTCTCCTGGTACTGGTGTGCCATACTGCTGAATTTGGTATCGGTGCTCAAACCTTTTGTGTTTGTTTCAAACAAGTTGTCCACCCAGGGAAGCTAAAATGTGTTCTGTGTGTTCTCAGATGAACATATGAGACACTTTGACTCTTCAGTGCAGTGTGGAGCTTAACAAAGTTCTGTTTTCTGTCCCAGCTGATCAGGAGGAGGAGAAGAGTCTGACGGAGCAGCAGAGGAAATTTCAGCTACTTGGACTCAGCTCAGCCACTGCAGAGAAAACAATGAGCTCAACACAGAAGGTGACAGATACTAGTGTTAAGAAATACTCCATTAAAAGCTGAAGTACTGATATATATATTTTATGCTAAACTAAATGAACCTTGTGCAATATTAATGTAATGTAGAAATAATGTATACAATGTATACAATGCCTACATCTTAGACGGTGACGTTGCCTCTAAACATCAAAATGAGCAGGAAGATGTTAAAGTGGGATTCAGCAGGATTCAACCCTAAAATCAGCTGTAGTGGCTCAGTGTGGGGAAAAGGGTCACAGCTCACAATCATTTCTATTGAGAGCTCCAGTAGATTTTTTTAATGTGCAGGCTGTGATCAGCTGACCTGCTGCTCTCTGTGAATTCAACCAGATGTCAGCAGATGTTTCACGAGTTGTCCTGGCTGATTTCCTTTCTCTACACTGACAGTACACTGTCTTTATATTAGACACTAAACTGTTGGTATGTGGGTGGAGCTCAGTGAATGAATGTCAGCATCATGAGCTTAAGTTTAAGTTAATCTCTGCTACACTTGATGTAATCTAACTCTGACATGAGCACCACAGTCACTGTGCACCACTCACACACTGTTCTTTACTTAAATCCATCACATTACAGTAAACTTGCCTGCTTATCCTGCACTAACCTGCAGAGGATTTTACTGCAGTCTTTACATCACATTGTGAGACAAACTGCACACAAACAGTTTGTGTGTTTGCTGATGTTTGTTGGGCTGATAGAATCGCTGCATTTGAAATTACCTGCCACATAAAAAATATTACTCCATTTATTCTCGCTCGTCTTCTGTATTGCTAACTAGATGTTGAAATACCGCGACCGCAACTTATCAGCACCTGCAGTCGTTCAGGTTCTGGTGGTGTTTGGTGCCACACTCCACCTTCAGGTTTAAAACTAGTGTTAATGGAGGGAGTTTGAAGCTTCAGTTTGTTTAATGACTGCATTTCACTCACTGCCTCTGTTTGTATCTCTGTCACTGCAGGACCAACGTGGACCGAGAAGTCAGCGCTCTCAGGAGGCCGACAAACCTCACAGAAGAAAGAGAGAGAAAAAAAACACCTGTGACGAGTGTGGGAAGGATTTTACCTGGAAGTTTAAACTAAAACAACATCAGCTCATCCACACTGGAGAGAGACCGTTCAGCTGTGACTTGTGTGGAAAGTCGTTTTCCTGGAAGAATTCCCTGAAAAGACACCAAGTCGTCCACAGTGGAGTTAAAGCTTACAGCTGTGATCAGTGTGGCAGAGCTTTTACTCGAAGTAGCAACTTACAGAGTCATCTAGTTACCCACTCTGGAGTTAAGGCATACAGCTGTGACATCTGTGGAAAAACCTTCAGCCGGCTAGGGTACCGAAATATACACCTACGCATTCACTCCGGAGAAGATGTGTACTGGTGTGATCAGTGTGGCAAATACTTTACAACAGACGCACAGTTACAATGCCACATGTTTACCCACACTGAGGAGAGACCTTATCAATGTGACCTGTGTGAGAAGACTTTTAAAACTCCACAGTACCTGAGACAACACCAACAGATCCACACCAGAAAGAGACTCTACAAGTGCAGTTACTGTGAGGTTTGTATTTTTATTTTATTCTTGTAAGTTCAGTCTGACTGTTTGGAACAAGTCTGCTCATTAAATTGTGTTAGCATGTTAGCACTTCTACTGCACCGAAGAGTAGCTCTGAGCCATTATTCAGGTTTTCATTTCATTTAAGTGTAAGTCAGAGGTTACTGTAATATTAAATAAGTATTGCTGTAGTATTATGGTGGTAGTATTGTAGTTATTGTAGCCCAGTAAACTGAGTGTGTTAATTGAAACAGTAAAATGTAATTGGACGTCTGCAGAGATGCTCTTTATTTCAGGCGACTTTCAGGATAAAAGTGTTGAAGGACTGACTTACACTGTCTTTGTGTCTTTGTTTAGAAGCAGAGCGACACAGATGGATCCACTTCTCAACCCTGTCATCGCTGTGGTGGTGGGAAAGACTTTCGTTGTGACATCTGTGGAAAAACTTTCAGTCTGCAAGCCGGCCTAAAAATACATCAACGTAAACACACTGGAGACAAACTGAAATACTGCAAAGAATGTGGGAGAAGCTTCCCCACATCAGCTAAGTTAAAACGACATGAACTCTTTCACAGTGGGGTCAAAAAGCACCTCTGTGATCAGTGTGGGTCATCCTTCACCACTGCAGGTCAGCTTAAAACACACAAACGAGTCCACACAGGAGCGAAACCATACAAGTGCAGACACTGTGACAAAAGCTTCTCACAGTCAAGTAATCGTAATGAGCATGAACGTACACACATGGAAGGAAACTACAGCTGTGAGCAGTGTGACAAGAGCTTCAGTAATCTCAGTTCATACTCTGCACACAAACGATCCCACGTTACTAATAAACTGTTTCACTGTTACCAATGTGCCAAAACATTCACTTCATCATCTGCTCTGTGCAAACATCAGCGCGATCACGCAGGGCTGAAATCATTCCCATCACAGGATCAGAGTGAATCTGAAGAGAGAGAAACATCCTCTGGTTTCAGAGTCCAACTTAAAACCCTGGAGATCAGGCTCCACAGAGCTCAGGTCGGCTCTCCTTAAGTTTAAGTTAAAGTTCAAATGAGGCTGTGAATCAAACTTCCTGTAGTTCCATTTTAATCTTTATAAATTGTTCTTCTGTTTGTGTTCAGTCGTTACCTTTTTTTTCAGTGGTTGGATTAAAAATCAGTTTTCTGTTGTTTAAGTTTTTATTGAATGTATTTTGTTAAATAAAGTTAAAATATTGTTAAATAAAGAATTGTTTGAACGACAAAGATTTTGAGCCATGATGTCATTTCCTGTATTTCAGAGTAAAGACTGAAGTGACAAATGGAAACATGTTTACAGTCATGGAATAAACACTGATGGGTCATCTGTAGGAAGTTCTATTGCTGACCTGACAGACTCGACCTTGTTTACAAAGAAAGAAAGGAACTGATGACATGTGTCAGCAGAGGCTTTCAGGGTTGTTTAGAGTAGAGCTGATAGTCTTAAAGAGAACACGGCGATTATGACAATTTAACACAATGATCTGAGAAAAATATCTGTTTCTCTCATTTTTACTGTATTCTGATCAAATTTCCAACATTCTTTTAACATTTCAAAAGAATTTGTCTTTCTTCCACTTTCACACTTGGCCCTAAAAACACCAACATCCGTGCATCACCCTTGTGTCAGTCTAATGAACCTAACATGTGAGTGATACATAACACACATTCACACTGGCTGCATATATCAGTCCGGGGGGGCAGAGCAGAACTCTGTATGAATCAGACGCGCTCACATATTCAGGCTTTCCAGAGGCGTTTACCATCAGAAGAAGCAGAACAATGAATCATCAGCACCCCGCAGAAGAACACAGCAAGCAACAACTCTAACAATAAAGACGTGCTGGAGCCAAAAGATGCAGATAGCGAGTTTTAAACGATAACGCACAGGATCAAAGGGGGAGAGGGTAAAAACCCACTGCCTCCTGAGATAAAGATCAGCAAGTCAAGCTGGCAGCAGACGACACAAAACGCTCTCTGGAGGAGGCGGCGACTGTGGAGCAGGCCGACGAAGAGGCGGATCGGCAGACAGGAAGCTCCCGGGGTCCCACAACAAGATGTTGCGCGTCAGACCGGAGCAGGATATCCCCATGTTGGTGACACTGCCCATCGAGGTACAGCCCAACTTGGCAAACCAACCCTTCCCTTTCTTGGACACCACACTGGCTGATCTGGGCATCCAAGACTGAGTCTCACTCCGTGTGGGGACGTTTTTTTGTTTTTGTTTGTTTTTTAAGAAGCAATCATGTGTATATATTCAGCTCAGAGCTGAAGGAGAGGGTGGTTTGGGTTGACACCAAGAAGACCCATCCTAGAGGTACGGCGGTGGGATCCAACTGCAGGGATGTGGTCAGATGGCAGTCTGTGGAAATCAGGTGACAGTGAGAGCAACTTGATTTTCCTATTTTGTCCTTCAGATACGAGTGAAAGCCCAGATGCCAGGAGACAAGCAGCTCCAGGAGGTCCTGTACAGCACCGAGGTCCACACTGACCGCTCCTTCTGCTGCACTGGAATGGATACCCATACGGAAAAGAAATAGTAAAAACTTGTAATTACTGATTACTGGGCATGAAAGTGGCCACTTTCATGAGTAAATCATATAAGGCTTACATGATTTACTCATGAAAGTGGCCACTTTCGCATTACTTTCATACATTGTTTTAGTAAGTATCCAAAACATACAAGTTTCATTATATAATTTTTCAAGGGATCTTATATCTGTTTTCACACTTATATGCTTTTCATACAAGTTTCACACAAGACAGATACAAACTTTATAAGATTTATATATATCTTTTCCATATGGGTATCCTGCCCTGGAAACAGACGTGTGCAGGTCTAGAAGCAGTTTAAATCCCATACTTTTTTGATCTGTGAGGCTCTTAATGTCACGTCTGCAGCCATGAAAGTCAGCTCAGGGTTTCTTGATTCTGATTTTTCTTTGCTGTGTCACATTTAGCTCATATCTGCATTGCCATGCCCTGAAAACAAGCTGCCGAGCTTTAGTCAGGCTCAGGGACAACGGGAGATCTGAGGAGCAACACGATGAGAACAACTAAAACTGAACAAACTTAACATCTGATTACCTTTTTTATTTATAAGAAAAAGTTTAACGCGCCAACTGTCCACAGCAAAGCTTATTATGACAAGACTGCTTTTATTCAGTGATGTCAAAGTGTCATCACTTCATACCTCTGAACTGACATTAGATGTATTGCATACCTTGTTAGAATTACACTGTTGAAGCATTTGTAAAAAGCTTCTGTCCTTGTTAATTTATGTTTTAGGATAAGTTTTTGGGCTGTGTAAGGTCACAGGTTGCATTTCTGAGCAGAGTAGTAAAGGTAAAGTAAGTGTTTTCAAAACTAGCCACTCAGCATGTGTACAAACAGTGAGAAATCTCTGAAGAAAACCGTTTGAAGGAGCAAGAGCACACGTGTTTCTCCACAGGTTAAAGCCCGCTTTAATAATCAATATGAATCAAAGACTTCTGTCAACACAAAATAAATGTAAGGAAACACACTTTCCTTTGCAACATCCAGTTTCTATAACTGACGACAAGCTTGGACCACAGTGATCTAAACTCATCCTCTACATTGGAAATGTAAACAAATGTAAATGTGGTTTTTACTGTACCAGAGCAGGGCTGTGTGTGTAGAGCACAGCCAGGCAGCTGAACACTGTATTGTTCTCTTTTTGGTCCTCTTCGAGCGGGAGACGAGCCACCAAAGCTGGCAACACCGGTCAGTGAACACATTCAGTTTTCAGGCCCCTCTTCTGTGGAACCAGCTTCCAGTTTGGATTCAGAAGACAAGATTTCAAGATTAGGCTTAAAACTTTCCTCTTTGGTAAAGTATATATTTAGGGCTGGACCAGGTGACCCTGAATCCTCCCTTAGTTATGCTGCAATAGATGTAGCCTGCCGGGGATTCCCATGATGCATTGAGTTTTTCCTTTCCAGTCTCCTTTCTCACTCAGTATGAGTTAATAGACCTCTCTGCATTGAATCATATCTGTTATTAACCTCTGTCTCTCTTGCACAGCAGGTCTTTTATCCTGTCTTCCTTCTCTCACCCCAACCGGTCACAGAAGATGGCCCCGCCCCTCCCTGAGCCTGGTTCTGCTGGAGGTTTCTTCCTGTTAAAAGGGAGTTTTTCCTTCCCACTGTCGCCAAAGTGCTTGCTCATAGGGGGTCATATGATTGTTGGGTTTTTCTCTGTATCTATGAAGCGCCTTGAGGTGACTTTTGTTGTGATTTGGCGCTATATAAATAAAATTGAATTGAATTGAATTATCTGAGGAAGAAGCAGAGTTGGTTTGTTTCCAGCTGAAATCATCCAGGTTCAGGAATTTGAATCGATCCACATCACTTCTGCTTGAACTAGAGAACATGAGTGTCGACTTACATTTGGTCTGTGAGACACATGTCATAGTGACAGTATTTGGGTTAATATGGCATTACTCACCCTGGTCGCATTTCTTCAATATCAGGCACCAAGTTCAGGAACTCGTTCTTTTGCAGCCCGCGCAAGGTAGGAGGTCTCCAGAGTGGGAACCATCGGGAAGTTTTCACAGTCTGAGCAGGAGGGACTGGAGGCACGTGAGCTGTTCTCAGGGGTCCTTTAACACAAATCACACCAAGTTAGAATCAAATAGATAACCTGTCAATAACCGTTTGCAGATCGAGGTCAATGTTCCTAAAAATATGTTTACTTCTGGCCCATGGAGCCACAGCGCGAGTCCGAGAGAGAGGGGCAGGTAGAGGAAGGGGTGAGGGTGGCACTGCTGAAGCTCGTCACGGATGGATCACGTCCGATCGGTGAGATGAGAGAAAGCTGAAGTGAAACAACAGCAGGATGAGGTAGACGTCAATATAGGAACTCCCTGATGTGACACAGAAAGGCTATTTTTTTATTTCTTTGTATTATTTCTCACCTTGCAGTCACTGATGCTGTTCACCAGCTGCTTGTATTCAGTATTGAAGGTGTGTGTCAGAAGGCGCAGGCACTACAACACAACAGGAACAAGACCGATCAGCTCCGAGCAGAGAAGGAAGAAGGCAGCAACAAGAACGCCCACTAAGCCCACGTTTTTCTCACCTTGGTGGCCAGCTCCTTCTCACGCTTTCAAAGGTGGTGCTGGAGATCTGCGAGGAGACGGAGGTGGACGTGGACAGAGTGCCGGAGCTCACGCTGGGGGACAGAGACTCACTCAGGGACTTGGTGGTGGGAGCTGTTCCCACGGGAGCCGCCACTCCCAGAAGGTGACGGGTCTTTTCCACCTGGACGAAAGATGGGGGCGAATGTGAGGTGGGGAGAAGAGGGGAGGTTAGTCATGTAAAGTCTGTACTCTAAGAAAAAACTTTTTAGAATAGCACTTTGGTCTTTGAGTTGAAAAGTCATTTTTCCCTCTACGATATTAAACAGATTTATTTCTTTATGAATCTTTTAAGGCCCCACCTCCTGCAGCTGCTCCATCTTCTCCAGCTCCCACTGGTGCTCTAGGATGAGGCTATCTCCTCTGGGCCTCCAGCCGGCCAGGTTCTCCTCTCCACGCACATAAGCCACTGATGTGTCCAGCACCTTCCTCCTCCTCCTCTGCATCCCTGCTCAGGACATGAGCCCTCATTAGGATGAAGCTCTCCACAGAATTATGATAAAACAGCTGCCGTTCTTTAAACATGTTTCATGGCCGCTCACCTGAGCTTCCAGTGTCAGACATCTTACACAAGCTCAGCTCGTAGATCCCAGTCACTCGGTTGCTATAATGAAGCAGAAGTTTTGAACAAGGAAACTTTGTAACAGGGCAGATATCTTTGATTGTGAAACAGAGATGGCCACAGTGCAGCAGCCCAGATTTACCAGTCAGGAGTTTTGGAGTATCCAGTCCCAAAGAGGTTCTTGAGAGAACGGGGTGGGGAAATCTTGGCGTCTCGGGAGTAAAAGACCGTGCAGATGTCTTTGGTGATAATGGCAGGCTGGATGCAATGGTCCAGCTGCAGAGAGGAGATAAAGGGTGTGTGTTAGACACGATGACATCAAGAGACTTAAAAACACGTACAAACAGGTACAACATGGCGGAGCAGCGGCTGACCTCCAGATACGCAGATAAGGTCATGTAGATCTTCTCTCCGTAGGGAGTGACGCCGTTGAGCAGGAGGGAACCTTTTAAGGGTGTTTTTATTTGTGCTCCCTGGCCTGGAAATAAACGGTTTCCGATCAGACCTGCTTCATCTTTGTGCCCTTGGTATCTGACTCGCTTGCTCCCCCATGCATTTTAAAAGAATCCTTCTCTTCAGCATGAAGTTCTGGCTCAGCTTTAGTGTCTGCGTTACATGTACACAAAGACAGAAACATTCAATGATAAAAACACACAGTGGAATAAAATTGTAAGACGTCATCAGTTGATGCAGTTTAAGGACACTTGTTGTTCTGTGCAGTCTCACCTGGAGCTCACGCTTCTAGTTCATGCCATCATGACCAAAGATTCTTCAAATAATAGTTTAAAGATGTCCATGAATGCACTGCTAACTGCTCTTCACCCTGATAAAAATCAACATGCATTTAGAATAAGAAACACTTTTACAAAACCAAAAGCTTCACTGTACTTAGTGATTTATACGTCTACAAAACAGGTTCAGTTTGTAACTGAGAGAGCGGCTCAGTGGTGCTGAATTATATTTCCAATAGAAACACAATTTCATATGTTGTAGTAACAACACACTGCCACAAGATGGCAGCCTAGGCCTACTTTACCATGCTGTTCCAGTACAAAAGAAAAAGTGACAGAGCCTTGAAAGAGTGACAGAGACACTTTTTATGAACTCATCTGTAATGTGTCACCTTTTCTGTAGGATGAAGAAGTGCTTCCCTTCTTTTAAAGTAAATACAGGCTTACAAAGATCCTCTAAACATGTTTCTGAAATAATCCTAAACACAATCACTAAATCAAAAATGCAAGAAACTATTTATTTAATCACTCTTCTTAACTTAATTCCTTAACTTAGTAAAAAAAATAATAAAATAGACAAGAACTTTTCTGCTGTCTCACCTCTGTCAGTTTTCATGCTGTTGCAAGAACAGGTGGAGGTGCAGGTGGAACTTTGACTTCAGTGTGGTTTGTATGTGCAGGCAGGAGTCTGACATCTCAGGACAGCAGAGGGTTGTCGAGCACGGTGACTCCTGCTGCGACGCCCCCGTCTGACTGTCCTGAGCTCTTGGTCCTCAGCAGACGGCCCACACACTCATTCATCACCATGTCTTTACCCTGCCTGTAAGAAAACCAAGAAAAGGCTAACATTAGAAACAGCCACCAACCAATCCCTTTTACTCCACCACCCAAAAACCAGTGAGAAACACTAGCTAGTATTAACTTGGAATCAAAGTGCACTAATCCCCAGGCTCCCAGCATAACATACAGTCCAACACAAACTCCACAAACTGTCTTGCTTCAGCTGACTTTCCTTCACCTTCTCTCCAAACAATCTGTTGTGCTCTTTTCAGCACAAAGCCACACTCCTGCTCACTGATCCTCACCTCTTTTTAACCTAGTCTCAGCAACTTTGTCCCATAGCTCGCACATCCTTTCCACCTCCATCTTTCTTCCCAGCCAACTGATACATACCTTTTCTCCTTCCTTAAAAGCCAGCCTAAGAAATACCATTTTATAAACGCCCCATAAATGAAACTGCCATTTTCAAAAATCGTATCATCCAAATTCATGCAGCGTGGCTAAATTAAGAATGAATTACAAACCCGAGCTTCCTTGCTAACATGAGTAACAGCTAAACACTATCATAGTGGAGTGTAAAATTACTGCTAAAATAGCTCATATGAACCCTGATACTGGACTTTGTATTTATCAAAACAAATGATCTGATATTACAAAGAAAACTAATGATTGCTTTTTACAGTATTAGCCCAGAGTGATGTAAGGCAGGGTGGTTAGTCAGCCATAACCTGCTGACAACTTGTATCTGGTAGCTTTTTCACATCCTGATCAATGTTGTTGTCAAGTGTGTCTCATATACACTATTATCTCAGTCACAGTACAGCATGCATGAATCACAGTAGATACACAGTAATGCAAAACAGCAGGCAGTCATGTATGTGTGCAGATCCACACATGCACTGCTTAAACTTCCCTAGTTTAACAAATGGTGAGCAACAAACAGAAGTTTTCAACATTTTTAAAGACGCTTCTATCCCCCCGCCCGCTGTACCTCCTCCTTCTCGCTGAGACTTCAAGACAAACCGTTCTGCTGCTGACAAGGCCACTGATACTGTTTTGTCCCTCTCTGGACCCTGTAGACCAGCGCAACCACAGAGAAATAAATCAGAGGAATAAAATGCAAATGATATTGCTCACACTGAACAGCAACACCCAGGTGAGGATTATCTAATGCCAAATTTTCCAAACAATGAACAAACCGTGCCCTTTGTCTCACCATGTCTAGAGTGTAGAGGTCAGCCAATGTCGCTCGGATCTGCTGCACAGCTTGAGGCTGGTCTGGGAAGAATCTGTCCAGGACTCCAGGTCTGGGGAGCACTTGCTGAACCTTCTTGGTACCAGCCAGGTGAGCGCTGATATCTGGACACTTCACAGCTCGAGAGCGCTCCATGAGGAGACGAGCATCCCAGCTCTGCAATGGAAAACAGACAATGAATTCTCTGCTTTTTATCATTAGATGTATTTCTGTATTAAAAAATTCCGTTTATTGGGCCACTTTGTGCTGGAAGAATTTTTCCAGCATAAAATAGCCTCTATCATTTCACTAACTAACTTATTTCACTGCTGCTAATGACGTTTCACAAACTGTCACAGGTTTTTTAGCTTCGTTCGTATAAACTTTCTTTTTTTTTTTTTTTTTTTTTTTTTTTTTACAACTTTATTTATAGTTTTCCAACAAAACAGTCCAGAATTTCTTACAAAAGTTGCGAACCCTACCCCCCACCCCCATCCAGGTGGCATCCCCACAACCAGGAAGCACAATACACACAACACAAAAAAAAAAAAAAAAAAAAAAAAAAAGGGGAGAAACACTCAAACCAATCTGTGACAGTCATTATAGCACCAACAGCCGGACCCCGGCACATGAGAGAAGAAACAAAGAAGAAAAAGGGAATAAAGAAATCCCAACAGTCAAAGTACGGGCATTGAGGAGACTATGGACAGCAGTCCGAGAAGAGAGCAAGAGCATAAATTACCAACAAGTAAAGAACAATAAATCAGGCAAAAGACAGACTCTTGACATGAGTTATGAACCGTGACCAGGTTTTGTCATATTTACTCTCCAAGCCGCGCACGGTATACCTAATTTTTTCCAGAGCTAATCCCAACATCACCTCTCTAATCCAATGGACGTAGGAAGGAGGGTTCGACGCCTTCCAGCTCAGCAGTATCAGACGGCGGGCATGCAACGAGGCAAAGGCTATTGCGTTTTTGTGGAGGGGAGAGAGTCTCAGCTCTTCCCGAGGTACACCGAAGATAGCTATCAGAGAGTCAGGCCGCAGTGTTTCACCCGATATAGCTGACAGTGATTGAAAAATTGATGTCCAGAAACCATACAGGGAGGGACATGACCAAAACATGTGCCCCAAAGAAACAGGAGAGTAATCACATCTAGGACAATTCGGTGCAACATCAGGGTACAGTTTAGACAGTCTGTCATTAGAATAGTGGAGCCTGTGGACGACCTTAAATTGAATCAGGCCATGTCTAATACAGAGAGAAGACGTATGTATACGCTGT
The DNA here is from genome assembly GCF_057382275.1 of Copadichromis virginalis. NCBI lineage: Eukaryota > Metazoa > Chordata > Actinopteri > Cichliformes > Cichlidae > Copadichromis > Copadichromis virginalis. Next base: position 10,537,387 of record NC_140626.1, on the reverse strand, counting down.
ATGGCTTTCTTCCAGATGTCTTCTGATATGAGTTCTCCAACCTCCCCTTCCCACGCCGCCTTAGGTTTGTCCCATGTATGAGGGCAGCTTTCAAGAATCAATGCATAAATCTTCGATATTGCTCTTTTAGTGGGCTGACTCACATTAAGAACTAGATACAGTAGGTCCTTAGAGGGCAGAGACGGGTACCCTGGGAGAAATTTAGAGGCAAAACTCCGAGCCTGAAGGTATCTGAAGTAGTGAGACTTTGGTAAGTTATGGTCTTCACACAAATATTTAAATGAGACAAAGCCATCCTCAGTGAAGAGATCTTGAAAGAAAACCAGACCGTTTCTGCGCCAGACTGCAAATGAATGATCTATTTGAGATGGTGTAAAAAGATGGTTGAACATTATCGGAGAAAAGCTACAAGTATTTGTCAAGTTAAAATGTTTCCTGAATTGACCCCAGATCTTAATTGAATTTTGAACCACCAAATTGGAGTTCAGCCCAGATACTTTGACATTCAGTGGGAGAGGGGCAGTTAAGATCGAAATCGGAGAGATTGGGAGTGTAGCTCTCAGTTCCATATCTGCCCAGACTGGACCCTCCCCATCCGCAAACATGGTTATCCAATATGTCAGCTTGACAATGTTAGCAGCCCAATAATAGAATAAGAAATTAGGTAAGCCCAAACCACCATCAGCTTTAGCTCTCTCCAGGCTTGCTCTCCTTATGCGTGCAGGTTTTTTGTTCCATATGAACAAAGAGACAGAGCGATCCAGCTGGGCAAAATAGGATTTGGGGAGAAAGATGGGGATCATTTGGAATAGATAAAGAAACCTGGGCATTACAGTCATCTTCACCACATTTATCCGTCCTGCCAGCGAAAGTGGAAGTTTTGACCACCTACCCAGATCAGATTTAGTACTGTCCAGAATAGACCTGTAGTTATACTGGAAAATAGTCTTAATCGAGCCAGCTATTTCCAGTCCCAAATATGTGAATTTGTCATTTTCAATTTTAAAAGGCAAATCGTCATAAGTGGTCTGTTTTGCCAGATTGTTCAATGGAAACAGTAAAGATTTTGATAAAATAACCTTATACCCCGATATGTTGCTGAACTCCCGCAGCCAGCGGAAAAGGTGGGGCATACTCCCAATTGGGTCTGATATCTGCAAAAGGAGATCATCAGCATAAAGCAGAGTTTTATGAGTCACCTCACCCCTGGATATACCTTTAATCCTCTCATCAGATCTGATAGCAATTGCCAGCGGTTCGATCGCAATGTCAAACAGGAAGGGTGACAGGCAACAGCCCTGCCTCGTCCCCCTGTAGAGCGAAAAATATTCCGAAATCAGACCATTTGTCCTGACTGCAGCCATAGGCGTTGAATATAGGACTTTAATCCATCTACAAAAAGTAGGTCCCATGCCGAATTTCTCCAGAACTGTGAAAAGGTAGGACCATTCGATTCTATCAAACGCCTTTTCAGCGTCAAGGCTCAGAATAACTTCCGGTTGTATTGTCGAATGGGGGGAGAATACCACATTAAACAGTCGTCTCACATTAAAAAATGACTGCCGTCCGGGAATGAAGCCCGTTTGGTCCTCATTAATAATGGTGGAAATAATAGGGTCCAACCGTAGTGCAAGAGTTTTGGTTAAAATCTTATAGTCACAGCATAAAAGACTTATTGGCCTGTATGAGCTACACTGTACAGGATCTTTATCTTTCTTTAGTAAGACTGAGATCGTGGCCTGGGTAAGCGTCTGCGGCAGATTGCCAGTAGCAAAAGATTCAGCATATACTGATTCTAAAATAGGTGTGAGCTTCGAAGAGAATTCCTTGTAAAACTCCATGGGGAAACCGTCCGGACCTGGCGACCTTCCAGTCTGAGATAATTTAATAGCGTTCGTTATCTCTTCAATCGACAACGGCTGTTCCAAAGGCGACTGAGCGTCCGGAGAGAGCTTGGGAAGATCCAGCGAGTCAAGAAACGAGTAGATCTCGGATGAATTACTGCCCACCTCTGATTGATATAGGGTAGAGTAAAAATATTTGAACTGGTCATTAATGACTCGGGGGTCGTGAGATATCGAATCAGCACCTATTTCAATTCCCGAAATCACGCGCTCAGCTGACCGCTGTTTGAGCTGAAGTGCAAGGAGCCTCCCCGCTTTATCTCCATGCTCATAATATACCTGCCTGGATTTAAAAATATTTCTTTCGGCTCTCCATGTCATAAGCGTGTCAAATTCAGTTTGCAACAGTAATTTCTCCTTAAAAAGATCTGGCGTAGGTGAAAGAGCGTAATGCCTATCCATATCCGCAATCTTGTCGGCCAGTTCTTTAAGTTGTTTAGAGCGCTCCTTGTCTCTGTGTGCCACATAAGAAATAACTTGGCCCCTAATATAGGCTTTCATAGACTCCCACAAGACTCCCCTCGACACATCCTGGGTGTCATTAATTTCTAGAAAGAAGTCAATCTGATTGCTGAGAAACGTTTTAAAGCGTTCGCATAAAAGTAATAGGGGGTCTAGCCGCCACGTTCGTTGGGGCGCTACATTACCTGGAAAAACCAGACCCATCTGCACAGGGCTATGATCTGACAACACTATACTGTGGTATTTGGTGCTGGAAATTAAGGGAAGTAGCTGGTTATCGACAATGAAGTAATCAATCCTGGAGTAACTATGATGTACAGGGGAAAAAAAGGAAAATTGCTTCGTAGATGGGTTTGTTGCACGCCAAGGGTCTGATAGGCCGTAAGAACGAAGTAGGGAATTAATAGCCACTGCTGCTGACGAGAGGGTGTTGCTCGACCTTACGCTTGATCGGTCCAGCTGGGGAGAAAGGACACAATTAAAGTCTCCACCTAGAATTAGTTTATAGGAGACAAGGTCTGGGAGAGTCGAAAAAAAATTAAGAAAGAACTGTGCGTTGTCCCAGTTAGGTCCATAAATATTAGCCAGTATTAGTGGTGTGTTAAACAGCTTGCCCACTACAACAACATATCTGCCATTAGGATCTGATATCACTTCAGAGTGTTCAAATGGAACCCCCTTCCTAATTAAGATTGCTGTTCCCCTGGCTTTGTAGTTAAAACGTGAATGATATATTTGTCCAATCCACTTACAACCTAATCTTTTTTGGGAGTTAGTATTTAAGTGTGTCTCCTGTAGAAACATCACGTCAGGTTTGAGCGATTTCAAATGACTAAATACCTTGCTTCTTTTAACCAAATTATTCAGCCCTTTGACGTTCCAGCTAATGAATGAGACCGATTTCTGTTGATTATTCACATTATCCAGAGTCATAGTGCCACAATCGATAATAGACTGATCCTGCACGTTGGTTATATCTCAGTGTTTCAGTGCCTGTTTGAGCCACAACATAAACCACAGATAAACCCAAAGCAAAACTAACAAAAACAAACAGATAAACATAGATAAACCTCTCACCATCCTGGACCCCTGGGCTGGTCTTCCACAAACCTGAGACTGCCCTGAAAACACTCCTCTCTCTCCTAGGCATATAACACGTTTACACTAGCTTAAACTCTTACATGAACTCAGCAAAGACAGAACAAAGTATAATAGGACCCTTGACTCAGCATCATTATTGCCGCATGCATGTCGGCACCCATCCACTTACAGGCCGGTACGGCTCTGAACACTCACGGTAGGAAAATAATCCCACAAGAAAGGGGTAAAACCCAATAAAAATAATGACACTGGTGATAAGAAAAAGGGGATTAATTAATCAGAATACATCAAAAAGCAAAATAAAAGCACTGTTGGGGTTATGGTGTCGGGCTGGAACTAAGACCAATGAGGATACCGAAGATATTCTGAAATAAAATATTCCCCAGGCCACATGACATCCACAGAAATCCCCAACATCTTATAGCTATACCTTGTCCAATCATAAAGGGCATCCAACCGTAGCGTGGCGACGTTCACCAGTCAATGCACAGCCTGTGCAGACTACCTCAATGGTAGCACGCAGCGTGTGATACTTGTTGTGGTCCGTGAATTAACTGTCACTCTCCCTCCGTCTCCCGCGGGCGCAGATTGGTCTCGACGTAGTGCCTTGCCTTGATCGGGTCTTCGAAAGACATCTGTTCGCCAGCCGGGGTCGTGATTTTCAATGTAGCTGGATACAGGAGACCATATTTCACTCCCGTACACCGGCGAAGCAATCTTCTCACCTCGGTAAAGGCCGATCTCTTCTTTCTAACGGTGGCCGAGTAATCTGGGTAGATGTAGAAACGCTTCCCATTACGGGTAATGGGACCTGCCCCCATGGCCTTTCGAAGAACATCCACTTTCTCCTGAAAATAGTGGAACTTGACGATTATCGGTCTCGGGGCATCTCCATCCTTTGGCCTCGGCTGCAGGCTCCTATGCGCCCGATCGAGCGTCGGCGTATAGTCGAGGGCGAGCGCTTCCTTCAACAATTCAGCCACGGCTTTCTCCGGTCGAATATTTCCGAATCCCTCTTCCACTCCAATTAGTCTGCAGTTATCACGACGTTGCCGGGACTCCAAATCATCGGCCTTGTCTGCCAACCGGACGACTTGGGCAGATAGCGCATCAACTTTAGCTTCCAGTGCTACAACACGGTTAGCCTGGCCATTAGCTTCCTCCTCAAGATCATCAGTGCGGGTCGAGAGCGTGGCGTTTTCTTTCTGCATGTCTTCGATAGCCTTCGCAAACTCTGCGCGCACACTCAGGACCTCTGACCTTAAATCACCCGCCAAGTCGTCTATTTTCTTGTGTAGTTCACCTGCAGCTGTCATCACAGACGAGTCGATCTTGGCTAGCACATTCTGCTCCGTTTGCTTTATGGCAGCCATGATTGTGTCGAGATCCGGCCCGGCCCCCACCCCCGCGGCCGGATCCGCACCAGGCAAGTCCGAGGCATCAGGCCCCGGCTTCTGCTTGAGCGATTTAGGCATGTTGAACAGCTTTAGACTACAAAATACAACTGATTCGAAAGATTAGGCACTTGTGAGACGGGTTCGCGCCGGGAAGTACTAGAAGGGGAGCGGGAAAATTACGCAAATGGTCAATCTAAGCAGAGCTCGCAAAAACACGTCTTCACATGTCGCTGCTCTCTCCCCTCCCCCGTTCGTATAAACTTTCTTGTGGTTGAGATTCCCGAGAAAACAGCCAGCACACTGAGCAGCAGAGGGTGACAACAGTTGGTTTCAACAAAAAAACGGCATCAAAAAAGTCACGGTCATCAGAGCAACATCAGAGAAACAATAAAGTCTAACCATGGAAGGCTTTTTTAAGTATGTGCATAAAAACACAAACACAAAGAACATCAACAATGAGCACCTTTCTTTTTGCTGAAAGTGATATAGCTTTCTGTTACCATCAACTGAAACCGCCAACATTTCAGGTGTGCATGCTGGGCAGCTGAAGCTGACATCACAGCACAGCTGCTCTTCCTCATCCAGAAAGCTGTGCTGCAGTGCATCGCTTTTGGCACGCCCAGTCTGTATGTACAGAAACATAACAGAGGAGTAAATATTTGCATCTGCTTATTGAAAAACAATATCAAAGAAATACTTCACTCAGCCTTCCCCCACACTTGCAGTTGCTTGCAAAAGTATTCGCCCCCTCAGATCTGTGGCAAGATCTGAAACTGCTGTTCACAAACGCTGTCCATCTAATCTGACTGAGCTGGAGCTGTTTTGAAAAGAAGAATGGGCAAAGATTTCAGTCTCTAGATGTGCAAAGCTGGTAGAGACAGACCCTAAAAGACTGGCAGCTGTAACTGCAGCAAAAGGTGCTTCTACAAAGTATTGAGTCAGGGGGCTGAATAATTACGCACACCCCACTTTGCAGTTATTTATTTGTAAAAAATGTTTGGAATCATGTATGATTTTCCTTCCACTTCTCACGTGTGCACCACTTTGTGTTGGTCTTTCACGTGGAAGTCCAATAAAATTGATTCATGTTTGTGGCTGTAATGTGACAAAATGTGGAAAAGTTCAAGGGGGCCGAATACTTTTGCAAGCCACTGTAGTACCACGCTCCAACAGTTTTGCAAAAGCTTCCCTGGAGAATCATGGAGAAAATACTTTTAGTTCCAGGAAGGAGCTCAAGAGGTCTAAAGTGTAAAGAGTAGACATGTTGACAGATGCTGGCCAATATCCACTCCTAACCAGGTCCTTTAAATCAGGGCTGCACTGCTGCTGCCATGTTTGACATCTGTGTATCGCCTGGTGCACATCATAACGTCCTTGGACCAAAAAGAAAAAGAAACAACATGAATAATACACCACTGCCTTCACAGATGACTTCTGTTAAAGCAATACCATGTTCTGATTGTACAGCAAGGGCAGAAAACATGCTCCATCACACTATGTTCAAATCCATCACAGAAACCTAAATAGCAGGTTGCTGTTTACTATTAATGTCGATTAAAATCACGATTTTTCCTGCTGATACTGTGAAGTTTACGCAACCCACAGGAGCAGTTTCAAAGCTTTACTGTTGGCAGAATGCGAGCTACCAAGAAAGAGAAAACCACTTAAATAGATTCTTTCTAACTGGCTGTAGACACATATGAAAACCAAAATTGAGTAAATCTCATGAGGAAATATCTTGTGCAATTTTGACCGTCCACTCTAATAATACATGTGGTTGGAGGAATGGCTTTAAAAACATCAATAACACTTTCTCTGCTGTGGAGTGGCTGATGTTCGTGATGTAGAACATCACAATCCCCACAGAACCATTCCTCTGGAAGACACTCTCTGCACATAGACAGGACTTTGAACAAATTCAGCAAAATTTGAATAACTGAAAGTAGTATGCACTCAGATCCAGCCACTCTTGACAAAGGTAGCAGCTTCTATTTTGATATTATAGCTCCGGGTGGCTCAGTGTGCTTCACTATGAGCTGACGGTTAAAAGGACATTTGTCAAACTCATGTGGTTTTATAATTATTAAACTTCTCACACGCTCAAAGACATAAATGTCAGCCAACAAGGCATCGCTCATCAAGCTTAGCTCCATAGAAATGTATGTTATTGACACTTAATAACAGCAGGGTGAAGACAGTGGCAACACAGAGGATGGCCAACAGCTTCTGTGTCAGTGAGACATTTCAGCTGGTGTGGCCGTGCTTCTTTCCAGCACTCAGCAGCTTTCTGCTGCCAAAAGGACCGTGACACTGCCCTACTTCTTTGAGCCTCCGGAGAACGACATCAATCCAAAACAGCAGACAGCCTTTTCAAATACTTTTCTCTAAAGAATGCAAATATCAAGTATTCTTGCTCCCCTTTCTTTCTGATAATGTCACTTTTACAAATCCTGTCCCATCAGCTCTCATGGCTGGTTTGGCTTTGAGGGTCGGGGAGGACAAAAAGCTATTAAGGACCTTTTGATCTGCAGTCCAGTTCTCCTCTAAAGTATTAAGGATGAAGCAACAGTGCTCCTCTTTGCTATTCTGAAATGTGTGTTAAACACAGTGTAGAAGGTAAGTAGAAGCTTACACAGCACCATCAGCCATCATGCTAAATTTGCATCTTCAAAAGTCAATGCAGCCAGACTCACACCTGATTAGAAATGTTCAGGAGACACTGTTGAATGTTTAGTGTTAACTTAAATCACTCATCATTTACAGTATTACAGAGTTCAGGGTTATGGGTTAGCACTATCATGTTACCCGTAACTGTATTAACTATGGTACTAACTTAACTAGCAGTGTTGGCCAAGTTACTTGAATAAAAGTAATCAGTAACTAATTACTGATTACTTCCCCTAAAAAGTAATCCCCTTACTTTACTGATTACTTATTTTCAAAAGTAATTAATTACTTAGTTACTTTTTAAAAACATGATTTATGACCTGAATAGGTAATAAAGCAATAGATCTTTCAGCCCAATTCTACTTTTTCTGCATCATCCATCATACAAAATGTAATCAAATGGAAAAGTCTGTTTTTAAAACTTGTTTTATTAGTTTGAATCTTTTTACTTTATGCATCAAGCAAAAATTAAATTATATGCAACATCCTGACTAGAAGAAATTTGTGGAAGAATCCGCGAGTCTCTCTGTGAATTTCCAATCCCGTAGTAGCGTACTCGGTGCTTGCTCTGAAGTTAAGGGTTTTTTCGCTGTAAAAAGAAGTTTCTAAAAGTTTTTGTCACTTTTTACGGAATCAAACTCAAAGTAAGCTCAGTACTTCCACGCTTTAAACGCTGCACGGTCATACTCTCTCTGCACTCCTCCATAGATTATCCATTCTTGATCTGCACACAGCTGTTATTGTCATGAGGCACTCTGGCCAAAAATTTTTCAGTAACGCAGTAACGCAGCGTGCTTACGGGAAAGTAACAGTAATCTAATTACCTTTTTTGCAATAGTAATCCCCTTACATTACTCGTTAATTGAAAAAAGTAATTGGATTACAGTAACGCTTTACCCCGCGTTACTGCCCATCTCTGGCTGTGAAACACTAATGAAAAATGATTAACTCAAGTTTTTGCTGCTAAAGTTGGTTCCATCAGCTGCTGAATCACAGGATGTACTTGGTTATAGTCATTTGTGCATTTTGGGTTGCTTTAAATAAATAATGATGTGTTGTAATCATCCAGATCTAGAAGCTTAAACTGCTTTTTCACGTGTCTGTAAATGAATTTCTTTCTTATCATTGGTGTCGGCTTCTGATTTGTCTGTTGTCAAGGTCTCACCTCAGTGTGATTCCTCACGTTTTGTCATGATTAAAGGATGAATGTGAACACAGCTTGAGTGTAAATGTGAATGAAAAAAAAAAAAAAAGCTGGAAAAAGGAGGAGCCCGGAGCTTCGTCTTTCGCTCGGCCTACCCCGCTATAGCAGACCGACCGTCAGAGACTCGAACTTGGCCGTTAAACTCTGGGGTCTGAATGCTGGCCTCTTAACGCTGCGCACCACACAGCCGGCCAGAAGAAAATAGAAAAAAAGGACATTTATCTTCTGTTGTTCAACAATTTTTTTTCGTTTTTTTAAATCTATTTAGCTTGTTGTGCAGTATTGTTGCTGTAAACAGTGTTGCTGTAAACAGTGTGTCACGTTACTTGAAAAAAGTAATCGGATTACAGTAACGCGTGGGCAGTTAACATCTCTGTTAACTAGTCATGATAGAAGCCAATATTTCTGTCCTAACATGGTCGGAATATGTTTGACTACAAGCTAACATTTACAGCATGACTTTAAGCTAGCACCATAAAGACGGTAAAAGACACTGTAATATGTAGAAATGCATGTGAAAAGTGTTATATTAGCAGTGGTTGTGCTACTCCACACAGCCACTTTAACATTACTGACACTGTGTTTCTTACCTGTAAACAGCGGGTCTTGTGTGATAAAAGCTTGTGCAGAAAGTAGCAGGTGTAGACTGGTCCATAGCACTGTATGAAGTGATAAGATGTGAAAGGACATATATAGGGTACCTTAAAGGGCGCCTTAAAAGTGTTTCCCTGAGCTTTTACTTGCAGCTTGATATCTAAATAAATGTAAATAAATGTAAATAAATGTGAATGAAAAAAAGAGAAACGAGAAAAAGGAGGAGCCCGGAGCTTCGTCTTTCGCTCGGCCTACCCCGCTATAGCAGACCGACCGTCAGAGACTCGAACTTGGCCGTTAAACTCTGGGGTCTGAATGCTGGCCTCTTAAGGCTGCGCACCACACAGCCGGCCAGTTGGAAATAGAAAAAAAGGACATTTATCTTCTGTTGTTCAACAATTTTTTTCGTTTTTTTAAATCTATTTAGCTTGTTGTGCAGCATTGTTCCACACAAATGACACATGGAAACCTAGCTATTTTTTTATTGGCTTTCACAAAATGGGACTGCCAATGTTGGAGGTGTTACTGCAAAGTCTTCCTGCTAGCCGGAAACCTGCTGGCGGCGCCACTATGTTCTCAGCACACTCTTCAGCGTCAGCTTTGTTGCCTGTTTTCGGCACACCTACCTAGTCCCACTCATCCACTTTATCTGCTCATGGCAGATTTACCCACACTGAGCACTCCTTGGATTAAGGTAAATTGAAGCAGGTCATTATAAAAAAGACACACAGTTTATCATCTTATCCTTGTGCAACAGCTAAAAGCACTCTGTTCATTTGTTTGCTAGATTAGCCGCTAGCATACACACTGTGTTAGAGGCTTGTTGCTACCTAGTTAGCGATGCTACACACCTGTTACTGTGTATTTTTCAATGATTCAGCACTCCTTGGATTTTTAGACAGTAATGAGATCATGTGCACACTCCACAGAGGTCCAGAGTCCAAATGTGACCTCTAGCACCAAACGCTTGCTGCAGTTCTTGGTGTCAGAGGTGACACACAAGGTATCAGGTTTTCTGTGTGATTACTTTTTCATATAGGACCAAGTATGTTTGGATAGCGTTTTGCCCTTGAAAACTGCCGTTGAATATTAGACATTGTTGTCTAATGTTATAAATGTATTGATGTGAAAGGTGTAAGTGTGACAAATATGGAATAAGATAGGAAATCAGAAAGGAGGCAAATACTTGTTCACAGGGCTATAGTCTGTAAATGGTCTTCTTTTGGCTATAGTAGATCTTTTACTTGTTCATTTTTTAATTGTTTGTTAAAATAGTTTTTTCCATCATATTGAGTATAGAGGAATGCAACTGTGAGCTTTAGCAATTATCCCGCTTCAACAGGACCGTGATCCCGATGTGTGAGACAGCAGGGTGCTGCCACTGGTGTTGTAATGTGTGATTTAGTTCCTCCTAACATTTCAGTTTTCTTCCAGTATCTATCCTCTGTGATTACTGGCTCTTTAGACAGATTTAATAGAAGTGTGTGAGCTATTGGCTCAGTATAAAGGGTCAGTAGTGTTTTCATGTCACCTATCCATCCTCCATTTAGTCACCCAAAGCATGTAGTAAATACTGCTCACTTTTATTCACCTTCTCTTAAATCCAGAAAAATTCCCACTTGTTAACGTTGAGTGTGTGTGTGTGTGTGTGTGTGTGTGTGTGTGTGTGTGTGTGCGTGTGTGTGTGTGAGTGTGTGCGTGTGCGTGTGTGTGTGTGCGTGTGTGTGCCAGTTGCAGCCTCCAAGTTGAACACCATCACCAAATCAAACCTGGGTCAGTGTGTCAGCAAGTACGACCTGCTGGTCTGGTTTGAGATCAGCGAGCTGGAGCCCACTGGAGAGTGAGTATCCACCTGGAGTGTTATATTCACGCACAAGCTTTAAAGGAACCATAAAAATGATCTCCAGGAAGAATATTATAAGTTGGGATGTTGTGTCACCTCCTCCCTCCATGCACAGGTACATCCCAGCCATCGTGGATCACAGTGGAGGCCTGCCCTGTCATGGTACCTACCTGCTGCACCAGGTACAGGATTGGTGCACATGTTGTTTCCTTATTACTCACACAGTGGTAACTGCTTCCTTTGTACACAGTTGAATATCTTCTTTTAAAGCGTAATGTTGCTCTAGCTGTGCTCACTGTGATCCTGAGCTCCTGTTATGTTTGCTGCAGGGGATCCAGCGGAGGATCACAGTGACCCTCATCCACGAGAAAGGCAGCGAGCTCCATTGGAAAGATGTTCGTGAGCTGGTTGTAGGTGAGCAGCCTGCCTTTAGGGTCTAGTCGTGCTATACCTCTGTGTAGAAAACAAAACCCCAAAGCACCGAAACAATGTTTTATAGTGTTTGTGTGCTTTTGATAGAGGAAGACAGGACAGAACATCATTAAAGGGATTTGACTTTGTGAGATCACCCTGAAAACGCACCACTCGGTTCACTCTGAGATATTTTCAGTCTGGAAAGATGAATCTGTCGGGCTTCAGGCTGCTTCTCACTTTAAGCAGTTCATGCTGTAGCTGATGGACCAAAAATGACATTTGATATTTTAGACATTCAGCTGCTGACTCTGAAGCCAACAGGCTCTTGAGTGTGGATGATTGTGTTGGTACTGGATGCTGTGATCAAACAGCTGTTCTGATCTGTCTTCATTCATGCCTGTTGTTATTAAGCCTCCTAAGCTCCAAACCAGTAAAAGCAATCTTTGGAGGCAACACCCTTTTTAGTACTTTGCTGTATTTGTTTGTGATTGTGTGACACTGAACCACAGTGCTATGTATATCCTCTGTAACACTCAGACGTTTCCAGATCAGTGTTTCCCCCTCAGCTGTTTCTCACTATAGAGTCTTTCCTCTGTAACAATGAGGCACCAGCAGAGCATATCTGGCTCCCAGTCTGTGGCTGATAGTGCCCCCTGCTGTTAATAACAGGAACAGTGTAACCTTGTATGGAGCTCATAGTGATGGTCTGAAGATTGCTGCTGCAAGGCAGTAATTTGTATCCATGTGTGCTGTCTATTCTGAGCATATGCAGTTATGTGAGCTCTCAGGTTTTATGTATCAGGACATAATTAAAAACAATCAGGTCCTTAGTAGGTCTTAATATGAGGTAAATATAAAACATGAAGTGTTTGTGAGGTTCATCTGCAGCACCTTTGTCTCTGTGAAATGTTTGCTAATTTAACATTTTCCCTCCTAAACAGGAAGGAGTTTGTGGAGGCCTATGTGAATCATGCCTTCAACACATCAGTGGAGAATCTGTTCCAGGAGTTCAAGCGAGGCTTCTTCCTGGTGTGTGAGCAGGATTTGGTGAGGCTGTTTCGACCAGAGGAGCTGCAGGGAGTGCTGGTCGGCCAGGACGTGCATGACTGGGAAAAGTTCAAACAGGTAGAGTCAGCCAAACAGACACAGGCTGTAGTTTCACAGCTGTCCTGTAGCACAATAACTGTGTACTGCATACTGTCAAAAGCATTCAGTCGGCTGCTTTAACACAAATATGACCTTGAGTCACATCTCAGTCTTAATCCAGACTTTTGTATGATAGTATAATATAATAGTCAGCCCACCCTTCGCAGCTATAACTGCTTCCACTCTTCTGGGAAAGCTTTCCACAAGGTTTAGGTGTGTTTATGGGAATTTTTTGACTATTCTTCCAGAGGTGCATTTATGGTGTCAGACACTGACGTTGGAGGAGAAGGCCTGGCTCACAGTTGCTGCTCTAATTCATCCCAAAGATGTTCTATCAGGTTGAGGTCAGGACTCTGTGCAGGCTAGTCCAGTTCTTCTACACCAAACTCACTCATCCATGTCTTTATGGACCTTGTATTGTGCACTGGTGCCCAGCCATGTGCACACATGCCCACACTTTACACTTGGCACAGTGCAGTCAGACAAGTACTTCTGGCAACCACCAAACCCTGACACATCCATCGGATTGCCAGTCAGAGAAGTGTGATTCGTCACTCCAGTAAACACATCTCCACTGCTTTAGAGTCCAGTGTTGAGATGCTTAAATCACTCCATCTGACGCTTTGCATTGTGTTTGTCAGTGTAAGGCTGGGATGCAGCTGCTCAGCCATGGAAACCAATGAAGTTTGGACATCTGTAACAACAGCAGACTGCAGATATTGGTGACTTAAGTGCACTATGAGCCTTAGCATCAGCTGACTCGCTGTCATTTCCAATTACTTCCACTTTGTTATAATATCACTAACAGCTGACTATGGAATATTTAATAGCGAGGAAATTTCATGACTGGACTTGTTGCACTGGTGCATCCTATCACATTACCATGCTGGAATTCATTCAGTTCCTGAGAGCGACTCGTCCTTTCACACATGTTTGTAGAAGTAGTCTGCATGCCTAGGTGCTTGATTTAATACACCTGTGTCCATGGAAGTGATTGGAACACATTAATTGAATGATTTGGATGTGTTAGGGAATACTTTTGGCAACATAGTGTATGCCTGACCTTACAAACTCTATGATTATAACAGTCATTTTCACTGTTTTCAGAACACAAGTTATGGTTGGAGATATCATGACCGCCACCCCACCATACAGATGTTTTGGGAGGTATTTGATGAACTAACTGAAGAGCAGAGGAAAGATTTCCTTCGTAAGTACTTGCTGAAGCCTCCATTATGATATGTTACTGAAATCACACTGTATCATATAAAACATTAGATTTTTCTGCGCTTTACCAAGATACATTAGAGAGCAGCATTGTTCTGATTAATATACTGTAAAGCTGCTTCTAGCTGGTGGACTGAGCCGCCTCACCTTTCACCTGGCTCACGTCACACACCTGGAGAGACTCGACCTCCACCTGTGTTGCCTCACGCGAGATGATCTAGAGGCTCTGAGTCAGTTGCTACCAATCTCACACGCCGGACACTAATCGCATGCTCGCTGCAGCAGTCATGTGACTCGTTGTTTTTCAGTCCAGGTGCTGCCCTCTCTCACTGCACTGACCGAGCTTGATGTGTCATCCAATAAGGAAGTGGGAGGTGTGGTCCACCTGCTGGTCTCCGCCCTCCCTGCGACACAAATGAGGAGGCTGCCATTCAACAGCTGCTACATGAGCAACGAGTCCTTCACTGCTCTGGGTAACACACACACACACACACACACACACACACACACACACACACACACTTGTTTATTTATAGAAGTTTTCCTTCAAGTCATTCTCCCTGAATACCTCTTCCACCCTCTAGCCTGAAATGGTGAAAACTTTGTGTTTATGCATCAGCCCTGGCGGTGTCCTATCTGCGCACGGTGGATATTTCCTGGTGTAAAGTGGTTGGCGGTCACTTGGCGCTCCTGCTGGATGCTCTGCAGCCATCAGTCGTCAGCGAGCTCCGTCTTTGCAGCTGCGAGCTCACCACTGATGACATGCAACATCTGGGTAACTAACACACAATGACATTATACTTTTTCTTTTTTGGTCTGTAGTGGATCATTAGGCTGCATAAATGTATATTAAGACAAGTAAAGCCTGAAGGAAATTGATATTTCTTTCATTTATTTCATGCTGCCAGCATCTGTAGCTGTCGTATAAAACAAAACAATGAAACTATTCGGTGTTATTTTTGTCTCCATCAGAAACATTGTGAACAAAACAGTAAAGTGAACAGGCATAAAGTGATCAGTTATCAATGGGTCCTCTTCCTCTGTGCAGCTGCCGTGTGCAGACGGGGCTGTCTCTCCTCACTCCGTGCACTGGATCTGTCCTACAACAGCTTGGTGGGAGACAACGGTTGGTGCAGTCTGTTTGCAGCAGGAGGTCTGGGCTCTCTGGAAGACGTGGATGTCAGTTTGCGACCTTCAACCTCTGCTCCGTGCTCAGCCTGGCTGCCCGCTCTGCTCCGAGCTCTGCCTCAAATGCCGGCGCTGGCTCGACTGGCCATGCAGAGGTGGACAGCTGACTGTCAGGAGAGAGAGCAGCTCAGGTACTGTCTGAAAAAGAGGAGCGTCCTGCTGGAAAGGGATCCAGATTTACAAGACACATCATCAGCATGTAAAGGGAACAGTCAGGAGAGCCTAGAAGAGAGTCAGCCTGAGGAGATTGGAGCGGACCGCACTGGAATTTACTGTCAAAGAGCGACCCACTTTGTTGCTTTATTATTATTTTTTTAAGTCTCTGTTACCACAAGAAGGTTAGTGTTGACGTCAGCTGCATCACGTCTGATGTAAACTGTGTCACACGTGATGGTTTCAGGGAATACTGGGAACTTACAGAGTTAAGCACAGCTGGTGTGGGTTATCATATTTGTCGTCTCTCACCTTGGCTGCAGGGTCTGGGTCTTTCCAATGCAGCAGTCCTAACACTTGAGACACACATGCCGAGAAGTGGGGATACCTGGAAATGGACAAAGGCTTTCAGCAGAGTTTTAAAGCAGCTATTCAGGAAAAGAGCTGTGAATTATCTGCATACCTTGTTAGGTAATCAGCTATTTTGGGGTTCTTTAACAAATCAACCAAAAGGTCGACTGAGTATTTTCTCGTCAGAGTACCTTCACCGTTCACGATGATGTTGAGCACAAGCTGGAGCGTTTGATGGATGTTCTTTGCATCAAAGAGCTACGAGGAAATCCCAGAGATTAGAGACAGGATATTATGTGAATCAGCATGAATGTTGTTTGTTGTTCAACAGATAAAAACAAGAAGAGAAAATAGAAACAAAGTAAAAAAGGAACAATTGTTTCTGCCGTTAAGAAAAAAAAATTGAGTCATGGCAGAGACCTGCAGAAGTCTTGAGTCTCATTTGATGACATTTTGTCAGATTGCCTTGTAATTTAAAAAAAACAAAACTGTTTTTTGAGCAAAAGTTCTCCAGGTTTTTTTGGAGTTCTTTCAAAGTTTTCTTATTTTTGGACGTTAGCTGCTTTTTCACTCTTTTTCAGTCCAGTCTGTGCATCTGAACATTTACAGAAAGATTTCTTTGTTTCGTCTTTAGACACTTTGTTAAACGCAGATCCCAGCAGAGTTCGCCTACCTTCTCTCCAACCTTCTCAGGTTTTGTGGATATTATACATGGTTATGCTGAGGATATGTCGGCTACTTTCCACTGGAAATGCCTTTTGGTTAAACTGTCAGCGAGGAATTTGCACTGTTACATTTTTATATAACTTTAATGCAAAAAAAACAGCTGCTTGTTTAAGTGAAAATACACTGATGGGGTTTTTTTCTATTCATGAACAGGAGTGTGATCAGTTTAATAAAAGAAAAAATAACCATAACCAAGATATGAGGGGAAATCTTGGACAAATACAAGCAGACTGGAGCAGCCAGCGTTCAAAACACCGACGTTCAAGGTAACAGAAGGTTCCCGAGCCACATCCACCCAGCTGGTTTCTGTGTTTCTTGTGTATTTGTGTACACTGTGACTTCATGGCTGTCTTGGGCTCCAGCTCTTGTTTTGGTGTCTCATTAATTTGATTTAATGTCCTGCTTAGTGATAACATCACTCTTGGCCTCCCTGCACTGGCTTCCAATTGAATTTAGGATTCATTTTCAAGTTCTTTTATTGGTTTTTAAATCTTTAAATGGTCTGGCACCTGCTGAAGCCCTATGTCCCCACTCGTTCGCTCCGGTCAGCTGAGCAGCTGTTGCTCTCAGTCCCCAAATCACGGCTGAAACTGAGAGGAGACCGAGCGTTCTCTATCGTGGCTCCTAAGCTTTGGAATAATCTTCCTCTTCACATTAGGCAATCGACATCAGTGCTGGTTTTTAAATCCAGATTGAAAAAGCATTTTTATTCACTGGCTTTTGACTCAGTGGTTGACTGACTTGTATTTTATTGTTTTTCGCTATGTTTATTATTGTATCGTATTTATTATTCTTATGGTATCTATTATGTTTCTATTGTTCAGCAGTTTGGTCAGCCTTGTGTGTTTTTAAAGTGCTATATAAATAAACAATGATGATGATGATGAACATAGTAACGTGTGTTGGGTTGCTCTGTCTTCAGACTCACTGTCAGACTGATTAGACAGTGAGTCTGAAGGTGAGAGTCCTCACTGCCCACGCCTGTCTTTGGGTCTGACCAACACCGTTTCCTGTGTGTCATTCCCCCCTCGCCTTCCCCCCATCCGTCCTGTCTGCACTGACCTCTCCAATAAAGACAAAAGGCCTCATTTTCTGAAACTCTTCCTATCCCATCACCTTGCGAAGAATCACTTCACCATGTTGATTAATAAGGACGGTGGGAATGGTTTGAAGTCTCGTCACAGAAAATGTGCCAAAGGCAAAGAATCTGAGCTTGAAATAAAATGAAATGAAAGATCAGCCCCACACAGGGGTTAAATTCAGATGGAAACTCTTATCACACAAAGAGAACAAGCGAATAAATATATCTGAGTGTGGCCCCTCGACTGTCACAGTGTAGCTGACATTTGATCTTATCATGTGTTAAAGCTATTTTAATTACTGAAGAGAACCAGTGTCAAACTCAGCCCAAGTATGGTTGTACGTTAATCCTTAAAGCAACAACGTTTTTAAAGTTGCAGCGTCATTTTTACACCACACCTAAAATCCCACTAATCGTCCGGGCTCTTCACCCTATGACCACACGCTGGGGTATCTAACACCACATGACCCAAATGGAAACTATGTCAGCTGAAAGAAACCCATCGAAATGTGCAACACTTAAAACTTTGCCTGATTGGAGCATGGCTTCAAATACAGCCCTGAAAACAGACAGGCGGTCGTTGGCATTTCGTTACAAAGTTTCCTTGTTCAAAACTTCTGCTTCATTATAACAACCGAGTGACTGGGATCTACGAGCTGAGCTTGTGTAAGATGTCTGACACTGGAAGCTCAGGTGAGCGGCCATGAAACATGTTTAAAGAACGGCAGCTGTTTTATCATAATTCTGTGGAGAGCTTCATCCTAATGAGGGCTCATGTCCTGAGCAGGGATGCAGAGGAGGAGGAGGAAGGTCCTGGACACATCAGTGGCTTATGTGCGTGGAGAGGAGAACCTGGCCGGCTGGAGGCCCAGAGGAGATAGCCTCATCCTAGAGCACCAGTGGGAGCTGGAGAAGATGGAGCAGCTGCAGGAGGTGGGGCCTTAAAAGATTCATAAAGAAATAAATCTGTTTAATATCGTAGAGGGAAAAATGACTTTTCAGCTCAAAGACCAAAGTGCTATTCTAAAAAGTTTTTTCTTAGAGTACAGACTTTACATGACTAACCTCCCCTCTTCTCCCCACCTCACATTCGCCCCCATCTTTCGTCCAGGTGGAAAAGACCCGTCACCTTCTGGGAGAGGCGGCTCCCGTGGGAACAGCTCCCACCACCAAGTCCCTGAGTGAGTCTCTGTCCCCCAGCGTGAGCTCCGGCACTCTGTCCACATCCACCTCCGTCTCCTCGCAGATCTCCAGCACCACCTTTGAAAGCGTGAGAAGGAGCTGGCCACCAAGGTGAGAAAAACGTGGGCTTAGTGGGCGTTCTTGTTGCTGCCTTCTTCCTTCTCTGCTCGGAGCTGATCGGTCTTGTTCCTGTTGTGTTGTAGTGCCTGCGCCTTCTGACACACACCTTCAATACTGAATACAAGCAGCTGGTGAACAGCATCAGTGACTGCAAGGTGAGAAATAATACAAAGAAATAAAAAAATAGCCTTTCTGTGTCACATCAGGGAGTTCCTATATTGACGTCTACCTCATCCTGCTGTTGTTTCACTTCAGCTTTCTCTCATCTCACCGATCGGACGTGATCCATCCGTGACGAGCTTCAGCAGTGCCACCCTCACCCCTTCCTCTACCTGCCCCTCTCTCTCGGACTCGCGCTGTGGCTCCATGGGCCAGAAGTAAACATATTTTTAGGAACATTGACCTCGATCTGCAAACGGTTATTGACAGGTTATCTATTTGATTCTAACTTGGTGTGATTTGTGTTAAAGGACCCCTGAGAACAGCTCACGTGCCTCCAGTCCCTCCTGCTCAGACTGTGAAAACTTCCCGATGGTTCCCACTCTGGAGACCTCCTACCTTGCGCAGGCTGCAAAAGAACGAGTTCCTGAACTTGGTGCCTGATATTGAAGAAATGCGACCAGGGTGAGTAATGCCATATTAACCCAAATACTGTCACTATGACATGTGTCTCACAGACCAAATGTAAGTCGACACTCATGTTCTCTAGTTCAAGCAGAAATGATGTGGATCGATTCAAATTCCTGAGCCTGGATGATTTCAGCTGGAAACAAACCAACTCTGCTTCTTCTTCAGATAATTCAATTCAATTCAATTTTATTTATATAGCGCCAAATCACAACAAAAGTCGCCTCAAGGCGCTTCATAGATACAGAGAAAAACCCAACAATCATATGACCCCCTATGAGCAAGCACTTTGGCGACAGTGGGAAGTAAAAACTCCCCTTTAACAGGAAGAAACCTCCAGCAGAACCAGGCTCAGGGAGGGGCGGGACCATCTGCTGCGACCAGTTGGGGTGAGAGAAGGAAAACAGGATAAAGACATGCTGTGGAAGAGAGACAGAGGTTAATAACAGATATGATTCAATGCAGAGAGGTCTATTAATGCATAGTGAGTGAGAAAGGTGACTGGAAAGGAAAAACTCAATGCATCATGGGAATCCCCGGCAACTATGCAAGTTGTAAACAGTTGTAGGATTAAAGATTATTGAATGTACAGAATGATTATTTACACAGAGCTATACAGTAGTGCAGTTAAGATAAGTGAGGGTGTAGATAGTTTCTACAGAGGCTATATAAAGTGCTAGTGGTTGTGAGTGGTGGTTCACTCCATGTTATTATTGTGTGTTTGAGGGTACAGTTGTCCATTGTGGGGGTGTGTATGTTCAGTGCATGAGTTTAACGTGGGTCAGATGTCAGGAGGCAGAGTTCAGGAGTCTGACAGCTGTGGGGAAGTAGCTGTTCCGGTACCTGGTGGTCTTAGTCCGGAGGCTCCTGTGGCGCCTCCCAGAGGGCAGGAGGGTGAAGAGTCCATGTGATGGGTGACTGGGGTCTTTGATGATTTTCCCAGCCCTTTTCAGACACCGCTTCCTGTAGATGTCCTTTATGGCAGGAAGTGGTGCTCCGGCGATGCGCTGGGCAGTTTTCACGACCCTCTGCAACGCCTTCCGGTCCGAGGCAGAGCAGTTCCCGTACCAGACTGTTATACAGTTGGTCAGGATGCTCTCGATGGTGCAGCGATAGAAGTTCACCAGGATGTCTGAGGACAGGTGGTTCTTCCTCAGAGTCCTCAAGAAGAAGAGGCGCTGGTGAGCCTTCTTGGCCAGCTTGGAGCAGTTGGTCGTCCAGGTGAGATCCTCGGAGATGTGGACTCCCAGGAACTTGAAGCTGCTCACACGCTCCACAGCCGTCCCCTTAATGTGGATGGGTGGATGTGGGTCAGCATTCCTCCTGTAGTCCACGATGAGCTCCTTGGTCTTCTCGGTGTTAAGCAGCAGGTTGTTTGTGTCGCACCACTCAGCCAGACGATCCACCTCCTCCCTGTAGGCGGCCTCATCGTTGTCACTGATGAGGCCAATCACCGTGGTGTCATCTGCAAACTTAATGATGGTGTTGGAACCATCAGCAGGTCTGCAGTCGTGGGTGAAGAGGGAGTAGAGGAAAGGGCTCATCACACAACCTTGTGGTACACCGGTGTTCATTGTGATGGTAGATGAGCAGCGGTTATCCAGCCGGACATGTTGGGGGCGGTTGGTCAGGAAGTCCAGTAACCATTTGCAGATGAGGGAACTGATGCCCAGGTCTGTCAGTTTCCCGATGAGTTGTGAGGGGTGGATTGTATTGAATGCTGAACTGAAGTCTATAAACAGCATTCTGGCGTAGGTGTTGTTGTTGTCCAGGTGTGAGAGGACAGAGTGCAGTGCGATGGAGACTGCATCCTCTGTGCTCCTGTTCTGGCGGTATGCAAATTGGTGGGGGTCCAGGGTGGGGGGGAGACAGGATTTGAAGTGTGCTAGGACCAGCTGCTCTAAGCACTTAGCTATTTACAGTTCATAACAAGAGACAAGGCACCATTTCTCTCCTTTGTGTTCCAGTCATCACAGCAGATTAAACTTTTAAAATATTTGCAAATAGTATAAAGAAATATATAAAGAAGTAAAACAGTAATTTATTAATACTTAGAAATACTAAAACTTACATTTGTCAGCAAAAACTGCTGCCATCTGAACCGAAACGTTACAAACCAGCTTACCCACAATCTGTGTATTTTTCTATGCTGGCTACTTAAATTGGCATCCAACAAGCTATTTGCTTTAATCTTTTATTAGACAAAGGCTGACTGGTTAGTTCAAGCTTCAACTGCATCCAAAGGACTGAAAATGTTTTAACACAGTGACTGAACTTGATTGAAGTCTCCGTAGTTTGTTGAATCTGTTTCGAGTGACTTATTTTCACAATTCCAGGAATTTTTAAAAGGCACCAAAAAGCATTACAACGCTGAGCTCGAGTCTGTGGACTTCAAAGGAAATGCAGAGGAGGCCAGGGTCCACATCAACAGCTGGGTGGAGAAGCAGACACAAGGTAAGCATAATGTAACTTTAAATGATCTCCACTGTAAATCCTTGGGGATCAGTTGTGTTGTGTTCAGTTGAGACATTATTACCGGATTGTCCACCGTCCACATTATTTTCTGTTTCCAGTTCTTCCAGTCTAATTTCTATTCAGTATTAAGCAGCATTATCTCTGGGTTTTACTGTTTGGTTTCATGCTATTAATAAAACCATCACAGCAGTATGTTGCTGTAAATAGCAGGCCAATTCTTCTATTCTTATTATATTATGTGATGGGTACTTCTACTTTGATCACTTGTGTCTTTAACATATTTTTATTTTTCAGGCCCATTTAGGATTGGCTGCTATTGATTCTATATCTTTATATTATCTTAAGTGCAGCAGGAAATTCATTCATTGTTTTTATAAAAGCGCGATACAAATACAGGCCATTTATAAATCTACCATCTATAATAATAGGATACAAGGACTTTCTATGAGGGTTATAGGACTGTGGTGCCACCTGCTGGAAATGAGACAATCTTAATCCCATTATTTTTGTAGGAGCCATTTTTGGGTTGATACCTCATGTTGCCGCTAGAGGTAACCTTTTTAAGTTTTTTCTTTTTTTTTTAAACTTTATTTAACAAACAATGAGTATACAACATACGAACAGATGAAGTATACAAAACAACAGAACATGAACACAAAAAGCCAAGAGTAAAAGAAAAAGGTAACAATTATAAGAATACACATACATGTATTGTTTTGAGAGCCTTTGTGTTGGTGGAGTCTGATATTGATTGTATGTACATTTCCACATCCTTAAAATAATGACAGAAATATGGTGTTTTGTTAGTAAACTTACATTTATGGATAAAAAATGTAGCTAAAAGTATGAACAAATTCATCATAAAAAAAATTTCTCATACTTCTTGGGGAACTTAAACAAACAGAATAAAACATTTTCCCATCGTAAAGAAAACTCCCTTAAAATATGGACAATAACAAACCTGCTAAATTCCTTCCAGAATCTCTGTGTAAAAGAACAGTACCAAAAAAGATGCGTCACAGTTTCTGGATGATCCCCACAGAAAGTACAATTAGTATTTATGTCCCTTTTAAATTTGACCATGTAGTGACTGGCTGGATAACATTTATGTAGAATTTTAAATGAGACTTCTTTCACCTTATTTACAATCAAATATTTATGGGGGACCATCCAGACTGTCTTCCACTTGATATCTGGAACATATCGGTTCCAATAAGATGTTATATATGGGAGAGAGACGATATCTTCTTGGAATAAACTACGTATTCTCTTATTGCTGTTACCAAGTTCCTGTGAAAAGCAGATTTTTCCTATTGGTGACTCAGCTGGATCAGGGAGAGTGACTGAGGTAGATATTGAGCTGTCAGTGTTTTTATATAACATTAAAGTCCCTGAGGGTGTGGCACCAAGCACCACTGAGGATTCCACCTTTTTAAGTTCCTGTATGGTAGGTTTATGTAAGGTATTTAAGGTGGACGCACGTAATCAGCGTCAGGTGTGTTGTTAATCATAAGAAGGCAAAACGTTTGTGACCGCTGCGCTTTTATCTTAAAATGTTTGGAACAAAGACCAAAAAGGACAAGATAAGTACTGCTGGAGTTATTGGACTGTTTAATTAATTCATGCATACCAGAAGCATCGCGTCACCCCCGCTAACAACCACCTCAGTGGCTTCAAGCCTACGCTTGAATTTTTGTTTTTTGTTCCCTGTTATACTGATCATAAAGCTTTTTCCCCTTTTTTTAAAATAAAAACCATCTTGCTGTTGCCCTGTTTTCTGATTTTATAGCTGAAGATGTTGTACAGTAACTAGTGCATCTTTGGTAATAGTTAATAGTTTTCATAAATTCTTTTTACCAGATAAAATCAAGGACTTGCTAAGCCAGGATGCAGTGGGTAGCCTGACGAAGCTGGTTCTCGTGAATGCCATTTACTTCAAGGGCAGCTGGAACACGCAGTTTAAGGAGGAGAAGACTGCTGATGTGCATTTTCGACTGAACAAGGTAACAGTGCAGAAAGGCAGCATAGGATGGTGCAGTTATACTTTGATCTGTCATACTACAAACGAGCTGTGGACTTTGCTGAATGAGAACATAAAGCCTGGAGCTCTGAGGGGATAAAATCGTGCTTTTAGGACGATCACTTTCCAACTTTATGCAGTTATGCAATGCAGTTTATTATTCATGTAATATCCAATAAGTTCTCAAATAAATCTCAAACAACAGCACAACACAAACTTCGGCTAACAAGAACAAATTGTGTTGTGACGTGTGCTCTACATCCAAATCCACTCAATGGCTGGAATAAAACCATGACAGAACTTTTTGAGATCATTTTGAGACTAAACACAAAAAACATTTCTCTTGTCTCCCCTATTTTTCAGAACGACACTAAGCCGGTGAAGATGATGCAGCAGAAAAGTAAATTTCCTTTTGCGACCATTCCTGAGGCCAACTGCAAGGTAACATCCATCACTTTCAGCTTATTACAGGATTTCACCAGCATGATCTAAAACTTGTCTTTTACAAATATCAGCCTAAATTTCTAGATTAGGAAGTCAGATCATCTTTGATGGAGTAATAAATAAAAACAATGTTTCTGGACAGATTCTTGAGATGCCGTATAAAGGAAATGACCTCAGCATGCTCATATTCCTGCCTAATGACATAGAAGATGATACCACAGGCTTGGAAAAGGTAAGATGCACTTACCAGTACTTTAATGTCCAGTTTCAATCAGACAAGCTAGTGACACTGTATCCACACAGCTGGAGAAGGAGCTGACCTATCAGAACTTTGTGGACTGGACTCGCCCAGACATGATGAGCCCCAACGAGGTTGATGTCAAGCTCCCTCGATTTAAGATGGAGGAGAAGTATGACTTGGAGAAAATCCTGACCAACATGGGAATGGAGAACGCTTTTGACATCTACAAGAGAGACTTCTCTGGTGAGAAATATTGCACCAATGAGACACACTGAATCAATTATACAGTTATATTGAGAGCACAAAAACTGCAAAACATCATCTGGTAAAGAATAAAACACAACTGATTTCTGGGCTCTTCATCTACTAGGAATGTCTCCAGCAAATGACCTGATAGTGTCCAAAGTTGTCCACAAGGCTTTCGTGGATGTAAATGAAGAAGGAGCTGAGGCTGCTGCTGCCACTGGGGTTGACATGGAAGTCCACTCTATAACGATTCCCGCTGAGTTTGTTGCCGACCATCACTTCATCTTCTTCATCCGACATAAACCCACCAAGAGCATTCTCTTTGTGGGCCGGTACTGCTCACCCGAGTAAACACGAGCTGACATTGACATGAATTAAACATAAAACATTATATACAGTATAAGATTTTGTAAGGTAAACCTAGTTCATACAAATGAAGTAAAGAAAAGTTATTAAAACAAAACGTGCCTTGCTGTTTATTCTTTCAGTGTCCCACAGTAGCACATTTCCTGCTAGGAAAATGTCAGAAGTCACATCATTTCTGTAAATTGGGAAGTAACTGTAATACATCAAGTCACCTCTGTCTCTTGTTACCAGGACTTTTTTAAAATGAATGGTGCAACATGGAAAGAGGCCCTACACAAGAGTTTAGCTTTGAGCTCAATATGCGATGATCCTTTCAGCCATGACATCTCTGACATGGGAAACCAGGGAATTTGATTAGAAAATGGTGAAGGATTTTCTTTTCAGTTAGAAACTGGATTTGTGTAACATGTTGGTGAAAAGCCCCCAAAGAAAGCAGCATATGATCAGTCGCTATATTGCATTTAATACAAACGTCCTTCGTGTATCCTTTGAATACAGAACAGATCATTTCTGATATCTATGAGTAAACCCAACGAGCACGTGTCCCAAAAGACCCCACAGTGTTTTTATCTGGCTTTTCCCTGACAGTTAGTGGACACTGACAGATGTGTGCTGAATATGAAAGGAAACAAAAGAACTAAAGAAGGTTTGCAGTGTTAAAAACAAGAACTACATGAAGGTTGTTTCATCCTGCTGTAACTTATGACAGAAGCATCTTTTGTTTGTTTTTTCATTTATTTACACAAAGACAGATGTTGAAATAACAGGAGTAACAGTTTAATTCAATTGAAATCAGTCCAATCGTCTATAATGAAATTATTGTTGGACATACATAGTTTTCTTTGGTCGACCAGGCTGGATGCTCTTTGGCATGATTCTGTCTTTCTGTTTCAGCCTGCTTGAAATATCTGGCTTTCTGGTCGTTTGAAAGCGACTTCCACTGTGGACAGAAGATCATAAGAACACACTGTGAGCACTGCTACTACACATAACTACAGGACAGCTGGGACACATGCAAAAACATGAGCAGACAACATTAACAGATGCATAAATGTATGCAGAGTTACACACTTACTCTCTGTCCCACCACTGCATTTACGGCTGCATTTCCAGGGATGTTGAGTTCAGCAATGACCTTTGGCCTCTGCTCTTTGAGATAGAGCATGAAGGCATTTGGAGGCTTCTTGACGTATGGCCCATCTTCATCCTGCTGGGCTGGGCACTTTCTTTTTCTTCAGGAATAAAACACAGAGTAAGAGCACATGTTAGCACTGTGTACAACTGTGAGGGAAGCAGTTCAAAAACACGAGACAAGCTGTAAAACTGAATGAAATCAGGCACCATTAATGGATCATTACAATAATTCCTGCAGACATCTGCAAACAAATGACAGATACTTGCAGATCAGTGAACCAAAGCAGCAGAGCAAACTTAGTTTGGAGTGGAGGTGTTAGGTGGAGGAGCAGGAGTGACATAATCATACATCTGTACACCGTTCCTACACAGATGAAGGGAGACAGATATGAGATAACAGGAAGAAGTTATGAATATAGAGATGTTCAGCAGCTGTGTTCACTCCAGTGTTTGTGTGTTTTACGTACAGTACTCCAACAGGACGCAGGTTCTGGAGCACACAAAACACACAACAGGTGACGAGACAAGCTGCAATACTATCATCTATCCACTAGGTGGAAGAATTGATCAGTAGAAAGAGGAGATGTGCTCAAAACGACATTCATACATAGATTTATTCTTCTTAGTTAGTCTTAAGAATTAGGATTCACTGACAGTGAAGAAGTTTCAGACGTGCACTCGCGTTTCCCCTTTTGCCTTTTCCTGCTCCAGCCAAGTCCTCCGCCTGCTCGACATCTCTCCTATTACCTTTTATTACGCTTGCACTCATGCCTTTGCCTTTCACCACTTCAAAACTGCGCCTTCTTCAATATTACCTTCATATGCTCGCTTTGCTTTTCGCCTTCCTCACTACACTAAGTACCATTTTTTAACGCTGTGTACTCACTCTTGCTAAGTACATGTGAACAGATCTTGAAGAAAAAAAACAAAACAAAACATACTTTTCTTTTCTCTTCTGATACTATTGAATGATCCTAACAGAAAAAAACAGAGTTAACACTGACTTAATAAAAAAGTGTTATATTTTATCTCAGATAAACTAGTCAGTGTTTATTAGTGTTTGCTCAACTAGAAGTCTTCATAGTAGCATCCACACATCAAGTCTTTAAACAAATAATGAAAGGATAATGAAAGAAAGTTTAATGTGAAATTACTGAATTATATGAAATGCCAGAGTGTTTTTCTTTAAACTACTTGGGACACTGCCTTTTAGTGATGTCACTAAAAGGCAAGGTTCTAATGTTGTGTTGCCATAGACTCCGGAGTTTACTTTTAAAGCTCACTTACAGAACTGACTTATACAGCTTAGTTAGAAAAGTCAAGCATCCAGACATTTGAAGGACTATTCACTCATTAAGGTGACATTTTCTATTTTAAAAATTAAGATGAAAAAGGAAACAAGAAAAGTTACGACTGAGGCAGATAAGAAAGATCCAGGAGATCAAAGTAAGTAAAAAATAAAATCCCCTAAATAACAGAATGTACATTTCTAACAATGTTGAGGCTCTGTGTATAAAATGATTCATTTTTAGAGGATTTAAATCCTGGTTTTGATTGAAACTAACCTGAGTGCAACATGTCTAATCAAAGAAAGGTTACTGGGGCACTTTGTCTTTTGGTAAAATAATGTGACAAGTTTATTCTTGGACTGAGCAGTGAAAACAGAGCAACAAGTGTCATCAGTATCTAGACTTAGTAGACCTAGTATGGTGTTGGTGTGTTTTTTATCAAAAGGATAAACTTGTTATTATATTGTAAGCAATACTAATTTAAAATTCAATGACATCAAAATCCTTCTAGTCCTGATGTCGAGCGCTCTTTTTCACTAATGTGTTGTTGTTGTTTATAGATTGTAAGAGCAGGATGGCTAAAAGAAAGGCCAGTCCTGAAAAAACGACCCCCATAAAAAGAAGGAGGGTCACTGAGCAGGCTGGTCCTTCCACCAGCTCAGATGCTCATGTGGTCGGGGGAGTCAAGCGAAAGGTCCAACAAGATGAAGCGGGGACAACCAATACAGCAAAAAAGCGTAAACTTCTTGAGCATGTGAGCGGTGACAAGGGGCAGGCATCTTCCTGGTTGGACACTGGTAAAGGTAGGCTAATTAGTTGAGTGAGGGGTAGATTAAGTGTACATCTGGTTGCTAGTTTGAAGATATTAGTGTTTGGGAGATATTTGTGTCTATTATCTAATAAGCTGATGTGCTTTTGGTGTTTTCCACATCTGCAGACTGCAGCATAGAGATTTCAGAGAGCTGCAGTAAAAACAAAAAGGCTGGCAAAAGGAAAGCTGCGGGAGACACCAGGGACCCACCTAAGAAAAAGAACGTGGACCAGGACAAAACCAAAACCGTTGCCAAAAAGTCAGTGGCTGAACAGAAACGTAAGTAGCAAGCAGCTTAGCTTTTATATTCAGGTGAAGAGCAAAATGAACATTTAGGGTACAGCAGAGAGTAATTTGTGTGACAGCTGTAGTAAAACCCAATTTGTGTTTGTCTGTTTAGGTGACTTCCAAGCAAGATACGTGGAGGAGCAC
Source organism: Copadichromis virginalis (assembly GCF_057382275.1). Lineage (NCBI taxonomy): Eukaryota > Metazoa > Chordata > Actinopteri > Cichliformes > Cichlidae > Copadichromis > Copadichromis virginalis. The sequence continues at coordinate 10,508,542 of NC_140626.1, read as the reverse complement.
CGGCTTGGAGAAGGAGGCTGTGGAGCAGTGTTTGCTGGCTACCGCATAAAGGATCATTTACCAGTAAGTGTTCAGATGGTGGTAGTAAGACAGGCAGTAATGCAGATAAGGGATAATATCGTAAGCTGAGATGTATGCTGTTTTACACCTTTAATGATGTCATACTGAGGAAATGCTCATCAATGCCCTGTGTCTTTTAGGTGGCCATCAAACACATCCCAAAGGGGAAAGTGTACTGCAAAGTGAAGGTAAATGTGCAAGACTTGAATTGTTTTTACATTAGTGGATTGCATGCAGCGTTCACCTGTGGAACGTCTGTGCCTCATCATCCACTTTGTTGAAATATTTCAGGATGATAACGGGAAGAATGTGTCAGTGGAAGTTGCCATCATGCTGAAGCTTGCAGCTGAAGCAGATGGATCAGTGGAAACATCAGCCCCAGTGTCTCTGTTGGAGTGGTTTGACTTTGGCAGAGAGCTGATCCTGGTGATGGAGAGACCTGTCCCCGCTGTGGACCTGGATAAATACATAGAAGAAAATGGAGGATTTTTGCCAGAGGACAAGGCCAAGGCAAGTTGACTTGCCTTAGAAGAGTCTTAGACTGTACATCATTCAATCAAAGCACAGAGTATTAGAGAAACATTAACCCATTGATTGATTATTGTCTTTTTCATCGTTTCCAGGTAGGGCTGGGCTATATCATACCATTCACGGTAATACCGGTGTAATTTTGGGCAACGATAGGAAAATGAAATATCGCGCTAGAATAGGTAAAACGCGCATGCGCAGTGCCTATGTTTACATACGCAGATGGCGGTGACGCAGAAAGAGAAGAGCAAAAGTGGATCGTTGAATGAAACGGATGAACCAGAACTGGTTTGTAAAAATGCTGCAACTTTAGTGGTGTGGAACTGGTTTAGCTTTCGTCCGTCAGATACACAACAAAGCACGATTTTTGGTAGCGCATGCTAGCGGGCCGCCGTTATTACCGTGTTGTTTGGAAAATACGGCACACTTAAAATCAATCCTTTGATTTTTCTGAAACTCGACAGTGCCCCTTATAATCCCGTGTGCCTTATGTATGAATTCTGGTTGTGTTTACTGACCTCAAAACGATTTTATGTACACGGCGACTTTGCTAAGCTACAAAGCCGCACCGCTCGATGGATTGTCGGAGCATTACGGCTATCGTAGGCAGGCGCCTCGCGGAGTGATACGTACTGCACCTCAACGTGATATTACCGTATTGTGTGTGTATAACCTCTTTTTAAGCTTTGTGGATATTTTACATGGTTATGCTGAGGATATGTCGGCCAATTTCCACTGGAAATGCCTTTTGGTTAAACTGTCAGCGAGGAATTTGCATTTGCACTGTTACATTTTTATATAACTTTAATGCACATAAAAAAACAGCTGCTTGTTTAAGTGAAAATACATTTATGGGGTTTTTTGCACTAATAAAGTTGTGGCGTTGTAAAGTATTTTGTCTAGTGTCAGTTATATCGTCAGTTATATCGTTATCACAACTTTTCAAATGTATATCGTGATAAATATTTTTGGTCATATCGCCCTGCTCTATTTCCAGGTCATTCTGAAGCAGCTGGTTGATGCTGCGAAGCACCTGGAGGATAAACACATCTTTCACCGGGACATCAAGAGTGAGAACATTCTAATTGAGACCGGCTCAGATGTACCGCGTGTTCGTATCATCGACTTTGGACTGAGCTGCTTTGTTAAGGAGCAGTCGCAGTACCGCGTCTTCTATGGTAACATATTCTGCTCTTGCTCTTCACAGATGTCACAATTTTCGCCTTTTGTTTTAGAAGAAATTGCAATTGTGTCTGTTTATTAGGTACAGAAATTTACTCCCCTCCCGAGTGGTACGGGCGCAGTTGCTACAGGTGTGGACCCACCACGGTATGGCAAATGGGAGTGGTTCTGTACGAAGCGCTTCATGCCGGGGACTTTAACACCACGAGCTTCCTCAAAAAGCGCCTGAAATTCAAAAGACATCTGTCCAAAAGTAAGAAAACGTCACACTTCAAGACTGACTGATGGCTTGGACCACTGGAACTATCATCTTCATGTTTTTTCTCTTTCCTTTCTTTCCAGACTGCCGGGATTTCTTGGACGCGTGTTTAACCAAAGTCCCGGAGACGCGGCCGACGCTGGAGGAGCTACAGCATCACACTTGGCTGAGATAAGCCTATCACACACACACACAAACACACACAATTCAGACGTTATCATTTATGTGTGATGTATGAATTACCTTTTTTTCAGGAAATAATTTTTTTTAATTGGCCCACTTTAAATTTCAGTGTTTTGGAATTCCTGTAACCCCCCCCAGCCATCCCAGGAAAGGGGATCTCTCTTTGAATGGGCTTTCCCGAGGTTTCTTCCCGTCAGTCTGGCCCCCCCAGGGGAGTTTTTCCTCGTCTTCATAGAGAGCTTGGGCTGGCTCAGGAGCTCCATCAAAACTGTCTTTATTTAATTACTCTAATGTAATCATATACTTTAAAGTAATCAAATAAAAGACAGTAAAAATCTGAAGACTTGAAGTAAACTTCCATTAAAATAAAACTTGTTTAATTCATCTTTGCTGAGGATACTGTGTTATTACTATTTCAAGGATTATGTCAGAACACCGGATACTGGTACCCATCCCTACCCATCACTAGGGAACAGAACAAACCAGACATCAATTACAACAAAAATGACACTGACCCAGCCAGCATGACTCGTCTGCCTTAAGAAATGTTTAGCAATATTACAAATTGGGTGATATGCCTTAAAGTAGCTTCTCATGTGTTCAGCATTGTCAAAGGCTACATTTTAATTAAAACCACAATCTAGTAATGTTCTGTCTTTAACCTTCCTAATTTGTTTTTTGTCCTAACCTAATACTAAATTGCCAGTGAAAACAAAAGTTACATAAATAAAGAAGAGTAAAGAAAATTACGGTCTTTTTTATTGTAACAGTTTACCAGTGTACAGTTTGGTTTGTGACATATCTATCTAATAGACTCCAATTTGTGCATGTAAATGGAGAGTCCTCTTCACACACTGAGGTTAATTATGGAGTTCCACAGGGTTCAGTGCTAGGACCAATTCTGTTTACATTATACATGTTTCCCCTAGGCAGCATCATTAGAAGACATAGCATAAATTTTCACTGCTATGCAGATGACACCCAGCTCTATCTGTCCATGAAGCCAGATAACACACACCAATGAGTTACACTGCAGGAATGTCTTAAAGACTTAAAGACCTGGATGGCCGCTAACTTTCTGCTTCTTAATTCAGATCAAACTGAGGTTATTGTACTCGTCCCTGAAAAGTTTAGAAATATGGTATCTAACCAGATTCTTACTCTGGATGGCATTACCTTGGCTTCCAGTAACGCTGTGAGGAACCTTGGAGTCATTTTTGACCAGGACATGTCCTTCAACGCACATATTAAACAAATATGTAAGACTGCGTTCTTCCATTTGCGCAACATCTCTAAAATTAGAAATATCCTGTCTCAGAGTGACGCTGAAAAACTAGTTCATGCATTTATTGTGTGAATGTGTGTGTGAATGGGTGGATGACTGGATATGTAAAGCGCTTTGGGGTCCTTAGGGACTAGTAAAGCGCTATATAAATACAGGGCATTTACCATTTATTACTTCCAGGCTGGACGACTGTAATTCATTATTATCAGGATGTCCAAAAAACTCACTGAAAAGCCTTCAGCTAATCCAAAATGCTGCAGCAAGAGTCCTGACAGGGACTAGAAAGAGAGAGCAGATTTCTCCTGTTAAATCCAGAATTGAATTCAAAATCCTGCTCCTCACATACAAGGTCTTAAATAATCAGGCCCCATCTTATCTTAATGACCTTGTAGTACCATATCACCCTATTAGAGCACTTCGCTCTCGCTCTGCAGGCCTACTTGTTGTTCCTAGAGTATTTAAAAGTAGAATGGGAGGGAGAGCCTTCAGTTTTCAGGCCCCTCTTCTGTGGAACCAGCTTCCAGTTTGGATTCAGGAGACAGACACTATCTCTACTTTTAAGATTAGGCTTAAAACTTTCCTTTTTGCTAAAGCATATAGTTAGGGCTGGACCAGGTGACCCTGAATCCTCCCTTAGTTATGCTGCAATAGACGTAGGCTGCCGGGGATTCCCATGATGCATTGAGTTTTTCCTTTCCAGTCACCTTTCTCACTCACTATGTATTAATAGACCTCTCTGCATTGAATCATATCTGTTATTAACCTCTGTCTCTCTTCCACAGCATGTCTTTATCCCATCTTCCTTCTCTCACCCCAACCGGTCGCAGAAGATGGTCCCGCCCCTCCCTGAGCCTGGTTCTGCTGGAGGTTTCTTCCTGTTAAAAGGGAGTTTTTCCTTCCCACTGTCGCCAAAGTGCTTGCTCATAGGGGGTCATATGATTGTTGGGTTTTTCTCTGTATCTATGAAGCGCCTTGAGGCGACTTTTGTTGTGATTTGGCGCTATATAAATAAAATTGAATTGAATTATCTGAGGAAGAAGCAGAGTTGGTTTGTTTCCAGCTGAAATCATCCAGGCTCAGGAATTTGAATCGATCCACATCATTTCCGCTTGAACTAGAGAACATGAGTGTCGACTTACATTTGGTCTGTGAGACACATGTCATAGTGACAGTATTTGGGTTAATATGGCATTACTCACCCTGGTCGCATTTCTTCAATATCAGGCACCAAGTTCAGGAACTCGTTCTTTGCAGCCCGCGCAAGGTAGGAGGTCTCCAGAGTGGGAACCATCGGGAAGTTTTCACAGTCTGAGCAGGAGGGACTGGAGGCACGTGAGCTGTTCTCAGGGGTCCTTTAACACAAATCACACCAAGTTAGAATCAAATGGATAACCTGTCAATAACCGTTTGCAGATCGAGGTCAATGTTCCTAAAAATATGTTTACTTCTGGCCCATGGAGCCACAGCGCGAGTCCGAGAGAGAGGGGCAGGTAGAGGAAGGGGTGAGGGTGGCACTGCTGAAGCTCGTCACGGATGGATCACGTCCGATCGGTGAGATGAGAGAAAGCTGAAGTGAAACAACAGCAGGATGAGGTAGACGTCAATATAGGAACTCCCTGATGTGACACAGAAAGGCTATTTTTTTATTTCTTTGTATTATTTCTCACCTTGCAGTCACTGATGCTGTTCACCAGCTGCTTGTATTCAGTATTGAAGGTGTGTGTCAGAAGGCGCAGGCACTACAACACAACAGGAACAAGACCGAGCAGAGAAGGAAGAAGGCAGCAACAAGAACGCCCACTAAGCCCACGTTTTTCTCACCTTGGTGGCCAGCTCCTTCTCACGCTTTCAAAGGTGGTGCTGGAGATCTGCGAGGAGGCGGAGGTGGACGTGGACAGAGTGCTGGAGCTCACGCTGGGGGACAGAGACTCACTCAGGGACTTGGTGGTGGGAGCTGTTCCCACGGGAGCCGCCACTCCCAGAAGGTGACGGGTCTTTTCCACCTGGAAGAAAGATGGGGGCTAATGTGAGGTAGGGAGAAGAGGGGACGTTAGTCATGTAAAGGCCATAGGTGAGGGTAGGGACGTAGATCGACCGGTAAATTGAGAGCTTCGCTTTTACACTCAGCTCCCTCTTCACCACGACGGACCGGTGCAGCGTCCGCATTACTGCAGCTGCAGCCCCAATCCGTCTGTCGATCTCCGGCTCCCTTCTCCCATCACTCGCGAACAAGACCCCGAGATACTTGAACTCCTCCACTTGGGGCAGGAACTCATCCCCGACTCATCCTATATTTCCGTTTTTATATTTCTAATGTTTGCCTTGTTTTCTTCACTGTCTGGTCTGCCTCTGTCTTGCCTGTATGGATGCATTTACACCGAAATGTCCCCAACAAAGGATGTTTTAATTCACCACTATTCCAGTGAAACACGAGTCTCCCATCTTCCTGCTACCAGTCTGGAGTTTTTGTTCACCAAAGCACACACCAACTTCATACTGACGGACAGATCACTGCCCTTTTGCCGCCTTGTCTGACCGTGTTTTGTGGCTGTGGTTCACTTCACCTCACTCTTCCCCATTCTTGTCATTAAATCAGGCTGTTCTGCAACCATGGCAGCCATTCACTCTATGGCTTTATTCATGGTGTATTTTACCCCTTCACTAAAGGCCGTTCTCGTTTCCAACATTATATTTGCAGTGTTCGTCTATCTATCTATCCGGTTGTTCAGTGATGACGCGACGAATCCTACTTCCGGGTCTAAAGTAGTCTGCGTTTAATATGGCTTTTGTGTTGTTAACATGTTTAATGTTATGTATTTTCTTCTATTTGATCTCAAAAAGCTCCTAAAACAGTCAGTGATCCCTGTTGACCTCCCTCGGCTTTTATTACCGCTAATCATTTATTTAAGCTCAGTTTTTAAAACCTTACGATGTAACTACAGCCCAGCCCATGCAGCAGTATATGAATGACTAACCTCGTATTGTGGATGGATTATCTCAGTTGTTCTCCTGGCTGAAGTTTGGTCCTTTTACAGCATCCTGCCATGCGATTACATTTGTTTCTGACCACCGAGAACACTCACGTTAACTTTTATCGAGTGGAAAAAAAAGTTAGCTTGTTTATATTATGCTAACATAGCTATGTCGCTAGCGGTCACGTAGCACATCATTATATACCAGCTAGCCCAACTTCAGTAACCCTACAAACGTCACTGCTGTTTAGTTTTCTGTCTTCATTTATGCTGGAAGTGATAACAGAGCTGTATGTTTTAATTTGTTTCCAAAACCCAGCAGTCAGGACATGCTATATTGTATTTAGATAGAAGCTAGCGAGCTAACTCCCTGCTAACTTCTAACTCCATTAAATGTCATAAATTCCGTTTTCATGGATGCCTGGATGTTAAACTCAATTGTTACACCTGGTAGAGCAGAACGCTGATCATTTTATTAAAGATGAAAGACTTTAGACAGTTTTTCAACTCTCAGTAATGCCACAGTGATCGTTTGATATATGGACCTGCAGCGGAGTTTAGACCCAGACACGGCTAGTGACGTCAGACTGAACAACCGGATATCTGCGGAGTATTTTTTTTTAACGAGTATCCTATTTTCTAAAGCACAGCATGTAAAGGGTAGCTCGGTTAGCAGGATGCTAGCATGTAGCGCTTAGTGAGACAGGCCTCAGACGAGTTGAGCAAAGACCCCGTCTGTGTACTTTATACGTGAGCAACGGATTTAAATAAAATTAAGGTTTCAAAAGACAAACTTGAAGATAAAAAAAAAATATATATATATACACTCACCGGAGAGCCGCCAGGGTTTGCCGCTGCCATCTTGGCGCTCCTAAATTCAAAACTGCCTCTGCAGTCAGGCAGGGGAGGCGTGGAAATTGTCTTTGAGTTAGTCAAACGTTTTCCTTAGTTCGAGTAGATGATAAAAAAAATAATAATAATAAATGGGATTTTAAGTAGGACTAGGCGTTCTGTAATGATCTCTATTTAGGAGAAAAACTTAATCACTCACCTTTAAACAGCTCTCTTTTAGGAGACACACTGCTGGCTAACGGTGTCATGTGATCAAACAGCGTAATTTAATTGGCTGAGAGCCACTCGACTCGATCTGGTGCTGATTGCTCTGGCTTGGGTCATTAAAGTTCATCACTTTTGCAGTTGAATTTTTGCAGGTGAATTTTTTTCAGGTGAATTTTTGCAGGTGAATTTTTGCAGGTGAATATTTTTGCAGGGAAATTTGGAGGATAAAAATTCAGTGTCATAAATTCAATGTCTAAAAATACTTGAATTCTGATGATACTATATTTCTTCCATAGATATCCGTGCTCTCTGTTTATTAATAAAAGCCAAACTTCATTAATGGTAAGTGACAGAGATCTGATGAGTTCTTGCTGGTTTGTATCCACAGGAGGATACAAGCAGCTGCTTCTGTTTGCAGTCACCGTGCACCAGTGTTGTGTTTAATTGTGTCAGTGTTCATTTTTAAACACGTTTTTTAAATCAAATGTTTATGTATACATCAAGATTAATGTTCCAAACAAATGACACTGTACAGCAAATACATACATAGACATGTGCAGCAAAAGGAATCCGAGAAGATGTTTAACTTCTAAATGTTTAAATTGTTTGTTTTATATCCAAAGTCTGTCAGTTTGTCATTCCCTGTTATTGCTGCTGACTAATCACTCAAAGTGACACAACATGACCGTGGGTCTGATTTTTCTGGTAAACTTGTTTAGCAGCCCACTGGAGACGGATACCCTGTTCTTTGAACTTTAATACTGGACAGAAAATCGTCTCCTTCCAGAAACAAAGGGTAGCATTAGAACTTGTGTGAACAGCAAAACAATGTAGAAGATTTCCTTTTGTGTCTGTGTTGTGTCTAGGGCTGCCACGATTTGTCGACTAGTCACGATTACGTCGACTATCAAAATCGTCGACGACTGATTTAATAGTCGACGCGTCGTTTGAAGCTTTGTAAGATCCCAAAAGACGCAGGAATAAGTAGCAGGATTTAAGAGTGTAATAACGGACTGAAACAGAAGATGGCAGCACTGCATGTACAAGGATGCCAGCTGCCGTTAAACCCCGAAGAAGAAGAAGAAGAAGAAGAAGAAGAAGCAGCAGCTGTGTCCCAGAATTCATAGCGCGGCCCAGCTCAGTTTCCAACAATGGCGGCAGCTAGTTAGTTTTAATATTACTCTTATTATTCTTTCTGGGTCACAAAATAAACGTTTAACATATTTTCAGCCGAGAATGTAGCTGTGTAAACCTCAAATATCAGCTCAGTTTATCAGGACACCACATATTTTCAAAAGCGCTCCGACGTTTTCAGAGTCGTCTGTTACCCACTAGCTCGATAGCTAGCCGGGGGCTAGGTCACTAGCACGGTGAGAACACCGGACTCCAGGCAAATTGTTTTCAAACCCACCGCCGTCTTTCGCTACTCAGGTTAAATATATATGAGTCACTTAGATAAATTAAAAATGTTGTTGTTTGGCTTTTTTTTTTTTTTAGTATTTTATTTGTTCCTGAGTAAATCGGTTTGTCTGAGATTAAAGTTATAGTTTTTACACAGCTGAATAAACGTCAAGCAGACAACTGATTATCAGAAGTGTGAGATGCTGGAGAATATACTCCGTTGTCCTGTTATATTTTAGATAGCAAGGAGTTTATTAAACTTCACCGAAACAATCTGCAAATTTCATTAAAATTGAATAAACTATCATCTTGTCTTTATTTTTAGTTAGCACCTTAAAAGCTTAAAGCTATAAGCTAATGATAGTTATATAAGAGCATATGCTGCATGGTGCAATAAGCTGTAGTTTTACGTCCAGTGGATGATGATCTGATTAGTCGACTAATCGCATAAATAATCGGTGACTAGTCGACTATCAAAATAATCGTTTGTGGCAGCCCTAGTTGTGTCACATCATTTTGGCTCAAGAGTTTACTTTATTGCTATGTTTGTTTTTTGCTATTTTATTACTACATTTGTATTGTGCAGCACTTCGGTCTGCCAGGTGTGTTTTTAAAGTGCTATATAAATGATGATGACGATGATGCTTACGGAACAGCTGAAAGACTTTAAAACAAACCTGTTACTTTAATGATATTTCTGTGGTACTACAGAGTCCAAAAGAAGTATCGCAGTAATAATTCATCCAAATTGTAACTTTTAAATGTCATTATCAGCCCAAAGGTTCACAACCAGTTCATCCCTGATAGAATGTAAATATATACAAATCTATAAATTGTATTATGTATATAACTGTGAAACAAACATAATGGACCATTAATGTATCATAATAGTACATTTCTGAATTTGGGGTATAATTCCAGGTGGGATGAGTGTCTGTACAGCTCCTCCTGTTGATGTAAAAAAAGAAAAAAGTAAATGCCAGTTTTTTTTAGGTTTTCATGTTGATGTTGTAACACAGTAAAGAATTACTCTTACAGAAATAAATGTCATTTTTTCAACTTGCAGTTAAATTCATGTAACTTAATGCTGATGCTGTTGACGACTGGGGCTCACACGTCTTTTACTTTGTCTCCAGGACCGACTCACCATGGTTGACCCACAGGAAAATAGCCCGCAGGACATTCCTGACTATGACGGCATAGAGGATGAAGCTTTCCCCCCACTCCCACCACCACACTCCCCAGGCCGGGGAGGCCAGGAGGAAGGAGACCCTTTTGCAGATGGTAGATGCTGCTGTGCTCTTACAGGATTACTATGAGGTCTTTAAGATGTGATGATTCAGAACTTTGTATTTTAAATTCATGGTTTAATGAAGAATCATAGAAAAATAAGATTCAGGAAAAAAGGCTAATGTGGGAGAAATACAACCTCTCATAGTCCTTCCACAAAGCTTTTTGGAACAGCTTGATAATAATGAATTTGTTAGTTCAGCCTAGAATTAACAAATGCATGAACTGGTTTTTCAGCATCTCTCTGAGACTGGATGTTTCTAACAATAACAACACACATGTTTTTGTTTGCGTGAGCAAATGAAACCTATCAGATACTGTTCAAACCAGCACATTTCTTCTGTAACCTCCAGTCTATAATTTGTCTGGATTTAAAGATAAGCTTGAAGTTTGCCACGCTGCCAACAGAATGAGTTAGAAACACATCCTGTTGTCATGTGTTTTCAATGCAGGAGATGAAGGTGAGGTATCACAGCTGGCTGATGTCCCTACTGCTAAAAGGAGAGGCGTGAAGAGACCCCAACCCAAGCTGGACTCCCACAGGTAGCAAAGACATTTATATCACGACAGAGGGTTGAAATGCATTAAAATGCGCATTTAAATAGGAATTTGATGTCATCTTGTGTGAGCTGGGACACAAGGAGGCCAAAATCATTGATTGACGTGTGCAGACTGTCAGTGTTGCAGCCAGGTTGAACACGAGTCTGTGACTGCACTGGTTTTTATCACCGTTTCACTAATAATCGTGCACAGAGGCTCAGAGACACACTGACACACAGAGTTGTTGCAAATGTTTGAAAACGTAAGTTTGTGGAAAGAACTTTGCACAAAAAAAGTGATGTGATATTATCTGAGTGGCGACACCTGTCGTTTCGCAGAGTACTGCAGCGTCTTCTTACGCTTTAGCGGCGGGTACAAATGACTGCATCTGTGTGATGATGGTGCAGCTTCACTCTGCCAGTCATTTAAAGAAGAAAGACTCTAATACCATTGTTGTTTTCATCATTTGGATGGGCAAAATTCCCAGACTGAAAATTGTCAGAGCGTTGGAGACATCCCTGGATGTGTGTGAGAAAGATGTTTCCAGTCTCTGTACACCTATAGTGTGAACCTGGTTAGTATTGCCAACCATAAGTCAGGCTCGTTCCCAGTAGTCTCCCAGTGGGTGTTCCAGTGGCACTCCTCTGTTACTGTTCTGTTCACAATGTTCCTGGACAGAACTAAGTTATACTAAATCAAAGGATGTTAAATAAGCTTTTAAGTAAGAACGTCGATTATACTTAGGATAAAACTTGCAAGCTGTATTAAAGAAAAACATAGATTTTCATTTGATAAAATATTCAAATTAATTGCAACTTTGCTATAAATATATATATATATATATATATATATATATATATATATATATATATATATATATATATATAGCAATTTTTTATTTTTAGATGGAGAAATTTGACTATTTCTCATTATACTGCCTTATGTACAAACAGGTAGGAAAAGAAAGGTTGTGGGCACCCTGAAAACCAAACACCCTACCCCCCCCCAACAAGCTACTGCCTTCTGAACATGGTACATCTGAAGGCACTGACATTTCCATTCAGAGGGTCTGTCTGTGTTGGCCCTGTGACAGGCTGGCGACCTGGCTGCTGGGATGGGCTTCAGCCATCCACGATCCTGAATTGGATAAGCCAAATACGCCTGGATGTGCTGCTAACCCTGCTTGTAATCCATTAATGGTTTAACTTAGTCTTAATATTTTTTCCCAGGCTGATATCAGATCGAGGGCTTCCAGCTCTGGGCACTCTCTTTGACAATATCCAGTTCAAAGGCAAAGGACACGAGGTAGGATATGATAACATCTGTCCCACCAATTACCAGATGTGAATGAACATTGGTTTTTGAGCTAAATCTGTTTGGCCTGTCAGCTTTTAATTAGATGTCCTAAATTTGGTTTGAGACTAAAAGGTCAAAAGTTGCCCTTTCTGTCGTGGTCAAAAATGAGTGAGGGGAACCAGAGGTTGGTTTACCAAATTAAGATGTCTTTTGTTCCAATGACTGGAAGTCATTTTTTAGTGGGAAGAAGAAGCGTCCTATCACACACAGCCCTCTTTCATATCACTACTCGCTGTTTTTGATGTTTGCCCCATTAGGCTGCAGACCTGCGGCTGCTGATGCAGAAGATGGAGAACTGGGCCCACAGGTTGTACCCCAAATTGCAATTTGAAGATTTTATTGACAAAGTGGAAAGGCTCGGCAGCAAAAAGGAAGTGCAGGTGAGAGGAAGCAGTAGAATATTTCCTGCAAGCGTGTGGGATTCCTAATGTTCAGAATTTGTAATTTTTTACTCATTCTTCTATAGACATGTCTTAAACGAATACGACTGGACATGCCCCTGACACATGAAGATTTTACAAGTACAGATGGTAAGAAGAAAAATCATTACTGATGGGGATACGGTGGACTAGGGCTGTGAGATATGACCAAAGTCTCATCTCCCGATATAAGAATTCTATCGTCCGATAACGATATAAATCACAGAAATGTAACATTTTCTGTCAATTCTGTGAATCTCGACTTGCGTGAAGTGTTTCCAGCTGCGCGTCATGTAGCTGGAGTCGAGTGTTTTAACCGATGCATGAAACGACACATTTTTAGACAGAAGTTGTAACGGCGCCGTTTTCTTTGTGAGTATTTATTACACGGCGTGCTGCGGGGGAAAGCCTGTTCTAACGTTTGAGTCTAAGGTTTATTTTTTAGCACCTGGCGGCTCTGTTTTACTTCTCATCCGTAAACACTCTGCTCTTTCACGTGATTCCGTTTATTTTGAAAAGCCTCAACAGGATCTTGAGCTTTATTCTGAAAGGTTTATGTGGAACATAAACAAGCGGACACGCGATGGTTTTACCGTCGTTGTTGCTAACGACAACGCATAAAAACAGGCGCTTGTCCGTCCGTAGTGTGGTTATATATAAGAGAAAGAGAGAACTTTACTACAGTGACATCAGAACCATGAAGAAATATTGCCGTAAACAGTTTATTTTGCGACACCACGAAACAAACGATAGCGTAAAATGAAATAGACGTTTTTGTATATATCGTTGTATCGAACAGCCCTACGGTGGATTCACACCTGCAGGTGCACATAGGAAATACTTGCCATATTCCACAGGACTTAATTATCAGCACTGCTTGAAATTGTGTTCAGGTGCTGGTGACGAAGAGGTACAACGTGAACTGGAAACATTTGGGGATCCTGATCTGTTCAGCAGAGAGAGTTTTATTAATGCTCCCCAAGGGCAGATTGCCGAAGCCCTCGCTCCCCCACCTACTCCCTCTCTGACCGAAGAGCAGCAGAAACGTATTGAGCTGAACAGACAGCGGGCCCTGGAAAAGAGGCGCGCACGCCAGCAGCAAATTGGTAAGAATGGCAAAAATGTATCATACAGCTGGGACACAATATAACAGAAATAATTAATGATTCTGCTACAAAACATCCAGCGAAGGTTCATAAGGATCATCTAGCTTCATTGGTGTATTAACTTTATATGAAAATACAAAAAGCAAAACATTGAATGTACAGTATATTGCCAAAAGTGTTTGCTCATCTGCCCCCACACTCATATGAACTCGAGTGACATCCCATTCACGACGTCCGCCTGTGCAGCTATATCAGCTTCAACTCTTCTGGGAGTGTTTATGGGAGTTTATGACCATTTGTAAGGTCAGACACTGATGTTGAAGGCCTGGCTCCAAGTCTCTGCTCTCATTCATCCCAGTGGTGTTCTGGTCAGGACTCCCATGCCAGAGTTCATGTCTTTGTGGACCTTGCTTTGTGCACTGGTGCCCAGTCATGCTGGAACAGGAAGAAGCCATCCCCAAACTGTTCCCTTAAAGTCGGGAGCCAAAATGTCTTTGCATGCTGAAGCATTAAGAGTTCCTTTCACTGGAACGAAGAGACTGAGCCCAACTTCTGAAAAACAACCCCGCACCGAAATCCCCCTGCCACCAAACCTGGAGCTCTGTTGTCCTGGCAACTGCTAAGTTGACTTGTCTATCGGCTTTCCAGATTGAGAACTGTGATCTGTCGCTCCATAGACTGCATCTCTCCTGTTCTAGAGTCCAGTGGCGGCGTGCTTTACACCGCTGTGTCCCATTGCTTTGCGTTGCACTCTGTGATGTAAGGCTTGGACTACAGCTGCTCGGCCATGGAAATGGATTCCACGAAGCTCTCTGTGCACTGTTCTTTAGCTAATCTGGAGACCACGTGAAGTTTGGAGCGATGGACTCCACAGAAAATTAGCAACCTCTGTGCGCCTCAGTATCCACTGACCCCCACTCTGGGATTTTACGTGATCCACCACTTGATGGCTGAGTTGCTGTCGTTCCCAAACACTTCCACTTAGTAGCAGCAGTCTGCATGCCTAGGTGCTTGATTCTATACAGCTGTGGAAGTTACTGGATCACCTGAATTCAATGATTTGGATGATGGGTGGTGAGTGAATACTCCTTACAATATAGTGAAGTGGATCTAGTGTATATATCCACCAGAAACCCTGAAGGTCGAGTGACGAGTTCCCGTATTGCACAGTTCGTCCAAACCACCAGAGATTCCTCACATTAGTGTGGAGTTTGGTAATAAGAGGCAAAGCATGTAGAAAACATTGATTTCTTTACTGCCTGTCTGATGTCAGCTTCAATTAGGCGTAGTATTTTTGTTTTTGCCTTACACTTGTGATCCAAACTGTTTTTACTTCCTCTTTAGTTAAAGCGGAGCCAGCTGTCTGCGATCTATTGTCTACAAATCTTTAACAGTGACATTAAATCGTTCTTCAGGGTCCTCATTTACCGCAGAAATGATGTAATGTGATTTAAATGAGACCCATAGAAAAGAAAATGACCTGTTGATCGGTCTCTATTATGAGCCTTCACCCATAAAAATGTGTTTACAGTTTATAACACTAGATGGTGATATGAGACCGTTTCCATTGTATTACCCGAGCATGATTTACTCATCGACTTTAAACTTTCACATTTTAGTCATTAGTCCTCCTTAAGAGGAGCCAATCCACCCCCCCCCCCCCCCCTTTTTTTTTTTCTGTCCAGTATAGAAACTAAACAGCTGACATCATTCGGGTAGTGTAGCTTCCAGAGATCTGAAGTTAACGTGAACTCTGGAGGGCAGTCAAAAGCTTAATTTTTTATAATGCAACATACTATTATTTACATACATATTATTTTAATAAGCAGTTTCAGGGTTCGTGCTGTTTTAATGAGTGTTCGATGGAAAACGACACTGAAGGAATTTGTACTCTTGAGTCACATGACAGTAAATAATTTCGAGTATGTGTACATAACACAGGCTAATGTTTAAAACTATGATTATTATTTTGCTAGCTATCAAACTATCTGGAGAAATGATTGAAATGCACTGAGTGTGATAGAGTACGGCAGTGCTAGCACAGCAGTTAGTTATGGCATGGTGATTTATGCAGTGTGCTTTAAACTTGGCTAACATTACTTAGCAGTAGCAGTAATATTAGTGACTTCACTCAAGTGAAAGCTTTAATCGTTAGTCCGACACTTAACTAGCCAACTTAAGCCTTAAAGAAAAACTGGTAAAAAGAGGGACTGATGCATGTGGGCACAAAGAAGCCATTTCTTGTGCTGCTGAAGTTCCCTGGCTTTCATTCAAAATGTGTTTATCGTGAGCACCGACACATTAAACCATTTAAAAATTATAAATGGCTTTAAGCTCACATTGATGCCTGTGGGGCTCTATCAGCCACGGAGACGACAGACACATTTTAGTGTTTTAATGAATGAATGTTTCATACTTTAAGGCTGCCTGTTTATTTAAGGGAGATGAACAATACATTATTATTTGACATAATTCTATGACAGGTGATGGACTGAATAAATAGATTTTAGGTCGATGTTTGTGCGTTTTTAAAGTCTTATATGTTGAATTGAACTGAGTGTGTCATCTGTTCAAAGCCTCCCGTCAGTGCTGTTCTCCATGCCTGTCTTACTGTACATGGTGTTATTAGCACAAACACTTTAAAGCTGATCATTTAGGACTGTAACAATAATCCAGAGAGCAATGTAGTCAAACATCTCACAGTTAGTTTTATTGGGAATGAACTTTGACCTGTTAGGCCCCCAGGGCTTTTCTGAGCTTCCTGCTCGAAAATGAAGAGGCCAAAATAAATGGAGTATTTCTCTGCAATTACAAACTCTGTGTAAACAGTCTTGGTATCAAAATAAAGCTAACGCTTGTGAGCTGTCATCAGAGGGGTAAATATTACTGCAGATGTTACTATGTCAAAGTTACTGGGACTCAAACATAGAAAAAAATGATTATTTCCCTCACCTAATTTTTAAAAGTATTTTATAGCTTATATGCTATAAAATATACTTTGGGTCACATTTAACTCCAGAAAATCATAAATCAAAATATGGATGTTACCTGTCCACAGATTCATGGTGATGTAACTGCTCTTTTAACTGTTTGGTGTTTGTAGAAATGGTTTACAGCTGAGATTCAGAGGCTTCTGTGGACACTCATGTCTGCACTTATATTTCTGACCTCGTGTTATAACCGATTAAATGTGATCTCCTCTCTTTTCCCCCATTTTTGGTGGTGTGGGTGCTTAACTAGTTAAAGTACCAAACATCTGTCTCCTGTTGTTGTGTCACGTAGGAAAGAAGCATCAATATCTGATGAGCAGACTTGTTCATTTGTGCAGATTTCTTCTTTTGTGTGGTTGTTTTTTCCAAGTGGAGATGAGCATCTCTAACAAGTTGATTTGTTCACATTTGCACATCTGCATTTTTGAGAGAAATGAGTTTTTTGAGTTTGTGCACTATATGCATATAAGACAACCATTTCCTTTTTCAGTATTTTTGTGTGGTGCATTTTTCTCTGTTTTAACAAAAGAGGAACAAAGAACATTTAAGTCAACCTAAGACGATTTGTTTTAATTTTTACATGGTCTTACTGAGGTGATGCAAAGTGGAACATGCAAACTGTTTTTTTGGTAATGTGCTGGAAAAGCTTGATAATGGACCTTGAAAGTGCTTAAAGTGCTTAAATTTGACCCTGAACAATGAGTTTGAACCCTGCAGTTTACAGTTTCATTTTTCATTATCTCAGCTTTGCCTGTCTTTTATAAATCGTAGTAGACTGAGTGTGTCTGTGTTGACTGAAACCATCACTGTTTCTAATTCTCAACCCTTTCAGGCCCTTCAGCCTCTCAGACTGCTGACATGTTAGGAGACAAACCTCCAGCTGCATCCTCACCAAATGTCATCAAAGGTTCTACTGATGGAGATGAAACTGTAGAAGATCCTGACCTCGAGCCTTCCAACAACACCTCCACGCAACAAACCAGCCCGCTTCCCCCCAAAGACTCTGAGCCCGCTGAGGCTGAGACCGGCCTCAGCCCTGAGCAACAGCTCAGCAACGACTGTGTAGAGGGGGATTAAAGTTCACGTGCAGCAGTTTCTGCTGAAAAGCTTTGGCAGTGAGCAGATTTAAAGGTTTCCCAATGTTCGTGCCTGCTCATTCGAGTAATGTTGTGCATTTCTGGTGGTTTATATCTTGAGCACATGTTCCTACTGTGACGTCAGCTTTGGGTTAGCAAAGACATTTATAATCAATGGAAATAAATGTTTTTCTTATTTTTAAAAGTCCAAATCCTAAACGTATTTACCATGTGTTGGTATCTGTTACAGAAAAATATTTGAACTGATCCACAGTTCCTGCTCTGATGCATCTTCTTTCTCCAGTTTCACTATTGGCAGAATTTTGGTTGCAAACATGTTTCTATAAAAGGCCTCTGTGTGTGTGTAGTATGTGAGCTGTCAACTGACCATCACCCTCTTCCAAGCATTAAGTGCTCGTTCAATTATGAACAGTTCTTTCTTAAGCTACTGCAGGGACATGAAACGCAACACGATGAAGTGGCTCCATCTGCGCTAATGAAAACACCATTTTTAATTACAGGCCACTGCACACATATTGAAATAGTTATGTACAGTTCATATTTCTGTTGGTAGTTCTAGAAAACAATCTTAAAATCCACAAACCAAAAAACGGTTCTGATTATTTACCAGTTCAAACAATAAAAATGTCCTTGGTGTTGGTGTCTTCTATACAGGCTCTTGATATACAAACTATAAGATAAATACATCCTAGTTTTATACATCACTTCCAACACAACCAACCTCAGGTGTGTTCATTACTCTACGGGTTTATTTTAAAGTCTGCTAATGAGTGACATGAAGTTTTATCAGTCCGGTGACCTGTCCAGGGCGTATCCTGCCTCTCACCCTATGACAGCTGGGACAGATTCCAGGACGTGCAGAAGAAAATGGACGAGTGGACGTTTTATCATCTCCAGAACAATACTCGTGCTGGGTTTTGTATGAAGTGGTCACAGGTAGTACAATATGTGTGAACTCACCAAAAATGGTTCTATAACACAAGACATTTAATTTACACAAGACATTGATCCCACCAGTGAGATATTGAGATCACTGGTGCTGAGAGAAAAGCCTTTTGTTACCAGACTTCTTTAACCTGCTGCAGTTGACTAGTTTCCTGCAGGATTGAACCACATTTGCAGTGAGTACTAGGTCTTGTCAAAGTAACTGCTGACACTTCACTGGCATTAACACGTTCCCTATCCTCCTTACAACTAAGTTTAACTTGATGTGATTTTAAAAACTAACTTTTACAAAACGTATCCACTGATTCGGTTTGACTCTGGTTTCTAAAAAGATGGCGGGACATGTTTTTACTTAATATTGTGTTTGCTTTCCTGTGACTTCACACACTCGTGTGGTTTGTCCACACACAATCTGGAGCTACAAGAATGACCTGGATGACTCAGCACGAGTGATCTTCAATGATCACCGTTCTGTTAGCGCACAGCGTGCAGTTCTCACAAGTGTCTGCTTGGAGGTAAAGCTGGGCTACAGCGTTTCTATGCTGTTGTTGCCGGGAGGCGTGAAGCCCTTTCCAGATCCATCAGAGCCAACTCTCTGATTTCTTCCAGAATAGAGTACAGACTGGGAGTTTTGCTCTGACGAAACTCTCTTTCCTCTTTGGAGAGTTTGGGGCGCCGGGCTGTCTTCTCCTGAGCCAGCGCCTCTTCATTCTGACGCACCACCTCTTTGACCAGCTGACTGCGGCCCTGAGGGCTGGGCTGCTGGGACTTGGCACTGTGGTGAGGCTTGTTGCTGATGACCTCGAGGTTTAGACGGTCAGCGTGGCAAGTTGAAGAGTGGACAGAAATACGAACCTGAAGAGAGCAGAGAACGTAAGTCACAGTATTCCTCAGTTCGATCACTACACAGTAATGGCACCTACTGAAAATAGTCTAATGGAATGCTATGCAAAGACAGGCCCACTTAAGGTTTGTGACGTAATATATAACAGCAGTCCTCTCAGCACTGTGCGCAGCGTCACAGCTAAGTAGACAGTGGTGTAGAGTGGAGAAGTTTCCGACTGTGCCACAATTTTGTTCATAAATAGGATAAATTGGATACGTATGTTACACACACGTATCCAATGTAACAAACGTTCATCCATCCGTACACGAACTTTCTTTACTGTGCTTTCTAACATTCACACGACGTGGAGACTGGAGCAGAGGGGGAGAAAAACATTCATTAACACTGTGACCTCGGTCAAGTGTCACAGTGAGGTTGTTGTTTTGTTGATTTGTTTGTTGAATATCATCATCATCTCTTTGTTTGATATGATCATAGCTTGACAGCAGTCAATGCTGTGGTGGACAACTTGTGTTTGGGCTAATGTTTCTTTCTATCTTGTTTTGGCCACATGTGTCATCCATCAGTAAGCTATGTTGTTAGCATTGCCTTTGCCCTTTGACATTTATGACCCCAGGATAAGTCCATGAAAGAAAGAAAAGATGTTGATAACAGTGGAAGCAGCAGTACTCTGTCACTTTTTCATGTCTTAAAGCCAAAGATGTGAGAATAACACACCGTTACTTCAGTTTCTTTTTGTTAGCTAACCTTAGGGTAATGTTTCCTGCTCTTTTTGCTTAAATCACATGCACTTATTCCTCACAATCATCGTGTGTAACATGCCTGAACTTAATATAACTTGACGCCAGTGATGGGCAGCAACGCATAATTAGATTACTTTTTTCAAGTAACGAGTAAAGTAAGGGATTACTGTTGCAAAAAAGGTAATTAGATTACTGTTACTGTCCCGTAAACACGCTGCTCTACTGTGTTACTAAACCGTGAGTTTGTTTGCAAGAGTGTCTCATGACAATGACATAAGTGCATGCGACGTTTGTGGTAACAAACGTGTGCAGAGCAACAATGGATCATTTATCGAGTGCGAGAGAGAGAGTGCGACCGTGCAGCGTTTAAAGGCGTTTATGTGAAAACAATTACCGCCCACTGTCATTTTTTATCTCCCTTTACAAAAAGGTTTGTGTAGAAACGCCACAAACTGGAAGCATTACATTTCTTGTCTTGGAGGAGAGCCTCCCCCCCCCCCCCCCCCCCACACTTATGTTTTTGTTTTCATATAATATTTAAAAACAATAAACTGAATAACTTTAAATGATTTATTTTCAGGAATCATTTTCGTCTCATTCATCTTACTGACGTTTTGTTACCTTGAGATTAGCTAACAAAGCAGCAACCACACAACACTTTATCACAACAAGATCATAAAACGTCTCTTAATGTTGGACCACAAAAGATCCAGTAGTCGTATGAACCTGTGATTCATATACACTCATGCATATATATTTGGAATCGTCGCCTTTAGGCGCTGCATTGCTGGAAACCTTCTAAAATGATTGATTAGCGTTTTCTGTGACTTACGGTGATGTGGTCAAACAGTTTGAAGGTGGAGGTGCCACAGCTGGAGGTGGTGGTAATGCTGTCCGGGTATTTTCGCACAGTGCCACCCTGCCAATCACAGCTGCCGTCCTGTCCCGCTACCACCACCAGGCCCTCTTTGTTCTTCAGATACACAGGCCCCCTCACACCATACCTGTGAACAACATGGCTGTGGTCAGAGGCAGCCTTACTTACTCAGTGATATTACTCAACCTGCTTTGCGCCCTGTGATTTTAATCATTACATGGATTCTACAGCCTTCTCAAAATGACCACAGGTTACATTTTAATAAACTGTTAATATTGCATATCCCTGTAACACCACAAGCATGGAGAACACTGATGTTATTAAATTACACTTTCCTTGCAATAAACAAGCAGCAACCTCCAGAGGTTAGCTAAGCTAACGTAGAAGTGCCACAAACACAAGGCTGGCTCCAAAGCACCGTCCCTCCCCACAGACTCAACTTCAGCAATGCAATTAACTTATTTAAAGCCTGGTAGAGAAAAGATTCGGGGTTTTAGCCGATTTTCCCTGCTCACAATAAATGTTTAAGGAATTAGTTTAGTAAATTTATACAATTTAAAACTCATTTTGAGGTTTTTTAAGAGAAAATAAAACTAGCGTGTATACTGTTAAATATACATTGATTAGCGTGCAATTACATCTTCCAACAAATTCATTCATTGTCATAAACTTTGAATTCGTCTATTAAAAATACACGAGTGGTTGGCCGTCTGTGAGCTGCTGTACAGCTCCATTAAACAAAGGAAAAGAAGAAGACTGCAGAACAAAACACAGGACTGAAGGTTCTTACTCTGGGATAAACACCAAGACACCGTTGTCTCGAATGGAGTAGACAACAGCGTCAGCCACACAGCACGGGTCTGTCTGAGGGTCTCGTTCTCTGAAAAACAGACACTGAAACAGTGCTGTGGATCGCATTTGGGCTGCCTGTGCTGCCTGCAAATGAAACACAGACGTCAGCACAGCTTCTGTTAATAGAGTAAGAGGTGAATCATTGAAAAACACAAACAATAAAACACCCCTGACCCTGTTCTTGCTGTTGACATGGTGAGCCATTTCCTCCACTTCTTTGTTACTGGCTGGTGCTTTACCAGATACAACGCCCCTCTGCATGTGCAGGGCTGCGGTAAGAAGGCGGTGCACGACAATGTCTGCGTACCGACGGATGGGTGAGGTAAAGTGTGTGTAGCGATCCAGAGCCAGACCTACGACAACGAAGCAAATATCAGCACGTTAGCCTTCTTTCTAGTTCTCAGTCGAATAATTCTTCACAAACAACAGACGTTGGACAAGTGTGTGCAGACGTGTGATGGATGGACTGACCCACAGTCACACTGAAACTCTAGTGCAGCCAATAAAAGCTGTGCAGCGGTATCGTACCATAATGGTAGTATTGGTCTTGAGGATGAGCACCAGTGGAGAAGTACAGAGCCTGTGACATAGCAGTGGTGGCCATCATTCTGAACAACCTGTTCACCAAGGGGTCCTGTGGGTCCACAGCTCGGTCCAGTGAGGCAGCTAAAGCCTTGTTGGACCTGAAGGAACAGAGCCAGAAACCAGGGATGAGTGAGGCCTCTCATCTCAGCAGTCAGTGACACAAAGCTACTTGCATCACCATGTCTCTTGTCCTGGGACCGGTTCTGCTGTTGGTTTAACCCCCCCCCCACAATCCTCCAACCGCACATTCATATTTTGTTTTCAAACTCCATTGCAGTTCATTCCACGCCTCAGATCCTCAGACCTTTTGTAAACAGTTAAACAAATAAAAGTTAACTGTAATAGATTACAGGTTGTAATTAAATAAATCACTGCCTCTTTTAAAAAACAGAAAAACAAACCATCTTTAATTATTTGAGTTGTTTGTTTTGTTCCCGTGTGAGAATATTCAACACTGCTCTCTGTGCAAAACGGGTTTAAAAGCATAAACAGCTGTGGGATCCTGTTTGTCCGGGATTTGAACCGGGGAACAAACTGCGGCAGGATCAGCGTTGTGCCGAGGTCGGCATCGCCGACAGCATGTGTTCCCCCTGCGTGGCGAGCGTTCGCTGGGCACGGAGTGTGGATCCAGGTTACGCCGCCTCCATTACAAACAGTCAGACGTGGAAGTAGTGATGTTTTAGTTTTGTAAAAAAGTGAAACCTGAGTGTCGTTACATTACCATTCAGTTTAAGGGTTACAACAGAAAATGAAATATTTATTGTCCTCTCGTGGTATCAGACGGGATTATTTTAACAAACGAAGGACATTTTGCCTGATAATTATATTTATCCTGTAACTTTACTGTGTAAAGAGCTAAAACCTCCAAAGTTTCAGGAGTAGTTAGTCGTTATAAGAAGTGTTTGTGAACTGAAAATCAAGAATGTGGGATCCTGTTTGTCCGTGATTTGGACAGCCCAGCGTGTGCTCCCGACGCAGGGGAAACTAATTCTGTCGGGGAGACCGACCTTGCCACGACAGCTGTTGTGAAGCTGAAGCCAAAGGCAAGATATGCTTCATCATATGTTCTAGTCTTTGGTTTGGAAGCATATTTGGCTTCAACCTCAACCTGAGCTGAAGGAACATGTCTTCTTCTTGTCTGACTGCTCATGTGACACCTGAGTGTGTCCCCGTGTTATCAAACATTTCAGGTTCACACACTTGTGTGTCTGAACATGATGTGCGTTGGACTACAATATGCATTTCCTCAGTTTCTATACTGAACAGTCAAAAACATTACCTGGTGTCAATGGTGAAACCTTTGGCCTTTGCAGTGTCCACCAGCTGGTTGAATAGCTCCTGTTGTGGTGGTGGGTGACACCTTAGAAGGGCCTGGTTGGGGAAAGCTTCCTGGATCTTGCGGGCCACCCAGTGGTTGGCGTAAATCATGCACTCTGCCACGGTCTCATGGACCTCCAGGGGCTGACGAGGGACCAGGGCCGTAATGTTCCTCTCCTCATCCAGCTGGGCACCCACCTGAAAAGGGAAAATGCTTCTAACGTGACTTCAATGAAAAAGAATATGAAAATGCATCAGTGGGCCACATTTTACTACAGTTTACTTTAACTCAGTTGAACATGCACCATTCCACCGGAACAAATGCTGCACGGAGAACCAAATGTGAATGAATCTCAACCTGAAAACAGTCTACTGTCTTTCCTACGTTCAGCTCTCTATCATACCAGTAAGAACACATATCCCTAACAGGCACACAGCTCTGCTCATGGGCACAGAAACTCCACCGATCTGCTGTTCATGCTTTTTGTTTATAGTGGACAGCCAATCAGAGTTTAAGTTAGCTCAAAGGAAATGTGCCTTAAAGAGAGAACAAAACTTTTCTCAGACTAAGGATGAACTGAGGGGACCCAAAGCACTTCAGCAGGAACCAAAAGAAGCCAGAAAGTTTGGATTTGAACACAGTTTTGGCCGTTTTATATAATAGATCAAGATGAAACATCTGTTGTCCTTATCCTTCAGGACAACAGATGTTTCACCAGCGGTCAATAATCCAGCTTTGTCAAGATACGAACTTGATTTTTGGGTGGCAGCTCAATCATTAAACACACTTTTAGAAATATATTGGTTTTTCCACTATCCCAGAAGCAACCCGAGAGAATCATTTTTACTTCATATCAATATTCTGTGTGCGTACAGCCATAACAGGAATGCAATAACTGAATAATAAATAAATCCAAGACATCCTATTAGAGAGCATCTTATAGAACAACAGGAATTGTCCATATGAGGTTTTAACAGATGGCCGACCAGCCGCTGTAGATAAATGGCTGTGATCTAATGTGAAAACTGTCAGTGGTTTCACAGTGGAGTGCTTGGTTTCTTTATTCCAATATTCTCACTGAAATGACTTTCTGATAAAATGTTTTCTGCTGAGGAACGTGTTCTGCTTAGACGCCTGATTTTAAAAATAACGTCTCTATTAGACCGTACTATAATTTATTATCGATGAAAAGAAATATATGGTATCCATCTGTAATTCTGTAAATAACACAGCAAAAAACCAAACTAAACATAAAGACCTGGAAGACTCCTGCGTCTAAATTCATTCAGTTATTGTACTGAGTCCTGAACATGTTAGAAATATGGTATCTAAGCAGATTCTTACTCTGGATGGCATTACCTTGGCCTCCAGTAACGCTGTGAGGAACCTTGGAGTCATGTTTGACCAGGACATGTCCTTCAATGCACATATTAAACAAATATGTAAGACTGCGTTCTTCCATTTGTGCAACATCTCTAAAGTTAGAAATATCCTGTCTCAGAGTGACGCTGAAAAACTAGTTCATGCATTTATTACTTCCAGGCTGGACGACTGTAATTCATTATTATCAGGATGTCCAAAAAACTCGCTGAAAAGCCTTCAGCTGATCCAAAATGCTGCAGCAAGAGTCCTGACAGGGACTAGAAAGAGAGAGCAGATTCCCTTCATTGGCTTCCTGTTAAATCCAGAATTCAAAATCCTGCTCCTCACATACAAGGTCTTAAATAATCAGGCCCCATCTTATCTTAATGACCTTGTAGTACCATATCACCCTATTAGAGCACTTCGCTCTCGCTCTGCAGGCCTACTTGTTGTTCCTAGAGTATTTAAAAGTAGAATGGGAGGCAGAGCCTTCAGTTTTCAGGCCCCTCTTCTGTGGAACCAGCTTCCAGTTTGGATTCAGGAGACAGAAACTATCTCTACTTTTAAGATTAGGCTTCAAACTTTCCTTTTTGCTAAAGCATATAGTTAGGGCTGGACCAGGTGACCCTGAATCCTCCCTTAGTTATGCTGCAATAGACCGTGGCAGCTGGGGGATTCTCATGATGACGCCGAACATCATCATCACCTCTTTGTCATCATTATCACTGACTACATGTTTATAGACCAATCTCCATTTAATCATTAGTTATCATTAATCCCTGGCCCTTTTCCACAGGTGTCTTTTGACCTGATTTCCTCCCCTCGGCTGTATGAAGTGTTTCGGGGTGACTGATACTGAATTTTCTAACCATGATGTCATCTGACAAAATGACCAAACACAGAGGTTAAGTCAAACTTTCACTTAGACAGAAGCTTAGAAGGGAGAATCTTCTGCAGCTGAAATGTGCGAGAAAGATAGTGGTTCCAGTTTTTAATGTGCAGAATGGATTTCTCTCCACTGAAGCTATGTGCACGGTTTACTTTGTTTGATTCACTTCAGATTCATTGAATCATTTTGTGTCGTATGTTAGACGTCAGTAATGACGATGTGTTAGGGTTAGACACTCAGCTATAACATGCTTACGCTTTCAATTAAGAACATGAACCTTAAATGTTTGCAGTCTTTATTTATATAGTCTTACTGTTAAGTACACACATTACCAAAACACACAAAATACTCTATGAAGAGGAGCGCCTGAGCCAGCTCGTAGTGGAGCTGATAGGAGGAGCGGATGAGTGTACGACCATACCAGACCTCTTGGACTTCAAGGGATTCTGCGTCAAGCTCCCAAAGCACGCTCATTGCATACCTGAATTTGAAAGTGTCAGTTACACAACTAGCATGCATTTTAAGCATATGAAAATGAAACGTGTGATGGGAAGTCTACTAACCTGTCAGCACCTCCCAGCAGTGAGCAAAGGTCTGCGCTGAGAATAGCAGGCAGCATGTCGTACCTGCGGTCTGCCAGGTAGTAGGTTGTAGCCCTTAAGAAGTGACATAATAAATATAAAAAGGCAATGAGATCAAAGCAGCAGCTTTATCATCTTCTTTCTAATCAAAAGTGAGACATAATTTGAAAATAAGTACTAAATATTCAGAGTTTGTTCCACCTTTGTCATTTTCATCCTTCTGTTTATTAATAAGTCAGGAAGGATGAAATAAATAAGCAAAATGTTTTTCTTATGATTTAATAAATATTCCCCATTTTCTGAAATAGAATTTAAGGCTTCAAACCACAATCATGAGATTTTAATTTACTTCTTTAAAGTGTGGAGGCGAGCTGGACAGGTGGGTGATCTGCACGCTGCTTTGTGGACAGCTATGAAATGTAAAATGGAATTTTAGAGTAAGTCAGAGAGAAAGCAGAGGACCAAAACTACATTAAAAATCACAACATAAAAAATATATAGTAAGATTTCAGTATTATTTTATAAGTGCACGTTGTTAACAGTCTACACGGAGTTTCTCTCCTCACTCGGCTCTCAATCATCTTCTGTACATGCTGCTGCTGCTGCTGCTGCCTTTAAAAAACGACATGCACTTCATGGACCTTCTTACTAATTTATCTGCAGACTACACTTTATCAGATACATTTTATTAGCACTGGGTTAGACACTTCTGCCTTCTGAACACTCCTTTCTTCACTTCCAAGACTCAACAAGGTGCTGAAAGAATTCCGTAGAGATTTTGGATTATAGCGAGATTACACCGAGATGACAGCAGAATGCATTTGCTGCAGATTTGTCGGCCGTTCAGCTGTGACACAAATTTTTTTGGGCTGCTTCCCTGTCACATGGTGTCATCGCTGCATGTTCCCAGGAAGGAAAATTTGTGGAGATCAAGTGCAAGCATTACTTTTGCAGCCCCGACCTTCACTTCATTTACTGCAGATATTTTAAACTCAGTTTTATTCATTTGTACAATACAGCACAAAATAAATAAATAAATCAGAACATGTGCATATATCTGGACATAAACACAGATGAATATCTTCTTGTTCTATTACTGTGGTTCAACTGTCTTGTATCATCATCCTCTTTATTAATAAGATGCACTGAAAGCCAATTATAGACAAACCATTAACATCAGGTACTCAAGGTCACATGCCATCATGTGACCTCCGGTGTTTTCCTGACACCCGTAACTGTACAAAGGGGATCTGAAAACAAATGATGTGTGACACACTGTTCTTTACTTCTACCACTCAGTAGAATAAAACTAATTTAGTTGGAAGCGGACTCATTTTTCCTTTTTTTGCTGCATGACCTTCTGGTTGAATGTTGTGTACAAGTATGGCTGCCATGTCCCGTAGTAATATATGTTTATGAAGGCCACAGTGAAAATCACTCAGGCTTTCCCACAGCGGAAACATTCCCCTGTCCTGTTAATGGCATCGTACTCAAAATGAGCACAAGTTCTTCGTAACAACATGGACCACTGTGTTCTGTGTGTAGCAGTTCTCTACTGTGAGAACCCCAACCACCTTTTAGCACGACCAGCATTCGTCCATTCGCACACATATTCATACAGCGCGTTAGTCTATACCTTTAAGCATTTTCTCTCACATGCACACTCACACTAACGGATGCATCCAGGGAAATTTGGGGGTTAAGTATTTTGTGCAAGGTGACTTTAACATGAAGCCCGAAGGCATCAGGGATTGAACCAACAATGTGCTGACCATTGGTTCAATTCCTGGTGCCAGTGATACTTTCAAAGCCATCATGGACCCTGTGAAGTCCTTCTACATGTGATTAAATGATAGACATTTAAGGCTTAATGCTTCACATCAGACACGAGCCTTATTTAAGGTGGCCCTCTGTGTTATTTATAATTGCGCTACAAGGCATGCTGCTGATGCAACATTAATTCAGGCAACAACTTTCTTGCCTCTTTGTACTTCTGAAAGTTCCTCTGAACACTTATGCAAGATGCTGTAATTTTCTTTTATCCTTTTATATCCCACCTACTCTACCCAACCACTCCAACCAGTTCCTCACCTTGAACGTGCCTCCAAGTCTGTGAGCGAACCCTCTTTGACAAAGTGAGTGACATCAGCAATGTGAACTCCCAGCTCCAGCCTTCTGTTGGGGAGCTTGTGTACAGACAGCGTGTCGTCTACATCTTCACAGCCGCGTGGATCGATGCTGAACACCAGGCGACTGTCCCTAAGATCCCGCCGCTCTGCCACCTCAGAGGGGTCTACCGTCCACGGCTTCTCCAGAGAGTTGACCGGCATCTCTCTCAGCTGATGGCAGACGGACAGGCACAGCTAAACAGCCGCATAGTCTTTTGAACTTTTCACATTTTGTTATGATTCTATACAAAACATTAATAATAATAATAATAATAATACATTTTATTAAGCGCCTTTCAAAACACTCAAGGACACTTTACACAAAGACAAAGCAAAACAGTGTTTCACTTTCAGTTGCTCCCTTGTCACAAGGGGTCACCACACCTGATAGCTCAGCATCTTTTGATACGGCAGAGTTTTATACCAGATGCCCTTCCAGGCACAACCCTGATTTGTATCTCCGGTTGCAATCGAACCAGTGACATTTTGCCTGCAAGCCAGTGTGTAAACCACTGATGAAAAAAGGAAAGAATGAACTATTCCACATATTTAATGATTCTTTAATATTTTGTTGATTTGATAATAATAATAATAATAATAATAATGGATTGGATTTATATAGCGCTTTCCAAGGCACCCAAAGCGCTTTACAATGCCACTATTCATTCACTCTCACATTCACACACTGGTGGAGGCAGCTACAGTTGTAGCCACAGCTGCCCTGGGGCAGACTGACAGAAGCGAGGCTGCCATATCGCACCATCGGCCCCTCTGGACAACAATAGCTATATTGCAATCTTTAAAACCTTTGGTTACTATGGTAACTCTCTGATAACCAAGCACTCTCTGATGTGACCAATCACAGAAGCTCTACTGCCACCCCCTTTATAACATAAAAAGTTATGAATGATGTTCCAGTCTATGATAGTGGACTCATCTGTGCTTGTCCTTTGTTACAGCCCATTGCAACCCTTACACTCCTTACAGTGGAAATGCAGTTGTCTTCAGGTGTTGCCTAGGTTTAACTGCCGATTGTCTACACCTGGTGAGGTGTGGCTAAAGGCGTTCCTGAAGTGGTCTAGTCCAATCACCTTCTCCAGGCCAATCAGCATTCATGCTGTGTCCTCGGTTATTCTTCCTTGTACACGCCTCATCTCATCACTCATGCTCCATTCAACCATTCCACCACCAGCTTCCAGGCTCTCGGGGCTCCTGCTCTAATCCTTTTCACAGACGGGGTTCTGTTCCGCTGAGATAGGCCATCTGAGTCTAACGGCAAATCACCTGTTTAAATTCTGTTCATCAGTAAATCAATTTCATTCTTTCAAATAACCTCTCCTTATTAAAATATCTGTACTGTATTTAGTGATGAACAATTGTTAAACTCTGGTGTTTGCTCCCATAATTTCCCTTTTATTTTGACGCTCTCTGCTCTTTCCTCTTTCACCTGATCTCTGACTGCGATTGTTTGGAGGTGAAAACCAAACATCACCTGGGTTTCAGAAAACCAGAGTTACCCTGGTAAGCAACCATTCTCTGTATCTCACTATGGGAGATATAATCTACTTCCAGGTTGTAAGTTCTTTATCCTTAACAAGGTATGGAGCAGGGTAAGCCCACACTAAGGACTGAGTGTGCCAGTGAGGATGCAATAATATCAAAAACGCATAACCTAACAAATGTAATAGATGGTCCTCTGGTGAACTGTGAAGGTCACACTCTCAGTAGCCTTCAACAGCCACACAGACAGATACACTCAACAAAACAGGAACACACAGATGCTTCAATCTATGCAAAGGAGTGCAAGACACAGAAAAGCGCTATATATGGCTACATTTTCAGCAATTTACCGTTTAAAAGTGGGCCCTGCATAAACAGGATGTGGACCAATTGGTGCATTCCCAAAGTAAATGTGATACGAAAGAGTAGCTAAATGCAGTTTAATAAATGGAAAATAATCCTCTCTTATTTAGCTAATCCTGAAGGAAACATAACACATGTGGAACAGAGTTAGGAATGGGTACCGGCAATGTTCCCTCGAAGCTGTGTGTGTGCACAATTGCGCACTGCTGGCACGGTCTCTGCGCACAGAAAATCTGCGTTGCGCACAAAAAAAAAAATCTAACCTGAATTGAAATTAAAATCAATACTTTAACAAGTCTGTTTTGCAGTGTTAGTCAGTGACTGGCTGCTCCCGTATGGGATCCAGCCAGTAATGCGATTCACATTCGTATATACGCAGCTAATCAATGTCGTTGACAGGCTCTGACAGCGTCCTTATGTGCCGACACCGGTGTTTTAGCGAGCAAAGCGGCGTGGCGACGTTTAGTGTGTGTCAGAACAATGAGGCGACTGCTGAGTGTTACAGGTGTTACAGCAGTGACACATCTGCTGCTGTCAGGCCTGCAGGTATCAGGCTGTTGTTCTCCTTCATCTCATAGTTGACAGAAATTATTTTTGGAGTGGCACAAATAATTTGTGTGGCATCAGATTTGATGCAATTTGATGATTGTTCTCTAAATAATTTAAAATGTTTATTTAAAAAAACGCCTTGGCTGCATTTTTAGGTAAACAGCTGCAAAAAACTTTGTTGTTTGCATAACTCAGTTACTTTTTTGAAGAAGTAACTATATAATTAATTACCCAACATTGGTCATTATTTACTGTATTTTGCAGACAGAGTTACAGACTCTCTCCCAGACCACAGACTCATAATACAAGTCAGAGCTTTATGAAAAAAAAACAAAAGAAACTTGTGTTTTCAAAATTGGAGTTCAAGTTATTTTTACTTCCAATAGTGTTAACATGCTACACAGGTCATGAACAAGATTTTTTTGTTTTGTTTTTTTAAATTTTCATTGTAAGTGGGCTAAAATAGTTAATTAAAAGTAGTCTAACATAAATGTAAATGCTGTAATTTTATTATTTTAATAAACCATGTAACTTGCATGGATTCAATGCTGGCGTCACCACAGTGCACACGTCTGCTGTTGCTCACAGTGGTCCAAGGGATCGCTCAGGGAGTTTCTGTGTTCGCTCAGACACATGAAAAATTAGAGGGAACATTGGGTGCGGGTATACCGGATACGGGTGGCTTTTTTTTTTCTTGAGATGTCATACACTTTGGATTCTAGCCAATCATTTTACGTTTCCGAGGATAGTAGGCGGGTCCAGGTACGTATGTTCTTTGAGAGCAGAGCTACAGATTAAATGTCCAAGGCAAAGCGGTCAAAAGTCTGGCTGTACTTCACAGCAAAATATGCAAACTCAGCAGCAACAAGTGCTTTAAGGTGATACTGTGATACTGTGCAAAGGAAGTAACACCTCGAATCCAATGAAACACCTGGCAACGCAATAGCGTTTTTTTAAAAGCAGAGAAATGCGCCGTATTTGATAGCTTGCTGCGAGACTTCACACCGAGCACATCTGCTGCGGGTGGGTTGCCTGTTATTGGACCTGGAGTTAGCAACATCCCCCAAAAACCCGAAGAGGAGAGTCCTGGCCCCTAGCCCTGCCAGTGTAGCAGACGGATGATGATGCAGCAGCAACCGTTCTTCTCTGCGTGAGGAGCTTAATGTTGTTCGTGTGTAATTTACGTTGAGTAGGCTAACCACGTTATTACATTAATGCATGTAAGGTGAACTAGCAAACACCGTCGTAGTTACATGCGACTGTCTTCTTGTTTGATAGAGTGATACCATACATGCCCTGTAGCTGCAGAAAAAGCTAACACCGTTATCTTTTTACAAAAAAAACAAACAGCTAAACATGTTTTCCATTATTCACCGGTTCCAAACAAAGTAGGTATGTTGTATCAAAAGAAAAGGCTAACTTGGTTATCATTTTGCAGAAAAAAGAGACTGCTAAAAATAAAAACATAAGAGGTTTTTGGACAAAGTTTGTGTTCTCCATTCTTTAAGCAATTCAATTCAATTCAATTTTATTTATATAGCACCAAATCACAACAAAAGTCGCCTCAAGGCGCTTCATAGATACAGAGAAAAACCCAACAATCATATGACCCCCTATGAGCAGCACTTTGGCAACAGTGGGAAGGAAAAACTCCTGTTTAACAGGAAGAAACCTCCAGCAGAACCAGGCTCAGGGAGGGGCGGGGCCATCTGCTGCGACCGGTTGGGGTGAGAGAAGGAAGCAACGGTTAGAGCACCATTTAAGCACCCGCACAGTTTCAAAAGTACCGGTATCGGATAAAACCTAAACGATACCCATCCCTAAACAGAGTATAGATAAGGAATCTCTCAAATACTTCATAAAATGAGCATGTAGAAAGTGATCTAGCATTCTGAATGTTCACAATGACTCTCAGAGAGAGACCTGCTTCATTTTAAATCAGCCACTCGTGTGCCACGCCCAGAGTGCTGACCATTTGGGATGTGGAAGAAAAAAATCACGCCAAGTCAATGTTCAAAGGCAATGGTCATGGCCAGTAGTGGAACAGAAAAGCTAGTTCTGCCATCAATGGCCTGATGGGCCAGTATGGGATCTATAAAAATGAGAGACAGCTACTCCTCCCTCACCCCACTCAGTATCACTGGTATGAGGTTGAGAAGGGGAAAATGCATACAGGTCAATGCTGAACACATGAGAAGCTACTTTAAGGCATATCACCCAATTTGTAATATTGCTAAACATTTCTTAAGGCAGACGAGTCATGCTGGCTGGGTCAGTGTCATTTTTGTTGTAATTGATGTCTGGTTTGTTCTGTTCCCTAGTGATGGGTAGGGATGGGTACCAGTATCCGGTGTTCTGACATAATCCTTGAAATAGTAATAACACAGTATCCTCAGCAAAGATGAATTAAACAAGTTTTATTTTAATGGAAGTTTACTTCAAGTCTTCAGATTTTTACTGTCTTTTATTTGATTACTTTAAAGTATATGATTACATTAGAGTAATTAAATAAAGACAGTTTTGATGGAGCTCCTGAGCCAGCCCAAGCTCTCTATGAAGACGAGGAAAAACTCCCCTGGGGGGGCCAGACTGACGGGAAGAAACCTCGGGAAAGCCCATTCAAAGAGAGATCCCCTTTCCTGGGATGGCTGGGGGGGGTTACAGGAATTCCAAAACACTGAAATTTAAAGTGGGCCAATTAAAAAAAATTATTTCCTGAAAAAAAGAAAGGTAATTCATACATCACACATAAATGATAACGTCTGAATTGTGTGTGTTTGTGTGTGTGTGTGATAGGCTTATCTCAGCCAAGTGTGATGCTGTAGCTCCTCCAGCGTCGGCCGCGTCTCCGGGACTTTGGTTAAACACGCGTCCAAGAAATCCCGGCAGTCTGGAAAGAAAGGAAAGAGAAAAAACATGAAGATGATAGTTCCAGTGGTCCAAGCCATCAGTCAGTCTTGAAGTGTGACGTTTTCTTACTTTTGGACAGATGTCTTTTGAATTTCAGGCGCTCCACAGGACGCCTGTCTTTTTCAGGCTCTTCTCCACAGGACGCCTGTCTTTTTCAGGGACAATCTTCACCCACAAATTCATAAAGTCCTTGTGAAGGGTCAGTTTCTCAATGATTGTTCGCCCATGGTACCTGTGGAAGATTACAGTTGTCATTAATTTTCATTAATTGTGTAAACTCACAGAAAATAAAACATTGATGCACTTCAAACCCATTTAAAAGTACCCACCTGGCTTCAGGTGCAGCATCCCCTGCCATTCTAGAGGCAGCAATTAGAAATCTTTCAGTGAAGGTTCCTGTTTTCAGGGTGACGGCTGCTCCAAGTTTGTCAGCCAGCTGGTGCAGGTGTTGAGCCGTGCTATTCCTCACTGCAACACAGCGATGGCTGAGCAAGGACAATATTAGACACACAACTCAGTGAACATGATCTCTCTTTCATGTCTTCTAATAAAATCACTACAGCTTCTTCTCTCCTCTTACGTCAGTCCTGTGTTAAACAGAGCGCTCAGAATCCGTCCATGGCTGCAATTTTCCACCATGGCATCAAGCGCCAGATTGACCTCCTGATGAAGAAAGTTGTTGTTGGTCATTGCAAGCTTCAGCAATAGAGCTCGGCCTGTTGTTTCAACTTCTGGGTCCATTGTTCTCTGGAGCTGAATGTAGAGCTCATTGATGGCATGTATGGCCTCAAAGGCTATTGCTGAGCGTTGGTTTTTCACCTAAAATGTGAGTGAAAATCATCAGTTGAGGCTGTAGTATGCACTTGAAGGGAAACTAGCTGCATGAAACGCATATAAGAAACATAAAGTGTGCAATACCTCCTCAATGAGGACCAGACACACTTCATGTAGTTTAGTCTTCAGGATGTCCGAGTGGTGCTTTGCCAGAGACTGAATAGTTTTCTACTGTCTTTTCTTAATCCTGTATTTACACAACACAACATTGAACACGACTTCAGGAACACCACAAATAACACAGCCACATTATGCAGCACTGTTTCTGTGCAGTATTTAATGTCTCCTTACTACGTTTCTTACCAGTCGTCTGAAGACAGCAGACTAAAGCTGTGGGACAGGCTCTCTACAGGTGTAGCTACAGGCGGGAGTTTGACCCTGCTCTCTCTTGGATTATTCTGACTGCACTGACTGTCTGCTTTCTTGTCTGATAATCAACGAGGTTAGTAAAAAGAAACTGTCATTTCTTCTAATTCGAAGCATGATGCAGTGATTAATTGTTCATTAAAATCTTTTTAAAAAATCTCTTAATTTAAAGTTTGATTATTCAGCATCTTCTACAGTTACTGAGGAAAACCACTTACCGTCTATAGGGACGACTTTTGCACGGCGCAGCAGCGTCCCAGGCCGAGGTCCTCGTTTTTGCGGTATGGGAACTGTTGGAGGTTTTGGAGTCAAAGGCTTTACTGCAGTAAATGTTTTGGTTGGTACTGTGTGTCCAGGTGAGGTTACAATCCCATCCTGGAAATGCTGCAGTTTTTCCAAAATAGGCCCAAATTTGTCTTTTGCTGTCAAGACTCTTATTCCACGAATGACCTTCGTGTCTGTTTAGACAAAAAAATAACTAAATAACTACAAATTGACATCTTACAAAAACAACAATAAACATTTTTCTTCCTGATTTTTTTTTTCTTCAAAAAAGCATATAAAATGAATGGACAGCAAGAATGTGTAATTTAGCATTAAAATAGATAATCTACAGTGTCAAATTTTAAAATCTAAACGAACTGATTAACAGCAGGTGTAACCACTAAAGAAAAGCATCACCTTTGAACCGACCTGCTCCTGAATGTTTAGCAGAGAAAACAGGCAATTGCGATGGACAAGCTGCTCGAGGAGGTGGAGGAACTGGAGTGAGCGGTGTCATCTCAACAGGACTAACAATGAAAGGAATGGCCCTCAGATCACTTGGTGTGTGTGTGTCTGCAGAGCTGAGGCTACTCAGACTTCTTTCAGGGTCCTCCTGATTCCAAAAGGGGTCATCCAAACAGTTCCAGCTTCCCTGGACTATCTCTGGAGAGCCTGCGCATTGCTCAGGTAAATGTGGGAGTTGCACAGCATAATCTCTGGGTCTCTGTGCGATATGCAATGTGTCTGCCTGTTGAAAGAACACATTTGTCTTACTGCTCTGAGCTTTGTGAAAGTCCAGGATCCTGGACTCTGTGGTGAAGCGCTGACAGTTGCTCTGTCTACAGTGACTTACACAAAAATTACACTGTGCAAAGCAGCAAAATATAACACATCTCTCAGAAACATTTACATTTGATCAGCAGAGAAGTCAAGAATGAGTATGTTTAGTTACTTACATCTCCACCTGTGCGTCCCCTTGTCCGTCAACTGGACACACAGGAACTCCCTAAGCTCTTTCTTCTTCGCAGGACGCCTGTCTTTTTCAGGCTCTTCTCCACAGGACGCCTGTCTTTTTCAGGCTCTTCTCCACAGGACGCCTGTCTTTTTCAGGGACAATCTTCACCCACAAATTCATAAAGTCCTTGTGAAGGGTCAGTTTCTCAATGATTGTTCGCCCATGGTACCTGTGGAAGATTACAGTTGTCATTAATTTTCATTAATTGTGTAAACTCACAGAAAATAAAACATTGATGCACTTCAAACCCATTTAAAAGTACCCACCTGGCTTCAGGTGCAGCATCCCCTGCCATTCTAGAGGCAGCAATTAGAAATCTTTCAGTGAAGGTTCCTGTTTTCAGGGTGACGGCTGCTCCAAGTTTGTCAGCCAGCTGGTGCAGGTGTTGAGCCGTGCTATTCCTCACTGCAACACAGCGATGGCTGAGCAAGGACAATATTAGACACACAACTCAGTGAACATGATCTCTCTTTCATGTCTTCTAATAAAATCACTACAGCTTCTTCTCTCCTCTTACGTCAGTCCTGTGTTAAACAGAGCGCTCAGAATCCGTCCATGGCTGCAATTTTCCACCATGGCATCAAGCGCCAGATTGACCTCCTGATGTAGAAAGTTGTTGTTGGTCATTGCAAGCTTCAGCAATAGAGCTCGGCCTGTTGTTTCAACTTCTGGGTCCATTGTTCTCTGGAGCTGAATGTAGAGCTCATTGATGGCATGTATGGCCTCAAAGGCTATTGCTGAGCGTTGGTTTTTCACCTAAAATGTGAGTGAAAATCATCAGTTGAGGCTGTAGTATGCACTTGAAGGGAAACTAGCTGCATGAAACGCATATAAGAAACATAAAGTGTGCAATACCTCCTCAATGAGGACCAGACACACTTCATGTAGTTTAGTCTTCAGGATGTCCGAGTGGTGCTTTGCCAGAGACTGAATAGTTTGCAAGCCGTGTCTTTTCTTAATCCTTTATTTACACAACACAACATTGAACACGACTTCAGGAACACCACAAATAACACAGCCACATTATGCAGCACTGTTTCTGTGCAGTATTTAATGTCTCCTTACTACGTTTCTTACCAGTCGTCTGAAGACAGCAGACTAAAGCTGTGGGACAGGCTCTCTACAGGTGTAGCTACAGGCGGGAGTTTGACCCTGCTCTCTCTTGGATTATTCTGACTGCACTGACTGTCTGCTTTCTTGTCTGATAATCAACGAGGTTAGTAAAAAGAAACTTTCATTTCTTCTAATTCGAAGCATGATGCAGTGATTAATTGTTCATTAAAATCTTTTTAAAAAATCTCTTAATTTAAAGTTTGATTATTCAGCATCTTCTACAGTTACTGAGGAAAACCACTTACCGTCTATAGGGACGACTTTTGCACGGCGCAGCAGCGTCCCAGGCCGAGGTCCTCGTTTTTGCGGTATGGGAACTGTTGGAGGTTTTGGAGTCAAAGGCTTTACTGCAGTAAATGTTTTGGTTGGTACTGTGTGTCCAGGTGAGGTTACAATCCCATCCTGGAAATGCTGCAGTTTTTCCAAAATAGGCCCAAATTTGTCTTTTGCTGTCAAGACTCTTATTCCACGAATGACCTTCGTGTCTGTTTAGACAAAAAAATAACTAAATAACTACAAATTGACATCTTACAAAAACAACAATAAACATTTTTCTTCCTGATTTTTTTTTTCTTCAAAAAAGCATATAAAATGAATGGACAGCAAGAATGTGTAATTTAGCATTAAAATAGATAATCTACAGTGTCAAATTTTAAAATCTAAACTAACTGATTAACAGCAGGTGTAACCACTAAAGAAAAGCATCACCTTTGAACCGACCTGCTCCTGAATGTTTAGCAGAGAAAACAGGCAATTGCGATGGACAAGCTGCTCGAGGAGGTGGAGGAACTGGAGTGAGCGGTGTCATCTCAACAGGACTAACAATGAAAGGAATGGCCCTCAGATCACTTGGTGTGTGTGTGTCTGCAGAGCTGAGGCTACTCAGACTTCTTTCAGGGTCCTCCTGATTCCAAAAGGGGTCATCCAAACAGTTCCAGCTTCCCTGGACTATCTCTGGAGAGCCTGCGCATTGCTCAGGTAAAGGTGGGAGTTGCACAGCATAATCTCTGGGTCTCTGTGCGATATGCAATGTGTCTGCCTGTTGAAAGAACACATTTGTCTTACTGCTCTGAGCTTTGTGAAAGTCCAGGATCCTGGACTCTGTGGTGAAGCGCTGACAGTTGCTCTGTCTACAGTGACTTACACAAAAATTACACTGTGCAAAGCAGCAAAATATAACACATCTCTCAGAAACATTTACATTTGATCAGCAGAGAAGTCAAGAATGAGTATGTTTAGTTACTTACATCTCCACCTGTGCGCTTTCTCTGAATCACATCTTCAAAGCGATGGAAAAAGTTATCTGATGTCTTTTCAGACATGCCTGAGATAAAAAGTGAACAAATTGTTTAGAAATAGAAAGTTAGTGAGTGCTGCTCAGTGTGTGAGTGGCAAGTTCTAACTGAGCTGCTCAGTAAATAACTGTTATGATGTGGAACTCACAGAGCATTTTTTGAAAAATATTCATATATATACACTATTTTGTGTTTACAAAAATATCAGACATGTCTAAATCAAAGGCAGGTTATGATCTCTAATTATGATCTTTAATCAACAAATTTAAATAGACGTCCTAATCACAGCTTCTAAAACTAGACAACACTATACTGATAAATTCATATAAAACAGCAAAAAGGAGATAAAAGCACTGTCATAAATAGAGAAATAAGTACAGTAAATAAATAAATACAGTTTTTAAAAAATATAGAAAAAAAACATGTGTCATTTGTTACAACGACAACAAAATAGCAGCTTGGACAAAGCTGTTTCTTCAAGCTTCGCCTGCATTTAGGGTCTGCAAACCTCTGTCCCACAGGAAGAAGCTGAAATCCTCCAATAAGGGGTGGGAGTCATTTAAAGTAGAGTAACTCATCCTCTACAACTGCCTAGTATTCAAGGACTCTATGTTAAGATGCTCTAACATGGTACAGTACCTTCAGAAACGCCTCAAATTTCTTAGATACTGAAAATTAAATCTCTTCTCAGGAACCTTTTCTCCATTCAGTAGAAGTAGATCTAGTATTCATTTTAAAGTTCTAATGAAGACAGCAGACTAAAGCTGTGGGACAGGCTCTCTACAGGTGTAGCTACAGGCGGGAGTTTGACCCTGCTCTCTCTTGGATTATTCTGACTGCACTGACTGTCTGCTTTCTTGTCTGATAATCAACGAGGTTAGTAAAAAGAAACTGTCATTTCTTCTAATTCGAAGCATGATGCAGTGATTAATTGTTCATTAAAATCTTTTTAAAAAATCTCTTAATTTAAAGTTTGATTATTCAGCATCTTCTACAGTTACTGAGGAAAACCACTTACTGTCTATAGGGACGACTTTTGCACGGGGCAGCAGCGTCCCAGGCCGAGGTCCTCGTTTTTGCGGTATGGGAACTGTTGGAGGTTTTGGAGTCAAAATAGGCCCAAATTTGTCTTTTGCTGTCAAGACTCTTATTCCACGAATGAACTTCGTGTCTGTTTAGACAAAAAATAACTAAATAACTACAAATTGACATCTTACAAAAACAACAATAAACATTTTTCTTCCTGATTTTTTTTTCTTCAAAAAAGCATATAAAATGAATGGACAGCAAGAATGTGTAATTTAGCATTAAAATAGATAATCTACAGTGTCAAATTTTAAAATCTAAACTAACTGATTAACAGCAGGTGTAACCACTAAAGAAAAGCATCACCTTTGAACCGACCTGCTCCTGAATGTTTAGCAGAGAAAACAGGCAATTGCGATGGACAAGCTGCTCGAGGAGGTGGAGGAACTGGAGTGAGCGGTGTCATCTCAACAGGACTAACAATGAAAGGAATGGCCCTCAGATCACTTGGTGTGTGTGTGTCTGCAGAGCTGAGGCTACTCAGACTTCTTTCAGGGTCCTCCTGATTCCAAAAGGGGTCATCCAAACAGTTCCAGCTTCTCTGGACTCTCTGTGGAGAGCCTGCGCATTGCTCAGGTAAAGGTGGGAGATGCACAGCATAATCTCTGGGTCTCTGTGCGATATGCAATGTGTCTGCCTGTTGAAAGAACACATTTGTCTTACTGCTCTGAGCTTTGTGAAAGTCCAGGATCCTGGACTCTGTGGTGAAGCGCTGACAGTTGCTCTGTCTACAGTGACTTACACAAAAATTACACTGTGCAAAGCAGCAAAATATAACACATCTCTCAGAAACATTTACATTTGATCAGCAGAGAAGTCAAGAATGAGTATGTTTAGTTACTTACATCTCCACCTGTGCGCTTTCTCTGAATCAAATCTTCAAAGCGATGGAAAAAGTTATCTGATGTCTTTTCAGACATGCCTGAGATAAAAAGTGAACAAATTGTTTAGAAATAGAAAGTTAGTGAGTGCTGCTCAGTGTGTGAGTGGCAAGTTCTAACTGAGCTGCTCAGTAAATAACTGTTATGATGTGGAACTCACAGAGCATTTTTTGAAAATATTCATATATATACACTATTTTGTGTTTACATGGCAACGGGAGGAAACAACCCGGCAAAATAACACATGACAGCGAGATAAATTTATATTGGCATGTGTATTCAGAGTGTTACCACTATTCTAGGATTTCTATTGTCAGAATAATATTTGTGACTTTAGACCTTTATTTAAACTGTAGACTTGCTTGAACTTAAGAAAGTAGAAGGTTGGTTTGTTATGCTTCAAGGTTGGATTTTATTAATGAAAACATTAAAGGGAAAAATGTTAACAAGCAAACAAACCTTACTAAAAATGTTCATGTTATTCATTGCATTATACAACATAGTGAAGAAAGCTGCAAGCTTGACTAAAATTCAAGTATTAGAGAGCTCCATTAGCATCTAGTCTGGCTTCACTCTACAAGCCAGGACAGGTTTGCGTGACTGGAGGCTCAGACTGTGCTTTTTCAAACCCCACATTAAAACAAATGTTTCTTTTTTTGGCATGTATTCATTTATTTATTTATTTTTGATGCATCATTCCAAAGTAGTTATGCAATATAGAAAAACATCTGCAATGAGGTAACCAAGAAGGTCACCAAGGGACAGTCGCCATGGCATTTTGTCCTGATTGTGTCAAGAGCGTGGCTGTAAGCATAAAGGAAGAAAAATTCCATCCATCCATTCGCTTCCGCTTATCCTTTTCAGGGTCGCGGGGGTTACTGGAGCCTATCCCAGCTGTCATAGGGCAAGAGGCAGGGTACACCCTGGACAGGTCGCCAGTCTATCGCAGGGCTAACACATAGGGACAGACAACCATTCGCACTCACATTCATTTGCACATTCACACCTAGTGACAATTTGGATTATCCAATTAGAGGCTTGTTGCTACCTAGTTAGCGATGCTACACACCTGTTACTGTGTATTTTTCAATGATTCAGCACTCCTTGGATTTTTAGACAGTAATGAGATCATGTGCACACTCCACAGAGGTCCAGAGTCCAAATGTGACCTCTAGCACCAAACGCTTGCTGCAGCTGTTGGTGTCAGAGGTGACACACAAGGTATCAGGTTTTCTGTGTGATTACTTTTTCATATAGGACCAAGTATGTTTGGATAGCGTTTTGCCCTTGAAAACTGCCGTTGAATATTAGACATTGTTGTCTAATGTTATAAATGTATTGATGTGAAAGGTGTAAGTGTGACAAATATGGAATAAGATAGGAAATGAGAAAGGAGGCAAATACTTGTTCACAGGGCTATAGTCTGTAAATGGTCTTCTTTTGGCTATAGTAGATCTTTTACTTGTTCATTTTTTAATTGTTTGTTAAAATAGTTTTTTTCCATCATATTGAGTATAGAGGAATGCAACTGTGAGCTTTAGCAATTATCCCGCTTCAACAGGACCGTGATCCCGATGTGTGAGACAGCAGGGTGCTGCCACTGGTGTTGTAATGTGTGATTTAGTTCCTCCTAACATTTCAGTTTTCTTCCAGTATCTATCCTCTGTGATTACTGGCTCTTTAGACAGATTTAATAGAAGTGTGTGAGCTATTGGCTCAGTATAAAGGGTCAGTAGTGTTTTCATGTCACCTATCCATCCTCCATTTAGTCACCCAAAGCATGTAGTAAATACTGCTCACTTTTATTCATCTTCTCTTAAATCCAGAAAAATTCCCACTTGTTAACGTTGAGTGTGTGTGTGCGTGCGTGTGTGCGTGCGTGTGCGTGCGTGCGTGTGTGCGCGTGTGCGTGTGTGTGTGTGTGTGTGCCAGTTGCAGCCTCCAAGTTGAACAAAGGCAGCGAGCTCCATTGGAAAGATGTTCGTGAGCTGGTTGTAGGTGAGCAGCCTGCCTTTAGGGTCTAGTCGTGCTATACCTCTGTGTAGAAAACAAAACCCCAAAGCACCGAAACAATGTTTTATAGTGTTTGTGTGCTTTTGATAGAGGAAGACAGGACAGAACATCATTAAAGGGATTTGACTTTGTGAGATCACCCTGAAAACGCACCACTCTGTTCACTCTGAGATATTTTCAGTCTGGAAAGATGAATCTGTCGGGCTTCAGGCTGCTTCTCACTTTAAGCAGTTCATGCTGTAGCTGATGGACCAAAAATGACATTTGATATTTTAGACATTCAGCTGCTGACTCTGAAGCCAACAGGCTCTTGAGTGTGGATGATTGTGTTGGTACTGGATGCTGTGATCAAACAGCTGTTCTGATCTGTCTTCATTCATGCCTGTTGTTATTAAGCCTCCTAAGCTCCAAACCAGTAAAAGCAATCTTTGGAGGCAACACCCTTTTTAGTACTTTGCTGTATTTGTTTGTGATTGTGTGACACTGAACCACAGTGCTATGTATATCCTCTGTAACACTCAGACGTTTCCAGATCAGTGTTTCCCCCTCAGCTGTTTCTCACTATAGAGTCTTTCCTTTGTAACAATGAGGCACCAGCAGAGCATATCTGGCTCCCAGTCTGTGGCTGATAGTGCCCCCTGCTGTTAATAACAGGAACAGTGTAACCTTGTATGGAGCTCATAGTGATGGTCTGAAGATTGCTGCTGCAAGGCAGTAATTTGTATCCATGTGTGCTGTCTATTCTGAGCATATGCAGTTATGTGAGCTCTCAGGTTTTATGTATCAGGACATAATTAAAAACAATCAGGTCCTTAGTAGGTCTTAATATGAGGTAAATATAAAACATGAAGTGTTTGTGAGGTTCATCTGCAGCACCTTTGTCTCTGTGAAATGTTTGCTAATTTAACATTTTCCCTCCTAAACAGGAAGGAGTTTGTGGAGGCCTATGTGAATCATGCCTTCAACACATCAGTGGAGAATCTGTTCCAGGAGTTCAAGCGAGGCTTCTTCCTGGTGTGTGAGCAGGATTTGGTGAGGCTGTTTCGACCAGAGGAGCTGCAGGGAGTGCTGGTCGGCCAGGACGTGCATGACTGGGAAAAGTTCAAACAGGTAGAGTCAGCCAAACAGACACAGGCTGTAGTTTCACAGCTGTCCTGTAGCACAATAACTGTGTACTGCATACTGTCAAAAGCATTCAGTCGGCTGCTTTAACACAAATATGAACTTGTGTCACATCTCAGTCTTAATCCAGACTTTTGTATGATAGTATAATATAATAGTCAGCCCACCCTTCGCAGCTATA
Organism: Copadichromis virginalis; assembly: GCF_057382275.1. Lineage (NCBI taxonomy): Eukaryota > Metazoa > Chordata > Actinopteri > Cichliformes > Cichlidae > Copadichromis > Copadichromis virginalis. The sequence continues at coordinate 10,464,156 of NC_140626.1, read as the reverse complement.
ACTGCTTCCACTCTTCTGGAAAAGCTTTCCACAAGGTTTAGGTGTGTTTATGGGAATTTTTTGACTATTCTTCCAGAGGTGCATTTGTGGTGTCAGACACTGACGTTGGAGGAGAAGGCCTGGCTCACAGTTGCTGCTCTAATTCATCCCAAAGATGTTCTATCAGGTTGAGGTCAGGACTCTGTGCAGGCTAGTCCAGTTCTTCTACACCAAACTCACTCATCCATGTCTTTATGGACCTTGTATTGTGCACTGGTGCCCAGCCATGTGCACACATGCCCACACTTTACACTTGGCACAGTGCAGTCAGACAAGTACTTCTGGCAACCACCAAACCCTGACACATCCATCGGATTGCCAGTCAGAGAAGTGTGATTCGTCACTCCAGTAAACACATCTCCACTGCTTTAGAGTCCAGTGTTGAGATGCTTAAATCACTCCATCTGACGCTTTGCATTGTGTTTGTCAGTGTAAGGCTGGGATGCAGCTGCTCAGCCATGGAAACCAATGAAGTTTGGACATCTGTAACAACAGCAGACTGCAGATATTGGTGACTTAAGTGCACTATGAGCCTTAGCATCAGCTGACTAGCTGTCATTTCCAATTACTTCCACTTTGTTATAATATCACTAACAGCTGACTATGGAATATTTAATAGCGAGGAAATTTCATGACTGGACTTGTTGCACTGGTGCATCCTATCACATTACCATGCTGGAATTCATTCAGTTCCTGAGAGCGACTCGTCCTTTCACACATGTTTGTAGAAGTAGTCTGCATGCCTAGGTGCTTGATTTAATACACCCGTGTCCATGGAAGTGATTGGAACACATTAATTGAATGATTTGGATGTGTTAGGGAATACTTTTGGCAACATAGTGTATGCCTGACCTTACAAACTCTATGATTATAACAGTCATTTTCACTGTTTTCAGAACACAAGTTATGGTTGGAGATATCATGACCGCCACCCCACCATACAGATGTTTTGGGAGGTATTTGATGAACTAACTGAAGAGCAGAGGAAAGATTTCCTTCGTAAGTACTTGCTGAAGCCTCCATTATGATATGTTACTGAAATCACACTGTATCATATAAAACATTAGATTTTTCTGCGCTTTACCAAGATACATTAGAGAGCAGCATTGTTCTGATTAATATACTGTAAAGCTGCTTCTAGCTGGTGGACTGAGCCGCCTCACCTTTCACCTGGCTCACGTCACACACCTGGAGAGACTCGACCTCCACCTGTGTTGCCTCACGCGAGATGATCTAGAGGCTCTGAGTCAGTTGCTACCAATCTCACACGCCGGACACTAATCGCATGCTCGCTGCAGCAGTCATGTGACTCGTTGTTTTTCAGTCCAGGTGCTGCCCTCTCTCACTGCACTGACCGAGCTTGATGTGTCATCCAATAAGGAAGTGGGAGGTGTGGTCCACCTGCTGGTCTCCGCCCTCCCTGCGACACAAATGAGGAGGCTGCCATTCAACAGCTGCTACATGAGCAACGAGTCCTTCACTGCTCTGGGTAACACACACACACACACTTGTTTATTTATAGAAGTTTTCCTTCAAGTCATTCTCCCTGAATACCTCTTCCACCCTCTAGCCTGAAATGGTGAAAACTTTGTGTTTATGCATCAGCCCTGGCGGTGTCCTATCTGCGCACGGTGGATATTTCCTGGTGTAAAGTGGTTGGCGGTCACTTGGCGCTCCTGCTGGATGCTCTGCAGCCATCAGTCGTCAGCGAGCTCCGTCTTTGCAGCTGCGAGCTCACCACTGATGACATGCAACATCTGGGTAACTAACACACAATGACATTATACTTTTTCTTTTTTGGTCTGTAGTGGATCATTAGGCTGCATAAATGTATATTAAGACAAGTAAAGCCTGAAGGAAATTGATATTTCTTTCATTTATTTCATGCTGCCAGCATCTGTAGCTGTCGTATAAAACAAAACAATGAAACTATTCGGTGTTATTTTTGTCTCCATCAGAAACATTGTGAACAAAACAGTAAAGTGAACAGGCATAAAGTGATCAGTTATCAATGGGTCCTCTTCCTCTGTGCAGCTGCCGTGTGCAGACGGGGCTGTCTCTCCTCACTCCGTGCACTGGATCTGTCCTACAACAGCTTGGTGGGAGACAACGGTTGGTGCAGTCTGTTTGCAGCAGGAGGTCTGGGCTCTCTGGAAGACGTGGATGTCAGTTTGCGACCTTCAACCTCTGCTCCGTGCTCAGCCTGGCTGCCCGCTCTGCTCCGAGCTCTGCCTCAAATTTCGGCGCTGGCTCGACTGGCCATGCAGAGGTGGACAGCTGACTGTCAGGAGAGAGAGCAGCTCAGGTACTGTCTGAAAAAGAGGAGCGTCCTGCTGGAAAGGGATCCAGATTTACAAGACACATCATCAGCATGTAAAGGGAACAGTCAGGAGAGCCTAGAAGAGAGTCAGCCTGAGGAGATTGGAGCGGACCGCACTGGAATTTACTGTCAAAGAGCGACCCACTTTGTTGCTTTATTATTATTTTTTTAAGTCTCTGTTACCACAAGAAGGTCAGTGTTGACGTCAGCTGCATCACGTCTGATGTAAACTGTGTCACACGTGATGGTTTCAGGGAATACTGGGAACTTACAGAGTTAAGCACAGCTGGTGTGGGTTATCATATTTGTCGTCTCTCACCTTGGCTGCAGGGTCTGGGTCTTTCCAATGCAGCAGTCCTAACACTTGAGACACACATGCCGAGAAGTGGGGATACCTGGAAATGGACAAAGGCTTTCAGCAGAGTTTTAAAGCAGCTATTCAGGAAAAGAGCTGTGAATTATCTGCATACCTTGTTAGGTAATCAGCTATTTTGGGGTTCTTTAACAAATAAACCAAAAGGTCGACTGAGTATTTTCTCGTCAGAGTACCTTCACCGTTCACGATGATGTTGAGCACAAGCTGGAGCGTTTGATGGATGTTCTTTGCATCAAAGAGCTACGAGGAAATCCCAGAGGGACTAGAAAAGCGCTATATAAATACAGGCCATTTACCATTTACAATACTACCACCATAATACTACAGCAATACTTATTTAATATTACAGTAACATCTGACTTACACTTAAATGAAATGAAAACCTGAATAATGGCTCAGAGCTACTCTTCGGTGCAGTAGAAGTGCTAACATGCTAACACAATTTAATGAGCAGACTTGTTCCAAACAGTCAGACTGAACTTACAAGAATAAAATAAAAATACAAACCTCACAGTAACTGCACTTGTAGAGTCTCTTTCTGGTGTGGATCTGTTGGTGTTTTCTCAGGTACTGTGGAGTTTTAAAAGTCTTCTCACACAGGTCACATTGATAAGGTCTCTCCTCAGTGTGGGTAAACATGTGGTGTTGTAACTGTGCGTCTGTTGTAAAGTATTTACCACACTGATCACACCAGTACACATCTTCTCCGGAGTGAATGCGTAGGTGTATATTTCGGCTCCATAGCTGGCTGAAGGTTTTTCCACAGATGTCACAGCTGTATGCCTTAACTCCAGAGTGGGTAACTAGATGTCTCTGCAAGTGGCTACTTCGAGTAAAAGCTCTGCCACACTGATCACAGCTGTAAGCTTTAACTCCACTGTGGACGACTTGGTGTCTTTTCAGGGAATTCTTCCAGGAAAACGACTTTCCACACAAGTCACAGCTGAACGGTCTCTCTCCAGTGTGGATGAGCTGATGTTGTTTTAGTTTAAACTTCCAGGTAAAATCCTTCCCACACTCGTCACAGGTGTATTTTTTCTCTCTCTTGCTTCTGTGAGGTTTGTCGGCCTCCTGAGAGCGCTGACTTCTCGGTCCACGTTGGTCCTGCAGTGACAGAGATACAGAGTCAGTGAGTGAAATGCAGTCATTAAACAAACTGAAGCTTCAAACTCCCTCCATTAACACTAGTTTTAAACCTGAAGGTGGAGTGTGGCACCAAACACCACCAGAACCTGAACGACTGCAGGTGCTGATAAGTTGCGGTCGCGGTATTTCAACATCTAGTTAGCAATACAGAAGACGAGCGAGAATAAATGGAGTAATATTTTTTATGTGGCAGGTAATTTCAAATGCAGCGATTCTATCAGCCCAACAAACATCAGTAAACACACAAACTGTTTGTGTGCAGTTTGTCTCACAATGTGATGTAAAGACTGCAGTAAAATCCTCTGCAGGTTAGTGCAGGATAAGCAGGCAAGTTTACTGTAATGTGATGGATTTAAGTAAAGAACAGTGTGTGACTGGTGCACAGTGACTGTGGTGCTCATGTCAGAGTTAGATTACATCAAGTGTAGCAGAGATTAACTTAAACTTAAGCTCATGATGCTGACATTCATTCACTGAGCTCCACCCACATACCAACAGTTTAGTGTCTAATATAAAGACAGTGTACTGTCAGTGTAGAGAAAGGAAATCAGCCAGGACAACTCGTGAAACATCTGCTGACATCTGGTTGAATTCACAGAGAGCAGCAGGTCAGCTGATCACAGCCTGTACATTAAAAAAAATCTACTGGAGCTCTCAATAGAAATGATTGTGAGCTGTGACCCTTTTCCCCACACTGAGCCACTACAGCTGATGTTAGGGTTGAATCCTGCTGAATCCCACTTTAACATCTTCCTGCTCATTTTGATGTTTAGAGGCAACGTCACCGTCTAAGATGTAGGCATTGTATACATTGTATACATTATTTCTACATTACATTAATATTGCACAAGGTTCACTTAGTTTAGCATAAAATATACATACTGTATCAGTACTTCAGCTTTTAATGGAGTATTTCTTAACACTAGTATCTGTCACCTTCTGTGTTGAGCTCATTGTTTTCTCTGCAGTGGCTGAGCTGAGTCCAAGTAGCTGAAATTTCCTCTGCTGCTCCGTCAGACTCTTCTCCTCCTCCTGATCAGCTGGGACACAAAACAGAACTTTGTTAAGCTCCACACTGCACTGAAGAGTCAAAGTGTCTCATATGTTCATCTGAGAACACACAGAACACATTTTAGCTTCCCTGGGTGGACAACTTGTTTGAAACAAACACAAAAGGTTTGAGCACCGATACCAAATTCAGCAGTATGACACACCAGTACCAGGAGAGCAATTCCTCTTTAAAATATGCCCTGGCCAAGAAAAAACCCGACAATATACGTGTGCCGTGAGAAATGATAGATAGATAGATAGATAGATAGATAGATAGATAGATAGATAGATAGATAGATAGATAGATAGATAGATAGATAGATAGATAGATAAAATTTATTTCAAACATGCAAATATAATTGAAATAACAACAGAAAAAAATAAAAATAACAAAACTTAAAAATCATCAAGTTTTCATGTAAATATCTATGTCTACAGAATGTGTGTGCTCGAAAAGGAGTAGGATGAAGTTTTCTTGTTCCTACCCCCTTATTTCAAATTTCATTGCTTACAAATCCATATCCAGGATTCAACATTATTTGATCATATATTTAACTATGTACAAGTCTAACACATTGAACATACACAAATAAAACCATTTTCAGCACGTAAACCAGAACAACAACAAACTACATTTTTTACATAAACTAATCACTCTGTTTATAACAGCCGCTTAATCTCTGAGTTTATTTTCTATCTATGTGACAAAAACCTTAATGAACACTTAAGGTTGGGTTACTCAGGCCTTGATTTATAAAAAATGAGGACACAATGAGACAACTCAGTCACTGAGAGGAAGATTTCCTATATTCATACAATTTATTATTTTTTGAACAATCCTGTGAATTTTTGTATTGATGTACTTGTCTTGATTTCATCTGTATATCCGAGTGGGTGTAGAAATCTGAGCCATCATCTGAGTAAGCCTCATCACAACTTTGCGCTGATAAAGGCAGCTGTGTTTTAGCCTGGAACACATTTATTTTTACATTTCTCATAAATGTATTTCATTATAGCACTTTTACCGCCAACATGTTGGGTCTTTTGGAGCCGGAAGTGACCATATATGGAAGAAGGGTGGCGCTAGCTAGCTTAGTTAGCAAGCTGCATTCATAAGCTGTGCAGGTGCCACAGAGATGCTAAGTAGCCTTAATAACAGGCTAATAAAACAACAGAAACTCTGATTACAATGAGCTCATTTAAAAGCTTTCTTCTAATAAATTCTTTTCTTCTCTGTGTTTCACAACCTTTTGCTGATATCTTTCTGTAAATTAGTTTAAAGCAGCTTGAGTCAATTTAGTCAGATTTTTTTTTCCAACTTGTTCACAAAAACTTGAGAAGAGACACCGAGGAGAGCAACAGAAAGACTCATTCAGGAGCTAAACTCAAGATTAACTAGACTCGGATTAATATTAGCTCGGTGCTTACCTTTAAATCAGTCTTGACAATAATCGGAGAGAAAAACGCCATAAAGCGGGAACTCGGCTTCTTCTTCTTCTGCTCTTGTATGTTTTGGCGGTTAAAGCTTTAAGGCGCATTACCGCCACCTGCTGGACTGGACTTTTCATGTCCCAAACATCATCAATTGGGCACAAATTTGTTGGAGTTTCTGTTAATAAAAAAGATGGAATTCAAGGATCTTGTTATTTGGTTTGTTCGTTTTCACCATTTACTCTACAATTTTCTGCCAGTGTATAGCAAACCCCACAGCTCAAATCAATGAAGAATTTAGTATTTTTAACATATTGCTTAAGCTGGAACCAGCAGCTATATAGGCCTAATTTTTAATCCAAACATGTGATAGAGGTTTACCACCAGGAGAAGCAGACTGTAAATAAAAGACTGTGCTACTGAAAACTGTTAGTCTGACTTTGGATTGTAAATATGTTTCCATTTGTCACTTCTGTATTTGTATATGGCTCAAACTATTTGTTATGAAAGCAAAACAAACAAACTGATGTTGTATAAATTGATTCAGGATTATTTACTTCGAGTCCAGAAATCATAGCTGTCTCATCAGATCCAGTTGTGACATTAGCTATAGTTTCCGCGGAGGGTACTTGGTTCTGTATGACAGCACAGCTTTTAGGTTGAATTCAAGCGCTTGAGTACAGCCTGATAATTAGAGGCCTGCAAACTGTTTGCTGATGAACTTTGGAAGTAAAAGTACAGACAGCTATAGAAGACACAGGACACGAGATGGGTTCATTATTTCTTTTGAGTTCCATGTAACAATCCGTAACTCTGTAATTAATGAATGTGCCATTTAATCTTGGCTGCAGCCAAGATTAAATGGCACATTCATTAAATGGCTAAAATGGGTTGGCTGCCGTTCAGCATTTAGCACAAGTCAGCTTTTGATCAGAAAGTTTTCTGGTTTGATCCCTGGCTGCTCCAGTCTGCAGGCGAAATATCCTTGGACAAGATTGTAATCCCAAGCTGCTTTCTGATGCATCCATTGGAGTGTGAATGCTTTATAGAGTTTGTGAAACAGTTGTACGTGTGGTCAGATTGTTTTGTATTTGTGTGTGGATTGAAGCACATGTCTGAGAGCACATCAATCACTGCACATATTTTTTAAAATCTTAGTTTAAATAAAGTTTTTGATTATTTATTATAAAAAAGAGATGATATATATATAATGCAGTGGGCACTCTACCAGCTAACATGTCAGTTAATTTGACACATTGATTTATTTATCATTTCTTTTTCTCTCTCAGCTTTTCAGCTCCATATTTTTGCCATTTCTTCCACACTCAACTCTGTTCTACAAGGTGAGCCCACAGTTAATGTAGGAGAGGGCAGGTGGCATTAAGAGATTTGATTGGGCAATCTAGGGCCCAGTTAGTTCTTCCTTTTGGTGAAAGCTGGGCTCTTCAGTTCAGCATGGCACAGCTCCAAAGATTCTGCAACATCAAACCCTCTGTCTGCTAATGTTACATCACCTGGGCTGAGGCAGTCCAGGTAATTGCAACAGTTTCTTGAAATTAGTTAATTCAGATATAAACAGAGTGACAGTTTACAGATTCAAACATGTCTCAGAGAAAACAGAAAAAAACAGTAAAGCCCAACTCTCCTCTTTGTGATCAGGAAGACAAAATTCAACTTCCTGATCAAGTAGACAAATCATTCAACCAGCTTCTAGAAAAGGAAGATATTCAAAAGTTGAAAGAAATGGAACTCCTAGACAGGGAAGAAACTTTGAGCTCCAAGCAAAGCTTGATAAAGCACTAGAAAAACTAGTGCTGAAGGACAAAAAGAATCAGGAGCTGCAAGTAAAGCTTGATGAAAGACCGCACACAAATGAAGAGTTTCTTCAAGAAAAAAGGCTACAGGAGATAAAACAGAAGGAAATGGATTTCAAGCTCCAGGACATGGAGAAACACAACAAAGGCTTGCAAATCAAGCTTAATGAAGCTCTGCAAAAAAAATTAAGAACTCCTCCAAGAAAAACAACAACAGGACATGAAGCAGTGCAAACTCCAAGGCATGGAGGAAAAATACAAAGCGCTTCAGGTAAAGCTTGATAAAACACTGAACAAAAATAAAGAGTTGCTTCAAGAACAAAAGCAACAAGAAATTAAACAGAAACAAACGGACTGCAAGCTTGAAGACGTGCAGGAAAAATACACAGCGCTGAAAATAAAACTTGATAAAGCCAGAGGTGGGACCAAGTCATTGTTTTGCAAGTCTCAAGTAAGTCTCAAGTCTTTATCCTCAAGTCTCAAGTCAAGTCTCAAGTAATGTCAGGCAAGTCAGAGTCGAGTCTCAAGTCACTGGTGTAAAAGTCCGAGTAAAGTCACAAGTCTGAAATTTTGAATTTCAAGTCCTTTCGGGTCTTTAAAAAGAAAAAAACAAAAAAATAATGTTGCAGTTATGCTAAATGTAAATATTAGACCATGTAATTTTTAAATCTGTGTTTTTCTCAACACATGACAAAATAGTGAACTTAGAAAATATACACAAATTGTGAAATTGCACCTCTTTAAAATGCAGCTAAATTAAACCTAGCTCCAAGGATAATTTTCACCGACAGTTCTGAGATAAGCTGCATGTTATTCTTGGATGCGGTTGTAGGACCGGTGTCGTGCCAAAGTAGGTATCCCCGACAGAATTTGTTTCCCCTGTGCTGGGAGCATGCAGGAAGTACTGATGTTTTCATTTTGTGAAAAATTAGTATCGTTACATTACCATTCAGTTTGAGGGTTACAACAGAAAATTATATATTTATTGCTCACGGGGTATCAGATGGGATTATTTTAATAAACCATAAACATTTTGGCTAATAACTATTTTTATTCTCCTGTAACTTTATTATATAAAGAGCTAAATCCTCCAAAGTTTCAGGAGAAATGCGTCATAATAAGAAGTGTTTGTGAACGAAAAATCAGCAATGTGGGATACTGTTTGTCCGTGATTTACACAGGGGGAACAAATTGTGGCAGGACCAGCCTGATATTATTTGTATCCCACTATAACTTCGTTGTATAAAGAGCTAAGATCTCAAAAATGTCAGGAGTAGTCAGTCATTATAAGAAGTGTTTGTAAACTAAAAATCAACAATGTGGGATACTGTTTGTCCGTGATTTGGACAGTCCAGCGTGTGCTCCCGACGCAGGGGAAACAAATTCTGTCGGGGATACCTAGTTTGGCACGATAGTAACTTCAGGTCACTGCAACAAGCCCAGGTACAGTTTACCGACGGATGGGTGCAGGACCTTGAAATGCACCGTGTAGAACGAAAGACCATCGTACGTATCATAAGTTTACCAGTCTCACAAATTGTCGTCATAAATACACATTCCTTAACCGTTTATTAATAGGACCTTTAAGCTCAACGGTAATTAATTAGCAGTGGAAATAATTTCTGGTACGCGTTACAGAAATGTAGCAGTGACAATAATACTGTATGCTGTAATCGTACTGGACAATTAGTGATACAAAAAACCTGTTTTATCCTGTGAATAAAAGTATATGTTTTTGTCAATGTACCAAAATAACAGAAGCGAAACGCAATATTGTGTCAGGACAATTCACTATTTATGCACAACAAACAAAGGAGCGACAATTTCTGTTCAGCGCCAGACTTGCTTGTAACCTATATCACCAATTATGTTATGAAAATGACGCATTAACTACAACAGCAGACTGACCTTTGTGGGAATGCTTGGAGCAGACTAACCTGTGAGCTGGAGGGTTCTGGGACGTTATATTTGGTCTTTGAATGGCTGCAATCCAGGCCACCCGTCGCCTCTTTGTTACTTCGGAAACATGGCTCGAACAATTTCTCTTCAACAACGTAATCCGATAACAACCGATCTCTTTACCCGTCGGCTTCCCGTGGCTGTCATGCGACCGGCTATTGCAGTTAATAATACAACAGCTTCTTGCCATTTTTGTGTTTCTTTTTTATCGCTGTGATTTCAATTGAAAGCCTGCGTGCGCTAGTACCTCTTGCCACGAGTTCCCAGAATCCTTTGCGGTTTTACCCCTGAATGACGTCACATTTTCAATCTCTATATAATATGTATGTTAAATTTTATATTTGGGGTGAAATATCAAGTCTTTTCAAGTAAACCGGTTCAAGTCCAATTCAAGTCCCAGGTCATTGGTGTAAAAGTCCAAGTCAAGTCACAAGTCTTAGAACATTTTTTCAAGTCAAGTCTAAAGTCATAAAATTAATGACTCGAGTCTGACTCGAGTCCAAGTCATGTGACTCGAGTCCACACCTCTGGTTGTTTATGATCAGTAAAAAATAAAACAAACAGTGGGACACAGAGTTTTCTTAAAAATAAACACATGAAAAAAGTCTTTGGTATATTATCTTAATTGCCTCTAGATGCTCCCAGGGCTAGGACTCAGCTATCTCCAGCATGGACTGCAGGATGGAAGCAACAACAATAAAGAGGATGATAGAGAGGAGGAAGGCTCTGTGGATGACCTGCAGCTCAATGAGGCCAGTTTGGACAGCAAGAATTAGCAAGGTGATCCCTTCAGTCATCCCCCTGCACAGAGAGGAAGCAACCTATTATGCTACAATATAGTCTTTGTGCCAGCGAGGCTTGTACTTGACGCGTGGCAGTCTTCTGGCAGTAGGTGAGCCAGTCTGAGTGTGGTGCAGCCTAGCAGTGTCAGCGTTCTTTTCAGTCACTGGGCGACAGCGTGCTAGATGAGTGGCATTCCAACTCTTTCCATCACTCAGCAAGAAGGCACTCAAGCCTTTGGCTTTTGTTACTGTTACAGGAGGGGTAAATCTGGGATGTCCTTTGGGAACATGGTGGGGTTTCCTTATCCTCACACTCTCTCCTGGTAGAAAAGAAGGTTTCCGTGCGTGACGCCTACCATCAGTGTAACGTTGCATTTTCAACTGATATTTCCGAACTGAGTGACGTGCAACGTATCCAGTGGAGACACAGCAGGAGGCAAAGGGAGTACATCCAGTATAGTACGCATCTTCCTGCCACACAGGAGTTCTTAGGGAGAGGGAAGTAGAGGGAAGTAGTTGCATGCGGTGTTGCACAGTAAACTTGAAGCCAATCCAGCACAGTCGCCTTCCATGGTTTCGACTGCTGGATTGATGTCTGGATACAGGTGCGGAGGGCACGATGAAACCGTTCGATTGCTCCGTTTGCAGCTGGGTAGTAGACAGATGTTCTGCTGTGGGAGATGCCTCTATTCTGGAGGAATGAGGTGAACATTACAGAGGTGAACTGTGCACCATTGTCAGTTATGATGTTCTCTGGGTTGCCATGACGACTAAAGACAGATGAGAGGAACTGAATGACATCATCAGTAGTAGCATAAGGTGAAAAGGCAAGCTCAGGCCATTTGGAGTAGTAGTCAGTCAATGTTATGACGTATCTACAAGCAGGTATTGCAGTATCAAAAGGCCCAACAATGTCAAGACCAAGTTTTTTCCACGGTCCATCAGGCAGTGGGACGGGTTGGAGAGGAGCAGGATTAGTATGTGCAGTTTTGTCATTGGACTGGCAAAGGAGGCATGAGGTTATGGCAGACTGAACTTGTGAGTCCATTTTTGGCCACCAGTAGAGATCTCTTAATCTTTGTTTTGTGCGCACAATGGTGACTTTCATGTGCCAGTGCAATCAGTTTAGGTCTCACTGAAAGTGGTGCAATGAGCCTTGAGCCTCTGAGAACATAATCACTTAGGGTTGAGAGTTCATTACGGATTTTGTAGTAAGGTGCAAGCGTGACATCAAGTGCTTTGATTGAGGCAGGCCAGCCACTTTGTATTTGTGAACGCAAAGCAACCAGTTCAGGGCAAGTTGAACAGGCAGAGTCAAAGTCCGCAACTGGAAGTGAGGACATGGCAGCAGAAACTTGGGCTACCATTTCATGATCTGAATCTGATGTGGAATGGGAAGAAACAGGCAGGGGCAGGCGAGAGAGACAGTCAGCTGTATAGTTCTGAGAACCTGGGCGGCAAATAACATCATAGTCAAAACACAGGAGGTGGGCAGACCAGCGGGCGATGCGCATGCCAACCCTATTAAACCCTTTGGTGCTCAGCAGCGTTGTCAGAGCTTGGTGGTCTGTCCGCAGAGTGAAACGTCGGCCCCACAAATACGTTCTCCATTTCTCTGCAGCCCACACACAAGCATAAGCTTCTTTTTCAACAGTTGAGTACTTTTGATCTGTTGCAGGCAGTGTGCAGGTAGCAAACGCCACAGGTTTTTCTGTGCCATCAGGTTGCACTTGAGCAAATACAGCACCAAGCCCATAGTCACTTGCATCAGTAGAGATCACAACACGCAAGGCAGGGTCAAACAGTGCCAGTGCAGGACTATTCACCAGGAGTTTTTTTACTTCTTCAAAGCTCGCTTGTGCACCTGAAGTCCATGTGAAAGTGTTCTTGTCGTTAGCACAGGCACACATAGGGGCTACAACAGTTGCAAAGTTTGGCAAAACTTGGAGTACCATGACACCAAGTCCAAGAAGGATCTCAAACTGAGGGAACTGGGGAGGATTAAAGGGGCAGCACAGCAGCGTTTTGGAAAACAGTGTAAAGGCTTTTCAGGAAGCTTTTAGGACGCTGTGAAAATACTGAATTTGAATAGTGGAGGCTAGAAGTAGTGAATGTATCCTTCCTCTCTATCATTAGATGGAGAGAGTGTACAAAGGCCGGCATAGTGGGTCTGTGGCCACTCTTGCTTGCACTTTTGCGTGTCCGTCAGCCAGCTGTGGAGAAGAGCAAAGTTTTTACATGCAAAGAGCTGAAGTGAAAAGCAGTGTTCCAAACAATGAAATGTGTCCACTCTTTGTGCTTTTCATGCAGTAATGTTTGATGTTTGAAGCTATTTCTGCTGTTGTCCCATTCCCGGTGAAATCCGCTGTCCCTCCAATCCCGATCCTCTTGCAAAGCAATCAGCATTTGTCAGACGCATCAGTCATTGGCGGTACTCAGACAGGATCCTGGATGACTACACGTCTGGGGTGGCTAAGAGAGCAATTGAAGGATGCCATGTTTACTGAATATGTGCCTAATTTTGTCAGGACATAGCTGGGTCCATTGCTTCTGCGTGCTCTATTTTCACAAGCAAAGGCCTGGCTCTTTCTCCTGGCACCTTCTCAGGTGAACTCCATGCCGTGGCTTCTTCTCAAATCAACGTCTGGACTGCCGCAAAACAGCTGACCGTTGTCGACAGGATTCGAACCTGTGCGGGGAGACCCCAATGGATTTCGAGTCCATCGCCTTGACCGCTCGGCCACAACAACCACATTTGGTTTTGGAGCTACATACTTGAAAGACATACGTCTTCCAAGTCCTACGCCACACGTCTTTCAAGTAGGATGTGCACAACAACGGCCACGCTGGATTGTAAATGCGGTAGCTGCATGACTTTGGTGAGAAAGCTTGTGGTTTTGCAGTTCCGTGAGATCGGTGCAGCACAGCTGCGGTTGAAGCTAGCTGGCTGACATTAGCTTGCTTGTTTGCATGAACAGTAACACACACAGCTGATGATTTTGCCACCGCAAAGAGCTGATCAGTACATGGTTAGTAAAATGTTATCTTCATTCCAAACATTCAGCACAATATTTAAAGTGGGACTGGGTGTCTTTATGAAGAAGTAGCGTGTCCAATCACAGTTTCATGTAAGAAGGTATATGTATGAAGTGATGAGAACTCAAAGCCTGTGTGAACAGTGTCTTTCCACAGCAAACGGTAGCAGCGAGGCCGATGAAGAATGCACCTGGCCTGACATTGTAAGCCTTTGCAGAAAGAGCGGAGAACGTTTTTACTGTAAAACAGTACGCAGCCCACATGCTTGAACAGCACTGCGAGAAGCAACTGCGATGGCCGGGAATCGAACCCGGGTCAACTGCTTGGAAGGCAGCTATGCTCGCCACTATACCACCATCGCTGTGAAAAACTGCAACATCACTGAGTCATTGTCCGGCTTATGAAGCTTTCAGGACAATTAACAAGGTGGGCATTGTGATTACTCGCTTGTCAGGTTCTAAACTGGTCAAAAGGTAGATCACTAAAAAGACTAGTGCTCTCATGCAACTGCACATTTAATCTCATCAGCTAAGCTTCTTTGCTACTCAAGTGTGGCCTCTCACGCATTTAAACTCTTGTGTGATTTTTAGCACCTTGAGAGTCGCAATGGTCACGCGAGTTCTTCAGGTCACAGCAGACAAGGTGCGAATAGGTGTGAATCTGTCTTGGGACGAATCTGGGACGAGGACGTCTTTGGCTCCTCTCTCAAGTTATTGGACTTTGGCAAAAAGGTTTCACGCTTAATTAAAAAATGAGAGCAAGTGTCTGTGTCCCGAATACAAAGTGGGAGCTGGTTCCACAGAGAGGGGCCTGAAAAGTGATGGCTCTGCCTTCCATTGTACTTTTAAATCCCCTCGGAAGACAGCAGTCTGAGAGCAAAGCACTCTGTTGGGATGATATGGCACTGTGAGATCTTGTAGACAAAATTGGGGGTGATTATTCAAGACCTTGTGTGTGTGAGGGCAAGTATTTGGATTTTTATTTGGGATTTAATTGGGAGCCAATGAAGAGAGAAGTCCATATGGGGGAAATATACTCTCTCCTTCCAGTCCCTGACTGTGCTCTGGATGCAGCGTTTTGGAAAATAGTGTAAAGGCTTTTCAGGAAGCTTTTAGGACACTGTGAAAATACTCAATTTGAATAGTGGAGGCTAGAAGTAGTGAATGTATCCTTCCTCTCTATCATTAGATGGAGAGAGTGTACAAAGGCCGGCATAGTGGGTGTACCAGAGCAGGGCTGTGTGTAAAGCACAGCCAGGCAGCTGAACACTGTATTGTTCTCTATTTTGTCCTCTTTGAGCGCGAGACAAGCCACCACAGCTGGCAACACCTGTCAGTGAACACATTCAGGATGAAGATGGGAAGTGAGGAAGAACTGCTGTCAGTGCTGGAAGAGCTCGACCCCCTCCCCATCACTGCGCAGTCTCAGCAGCCCTCACCCACCCCTGCCTCTCCTGTAGATGCCTCTCAAACTGCATCAGTTCAACCCCGAGTTGAATTATTCCAAGACCGAGATGAGCCCATCTGTTTTGCTGAAATCCAAGAAGACATGTGGTCAGTGCTTGACTACCTCCCCGTCTCTCAGCAGTCTAATGTGCTCTCCTCTCCTCATTCACACAACTACTCGACTCCTAAACAAAATCTCATCTGTCCTGCTGATTCCCCTCCATCCAAACTGGCGTCCTCCCCTGTTGCATTCACTGAATTGCCGTCAACAACCCCCATCTTTTGCCAACTAATGAAAAACAATAATTTCACTATAGACGATTGGACCGATTTCAATTGAATTAAACTGTTACTCCTGTTATTTCAACATCTGTCTTTGTGTAAATAAATGAAAAAACAAACAATAGATGCTTCTGTCATAAGTTACAGCAGGATGAAACAACCTTCATGTAGTTCTTGTTTTTAACACTGCAAACCTTCTTTAGTTCTTTTGTTTCCTTTCATATTCAGCACACATCTGTCAGTGTCCACTAACTGTCAGGGAAAAGCCAGATAAAAACACTGTGGGGTCTTTTGGGACACGTGCTCGTTGGGTTTACTCATAGATATCAGAAATGATCTGTTCTGTATTCAAAGGATACACGAAGGACGTTTGTATTAAATGCAATATAGCGACTGATCATATGCTGCTTTCTTTGGGGGCTTTTCACCACCATGTTACACAAATCCAGTTTCTAACTGAAAAGAAAATCCTTCACCATTTTCTAATCAAATTCCCTGGTTTCCCATGTCAGAGATGTCATGGCTGAAAGGATCATCGCCTATTGAGCTCAAAGCTAAACTCTTGTGTAGGGCCTCTTTCCATGTTGCACCATTCATTTTAAAAAGTCCTGGTAACAAGAGACAGAGGTGACTTGATGTATTACAGTTACTTCCCAATTTACAGAAATGATGTGACTTCTGACATTTTCCTAGCAGGAAATGTGCTACTGTGGGACACTGAAAGAATAAACAGCAAGGCACGTTTTGTTTTAATAACTTTTCTTTACTTCATTTGTATGAACTAGGTTTACCTTACAAAATCTTATACTGTATATAATGTTTTATGTTTAATTCATGTCAATGTCAGCTCGTGTTTACTCGGGTGAGCAGTACCGGCCCACAAAGAGAATGCTCTTGGTGGGTTTATGTCGGATGAAGAAGATGAAGTGATGATCAAAGAACATTTCAAAGCCCACACTGAGAAGTTGTTCAGAAAAAGAAGTTGAACCTGACCAAGATGAAATCCAAAATTGGGAATTAATTGTTTTATTGTATTATTTTTAATGTCACATATGGTGTTGTGTAATCCGTGTATGTATTATGTGTCTCTGCTGATGTGTTTCATGCCTCACTTTCATTTTACTGTAATTAGGCTAGTTTTAAGTTTCTTGAGTATTCTGATAAGGATACTGTGTAGTATGATTTGCAAATGAAGAGGAATCAATTAGTCTTAAATTAATTGACTAAGAGAAATGAAGCGTTGGAAGAATGTTATGTTGATGACTATGAGGTTTCTGGGGTTTATTCAATAGAGCAACAACTGTGTGGGATCTTTATACAAATTCTTATATTCTATTTAGAGCTTGCTTTAAAGTATGTTAGCAAAAAAACAGCGCACGCATTCGTTTTCACGATTTTTGTTCTTCTTTAGTCATTGGGTCTTTTTAGGTGGTACCTCCAGGTACCACAAGGGGGGATGTGGTGGATTTTTGTGTGATATGTATAACTATACACTATATATCTATGTGCACTGAACATATATATTTTAACTTTCATGTAGAGTCTTAAGCACAAGACATTTTGCTTCACCATGGTTTATTAAGGTGGTGCAGTAACAGGGCAGTTAATGCTGCTGAGAGTTCTCCTGCCTAACTCGCTCTCCAGCTAACTAACCTTCCCTAACGTCTTTCATGCAGCACATGTCTGTATCTATTTTTTCTACTCTTTTACAGAGCATCTTTTTGAGTGTCTTGATTTTAATTGGATCTAAAAGGGTTGGATCTCCACATCGTTGGTGGAAGAAGATTATCAGGATGGCTTCAAAATTTGCGACTACAGCCCCTCTTCTGTGGAACCAGCTTCCAGTTTGGATTCGGGAGACAGACACTATCTCTACTTTCAAGATTAGGCTTAAAACTTTCCTCTTTGGTAAAGTATATATTTAGGGCTGGACCAGGTGACCTTGAATCCTCCCTTAGTTATGCTGCAATAGATGTAGGCTGCCGGGGATTCCCATGATGCATTGAGTTTTTCCTTTCCAGTCACCTTTCTCACTCAGTATGAGTTAACTGCATTGAATCATATCTGTTATTAACCTCTGTCTCTCTTCCACAGCATGTCTTTTATCCTGTTTTCCTTCTCTTACCCCAACCGGTTGCAGCAGATGGCCCCGCCCCTCCCTGAGCCTGGTTCTGCTGGAGGTTTCTTCCTGTTAAAAGGGAGTTTTTCCTTCCCACTGTCGCCCAAGTGCTTGCTCATAGGGGGTCATATGATTGTTGGGTTGTTCTCTGTATCTATGAAGCACCTTGAGGCGACTTTTGTTGTGATTTGGCGCTATATAAATAAAATTGAATTGAATTGAATTGTGTTAACTTGTGTAGTTACACAAGTTACACAGGCAGAATGCCATGTGAACCCTGTCTCCAGGTGGAAAACAGAATGAGCGATACACCTGCTGTCAGGCCTGCAGGGTTTCTCCCTGTGATGTTCTTCTCTGTCTTGTGGTTGACATTTTTTTTTTTTTACTGGCACAAATAATTTGTGGGGCGTCTTATTGTGACACCTGATTGTTGTAGTATTTTTAAAATGGCTGTGCAAAAAAATAAAAATAAGAACCCCAGATGCATTGCCTGCATTTTTAGATGAATAGTTGTATATAACTTTATTATTTACAAAATTTTTGTTTAATTTTAATTTAAAATAATTACCACTTATATTTGCATTTCAAGTTATGAAAATAATTTACTAAACATGTCTGTGGTTTTTATAGTAAAGAGAAAATATAACTACTACTAGGGTTTTATGTGTTTGTGTGATTTCAGACCAGTTGTTTTAATAACTGTAAATTTGGACGTGTGAGGTTGTGCTGAAAAGAATGATACCAAGAAAGACAAGGTAAAAAAAACAACAACAATCAAAAGCAGCCAAAAATGGCCAATTATATTTTGGACCTCAGAATATTGACCCAACAAATCATGAAAAATGAGGTTTCAATAATTGTTTGTGACAGTGCAGCTTTCTGGCAGTAGTAGTAGTCAGTACAATTTGATTTTTTTCTAACAAAAACAGTATGAAACTTAAGTTAGACTTGTGTTTGGAAATGAGCCCCCGCCCAGTGTTGTGTAGCTTTCTGGATTTTATACTTATTGGTTACATATTTATTTATTATACAGGCTATACAGTACACACATTTTATGTAACTGAAATGTTTAATTATGTGGGCTATAGAAAATAATTAAGTTATAGACCATATTTATATGAAACATATGCTTAATGTATATTAATCATATGTAACACCTGCATATGTCTTTAAAACAAGGCTTTGATTTTGCCACCCCATTTGATTTCCATGCCAGCCTGGAAAAATTTCTCTAGATCCGCCCCTGGACCTGTCCTGGACCAGCAACACCAAATCAGTGACTAAAAGAGCTCAGCAGCGACTGCATTTTAAGAGACGACTGAAGAAGGTGCACATCCCCAAACCCATCTTTAATACTTTCTACAGAGGTACCATGCAGAGCATCCTAACCCGCTGCATCACAGTCTGGTATGAAAACTGTCATGCGTCCAATCGCAGAGCCCTCCAGAGGATTGTGTGGACCGCACAGCGTGTTATTGGCAGCTCTCTACCCAGTCTACAGGATATTTACACCTCACTGGGAAAGCCACTAGCATCATGGCTGACCCGCATCACCCTTCCCATCAACTGTTTACCACACTTCCCTCCAGAAGACGACTGCGTCATCAGGAGCAGGTCGGCAAGATTGTGCAATAGCATTTTCCCCCAAAGCAGTTTGGCTCCTGAACACCATGGTTCCCTCCTCTGCACTGAAAACTTCTCCACACACTTCTTGGACTACATAATACTCTCCTCTAATTATTATTACTATTATGATGTGAACATTTTGTGCACTTAAATCTTACTGTGCTAATGACCCCTGCATCAGCACCTTGTTTGGAATAGCAGTGGAGAAGACATAGATTCAATGCTGCAGACGTCTGAGCAAAGAAAGCTTCTAGAAGAGTAAAGACTAGCTAGAAGAATGAAGATTCACAGAGTAAATGTGAAAATTCATCACAGGGCTCTATGCACTTGATTAACTGACCATGAGCAAGTTTGCTAGTCTGGAGCATTCAGATCCACCACAAAGACTGTTCAGTGCTCACAGAAACTGCACAATACCCAAGAGCTGCATCTGAGCCTCTACAGGCCTTAAACAGCATGTTAATGTTCAAGACAGTTTAATTAGAAAAAGACAAAACAAGTATGGTTGGTCTGGAAGGGCCGCCAGGAGAAAGCTTCTTGTCTCTAAAGAGAACACAACAACTCAGTTGAGGTTTGCAAATTTGCCCTTGAAAGCTTCTGGAGCAACATATTTTTAAAAGATGAGACTAAAGTGGAGGTTTGGTCATAATGCACAGCAGTAACTTCAGCAAAAATCAAACACAGCACAAACACCTCAAATCCACTGTCAAGTACGCTGGTTCAATTGTGGTGATTTGAGCTTGTTCTGCAGACACAAGCAATAAGCACCTTGCAGTCCACGAACTCCTCTGTATGCCAAAGTTTTCTAGAGTCAAATGTGAGGCCGTCTGTCCAACAGCTAAAGCTTCTCCTAAATTAGGCCATGCAACAGGATAATGAGCCCAAGCACAGCAGCAAATCTACTGCATGGAAGTCCAGACCTCAACCTGACAGAAATGCTGTGTATAAAGAAATGCTTGCAAATGTTGATGAATTGAAGTTATTGCTGCTAACTGCTGCTTCTGTAACCGACTCAATCATAGAATGATTATGATATTGAAAAAGACAAATGCCTGAATCCTAAATTGTGGATATCCTTTTGTTGTGATCTAAAATGTAACACTAAATGTGATTAAAACACTAAAAATCTGGACTCTTGGGCTCAACAACTGCAAGGATCACCAGCCCGAGGAAAACACAAAATACACATGACCCGGTGACAAAGACAATTCATTCTTGAATGAAGACATTGATCTGACTTTTTAAAATTTTGCCAATTGTGTTTATTATTAAATTATTGAGGAAATAGAAAGGGGGGAGGGGTTTTAAAGAAGAAGGTAAAGGAAAGGGATAGAAAGGAGGAAAGAGATAGAGGAGAGAAAACCCCAACAATCCCCTCTGAGCAAGCACTAGGTGCGACAGTGGATAGGAAAAACTCCCTTTAAAGGAAGAAACCTATGACAGAACCAGGCTCTAGAGGAGGCAGTCAACTGTCGGGACTGGTTGGAGGGTGAGGGTGAAAAGAGAGAGGGGGGGAGGAGATGGGACAGGTGATAGGAGTTAAAGGGAGACAGGGGAGGGAGAGGTGTCAGGAGAGAAAGGGAGAGAAAGAGAGAGGAGAGGTGAAAATTAAGATGGAACAGAGGTGGAGGAAGACGAGGTGACATTAGCAGTAGAAAAAGTAGAAAAAGTAGAAAAAGCAGGAGTGTCCCTCCTCCAGAAGAAGCAGAAGCGTTTTTTCTTCTTTTCCATGAGCTTTTCCACGAGCACTTTTTTCTCTAGGATGAGGGTTCTCAACTGATCGATTGTTTCTGCATTCTCCTGCTCAAGTCTCTTGCATGTTTTCTCCACTTCTTCTAATTTGGCTTGTTTGTCTTCGAGCCTTTCTTTCATTTCTTTAGATGTTGCCTCCTGCATTAGCTTTGCCTCGTGCAGCTCTGTATAACTCTGTTGTAATTTGTTGTGTGTGTCTTCCAACTGCTGACTTCTGCTCTCGATTTCTTGAAGTGAACACTGCAGGTCTTCGTTTGTTTTCTCTAGTTGTTGCTTTAGCACCTGTATCTCAGTGTTTTTGCACTTCACGTTGTCTGAAAGTTCCTCGACTTCTGTGTTTTTTCTCAGCATGTCATTGAGCTTACTCTGCATCTCTGAGCATTGGTTTTGCAGTTTTTCCTTTTCCTCTTCCAGTTCAGGTGTTTTGTAGTTCAGTTTGTTATAAAGTTCTTGCAGGTTTTGGTTTTTCCTCTCAAAGTCCTGGAGAATTTCTTTGTCTTCTTTCTGCTTTATTTCCTGTTGTTCTTGGTCTTGAAGCAGCTCTTGATATTTGTGCAGTGTTTCATCAAGCTTTACCTGCAGCGCTCCGTATTGTTCCTGCACACCTTGGAGTTGGCACTGCGTGTCTCTCTGGTCCAGTTTTTCTTTCTCTTCAAGGATTTCTTTATTCTTTTGCAGAGCTTCATCAAGCATTACTTGCGAGCCTTCGTTGTGTTTCTCGATGTTCTGAAGTTTGCAATCCAGATGTTTCTGTTTCATGTCTTGCTGTTCTTTCTCTTGAAGGAAATCTTTATTTCTTTGCAGTGCTTTATCAAGTTTCATTTTCAGCGCTGTGTATTTTTCTTGCACGTCTTCAAGCTTGCAGTCCGTTTGTTTCTGTTTAATTTCTTGTTGCTTTTGTTCTTGAAGCAACTCTTTATTTTTGTTCAGTGTTTTATCAAGCTTTACCTGAAGCGCTTTGTATTTTTCCTCCATGCCTTGGAGTTTGCACTGCTTCATGTCCTGTTGTTGTTTTTCTTGGAGGAGTTCTTTCATTTTTTGCAGAGCTTCATTAAGCTTGATTTGCAAGCCTTTGTTGTGTTTCTCCATGTCCTGGAGCTTGAAATCCATTTCCTTCTGTTTTATCTCCTGTAGCCTTTTTTCTTGAAGAAACTCTTCATTTGTGTGCGGTCTTTCATCAAGCTTTACTTGCAGCTCCTGATTCTTTTTGTCCTTCAGCACTAGTTTTTCTAGTGCTTTATCAAGCTTTGCTTGGAGCTCAAAGTTTCTTCCCTGTCTAGGAGTTCCATTTCTTTCAACTTTTGAATATCTTCCTTTTCTAGAAGCTGGTTGAATGATTTGTCTACTTGATCAGGAAGTTGAATTTTGTCTTCCTGATCACAAAGAGGAGAGTTGGGCTTTACTGTTTTTTTTCTGTTTTCTCTGAGACATGTTTGAATCTGTAAACTGTCACTCTGTTTATATCTGAATTAACTAATTTCAAGAAACTGTTGCAATTACCTGGACTGCCTCAGCCCAGGTGATGTAACATTAGCAGACAGAGGGTTTGATGTTGCAGAATCTTTGGAGCTGTGCCATGCTGAACTGAAGAGCCCAGCTTTCACCAAAAGGAAGAACTAACTGGGCCCTAGATTGCCCAATCAAATCTCTTAATGCCACCTGCCCTCTCCTACATTAACTGTGGGCTCACCTTGTAGAACAGAGTTGAGTGTGGAAGAAATGGCAAAAAATATGGAGCTGAAAAGCTGAGAGAGAAAAAGAAATGATAAATAAATCAATGTGTCAAATTAACTGACATGTTAGCTGGTAGAGTGCCCACTGCATTATATATATATCATCTCTTTTTTATAATAAATAATCAAAAACTTTATTTAAACTAAGATTTTAAAAAATATGTGCAGTGATTGATGTGCTCTCAGACATGTGCTTCAATCCACACACAAATACAAAACAATCTGACCACACGTACAACTGTTTCACAAACTCTATAAAGCATTCACACTCCAATGGATGCATCAGAAAGCAGCTTGGGATTACAATCTTGTCCAAGGATATTTCGCCTGCAGACTGGAGCAGCCAGGGATCAAACCAGAAAACTTTCTGATCAAAAGCTGACTTGTGCTAAATGCTGAACGGCAGCCAACCCATTTTAGCCATTTAATGAATGTGCCATTTAATCTTGGCTGCAGCCAAGATTAAATGGCACATTCATTAATTACAGAGTTACGGATTGTTACATGGAACTCAAAAGAAATAATGAACCCATCTCGTGTCCTGTGTCTTCTATAGCTGTCTGTACTTTTACTTCCAAAGTTCATCAGCAAACAGTTTGCAGGCCTCTAATTATCAGGCTGTACTCAAGCGCTTGAATTCAACCTAAAAGCTGTGCTGTCATACAGAACCAAGTACCCTCCGCGGAAACTATAGCTAATGTCACAACTGGATCTGATGAGACAGCTATGATTTCTGGACTCGAAGTAAATAATCCTGAATCAATTTATACAACATCAGTTTGTTTGTTTTGCTTTCATAACAAATAGTTTGAGCCATATACAAATACAGAAGTGACAAATGGAAACATATTTACAATCCAAAGTCAGACTAACAGTTTTCAGTAGCACAGTCTTTTATTTACAGTCTGCTTCTCCTGGTGGTAAACCTCTATCACATGTTTGGATTAAAAATTAGGCCTATATAGCTGCTGGTTCCAGTTTAAGCAATATGTTAAAAATACTAAATTCTTCATTGATTTGAGCTGTGGGGTTTGCTATACACTGGCAGAAAATTGTAGAGTAAATGGTGAAAACGAACAAACCAAATAACAAGATCCTTGAATTCCATCTTTTTTATTAACAGAAACTCCAACAAATTTGTGCCCAATTGATAATGTTTGGGACATGAAAAGTCCAGTCCAGCAGGTGGCGGTAATGCGCCTTAAAGCTTTAACCGCCAAAAAATACAAGAGCAGAAGAAGAAGAAGCCGAGTTCCCGCTTTATGGCGTTTTTCCCTCCGATTATTGTCAAGACTGATTTAACACTTAAAGGTAAGCACCGAGCTAATATTAATCCGAGTCTAGTTAATCTTGAGTTTAGCTCCTGAATGAGGCTTTCTGTTGCTCTCCTCGGTGTCTCTTCTCAAGTTTTTGTGAACAAGTTGGAAAAAAAAATCTGACTAAATTGACTCAAGTTGCTTTAAACTAATTTACAGAAAGATATCAGCAAAAGGTTGTGAAACACAGAGAAGAAAAGAATTTATTAGAAGAAAGCTTTTAAATGAGCTCATTGTAATCAGAGTTTCTGTTGTTTTATTAGCCTGTTATTAAGGCTACTTAGCATCTCTGTGGCACCTGCACAGCTTATGAATGCAGCTTGCTAACTAAGCTAGCTAGCGCCACCCTTCTTCCATATAAGGTCACTTCCGGCTCCAAAAGACCCAACATGTTGGCGGTAAAAGTGCTATAATGAAATACATTTATGAGAAATGTAAAAATAAATGTGTTCCAGGCTAAAACACAGCTGCCTTTATCAGCGCAAAGTTGTGATGAGGCTTACTCAGATGATGGCTCAGATTTCTACACCCACTCGGATATACAGATGAAATCAAGACAAGTACATCAATACAAAAATTCACAGGATTGTTCAAAAATAATAAATTGCATGAATATAGGAAATCTTCCTCTCAGTGACTGAGTTGTCTCATTGTGTCCTCATTTTTTATAAATCAAGGCCGGAGTAACCCAACCTTAAGTGTTCATTAAGGTTTTTGTCACATAGATAGAAAATAAACTCAGAGATTAAGCGGCTGTTATAAACAGAGTGATTAGTTTATGTAAAAAATGTAGTTTGTTGTTGTTCTGGTTTATGTGCTGAAAATGGTTTTATTTGTGTATGTTCAATGTGTTAGACTTGTACATAGTTAAATATATGATCAAATAATGTTGAATCCTGGATATGGATTTGTAAGCAATGAAATTTGAAATAAGGGGGTAGGAACAAGAAAACTTCATCCTACTCCTTTTCGAGCACAGACATTCTGTAGACATAGATATTTACATGAAAACTTGATGATTTTTAAGTTTTGTTATTTTTATTTTTTTCTGTTGTTATTTCAATTATATTTGCATGTTTGAAATAGATAGATAGATAGATAGATAGATAAAATTTATCTATCTATCTATCTATCTATCTATCTATCTATCATTTCTCACGGCACACGTATATTGTCGGGTTTTTTCTTGGCCAGGGCATATTTTAAAGAGGAATTGCTCTCCTGGTACTGGTGTGCCATACTGCTGAATTTGGTATCGGTGCTCAAACCTTTTGTGTTTGTTTCAAACAAGTTGTCCACCCAGGGAAGCTAAAATGTGTTCTGTGTGTTCTCAGATGAACATATGAGACACTTTGACTCTTCAGTGCAGTGTGGAGCTTAACAAAGTTCTGTTTTCTGTCCCAGCTGATCAGGAGGAGGAGAAGAGTCTGACGGAGCAGCAGAGGAAATTTCAGCTACTTGGACTCAGCTCAGCCACTGCAGAGAAAACAATGAGCTCAACACAGAAGGTGACAGATACTAGTGTTAAGAAATACTCCATTAAAAGCTGAAGTACTGATATATATATTTTATGCTAAACTAAATGAACCTTGTGCAATATTAATGTAATGTAGAAATAATGTATACAATGTATACAATGCCTACATCTTAGACGGTGACGTTGCCTCTAAACATCAAAATGAGCAGGAAGATGTTAAAGTGGGATTCAGCAGGATTCAACCCTAAAATCAGCTGTAGTGGCTCAGTGTGGGGAAAAGGGTCACAGCTCACAATCATTTCTATTGAGAGCTCCAGTAGATTTTTTTAATGTGCAGGCTGTGATCAGCTGACCTGCTGCTCTCTGTGAATTCAACCAGATGTCAGCAGATGTTTCACGAGTTGTCCTGGCTGATTTCCTTTCTCTACACTGACAGTACACTGTCTTTATATTAGACACTAAACTGTTGGTATGTGGGTGGAGCTCAGTGAATGAATGTCAGCATCATGAGCTTAAGTTTAAGTTAATCTCTGCTACACTTGATGTAATCTAACTCTGACATGAGCACCACAGTCACTGTGCACCACTCACACACTGTTCTTTACTTAAATCCATCACATTACAGTAAACTTGCCTGCTTATCCTGCACTAACCTGCAGAGGATTTTACTGCAGTCTTTACATCACATTGTGAGACAAACTGCACACAAACAGTTTGTGTGTTTGCTGATGTTTGTTGGGCTGATAGAATCGCTGCATTTGAAATTACCTGCCACATAAAAAATATTACTCCATTTATTCTCGCTCGTCTTCTGTATTGCTAACTAGATGTTGAAATACCGCGACCG
This sequence comes from Copadichromis virginalis, assembly GCF_057382275.1. Classification (NCBI taxonomy): domain Eukaryota; kingdom Metazoa; phylum Chordata; class Actinopteri; order Cichliformes; family Cichlidae; genus Copadichromis; species Copadichromis virginalis. Next base: position 10,437,606 of record NC_140626.1, on the reverse strand, counting down.
CAACTTATCAGCACCTGCAGTCGTTCAGGTTCTGGTGGTGTTTGGTGCCACACTCCACCTTCAGGTTTAAAACTAGTGTTAATGGAGGGAGTTTGAAGCTTCAGTTTGTTTAATGACTGCATTTCACTCACTGACTCTGTATCTCTGTCACTGCAGGACCAACGTGGACCGAGAAGTCAGCGCTCTCAGGAGGCCGACAAACCTCACAGAAGAAAGAGAGAGAAAAAAAACACCTGTGACGAGTGTGGGAAGGATTTTACCTGGAAGTTTAAACTAAAACAACATCAGCTCATCCACACTGGAGAGAGACCGTTCAGCTGTGACTTGTGTGGAAAGTCGTTTTCCTGGAAGAATTCCCTGAAAAGACACCAAGTCGTCCACAGTGGAGTTAAAGCTTACAGCTGTGATCAGTGTGGCAGAGCTTTTACTCGAAGTAGCAACTTACAGAGTCATCTAGTTACCCACTCTGGAGTTAAGACATACAGCTGTGACATCTGTGGAAAAACCTTCAGCCGGCTAGGGTACCGAAATATACACCTACGCATTCACTCCGGAGAAGATGTGTACTGGTGTGATCAGTGTGGCAAATACTTTACAACAGACGCACAGTTACAAAGCCACATGTTTACCCACACTGAGGAGAGACCTTATCAATGTGACCTGTGTGAGAAGACTTTTAAAACTCCACAGTACCTGAGACAACACCAACAGATCCACACCAGAAAGAGACTCTACAAGTGCAGTTACTGTGAGGTTTGTATTTTTATTTTATTCTTGTAAGTTCAGTCTGACTGTTTGGAACAAGTCTGCTCATTAAATTGTGTTAGCATGTTAGCACTTCTACTGCACCGAAGAGTAGCTCTGAGCCATTATTCAGGTTTTCATTTCATTTAAGTGTAAGTCAGATGTTACTGTAATATTAAATAAGTATTGCTGTAGTATTATGGTGGTAGTATTGTAGTTATTGTAGCCCAGTAAACTGAGTGTGTTAATTGAAACAGTAAAATGTAATTGGACGTCTGCAGAGATGCTCTTTATTTCAGGCGACTTTCAGGATAAAAGTGTTGAAGGACTGACTTACACTGTCTTTGTGTCTTTGTTTAGAAGCAGAGCGACACAGATGGATCCATTTCTCAACCCTGTCATCGCTGTGGTGGTGGGAAAGACTTTCGTTGTGACATCTGTGGAAAAACTTTCAGTCTGCAAGCCAGCCTAAAAATACATCAACGTAAACACACTGGAGACAAACTGAAATACTGCAAAGAATGTGGGAGAAGCTTCCCCACATCAGCTAAGTTAAAACGACATGAACTCTTTCACAGTGGGGTCAAAAAGCACCTCTGTGATCAGTGTGGGTCATCCTTCACCACTGCAGGTCACCTTAAAACACACAAACGAGTCCACACAGGAGCGAAACCATACAAGTGCAGACACTGTGACAAAAGCTTCTCACGTTCAAGTAATCGTAACGAGCATGAACGTACACACATGGAAGGAAACTACAGCTGTGAGCAGTGTGACAAGAGCTTCAGTAATCTCAGTTCATACTCTGCACACAAACGATCCCACGTTACTAATAAACTGTTTCACTGTTACCAATGTGCCAAAACATTCACTTCATCATCTGCTCTGTGCAAACATCAGCGCGATCACGCAGGGCTGAAATCGTTCCCATCACAGGATCAGAGTGAATCTGAAGAGAGGGAAACATCCTCTGGTTTCAGAGTCCAACTTAAAACCCTGGAGATCAGGCTCCACAGAGCTCAGGTCGGCTCTCCTTAAGTTTAAGTTAAAGTTCAAATGAGGCTGTGAATCAAACTTCCTGTAGTTCCATTTTAATCTTTATAAATTGTTCTTCTGTTTGTGTTCAGTCGTTACCTTTTTTTTTCAGTGGTTGGATTAAAAATCAGTTTTCTGTTGTTTAAGTTTTTATTGAATGTATTTTGTTAAATAAAGTTAAAATATTGTTAAATAAAGAATTGTTTGAACGACAAAGATTTTGAGCCATGATGTCATTTCCTGTATTTCAGAGTAAAGACTGAAGTGACAAATGGAAACATGTTTACAGTCATGGAATAAACACTGATGGGTCATCTGTAGGAAGTACTATTGCTGACCTGACAGACTCGACCTTGTTTACAAAGAAAGAAAGGAACTGATGACATGTGTCAGCAGAGGCTTTCAGGGTTGTTTAGAGTAGAGCTGATAGTCTTAAAGAGAACATGGCGATTATGACAATTTAACACAATGATCTGAGAAAAATATCTGTTTCTTTCATTTTTACTGTATTCTGATCAAATTTCCAACATTCTTTTAACATTTCAAAAGAATTTGTCTTTCTTCCACTTTCACACTTGGCCCTAAAAACACCAACATCTGTGCATCACCCTTGTGTCAGTCTAATGAACCTAACATGTGAGTGATACATAACACACATTCACACTGGCTGCATATATCAGTCCGGGGGGGCAGAGCAGAACTCTGTATGAATCAGACGCGCTCACATATTCAGGCTTTCCAGAGGCGTTTACCATCAGAAGAAGCAGAACAATGAATCATCAGCACCCCGCAGAAGAACACAGCAAGCAACAACTCTAACAATAAAGACGTGCTGGAGCCAAAAGATGCAGATAGCGAGTTTTAAACGATAACGCACAGGATCAAAGGGGGAGAGGGTAAAAACCCACTGCCTCCTGAGATAAAGATCAGCAAGTCAAGCTGGCAGCAGACGACACAAAACGCTCTCTGGAGGAGGCGGCGACTGTGGAGCAGGCCGACGGAGAGGCGGATCGGCAGACAGGAAGCTCCCGGGGTCCCACAACAAGATGTTGCACGTCAGACTGGAGCAGGATATCCCCATGTTGGTGACACTGCCCATCGAGGTACAGCCCAACTTGGCAAACCAACACTTCCCTTTCTTGGACACCACACTGGCTGATCTGGGCATCCAAGACTGAGTCTCACTCCGTGTGGGGACGTTTTTTTGTTTTTGTTTGTTTTTTAAGAAGCAATCATGTGTATATATTCAGCTCAGAGCTGAAGGAGAGGGTGGTTTGGGTTGACACCAAGAAGACCCATCCTAGAGGTACGGCGGTGGGATCCAACTGCAGGGATGTGGTCAGATGGCAGTCTGTGGAAATCAGGTGACAGTGAGAGCAACTTGATTTTCCTATTTTGTCCTTCAGATACGAGTGAAAGCCCAGATGCCAGGAGACAAGCAGCTCCAGGAGGTCCTGTACAGCACCGAGGTCCACACTGACCGCTCCTTCTGCTGCACTGGAATGGATATCCTGCCCTGGAAACAGACGTGTGCAGGTCTAGAAGCAGTTTAAATCCCATACTTTTTTGATCTGTGAGGCTCTTAATGTCACGTCTGCAGCCATGAAAGTCAGCTCAGGGTTTCTTGATTCTGATTTTTCTTTGCTGTGTCACATTTAGCTCATATCTGTATTGCCATGCCCTGAAAACAAGCTGCCGGGCTTTAGTCAGGCTCAGGGACAACGGGAGATCTGAGGAGCAACACGATGAGAACAACTAAAACTGAACAAACTTAACATCTGATTACCTTTTTTATTTGTAAGAAAAAGTTTAACATGAACGCGCCAACTGTCCACAGCAAAGCTTATTATGACAAGACTGCTTTTATTCAGTGATGTCAAAGTGTCATCACTTCATACCTCTGAACTGACATTAGATGTATTGCATACCTTGTTAGAATTACACTGTTGAAGCATTTGTAAAAAGCTTCTGTCCTTGTTAATTTATGTTTTAGGATAAGTTTTTGGGCTGTGTAAGGTCACAGGTTGCATTTCTGAGCAGAGTAGTAAAGGTAAAGTAAGTGTTTTCAAAACTAGCCACTCAGCATGTGTACAAACAGTGAGAAATCTCTGAAGAAAACCATTTGAAGGAGCAAGAGCACACGCGTTTCTCCACAGGTTAAAGCCCGCTTTAATAATCAATATGAATCAAAGACTTCTGTCAACACAAAATAAATGTAAGGAAACACATCCAGTTTCTATAACTGACGACAAGCTTGGACCACAGTGATCTAAACTCATCCTCTACATTGGAAATGTAAACAAATGTAAATGTGGTTTTTACTGTACCAGAGCAGGGCTGTGTGTGTAGAGCACAGCCAGGCAGCTGAACACTGTATTGTTCTCTTTTTGGTCCTCTTCGAGCGGGAGACGAGCCACCAAAGCTGGCAACACCGGTCAGTGAACACATTCAGTTTTCAGGCCCCTCTTCTGTGGAACCAGCTTCCAGTTTGGATTCAGAAGACAAGATTTCAAGATTAGGCTTAAAACTTTCCTCTTTGGTAAAGTATATATTTAGGGCTGGACCAGGTGACCCTGAATCCTCCCTTAGTTATGCTGCAATAGATGTAGCCTGCCGGGGATTCCCATGATGCATTGAGTTTTTCCTTTCCAGTCTCCTTTCTCACTCAGTATGAGTTAATAGACGTCTCTGCATTGAATCATATCTGTTATTAACCTCTGTCTCTCTTCCACAGCATGTCGTTTATCCTGTCTTCCTTCTCTCACCCCAACCGGTCGCAGCAGATGGCCCCGCCCCTCCCTGAGCCTGGTTCTGCTGGAGGTTTCTTCCTGTTAAAGGGGAGTTTTTCCTTCCCACTGTCGCCAAAGTGCTTGCTCATAGGGGGTCATATGATTGTTGGGTTTTTCTCTGTATCTATGAAGCGCCTTGAGGTGACTTTTGTTGTGATTTGGCGCTATATAAATAAAATTGAATTGAATTGAATTGAATTATCTGAGGAAGAAGCAGAGTTGGTTTGTTTCCAGCTGAAATCATCCAGGCTCAGGAATTTGAATCGATCCACATCATTTCCGCTTGAACTAGAGAACATGAGTGTCGACTTACATTTGGTCTGTGAGACACATGTCATAGTGACAGTATTTGGGTTAATATGGCATTACTCACCCTGGTCGCATTTCTTCAATATCAGGCACCAAGTTCAGGAACTCGTTCTTTGCAGCCCGCGCAAGGTAGGAGGTCTCCAGAGTGGGAACCATCGGGAAGTTTTCACAGTCTGAGCAGGAGGGACTGGAGGCACGTGAGCTGTTCTCAGGGGTCCTTTAACACAAATCACACCAAGTTAGAATCAAATGGATAACCTGTCAATAACCGTTTGCAGATCGAGGTCAATGTTCCTAAAAATATGTTTACTTCTGGCCCATGGAGCCACAGCGGGAGTCCGAGAGAGAGGGGCAGGTAGAGGAAGGGGTGAGGGTAGCACTGCTGAAGCTCGTCACGGATGGATCACGTCCGATCGGTGAGATGAGAGAAAGCTGAAGTGAAACAACAGCAGGATGAGGTAGACGTCAATATAGGAACTCCCTGATGTGACACAGAAAGGCTATTTTTTTATTTCTTTGTATTATTTCTCACCTTGCAGTCACTGATGCTGTTCACCAGCTGCTTGTATTCAGTATTGAAGGTGTGTGTCAGAAGGCGCAGGCACTACAACACAACAGGAACAAGACCGATCAGCTCCGAGCAGAGAAGGAAGAAGGCAGCAACAAGAACGCCCACTAAGCCCACGTTTTTCTCACCTTGGTGGCCAGCTCCTTCTCACGCTTTCAAAGGTGGTGCTGGAGATCTGCGAGGAGACGGAGGTGGACGTGGACAGAGTGCTGGAGCTCACGCTGGGGGACAGAGACTCACTCAGGGACTTGGTGGTGGGAGCTGTTCCCACGGGAGCCGCCTCTCCCAGAAGGTGACGGGTCTTTTCCACCTGGACGAAAGATGGGGGCGAATGTGAGGTGGGGAGAAGAGGGGACGTTAGTCATGTAAAGTCTGTACTCTAAGAAAAAACTTTTTAGAATAGCACTTTGGTCTTTGAGTTGAAAAGTCATTTTTCCCTCTACGATATTAAACAGATTTATTTCTTTATGAATCTTTTAAGGCCCCACCTCCTGCAGCTGCTCCATCTTCTCCAGCTCCCACTGGTGCTCTAGGATGAGGCTATCTCCTCTGGGCCTCCAGCCGGCCAGGTTCTCCTCTCCACGCACATAAGCCACTGATGTGTCCAGGACCTTCCTCCTCCTCCTCTGCATCCCTGCTCAGGACATGAGCCCTCATTAGGATGAAGCTCTCCACAGAATTATGATAAAACAGCTGCCGTTCTTTAAACATGTTTCATGGCCGCTCACCTGGGCTTCCAGTGTCAGACATCTTACACAAGCTCAGCTCGTAGATCCCAGTCACTCGGTTGCTATAATGAAGCAGAAGTTTTGAACAAGGAAACTTTGTAACAGGGCAGATATCTTTGATTGTGAAACAGAGATGGCCACAGTGCAGCAGCCCAGATTTACCAGTCAGGAGTTTTGGAGTATCCAGTCCCAAAGAGGTTCTTGAGAGAACGGGGTGGGGAAATCTTGGCGTCTCGGGAGTAAAAGACCGTGCAGATGTCTTTGGTGATAATGGCAGGCTGGATGCAATGGTCCAGCTGCAGAGAGGAGATAAAGGGTGTGTGTTAGACACGATGACATCAAGAGACTTAAAAACACGTACAAACAGGTACAACACGGCGGAGCAGCGGCTGACCTCCAGATACGCAGATAAGGTCATGTAGATCTTCTCTCCGTAGGGAGTGACGCGGTTGAGCAGGAGGGAACCTTTTAAGGGTGTTTTTATTTGTGCTCCCTGGCCTGGAAATAAACGGTTTCCGATCAGACCTGCTTCATCTTTGTGCCCTTGGTATCTGACTCGCTTGCTCCCCCATGCATTTTAAAAGAATCCTTCTCTTCAGCATGAAGTTCTGGCTCAGCTTTAGTGTCTGCGTTACATGTACACAAAGACAGAAACATTCAATGATAAAAACACACAGTGGAATAAAATTGTAAGACGTCATCAGTTGATGCAGTTTAAGGACACTTGTTCTTCTGTGCAGTCTCACCTGGAGCTCACGCTTCTAGTTCATGCCATCATCACCAAAGATTCTTCAATTAATAGTTTAAAGATGTCCATGAATGCACTGCTAACTGCTCTTCACCCTGATAAAAATCAACATGCATTTAGAATAAGAAACACTTTTACAAAACCAAAAGCTTCACTGTACTTAGTGATTTATACGTCTACAAAACAGGTTCAGTTTGTAACTGAGAGAGCGGCTCAGTGGTGCTGAATTATATTTCCAATAGAAACACAATTTCATATGTTGTAGTAACAACACACTGCCACAAGATGGCAGCCTAGGCCTACTTTAACATGCTGTTCCAGTACAAAAGAAAAAGTGACAGAGCCTTGAAAGAGTGACAGAGACACTTTTTATGAACTCATCTGTAATGTGTCACCTTTTCTGTAGGATGAAGAAGTGCTTCCCTTCTTTTAAAGTAAATACAGGCTTACAAAGATCCTCTAAACATGTTTCTGAAATAATCCTAAACACAATCATTAAATCAAAAATGCAAGAAACTATTTATTTAATCACTCTTCTTAACTTAATTCCTTAACTTAGTAAAAAAAAAAAAAAAATAGAGAAGAACTTTTCTTCTGTCTCACCTCTGTCAGTTTTCATGCTGTTGCAAGAACAGGTGGAGGTGCAGGTGGAACTTTGACTTCAGTGTGGTTTGTATGTGCAGGCAGGAGTGTGACATCTCAGGACAGCAGAGGGTTGTCGAGCACGGTGACTCCTGCTGCGACACCCCCGTCTGACTGTCCTGAGCTCTTGGTCCTCAGCAGACGGCCCACACACTCATTCATCACCATGTCTTTACCCTGCCTGTAAGAAAACCAAGAAAAGGCTAACATTAGAAACAGCCACCAACCAATCCCTTTTACTCCACCACCCAAAAACCAGTGAGAAACACTAGTTAGTATTAACTTGGAATCAAAGTGCACTAATCCCCAGGCTCCCAGCATAACATACAGTCCAACACAAACTCCACAAACTGTCTTGCTTCAGCTGACTTTCCTTCACCTTCTCTCCAAACAATCTGTTGTGCTCTTTTCAGCACAAAGCCACACTCCTGCTCACTGATCCTCACCTCTTTTTAACCTAGTCTCAGCAACTTTGTCCCATAGCTTGCACATCCTTTCCACCTCCATCTTTCTTCCCAGCCAACTGATACATACCTTTTCTCCTTCCTTAAAAGCCAGCCTAAGAAATACGAGTTCATAAACGCCACAGAGAAATAAATCAGAGGAATAAAATGCAAATGATATTGCTTACACTGAACAGCAACACCCAGGTGAGGATTATCTAATGCCAAATTTTCCAAACAATGAACAAACCGTGCCCTTTTTCTCACCATGTCTAGAGTGTAGAGGTCAGCCAATGTCGCTCGGATCTGCTGCACAGCTTGAGGCTGGTCTGGGAAGAATCTGTCCAGGACTCCAGGTCTGGGGAGCACTTGCTGAACCTTCTTGGTACCAGCCAGGTGAGCGCTGATATCTGGACACAAAGCCATAGAAAAAAAAAAGAAAAAAAATGCATCTATTAATCACCTGGATCACCTGTTGAGAAAGAAAAAAGAAAACAAGCAGAAGAGAACAAGAGTAATAGAATAAACAACATCACAATGATATATGGGAATATGACAGTAAATACTAAATATTAAACATTATTGTGCAGCACATAAGATCAACAGAACACAGTGTGCTTTGAGGTAGGAGCCAAAAAGGGTGAAGTTTGTGTGTGTGAGCACCTGTGAGCATGGACGCGCTTGTTTTTTAAAAAGGTTCCTTCATGTAATGATCTGCTAGAGGGTGTGGGGGGGCCACAGCCCCGTCCTCCAGGGCATGAAGCAGGTATGGAGGAGATCAAAACTCCAGACATCCAGAGGCCCCCAGAACACAACAGACCAAGGAAGACCAACAGAGGGGCAGCCGCGCCACTGTCCCAGAAAGAGCTGAGGAGAGTCCCAGATGAGGGCTCACTCAGCAGCCGCGGAGCAGAAGCCAGGGGGAGTTGCAGTGACGCGCCCGTGAGCTCCGCCGGCAGCCAGCCGTGCCTGAGTGACCGAGCCCCAGGCCGAGAGGCCGGGGGCACCCCCACCTCCGAAGTGGCCCGAGCGAGCCCCAGGCTCCAGGCCCCGATAAGCGGCCGCCAAGGAGTGAACCGGTGTGTACCTGGACGCGCATCCCCGGACACAAAGAACCACCAACGCACCGATGTCTGAGGGAGTCCGCCACTGGCAGGGGAAGTGGTGGTAGGGGGAGATAGGCCTCCAAACCTTGGAGGGCCTGAGATGTCCCCAGAGAGGTGGCGCCTGATACCCAACCTGACATATAGACACAGACATACAGGCACACACAGACACAAACATCCATTCCCACCCTCATGCTCTCATATGTACTTACTCCACACTCAACCAACGTGGAGACAGACATAAAGAGACGCTGTACACACGATCACACTCCCCAAGCGTACTCTACAAACCGGGTCTAGGTACCCTTGCCCCTGGAGGGGGAACTGCACCCAGACCCAGGTGGTGTTACCCTTTTCCCTGCGGTGGGGAGAGGCAGACCACCCCAACTCCGCAGCAGCAGGGAGGCCCCACACTCCAGACCGCAGTCGGACGGCCAACTCCTCCTCCTAGCCCCCCCGCTCCAGCAGGCCGCAGAGAATGGGGGTGAGAGAAGACTCCAAACCTCCCTCAACCCGCTCATTGTAGTGTTGATGCATGTGTGTTCTAAGGTGCATTTAAAACCCAGGAGGGCATGGAGCTACCTGCCAGAGAGCAGCAGGTAAGCGCATAGTCCCTCCTGATAGCCCTCAATGTCTACGTGTATTTAAAATTGAGAGGTGGGCAACGACACCAGGGGTGGGGTGTACATGTATCGTGTATCCATGTATCCATGTATTGTGCCCACCCCCAAGATCCTATATGTATGTGTAATGAGAGTGTGAGTAATGTGAATGTCTAAGTTGTGGGATAAAATTGAGGCAGAGGCAGCCAGAAGGGGACAGAGGGGGGGTAGCCTCCTCTGCACCCTGGTGACACCCCCATACTCCGCGCCCCGCCAGGGAAAGGGGGCCCAGGCCCATCCAGACCGGGGCCCAGTGCAGCAGCGCCTCCCGGCCCCACAGAGCCCGGGACAGTCCACCCAACCCCACCACAGAGAAAACTGCACCCACCCCACCATCCACTCATCTTCCAGACTACATAAGACAATAGACGCCCAGGCTGAGATCTTCCTCCACCTCTCCTGTATCTCCCCCTCCTGCAGAGAGAGTTCCTGAAGAGCGGAAAGCTCCAGAGAGTTGCAGCATGGCCTGGAGGTGTCACTATCACAATCTGCGGGGAGTATGATCATTTGTTATGAAAAAAGAAGACCCAAATGCAGACTCACAGGCTGGCAAGGATAAACTAAAGGCAGCCTGTTTATTTTGGACGGAGAGAATGATATGAAATATCTGACAGGGAACTGAGAAACTCAGAAACCTATACTGGGGGATAACACTAGGAAACATGACCAGTGAAGCTGGGTGACGAAAGGAGAAGATTAAACAATAAACACACAGGACGGTCATTAGGGAAGAGGAGACGGCAGGGACAAATCAGGAGTAACGAGACAGTTACAGCAAAACTCAACATAACCAACAAAATAAAATAGGAAGCACGTGTTTTGATCGCTGGCTCCAGTCTGCATGCTGAAGCTTCCTTTGGTTACAAGATACAGAACCAACGTTAGTGTGAATGAGACTATGAGAATGTTATATAGCATTTGCTCCACTTTGAATTCAGTTTGAAGAAGTAAAGAGACAAACAAACTTAAAAGAGACCATAGGATTAAAAAAACACAGACACCGCAAAAGGACGAAACACGGGCAAGAAGCAAAGTAAACAGAAAAGGAAGCAAGGAAATAGAAAGATAAGATCCACATGAATAGAATAGACAAAATATGAGTGCTTCAAGCAAACTGTGCAGGAATAAAATATAAATAGCAAACAGCAGAAATAAATAACAAATGGGGGAAAATATGTAGGATGAACAGGAACAAAGACACTGGAGAACAAAGTGGTGAGGGTTACTCAGACCACCATTAACTGACTAAATACATGGGAACTGGCAAAGTGAGACGCGGTCACAGAGAGTGACAAGGTACAAGGCGCACAAAAAGAGGGACTGGCAAAATTAGACGTCTATCAGAAGTACAGAATACAGAGACAGACAGGCAGACAGTGAAACAAACATGGAGACAAAACCTGCTACACACAGAGACAACACTAACACGGCCTGAACATGAAAGGAAACAAATTTAGACCAGCAACTAAGAGGAAGCACTAATTTGGAAGGGAAATAATACCAGACATATGGTGCACTCTGAATATCACCAGTCTGTTGCAAAGCTAACAGAGAGACAGACAAGCATTCACACCTACAGCTAATTTAAAGATACCACTTCAGCGTCACAGCTGGGTCCTTCTCTGTGTTATAAACGACACAGAGAAGGCCCCAGCTGTGACGCCACAGTAGTTCATTTGTTGACTGATACATCGATGTAGTCTCTCAGGAACGAGGGCGAAATGCCAACGACCGCCTGTCTGTTTTCAGGGCTGTATTTGAAGCCATGCTCCAATCAGGCAAAGTTTTAAGTGTTGCACATTTCGATGGGTTTCTTTCAGCTGACATAGTTTCCATTTGGGTCATGTGGTGTTAGATACCCCAGCGTGTGGTCATAGGGTGAAGAGCCCGGACGATTAGTGGGATTTTAGGTGTGGTGTAAAAATGACGCTGCAACTTTAAAAACGTTGTTGCTTTAAGGATTAACGTACAACCATACTTGGGCTGAGTTTGACACTGGTTCTCTTCAGTAATTAAAATAGCTTTAACACATGATAAGATCAAATGTCAGCTACACTGTGACAGTCAAGGGGCCACACTCAGATATATTTATTCGCTTGTTCTCTTTGTGTGATAAGAGTTTCCATCTGAATTTAACCCCTGTGTGGGGCTGATCTTTCATTTCATTTTATTTCAAGCTCAGATTCTTTGCCTTTGGCACATTTTCTGTGACGAGACTTCAAACCATTCCCACCGTCCTTATTAATCAACATGGTGAAGTGATTCTTCGCAAGGTGATGGGATAGGAAGAGTTTCAGAAAATGAGGCCTTTTGTCTTTATTGGAGAGGTCAGTGCAGACAGGACGGATGGGGGGAAGGCGAGGGGGGAATGACACACAGGAAACGGTGTTGGTCAGACCCAAAGACAGGCGTGGGCAGTGAGGACTCTCACCTTCAGACTCACTGTCTAATCAGTCTGACAGTGAGTCTGAAGACAGAGCAACCCAACACACGTTACTATGTTCATCATCATCATCATTGTTTATTTATATAGCACTTTAAAAACACACAAGGCTGACCAAACTGCTGAACAATAGAAACATAATAGATACCATAAGAATAATAAATACGATACAATAATAAACATAGCGAAAAACAATAAAATACAAGTCAGTCAACCACTGAGTCAAAAGCCAGTGAATAAAAATGCTTTTTCAATCTGGATTTAAAAACCAGCACTGATGTCGATTGCCTAATGTGAAGAGGAAGATTATTCCAAAGCTTAGGAGCCACGATAGAGAACGCTCGGTCTCCTCTCAGTTTCAGCCGTGATTTGGGGACTGAGAGCAACAGCTGCTCAGCTGACCGGAGCGAACGAGTGGGGACATAGGGCTTCAGCAGGTGCCAGACCATTTAAAGATTTAAAAACCAATAAAAGAACTTGAAAATGAATCCTAAATTCAATTGGAAGCCAGTGCAGGGAGGCCAAGAGTGATGTTATCACTAAGCAGGACATTAAATCAAATTAATGAGACACCAAAACAAGAGCTGGAGCCCAAGACAGCCATGAAGTCACAGTGTACACAAATACACAAGAAACACAGAAACCAGCTGGGTGGATGTGGCTCGGGAACCTTCTGTTACCTTGAACGTCGGTGTTTTGAACGCTGGCTGCTCCAGTCTGCTTGTATTTGTCCAAGATTTCCCCTCATATCTTGGTTATGGTTATTTTTTCTTTTATTAAACTGATCACACTCCTGTTCATGAATAGAAAAAAACCCCATCAGTGTATTTTCACTTAAACAAGCAGCTGTTTTTTTTGCATTAAAGTTATATAAAAATGTAACAGTGCAAATTCCTCGCTGACAGTTTAACCAAAAGGCATTTCCAGTGGAAAGTAGCCGACATATCCTCAGCATAACCATGTATAATATCCACAAAACCTGAGAAGGTTGGAGAGAAGGTAGGCGAACTCTGCTGGGATCTGCGTTTAACAAAGTGTCTAAAGACGAAACAAAGAAATCTTTCTGTAAATGTTCAGATGCACAGACTGGACTGAAAAAGAGTGAAAAAGCAGCTAACGTCCAAAAATAAGAAAACTTTGAAAGAACTCCAAAAAAACCTGGAGAACTTTTGCTCAAAAAACAGTTTTGTTTTTTTTAAATTACAAGGCAATCTGACAAAATGTCATCAAATGAGACTCAAGACTTCTGCAGGTCTCTGCCATGACTCAATTTTTTTTTCTTAACGGCAGAAACAATTGTTCCTTTTTTACTTTGTTTCTATTTTCTCTTCTTGTTTTTATCTGTTGAACAACAAACAACATTCATGCTGATTCACATAATATCCTGTCTCTAATCTCTGGGATTTCCTCGTAGCTCTTTGATGCAAAGAACATCCATCAAACGCTCCAGCTTGTGCTCAACATCATCGTGAACGGTGAAGGTACTCTGACGAGAAAATACTCAGTCGACCTTTTGGTTGATTTGTTAAAGAACCCCAAAATAGCTGATTACCTAACAAGGTATGCAGATAATTCACAGCTCTTTTCCTGAATAGCTGCTTTAAAACTCTGCTGAAAGCCTTTGTCCATTTCCAGGTATCCCCACTTCTCGGCATGTGTGTCTCAAGTGTTAGGACTGCTGCATTGGAAAGACCCAGACCCTGCAGCCAAGGTGAGAGACGACAAATATGATAACCCACACCAGCTGTGCTTAACTCTGTAAGTTCCCAGTATTCCCTGAAACCATCACGTGTGACACAGTTTACATCAGACGTGATGCAGCTGACGTCAACACTGACCTTCTTGTGGTAACAGAGACTTAAAAAAATAATAATAAAGCAACAAAGTGGGTCGCTCTTTGACAGTAAATTCCAGTGCGGTCCGCTCCAATCTCCTCAGGCTGACTCTCTTCTAGGCTCTCCTGACTGTTCCCTTTACATGCTGATGATGTGTCTTGTAAATCTGGATCCCTTTCCAGCAGGACGCTCCTCTTTTTCAGACAGTACCTGAGCTGCTCTCTCTCCTGACAGTCAGCTGTCCACCTCTGCATGGCCAGTCGAGCCAGCGCCGAAATTTGAGGCAGAGCTCGGAGCAGAGCGGGCAGCCAGGCTGAGCACGGAGCAGAGGTTGAAGGTCGCAAACTGACATCCACGTCTTCCAGAGAGCCCAGACCTCCTGCTGCAAACAGACTGCACCAACCGTTGTCTCCCACCAAGCTGTTGTAGGACAGATCCAGTGCACGGAGTGAGGAGAGACAGCCCCGTCTGCACACGGCAGCTGCACAGAGGAAGAGGACCCATTGATAACTGATCACTTTATGCCTGTTCACTTTACTGTTTTGTTCACAATGTTTCTGATGGAGACAAAAATAACACCGAATAGTTTCATTGTTTTGTTTTATACGACAGCTACAGATGCTGGCAGCATGAAATAAATGAAAGAAATATCAATTTCCTTCAGGCTTTACTTGTCTTAATATACATTTATGCAGCCTAATGATCCACTACAGACCAAAAAAGAAAAAGTATAATGTCATTGTGTGTTAGTTACCCAGATGTTGCATGTCATCAGTGGTGAGCTCGCAGCTGCAAAGACAGAGCTCGCTGACGACTGATGGCTGCAGAGCATCCAGCAGGAGCGCCAAGTGACCGCCAACCACTTTACACCAGGAAATATCCACCGTGCGCAGATAGGACACCGCCAGGGCTGATGCATAAACACAAAGTTTTCACCATTTCAGGCTAGAGGGTGGAAGAGGTATTCAGGGAGAATGACTTGAAGGAAAACTTCTATAAATAAACAAGTGTGTGTGTGTGTGTGTGTGTGTGTGTGTGTGTTACCCAGAGCAGTGAAGGACTCGTTGCTCATGTAGCAGCTGTTGAATGGCAGCCTCCTCATTTGTGTCGCAGGGAGGGCGGAGACCAGCAGGTGGACCACACCTCCCACTTCCTTATTGGATGACACATCAAGCTCGGTCAGTGCAGTGAGAGAGGGCAGCACCTGGACTGAAAAACAACGAGTCACATGACTGCTGCAGCGAGCATGCGATTAGTGTCCGGCGTGTGAGATTGGTAGCAACTGACTCAGAGCCTCTAGATCATCTCGCGTGAGGCAACACAGGTGGAGGTCGAGTCTCTCCAGGTGTGTGACGTGAGCCAGGTGAAAGGTGAGGCGGCTCAGTCCACCAGCTAGAAGCAGCTTTACAGTATATTAATCAGAACAATGCTGCTCTCTAATGTATCTTGGTAAAGCGCAGAAAAATCTAATGTTTTATATGATACAGTGTGATTTCAGTAACATATCATAATGGAGGCTTCAGCAAGTACTTACGAAGGAAATCTTTCCTCTGCTCTTCAGTTAGTTCATCAAATACCTCCCAAAACATCTGTATGGTGGGGTGGCGGTCATGATATCTCCAACCATAACTTGTGTTCTGAAAACAGTGAAAATGACTGTTATAATCATAGAGTTTGTAAGGTCAGGCATACACTATGTTGCCAAAAGTATTCCCTAACCCATCCAAATCATTCAATTAATGTGTTCCAATCACTTCCATGGACACAGGTGTATTAAATCAAGCACCTAGGCATGCAGACTACTTCTACAAACATGTGTGAAAGGACGAGTCGCTCTCAGGAACTGAATGAATTCCAGCATGGTAATGTGATAGGATGCACCAGTGCAACAAGTCCAGTCATGAAATTTCCTCGCTATTAAATATTCCATAGTCAGCTGTTAGTGATATTATAACAAAGTGGAAGTAATTGGAAATGACAGCGAGTCAGCTGATGCTAAGGCTCATAGTGCACTTAAGTCACCAATATCTGCAGTCTGCTGTTGTTACAGATGTCCAAACTTCATTGGTTTCCATGGCTGAGCAGCTGCATCCCAGCCTTACACTGACAAACACAATGCAAAGCGTCAGATGGAGTGATTTAAGCATCTCAACACTGGACTCTAAAGCAGTGGAGATGTGTTTACTGGAGTGACGAATCACACTTCTCTGACTGGCAATCCAATAAATTTATCTCGCTGTCATGTGTTATTTTGCCGGGTTGTTTCCTCCCGTTGCCATGTAAACTAGAGATGGCACGATACCACTTTTTTATGTCCGATACCGATACCGATATCATAAATTTGGTTATCTGCCGATACCGATATGAATCCGATATAGTGTTTTTTAATCAACAAAACTGTTTTTTAAATATCTTGCTGCATTTTGTATAAGTTCATACTCAAGTTTAAAACAACAACTACACTAAAGCTATTCTGTTATACCTGTATGCAAAAAAAATGTTTCATAGTTCAGCAATACTGATCAATCTAATAAACTTAAACCTACACCATCCTCCCTATTCTGATATTTGAAAGAGTACTTAGCATAAATATTAAGCAACCTAACTAATAGGGTTCCAACTCCCAGCAACAACAAAAATAAATAAATAAAAAATAGGGAACCACCCCTCACGCTCCACCTCATGATGCTTAATCGACGTAATCAACCTTAATTTGATGCAGTGTGAAAAAAATGCACAGAAATCAATTATTTTTCAAGAAATATTAAATAGATTCAACATCTTTCTTCAACAGAATTGCAGACTGCACAGATGGTACCTTCCCAAAGGAAAAAGTACTATAGCTTACTAGGGTATATATTAGACTTAATAGTTACTATATACAGTAATGGACTTCTATTCATTTTGCATCAAATTAAAACTTTGGGTGTCAGATAATTATTTATTAAAAGCTCGACATTTTAAATGAGAATAAGAAAGAAAAGTATGTCTTTGTGCCCCCTTTTCCCTGTTCATGCCCTATCGGCCCCCCTGGCTAAACTTTGCTAGATCCGCCCCTGCACAGTTACCAGCGTCAGCTACGTAGAAAAAGATCCTCGAGTAGAAAGTAATATTAAATACATTCTAACAACAGCTGATCAAGCTTAAACGTGCTTCTGTTGTTCAGTCGCTGGTTTCCTCTTTCTGGTGCAAAGTGGGCCAAAAGCAAACTAGAGAGACGGACTCGCGACAGAAAAGCCGATCAGCTGATCGTTAAGCAGTTTCATGATTGAAGTAGCAGCGAGAAGAGGCAGTCGCTCCATATATCGCTTGTTAAGCTTAACGCAGGAATGCTTTACAAACATTCAGAGATGGACTTACACACTTGCTTTACTTCTCTCGGGATAACTTTGTCGGAGATGAAATGCCGGGTTGCTAGCGAAGCTCCAAATGCTATCCAGACCACCGACAGGTCCCGCATGCCACAGCCGCTCTATCACGTGATGCATACTGCTCCGACGTGCTAACGTTCTGAGGTGAGTTACGGCGTGTTGCAAGTTTTGCGAGGTGCTTTCGTGATATTTAATGGATCGGATTACATTTTTTATTTTTCTCCGATATCCGATCCAGTAATTTAGGTCAGTATCGGACCGATACCGATACGTAATATCGGATCGGTCCATCTCTAATGTAAACACAAAATAGTGTATATATATGAATATTTTCAAAAAATGCTCTGTGAGTTCCACATCATAACAGTTATTTACTGAGCAGCTCAGTTAGAACTTGCCACTCACACACTGAGCAGCACTCACTAACTTTCTATTTCTAAACAATTTGTTCACTTTTTATCTCAGGCATGTCTGAAAAGACATCAGATAACTTTTTCCATCACTTTGAAGATTTGATTCAGAGAAAGCGCACAGGTGGAGATGTAAGTAACTAAACATACTCATTCTTGACTTCTCTGCTGATCAAATGTAAATGTTTCTGAGAGATGTGTTATATTTTGCTGCTTTGCACAGTGTAATTTTTGTGTAAGTCACTGTAGACAGAGCAACTGTCAGCGCTTCACCACAGAGTCCAGGATCCTGGACTTTCACAAAGCTCAGAGCAGTAAGACAAATGTGTTCTTTCAACAGGCAGACACATTGCATATCGCACAGAGACCCAGAGATTATGCTGTGCAACTCCCACCTTTACCTGAGCAATGCGCAGGCTCTCCACAGAGAGTCCAGAGAAGCTGGAACTGTTTGGATGACCCCTTTTGGAATCAGGAGGACCCTGAAAGAAGTCTGAGTAGCCTCAGCTCTGCAGACACACACACACCAAGTGATCTGAGGGCCATTCCTTTCATTGTTAGTCCTGTTGAGATGACACCGCTCACTCCAGTTCCTCCACCTCCTCGAGCAGCTTGTCCATCGCAATTGCGGTTCAAAGGTGATGCTTTTCTTTAGTGGTTACACCTGCTGTTAATCAGTTAGTTTAGATTTTAAAATTTGACACTGTAGATTATCTATTTTAATGCTAAATTACACATTCTTGCTGTCCATTCATTTTATATGCTTTTTTGAAGAAAAAAAAATCAGGAAGAAAAATGTTTATTGTTGTTTTTGTAAGATGTCAATTTGTAGTTATTTAGTTATTTTTTGTCTAAACAGACACGAAGTTCATTCGTGGAATAAGAGTCTTGACAGCAAAAGACAAATTTGGGCCTATTTTGACTCCAAAACCTCCAACAGTTCCCATACCGCAAAAACGAGGACCTCGGCCTGGGACGCTGCTGCCCCGTGCAAAAGTCGTCCCTATAGACAGTAAGTGGTTTTCCTCAGTAACTGTAGAAGATGCTGAATAATCAAACTTTAAATTAAGAGATTTTTTAAAAAGATTTTAATGAACAATTAATCACTGCATCATGCTTCGAATTAGAAGAAATGACAGTTTCTTTTTACTAACCTCGTTGATTATCAGACAAGAAAGCAGACAGTCAGTGCAGTCAGAATAATCCAAGAGAGAGCAGGGTCAAACTCCCGCCTGTAGCTACACCTGTAGAGAGCCTGTCCCACAGCTTTAGTCTGCTGTCTTCATTAGAACTTTAAAATGAATACTAGATCTACTTCTACTGAATGGAGAAAAGGTTCCTGAGAAGAGATTTAATTTTCAGTATCTAAGAAATTTGAGGCGTTTCTGAAGGTACTGTACCATGTTAGAGCATCTTAACATAGAGTCCTTGAATACTAGGCAGTTGTAGAGGATGAGTTACTCTACTTTAAATGACTCCCACCCCTTATTGGAGGATTTCAGCTTCTTCCTGTGGGACAGAGGTTTGCAGACCCTAAATGCAGGCGAAGCTTGAAGAAACAGCTTTGTCCAAGCTGCTATTTTGTTGTCGTTGTAACAAATGACACATGTTTTTTTTCTATATTTTTTAAAAACTGTATTTATTTATTTACTGTACTTATTTCTCTATTTATGACAGTGCTTTTATCTCCTTTTTGCTGTTTTATATGAATTTATCAGTATAGTGTTGTCTAGTTTTAGAAGCTGTGATTAGGACGTCTATTTAAATTTGTTGATTAAAGATCATAATTAGAGATCATAACCTGCCTTTGATTTAGACATGTCTGATATTTTTGTAAACACAAAATAGTGTATATATATGAATATTTTCAAAAAATGCTCTGTGAGTTCCACATCATAACAGTTATTTACTGAGCAGCTCAGTTAGAACTTGCCACTCACACACTGAGCAGCACTCACTAACTTTCTATTTCTAAACAATTTGTTCACTTTTTATCTCAGGCATGTCTGAAAAGACATCAGATAACTTTTTCCATCGCTTTGAAGATTTGATTCAGAGAAAGCGCACAGGTGGAGATGTAAGTAACTAAACATACTCATTCTTGACTTCTCTGCTGATCAAATGTAAATGTTTCTGAGAGATGTGTTATATTTTGCTGCTTTGCACAGTGTAATTTTTGTGTAAGTCACTGTAGACAGAGCAACTGTCAGCGCTTCACCACAGAGTCCAGGATCCTGGACTTTCACAAAGCTCAGAGCAGTAAGACAAATGTGTTCTTTCAACAGGCAGACACATTGCATATCGCACAGAGACCCAGAGATTATGCTGTGCAACTCCCACCTTTACCTGAGCAATGCGCAGGCTCTCCAGAGATAGTCCAGGGAAGCTGGAACTGTTTGGATGACCCCTTTTGGAATCAGGAGGACCCTGAAAGAAGTCTGAGTAGCCTCAGCTCTGCAGACACACACACACCAAGTGATCTGAGGGCCATTCCTTTCATTGTTAGTCCTGTTGAGATGACACCGCTCACTCCAGTTCCTCCACCTCCTCGAGCAGCTTGTCCATCGCAATTGCCTGTTTTCTCTGCTAAACATTCAGGAGCAGGTCGGTTCAAAGGTGATGCTTTTCTTTAGTGGTTACACCTGCTGTTAATCAGTTAGTTTAGATTTTAAAATTTGACACTGTAGATTATCTATTTTAATGCTAAATTACACATTCTTGCTGTCCATTCATTTTATATGCTTTTTTGAAGAAAAAAAAAATCAGGAAGAAAAATGTTTATTGTTGTTTTTGTAAGATGTCAATTTGTAGTTATTTAGTTATTTTTTTGTCTAAACAGACACGAAGGTCATTCGTGGAATAAGAGTCTTGACAGCAAAAGACAAATTTGGGCCTATTTTGGAAAAACTGCAGCATTTCCAGGATGGGATTGTAACCTCACCTGGACACACAGTACCAACCAAAACATTTACTGCAGTAAAGCCTTTGACTCCAAAACCTCCAACAGTTCCCATACCGCAAAAACGAGGACCTCGGCCTGGGACGCTGCTGCGCCGTGCAAAAGTCGTCCCTATAGACGGTAAGTGGTTTTCCTCAGTAACTGTAGAAGATGCTGAATAATCAAACTTTAAATTAAGAGATTTTTTAAAAAGATTTTAATGAACAATTAATCACTGCATCATGCTTCGAATTAGAAGAAATGACAGTTTCTTTTTACTAACCTCGTTGATTATCAGACAAGAAAGCAGACAGTCAGTGCAGTCAGAATAATCCAAGAGAGAGCAGGGTCAAACTCCCGCCTGTAGCTACACCTGTAGAGAGCCTGTCCCACAGCTTTAGTCTGCTGTCTTCAGACGACTGGTAAGAAACGTAGTAAGGAGACATTAAATACTGCACAGAAACAGTGCTGCATAATGTGGCTGTGTTATTTGTGGTGTTCCTGAAGTCGTGTTCAATGTTGTGTTGTGTAAATACAGGATTAAGAAAAGACACGGCTTGCAAACTATTCAGTCTCTGGCAAAGCACCACTCGGACATCCTGAAGACTAAACTACATGAAGTGTGTCTGGTCCTCATTGAGGAGGTATTGCACACTTTATGTTTCTTATATGCGTTTCATGCAGCTAGTTTCCCTTCAAGTGCATACTACAGCCTCAACTGATGATTTTCACTCACATTTTAGGTGAAAAACCAACGCTCAGCAATAGCCTTTGAGGCCATACATGCCATCAATGAGCTCTACATTCAGCTCCAGAGAACAATGGACCCAGAAGTTGAAACAACAGGCCGAGCTCTATTGCTGAAGCTTGCAATGACCAACAACAACTTTCTACATCAGGAGGTCAATCTGGCGCTTGATGCCATGGTGGAAAATTGCAGCCATGGACGGATTCTGAGCGCTCTGTTTAACACAGGACTGACGTAAGAGGAGAGAAGAAGCTGTAGTGATTTTATTAGAAGACATGAAAGAGAGATCATGTTCACTGAGTTGTGTGTCTAATATTGTCCTTGCTCAGCCATCGCTGTGTTGCAGTGAGGAATAGCACGGCTCAACACCTGCACCAGCTGGCTGACAAACTTGGAGCAGCCGTCACCCTGAAAACAGGAACCTTCACTGAAAGATTTCTAATTGCTGCCTCTAGAATGGCAGGGGATGCTGCACCTGAAGCCAGGTGGGTACTTTTAAATGGGTTTGAAGTGCATCAATGTTTTATTTTCTGTGAGTTTACACAATTAATGAAAATTAATGACAACTGTAATCTTCCACAGGTACCATGGGCGAACAATCATTGAGAAACTGACCCTTCACAAGGACTTTATGAATTTGTGGGTGAAGATTGTCCCTGAAAAAGACAGGCGTCCTGTGGAGAAGAGCCTGAAAAAGACAGGCGTCCTGTGGAGAAGAGCCTGAAAAAGACAGGCGTCCTGTGGAGAAGAGCCTGAAAAAGACAGGCGTCCTGTGGAGAAGAGCCTGAAAAAGACAGGCGTCCTGCGAAGAAGAAAGAGCTTAGGGAGTTCCTGTGTGTCCAGTTGACGGACAAGGGGACGCACAGGTGGAGATGTAAGTAACTAAACATACTCATTCTTGACTTCTCTGCTGATCAAATGTAAATGTTTCTGAGAGATGTGTTATATTTTGCTGCTTTGCACAGTGTAATTTTTGTGTAAGTCACTGTAGACAGAGCAACTGTCAGCGCTTCACCACAGAGTCCAGGATCCTGGACTTTCACAAAGCTCAGAGCAGTAAGACAAATGTGTTCTTTCAACAGGCAGACACATTGCATATCGCACAGAGACCCAGAGATTATGCTGTGCAACTCCCACCTTTACCTGAGCAATGCGCAGGCTCTCCAGAGATAGTCCAGGGAAGCTGGAACTGTTTGGATGACCCCTTTTGGAATCAGGAGGACCCTGAAAGAAGTCTGAGTAGCCTCAGCTCTGCAGACACACACACACCAAGTGATCTGAGGGCCATTCCTTTCATTGTTAGTCCTGTTGAGATGACACCGCTCACTCCAGTTCCTCCACCTCCTCGAGCAGCTTGTCCATCGCAATTGCCTGTTTTCTCTGCTAAACATTCAGGAGCAGGTCGGTTCAAAGGTGATGCTTTTCTTTAGTGGTTACACCTGCTGTTAATCAGTTAGTTTAGATTTTAAAATTTGACACTGTAGATTATCTATTTTAATGCTAAATTACACATTCTTGCTGTCCATTCATTTTATATGCTTTTTTGAAGAAAAAAAAAATCAGGAAGAAAAATGTTTATTGTTGTTTTTGTAAGATGTCAATTTGTAGTTATTTAGTTATTTTTTTGTCTAAACAGACACGAAGGTCATTCGTGGAATAAGAGTCTTGACAGCAAAAGACAAATTTGGGCCTATTTTGGAAAAACTGCAGCATTTCCAGGATGGGATTGTAACCTCACCTGGACACACAGTACCAACCAAAACATTTACTGCAGTAAAGCCTTTGACTCCAAAACCTCCAACAGTTCCCATACCGCAAAAACGAGGACCTCGGCCTGGGACGCTGCTGCGCCGTGCAAAAGTCGTCCCTATAGACGGTAAGTGGTTTTCCTCAGTAACTGTAGAAGATGCTGAATAATCAAACTTTAAATTAAGAGATTTTTTAAAAAGATTTTAATGAACAATTAATCACTGCATCATGCTTCGAATTAGAAGAAATGACAGTTTCTTTTTACTAACCTCGTTGATTATCAGACAAGAAAGCAGACAGTCAGTGCAGTCAGAATAATCCAAGAGAGAGCAGGGTCAAACTCCCGCCTGTAGCTACACCTGTAGAGAGCCTGTCCCACAGCTTTAGTCTGCTGTCTTCAGACGACTGGTAAGAAACGTAGTAAGGAGACATTAAATACTGCACAGAAACAGTGCTGCATAATGTGGCTGTGTTATTTGTGGTGTTCCTGAAGTCGTGTTCAATGTTGTGTTGTGTAAATACAGGATTAAGAAAAGACAGTAGAAAACTATTCAGTCTCTGGCAAAGCACCACTCGGACATCCTGAAGACTAAACTACATGAAGTGTGTCTGGTCCTCATTGAGGAGGTATTGCACACTTTATGTTTCTTATATGCGTTTCATGCAGCTAGTTTCCCTTCAAGTGCATACTACAGCCTCAACTGATGATTTTCACTCACATTTTAGGTGAAAAACCAACGCTCAGCAATAGCCTTTGAGGCCATACATGCCATCAATGAGCTCTACATTCAGCTCCAGAGAACAATGGACCCAGAAGTTGAAACAACAGGCCGAGCTCTATTGCTGAAGCTTGCAATGACCAACAACAACTTTCTACATCAGGAGGTCAATCTGGCGCTTGATGCCATGGTGGAAAATTGCAGCCATGGACGGATTCTGAGCGCTCTGTTTAACACAGGACTGACGTAAGAGGAGAGAAGAAGCTGTAGTGATTTTATTAGAAGACATGAAAGAGAGATCATGTTCACTGAGTTGTGTGTCTAATATTGTCCTTGCTCAGCCATCGCTGTGTTGCAGTGAGGAATAGCACGGCTCAACACCTGCACCAGCTGGCTGACAAACTTGGAGCAGCCGTCACCCTGAAAACAGGAACCTTCACTGAAAGATTTCTAATTGCTGCCTCTAGAATGGCAGGGGATGCTGCACCTGAAGCCAGGTGGGTACTTTTAAATGGGTTTGAAGTGCATTAATGTTTTATTTTCTGTGAGTTTACACAATTAATGAAAATTAATGACAACTGTAATCTTCCACAGGTACCATGGGCGAACAATCATTGAGAAACTGACCCTTCACAAGGACTTTATGAATTTGTGGGTGAAGATTGTCCCTGAAAAAGACAGGCGTCCTGTGGAGAAGAGCCTGAAAAAGACAGGCGTCCTGTGGAGCGCCTGAAATTCAAAAGACATCTGTCCAAAAGTAAGAAAACGTCACACTTCAAGACTGACTGATGGCTTGGACCACTGGAACTATCATCTTCATGTTTTTTCTCTTTCCTTTCTTTCCAGACTGCCGGGATTTCTTGGACGCGTGTTTAACCAAAGTCCCGGAGACGCGGCCGACGCTGGAGGAGCTACAGCATCACACTTGGCTGAGATAAGCCTATCACACACACACACACAAACACACACAATTCAGACGTTATCATTTATGTGTGATGTATGAATTACCTTTCTTTTTTTCAGGAAATAATTTTTTTTAATTGGCCCACTTTAAATTTCAGTGTTTTGGAATTCCTGTAACCCCCCCCCAGCCATCCCAGGAAAGGGGATCTCTCTTTGAATGGGCTTTCCCGAGGTTTCTTCCCGTCAGTCTGGCCCCCCCAGGGGAGTTTTTCCTCGTCTTCATAGAGAGCTTGGGCTGGCTCAGGAGCTCCATCAAAACTGTCTTTATTTAATTACTCTAATGTAATCATATACTTTAAAGTAATCAAATAAAAGACAGTAAAAATCTGAAGACTTGAAGTAAACTTCCATTAAAATAAAACTTGTTTAATTCATCTTTGCTGAGGATACTGTGTTATTACTATTTCAAGGATTATGTCAGAACACCGGATACTGGTACCCATCCCTACCCATCACTAGGGAACAGAACAAACCAGACATCAATTACAACAAAAATGACACTGACCCAGCCAGCATGACTCGTCTGTCTTAAGAAATGTTTAGCAATATTACAAATTGGGTGATATGCCTTAAAGTAGCTTCTCATGTGTTCAGCATTGACCTGTATGCATTTTCCCCTTCTCAACCTCATACCAGTGATACTGAGTGGGGTGAGGGAGGAGTAGCTGTCTCTCATTTTTATAGATCCCATACTGGCCCATCAGGCCATTGATGGCAGAACTAGCTTTTCTGTTCCACTACTGGCCATGACCATTGCCTTTGAACATTGACTTGGCGTGATTTTTTTCTTCCACATCCCAAATGGTCAGCACTCTGGGCGTGGCACACGAGTGGCTGATTTAAAATGAAGCAGGTCTCTCTCTGAGAGTCATTGTGAACATTCAGAATGCTAGATCACTTTCTACATGCTCATTTTATGAAGTATTTGAGAGATTCCTTATCTATACTCTGTTTAGGGATGGGTATCGTTTAGGTTCTATCCGATACCGGTACTTTTGAAACTGTGCGGGTGCTTAAATGGTGCTCTAACCGTTGCTTCCTTCTCTCACCCCAACCGGTCGCAGCAGATGGCCCCGCCCCTCCCTGAGCCTGGTTCTGCTGGAGGTTTCTTCCTGTTAAACAGGAGTTTTTCCTTCCCACTGTTGCCAAAGTGCTGCTCATAGGGGGTCATATGATTGTTGGGTTTTTCTCTGTATCTATGAAGCGCCTTGAGGCGACTTTTGTTGTGATTTGGTGCTATATAAATAAAATTGAATTGAATTGAATTGCTTAAAGAATGGAGAACACAAACTTTGTCCAAAAACCTCTTATGTTTTTATTTTTAGCAGTCTCTTTTTTCTGCAAAATGATAACCAAGTTAGCCTTTTCTTTTGATACAACATACCTACTTTGTTTGGAACCGGTGAATAATGGAAAACATGTTTAGCTGTTTGTTTTTTTTGTAAAAAGATAACGGTGTTAGCTTTTTCTGCAGCTACAGGGCATGTATGGTATCACTCTATCAAACAAGAAGACAGTCGCATGTAACTACGACGGTGTTTGCTAGTTCACCTTACATGCATTAATGTAATAACGTGGTTAGCCTACTCAACGTAAATTACACACGAACAACATTAAGCTCCTCACGCAGAGAAGAACGGTTGCTGCTGCATCATCATCCGTCTGCTACACTGGCAGGGCTAGGGGCCAGGACTCTCCTCTTCGGGTTTTTGGGGGATGTTGCTAACTCCAGGTCCAATAACAGGCAACCCACCCGCAGCAGATGTGCTCGGTGTGAAGTCTCGCAGCAAGCTATCAAATACGATGCATTTCTCTGCTTTTAAAAAAACGCTATTGCGTTGCCAGGTCTTTCATTGGATTCGAGGTGTTACTTCCTTTGCACAGTATCACAGTATCACCTTAAAGCACTTGTTGCTGCTGAGTTTGCATATTTTGCTGTGAAGTACAGCCAGACTTTTGACCGCTTTGCCTTGGACATTTAATCTGTAGCTCTGCTCTCAAAGAACATACGTACCTGGACCCGCCTACTATCCTCGGAAACGTAAAATGATTGGCTAGAATCCAAAGTGTATGACATCTCAAGAAAAAAAAAAGCCACCCGTATCCGGTATACCCGCACCCAATGTTCCCTCTAATTTTTCATGTGTCTGAGCGAACACAGAAACTCCCTGAGCGATCCCTTGGACCACTGTGAGCAACAGCAGACGTGTGCACTGTGGTGACGCCAGCATTGAATCCATGCAAGTTACATGGTTTATTAAAATAATAAAATTACAGCATTTACATTTATGTTAGACTACTTTTAATTAACTATTTTAGCCCACTTACAATGAAAATTTAAAAAAACAAAACAAAAAAATCTTGTTCATGACCTGTGTAGCATGTTAACACTATTGGAAGTAAAAATAACTTGAACTCCAATTTTGAAAACACAAGTTTCTTTTGTTTTTTTTTCATAAAGCTCTGACTTGTATTATGAGTCTGTGGTCTGGGAGAGAGTCTGTAACTCTGTCTGCAAAATACAGTAAATAATGACCAATGTTGGGTAATTAATTATATAGTTACTTCTTCAAAAAAGTAACTGAGTTATGCAAACAACAAAGTTTTTTGCAGCTGTTTACCTAAAAATGCAGCCAAGGCGTTTTTTTAAATAAACATTTTAAATTATTTAGAGAACAATCATCAAATTGCATCAAATCTGATGCCACACAAATTATTTGTGCCACTCCAAAAATAATTTCTGTCAACTATGAGATGAAGGAGAACAACAGCCTGATACCTGCAGGCCTGACAGCAGCAGATGTGTCACTGCTGTAACACCTGTAACACTCAGCAGTCGCCTCATTGTTCTGACACACACTAAACGTCGCCACGCCGCTTTGCTCGCTAAAACACCGGTGTCGGCACATAAGGACGCTGTCAGAGCCTGTCAACGACATTGATTAGCTGCGTATATACGAATGTGAATCGCATTACTGGCTGGATCCCATACGGGAGCAGCCAGTCACTGACTAACACTGCAAAACAGACTTGTTAAAGTATTGATTTTAATTTCAATTCAGGTTAGATTTTTTTTTTTGTGCGCAACGCAGATTTTCTGTGCGCAGAGACCGTGCCAGCAGTGCGCAATTGTGCACACACACAGCTTCGAGGGAACATTGCCGGTACCCATTCCTAACTCTGTTCCACATGTGTTATGTTTCCTTCGGGATTAGCTAAATAAGAGAGGATTATTTTCCATTTATTAAACTGCATTTAGCTACTCTTTCGTATCACATTTACTTTGGGAATGCACCAATTGGTCCACATCCTGTTTATGCAGGGCCCACTTTTAAACGGTAAATTGCTGAAAATGTAGCCATATATAGCGCTTTTCTGTGTCTTGCACTCCTTTGCATAGATTGAAGCATCTGTGTGTTCCTGTTTTGTTGAGTGTATCTGTCTGTGTGGCTGTTGAAGGCTACTGAGAGTGTGACCTTCACAGTTCACCAGAGGACCATCTATTACATTTGTTAGGTTATGCGTTTTTGATATTATTGCATCCTCACTGGCACACTCAGTCCTTAGTGTGGGCTTACCCTGCTCCATACCTTGTTAAGGATAAAGAACTTACAACCTGGAAGTAGATTATATCTCCCATAGTGAGATACAGAGAATGGTTGCTTACCAGGGTAACTCTGGTTTTCTGAAACCCAGGTGATGTTTGGTTTTCACCTCCAAACAATCGCAGTCAGAGATCAGGTGAAAGAGGAAAGAGCAGAGAGCGTCAAAATAAAAGGGAAATTATGGGAGCAAACACCAGAGTTTAACAATTGTTCATCACTAAATACAGTACAGATATTTTAATAAGGAGAGGTTATTTGAAAGAATGAAATTGATTTACTGATGAACAGAATTTAAACAGGTGATTTGCCGTTAGACTCAGATGGCCTATCTCAGCGGAACAGAACCCCGTCTGTGAAAAGGATTAGAGCAGGAGCCCCGAGAGCCTGGAAGCTGGTGGTGGAATGGTTGAATGGAGCATGAGTGATGAGATGAGGCGTGTACAAGGAAGAATAACCGAGGACACAGCATGAATGCTGATTGGCCTGGAGAAGGTGATTGGACTAGACCACTTCAGGAACGCCTTTAGCCACACCTCACCAGGTGTAGACAATCGGCAGTTAAACCTAGGCAACACCTGAAGACAACTGCATTTCCACTGTAAGGAGTGTAAGGGTTGCAATGGGCTGTAACAAAGGACAAGCACAGATGAGTCCACTATCATAGACTGGAACATCATTCATAACTTTTTATGTTATAAAGGGGGTGGCAGTAGAGCTTCTGTGATTGGTCACATCAGAGAGTGCTTGGTTATCAGAGAGTTACCATAGTAACCAAAGGTTTTAAAGATTGCAATATAGCTATTGTTGTCCAGAGGGGCCGATGGTGCGATATGGCAGCCTCGCTTCTGTCAGTCTGCCCCAGGGCAGCTGTGGCTACAACTGTAGCTGCCTCCACCAGTGTGTGAATGTGAGAGTGAATGAATAGTGGCATTGTAAAGCGCTTTGGGTGCCTTGGAAAGCGCTATATAAATCCAATCCATTATTATTATTATTATTATTATCAAATCAACAAAATATTAAAGAATCATTAAATATGTGGAATAGTTCATTCTTTCCTTTTTTCATCAGTGGTTTACACACTGGCTTGCAGGCAAAATGTCACTGGTTCGATTGCAACCGGAGATACAAATCAGGGTTGTGCCTGGAAGGGCATCTGGTATAAAACTCTGCCGTATCAAAAGATGCTGAGCTATCAGGTGTGGTGACCCCTTGTGACAAGGGAGCAACTGAAAGTGAAACACTGTTTTGCTTTGTCTTTGTGTAAAGTGTCCTTGAGTGTTTTGAAAGGCGCTTAATAAAATGTATTATTATTATTATTATTATTAATGTTTTGTATAGAATCATAACAAAATGTGAAAAGTTCAAAAGACTATGCGGCTGTTTAGCTGTGCCTGTCCGTCTGCCATCAGCTGAGAGAGATGCCGGTCAACTCTCTGGAGAAGCCGTGGACGGTAGACCCCTCTGAGGTGGCAGAGCGGCGGGATCTTAGGGACAGTCGCCTGGTGTTCAGCATCGATCCACGCGGCTGTGAAGATGTAGACGACACGCTGTCTGTACACAAGCTCCCCAACAGAAGGCTGGAGCTGGGAGTTCACATTGCTGATGTCACTCACTTTGTCAAAGAGGGTTCGCTCACAGACTTGGAGGCACGTTCAAGGTGAGGAACTGGTTGGAGTGGTTGGGTAGAGTAGGTGGGATATAAAAGGATAAAAGAAAATTACAGCATCTTGCATAAGTGTTCAGAGGAACTTTCAGAAGTACAAAGAGGCAAGAAAGTTGTTGCCTGAATTAATGTTGCATCAGCAGCATGCCTTGTAGCGCAATTATAAATAACACAGAGGGCCACCTTAAATAAGGCTCGTGTCTGATGTGAAGCATTAAGCCTTAAATGTCTATCATTTAATCACATGTAGAAGGACTTCACAGGGTCCATGATGGCTTTGAAAGTATCACTGGCACCAGGAATTGAACCAATGGTCAGCACATTGTTGGTTCAATCCCTGATGCCTTCGGGCTTCATGTTAAAGTCACCTTGCACAAAATACTTAACCCCCAAATTTCCCTGGATGCATCCGTTAGTGTGAGTGTGCATGTGAGAGAAAATGCTTAAAGGTATAGACTAACGCGCTGTATGAATATGTGTGCGAATGGACGAATGCTGGTCGTGCTAAAAGGTGGTTGGGGTTCTCACAGTAGAGAACTGCTACACACAGAACACAGTGGTCCATGTTGTTACGAAGAACTTGTGCTCATTTTGAGTACGATGCCATTAACAGGACAGGGGAATGTTTCCGCTGTGGGAAAGCCTGAGTGATTTTCACTGTGGCCTTCATAAACATATATTACTACGGGACATGGCAGCCATACTTGTACACAACATTCAACCAGAAGGTCATGCAGCAAAAAAAGGAAAAATGAGTCCGCTTCCAACTAAATTAGTTTTATTCTACTGAGTGGTAGAAGTAAAGAACAGTGTGTCACACATCATTTGTTTTCAGATCCCCTTTGTACAGTTACGGGTGTCAGGAAAACACCGGAGGTCACATGATGGCATGTGACCTTGAGTACCTGATGTTAATGGTTTGTCTATAATTGGCTTTCAGTGCATCTTATTAATAAAGAGGATGATGATACAAGACAGTTGAACCACAGTAATAGAACAAGAAGATATTCATCTGTGTTTATGTCCAGATATATGCACATGTTCTGATTTATTTATTTATTTTGTGCTGTATTGTACAAATGAATAAAACTGAGTTTAAAATATCTGCAGTAAATGAAGTGAAGGTCGGGGCTGCAAAAGTAATGCTTGCACTTGATCTCCACAAATTTTCCTTCCTGGGAACATGCAGCGATGACACCATGTGACAGGGAAGCAGCCCAAAAAAATTTGTGTCACAGCTGAACGGCCGACAAATCTGCAGCAAATGCATTCTGCTGTCATCTCGGTGTAATCTCGCTATAATCCAAAATCTCTACGGAATTCTTTCAGCACCTTGTTGAGTCTTGGAAGTGAAGAAAGGAGTGTTCAGAAGGCAGAAGTGTCTAACCCAGTGCTAATAAAATGTATCTGATAAAGTGTAGTCTGCAGATAAATTAGTAAGAAGGTCCATGAAGTGCATGTCGTTTTTTAAAGGCAGCAGCAGCAGCAGCAGCAGCATGTACAGAAGATGATTGAGAGCCGAGTGAGGAGAGAAACTCCGTGTAGACTGTTAACAACGTGCACTTATAAAATAATACTGAAATCTTACTATATATTTTTTATGTTGTGATTTTTAATGTAGTTTTGGTCCTCTGCTTTCTCTCTGACTTACTCTAAAATTCCATTTTACATTTCATAGCTGTCCACAAAGCAGCGTGCAGATCACCCACCTGTCCAGCTCGCCTCCACACTTTAAAGAAGTAAATTAAAATCTCATGATTGTGGTTTGAAGCCTTAAATTCTATTTCAGAAAATGGGGAATATTTATTAAATCATAAGAAAAACATTTTGCTTATTTATTTCATCCTTCCTGACTTATTAATAAACAGAAGGATGAAAATGACAAAGGTGGAACAAACTCTGAATATTTAGTACTTATTTTCAAATTATGTCTCACTTTTGATTAGAAAGAAGATGATAAAGCTGCTGCTTTGATCTCATTGCCTTTTTATATTTATTATGTCACTTCTTAAGGGCTACAACCTACTACCTGGCAGACCGCAGGTACGACATGCTGCCTGCTATTCTCAGCGCAGACCTTTGCTCACTGCTGGGAGGTGCTGACAGGTTAGTAGACTTCCCATCACACGTTTCATTTTCATATGCTTAAAATGCATGCTAGTTGTGTAACTGACACTTTCAAATTCAGGTATGCAATGAGCGTGCTTTGGGAGCTTGACGCAGAATCCCTTGAAGTCCAAGAGGTCTGGTATGGTCGTACACTCATCCGCTCCTCCTATCAGCTCCACTACGAGCTGGCTCAGGCGCTCCTCAACGGAGAACAGGTTGAGGTAGCGGAACTGGCCAACCTGGGTCCTCAGGAAAAGGGTTCTAAGCTAGCTCAACTCACTGAGGCACTTGAGATGCTCACACATGTAGCCAGACATCTTCGGGCAAAGAGGGACAGAGGAGGAGCGCTGGAGCTGGAAGGAGTGGAGGTATGATTGGTTTCTTGTATCTTCATAGAGTATTTTGTGTGTTTTGGTAATGTGTGTACTTAACAGTAAGACTATATAAATAAAGACTGCAAACATTTAAGGTTCATGTTCTTAATTGAAAGCGTAAGCATGTTATAGCTGAGTGTCTAACCCTAACACATCGTCACTACTGACGTCTAACATACGACACAAAATGATTCAATGAATCTGAAGTGAATCAAACAAAGTAAACCGTGCACATAGCTTCAGTGGAGAGAAATCCATTCTGCACATTAAAAACTGGAACCACTATCTTTCTCGCACATTTCAGCTGCAGAAGATTCTCCCTTCTAAGCTTCTGTCTAAGTGAAAGTTTGACTTAACCTCTGTGTTTGGTCATTTTGTCAGATGACATCATGGTTAGAAAATTCAGTATCAGTCACCCCGAAACACTTCATACAGCCGAGGGGAGGAAATCAGGTCAAAAGACACCTGTGGAAAAGGGCCAGGGATTAATGATAACTAATGATTAAATGGAGATTGGTCTATAAACATGTAGTCAGTGATAATGATGACAAAGAGGTGATGATGATGTTCGGCGTCATCATGAGAATCCCCCAGCTGCCACGGTCTATTGCAGCATAACTAAGGGAGGATTCAGGGTCACCTGGTCCAGCCCTAACTATATGCTTTAGCAAAAAGGAAAGTTTGAAGCCTAATCTTAAAAGTAGAGATAGTGTCTGTCTCCTGAATCCAAACTGGAAGCTGGTTCCACAGAAAAGGGGCCTGAAAACTGAAGGCTCTGCCTCCCATTCTACTTTTAAATACTCTAGGAACAACAAGTAGGCCTGCAGAGCGAGAGCGAAGTGCTCTAATAGGGTGATATGGTACTACAAGGTCATTAAGATAAGATGGGGCCTGATTATTTAAGACCTTGTATGTGAGGAGCAGGATTTTGAATTCTGGATTTAACAGGAAGCCAATGAAGGGAATCTGCTCTCTCTTTCTAGTCCCTGTCAGGACTCTTGCTGCAGCATTTTGGATCAGCTGAAGGCTTTTCAGCGAGTTTTTTGGACATCCTGATAATAATGAATTACAGTCGTCCAGCCTGGAAGTAATAAATGCATGAACTAGTTTTTCAGCGTCACTCTGAGACAGGATATTTCTAACTTTAGAGATGTTGCACAAATGGAAGAACGCAGTCTTACATATTTGTTTAATATGTGCATTGAAGGACATGTCCTGGTCAAACATGACTCCAAGGTTCCTCACAGCGTTACTGGAGGCCAAGGTAATGCCATCCAGAGTAAGAATCTGCTTAGATACCATATTTCTAACATGTTCAGGACTCAGTACAATAACTGAATGAATTTAGACGCAGGAGTCTTCCAGGTCTTTATGTTTAGTTTGGTTTTTTGCTGTGTTATTTACAGAATTACAGATGGATACCATATATTTCTTTTCATCGATAATAAATTATAGTACGGTCTAATAGAGACGTTATTTTTAAAATCAGGCGTCTAAGCAGAACACGTTCCTCAGCAGAAAACATTTTATCAGAAAGTCATTTCAGTGAGAATATTGGAATAAAGAAACCAAGCACTCCACTGTGAAACCACTGACAGTTTTCACATTAGATCACAGCCATTTATCTACAGCGGCTGGTCGGCCATCTGTTAAAACCTCATATGGACAATTCCTGTTGTTCTATAAGATGCTCTCTAATAGGATGTCTTGGATTTATTTATTATTCAGTTATTGCATTCCTGTTATGGCTGTACGCACACAGAATATTGATATGAAGTAAAAATGATTCTCTCGGGTTGCTTCTGGGATAGTGGAAAAACCAATATATTTCTAAAAGTGTGTTTAATGATTGAGCTGCCACCCAAAAATCAAGTTCTTATCTTGACAAAGCTGGATTATTGACCACTGGTGAAACATCTGTTGTCCTGAAGGATAAGGACAACAGATGTTTCATCTTGATCTATTATATAAAACGGCCAAAACTGTGTTCAAATCCAAACTTTCTGGCTTCTTTTGGTTCCTGCTGAAGTACTTTGGGTCCCCTCAGTTCATCCTTAGTCTGAGAAAAGTTTTGTTCTCTCTTTAAGGCACATTTCCTTTGAGCTAACTTAAACTCTGATTGGCTGTCCACTATAAACAAAAAGCATGAACAGCAGATCGGTGGAGTTTCTGTGCCCATGAGCAGAGCTGTGTGCCTGTTAGGGATATGTGTTCTTACTGGTATGATAGAGAGCTGAACGTAGGAAAGACAGTAGACTGTTTTCAGGTTGAGATTCATTCACATTTGGTTCTCCGTGCAGCATTTGTTCCGGTGGAATGGTGCATGTTCAACTGAGTTAAAGTAAACTGTAGTAAAATGTGGCCCACTGATGCATTTTCATATTCTTTTTCATTGAAGTCACGTTAGAAGCATTTTCCCTTTTCAGGTGGGTGCCCAGCTGGATGAGGAGAGGAACATTACGGCCCTGGTCCCTCGTCAGCCCCTGGAGGTCCATGAGACCGTGGCAGAGTGCATGATTTACGCCAACCACTGGGTGGCCCGCAAGATCCAGGAAGCTTTCCCCAACCAGGCCCTTCTAAGGTGTCACCCACCACCACAACAGGAGCTATTCAACCAGCTGGTGGACACTGCAAAGGCCAAAGGTTTCACCATTGACACCAGGTAATGTTTTTGACTGTTCAGTATAGAAACTGAGGAAATGCATATTGTAGTCCAACGCACATCATGTTCAGACACACAAGTGTGTGAACCTGAAATGTTTGATAACACGGGGACACACTCAGGTGTCACATGAGCAGTCAGACAAGAAGAAGACATGTTCCTTCAGCTCAGGTTGAGGTTGAAGCCAAATATGCTTCCAAACCAAAGACTAGAACATATGATGAAGCATATCTTGCCTTTGGCTTCAGCTTCACAACAGCTGTCGTGGCAAGGTCGGTCTCCCCGACAGAATTAGTTTCCCCTGCGTCGGGAGCACACGCTGGGCTGTCCAAATCACGGACAAACAGGATCCCACATTCTTGATTTTCAGTTCACAAACACTTCTTATAACGACTAACTACTCCTGAAACTTTGGAGGTTTTAGCTCTTTACACAGTAAAGTTACAGGATAAATATAATTATCAGGCAAAATGTCCTTCGTTTGTTAAAATAATCCCGTCTGATACCACGAGAGGACAATAAATATTTCATTTTCTGTTGTAACCCTTAAACTGAATGGTAATGTAACGACACTCAGGTTTCACTTTTTTACAAAACTAAAACATCACTACTTCCACGTCTGACTGTTTGTAATGGAGGCGGCGTAACCTGGATCCACACTCCGTGCCCAGCGAACGCTCGCCACGCAGGGGGAACACATGCTGTCGGCGATGCCGACCTCGGCACAACGCTGATCCTGCCGCAGTTTGTTCCCCGGTTCAAATCCCGGACAAACAGGATCCCACAGCTGTTTATGCTTTTAAACCCGTTTTGCACAGAGAGCAGTGTTGAATATTCTCACACGGGAACAAAACAAACAACTCAAATAATTAAAGATGGTTTGTTTTTCTGTTTTTTAAAAGAGGCAGTGATTTATTTAATTACAACCTGTAATCTATTACAGTTAACTTTTATTTGTTTAACTGTTTACAAAAGGTCTGAGGATCTGAGGCGTGGAATGAACTGCAATGGAGTTTGAAAACAAAATATGAATGTGCGGTTGGAGGATTGTGGGGGGGGGGGGTTAAACCAACAGCAGAACCGGTCCCAGGACAAGAGACATGGTGATGCAAGTAGCTTTGTGTCACTGACTGCTGAGATGAGAGGCCTCACTCATCCCTGGTTTCTGGCTCTGTTCCTTCAGGTCCAACAAGGCTTTAGCTGCCTCACTGGACCGAGCTGTGGACCCACAGGACCCCTTGGTGAACAGGTTGTTCAGAATGATGGCCACCACTGCTATGTCACAGGCTCTGTACTTCTCCACTGGTGCTCATCCTCAAGACCAATACTACCATTATGGTACGATACCGCTGCACAGCTTTTATTGGCTGCACTAGAGTTTCAGTGTGACTGTGGGTCAGTCCATCCATCACACGTCTGCACACACTTGTCCAACGTCTGTTGTTTGTGAAGAATTATTCGACTGAGAACTAGAAAGAAGGCTAACGTGCTGATATTTGCTTCGTTGTCGTAGGTCTGGCTCTGGATCGCTACACACACTTTACCTCACCCATCCGTCGGTACGCAGACATTGTCGTGCACCGCCTTCTTACCGCAGCCCTGCACATGCAGAGGGGCGTTGTATCTGGTAAAGCACCAGCCAGTAACAAAGAAGTGGAGGAAATGGCTCACCATGTCAACAGCAAGAACAGGGTCAGGGGTGTTTTATTGTTTGTGTTTTTCAATGATTCACCTCTTACTCTATTAACAGAAGCTGTGCTGACGTCTGTGTTTCATTTGCAGGCAGCACAGGCAGCCCAAATGCGATCCACAGCACTGTTTCAGTGTCTGTTTTTCAGAGAACGAGACCCTCAGACAGACCCGTGCTGTGTGGCTGACGCTGTTGTCTACTCCATTCGAGACAACGGTGTCTTGGTGTTTATCCCAGAGTAAGAACCTTCAGTCCTGTGTTTTGTTCTGCAGTCTTCTTCTTTTCCTTTGTTTAATGGAGCTGTACAGCAGCTCACAGACGGCCAACCACTCGTGTATTTTTAATAGACGAATTCAAAGTTTATGACAATGAATGAATTTGTTGGAAGATGTAATTGCACGCTAATCAATGTATATTTAACAGTATACACGCTAGTTTTATTTTCTCTTAAAAAACCTCAAAATGAGTTTTAAATTGTATAAATTTACTAAACTAATTCCTTAAACATTTATTGTGAGCAGGGAAAATCGGCTAAAACCCCGAATCTTTTCTCTACCAGGCTTTAAATAAGTTAATTGCATTGCTGAAGTTGAGTCTGTGGGGAGGGACGGTGCTTTGGAGCCAGCCTTGTGTTTGTGGCACTTCTACGTTAGCTTAGCTAACCTCTGGAGGTTGCTGCTTGTTTATTGCAAGGAAAGTGTAATTTAATAACATCAGTGTTCTCCATGCTTGTGGTGTTACAGGGATATGCAATATTAACAGTTTATTAAAATGTAACCTGTGGTCATTTTGAGAAGGCTGTAGAATCCATGTAATGATTAAAATCACAGGGCGCAAAGCAGGTTGAGTAATATCACTGAGTAAGTAAGGCTGCCTCTGACCACAGCCATGTTGTTCACAGGTATGGTGTGAGGGGGCCTGTGTATCTGAAGAACAAAGAGGGCCTGGTGGTGGTAGCGGGACAGGACGGCAGCTGTGATTGGCAGGGTGGCACTGTGCGAAAATACCCGGACCGCATTACCACCACCTCCAGCTGTGGCACCTCCACCTTCAAACTGTTTGACCACATCACCGTAAGTCACAGAAAACGCTAATCAATCATTTTAGAAGGTTTCCAGCAATGCAGCGCCTAAAGGCGACGATTCCAAATATATATGCATGAGTGTATATGAATCACAGGTTCATACGACTACTGGATCTTTTGTGGTCCAACATTAAGAGACGTTTTATGATCTTGTTGTGATAAAGTGTTGTGTGGTTGCTGCTTTGTTAGCTAATCTCAAGGTAACAAAACGTCAGTAAGATGAATGAGACGAAAATGATTCCTGAAAATAAATCATTTAAAGTTATTCAGTTTATTGTTTTTAAATATTATATGAAAACAAAAACATAAGTGTGGGGGGGGGGGGGAGGCTCTCCTCCAAGACAAGAAATGTAATGCTTCCAGTTTGTGGCGTTTCTACACAAACCTTTTTGTAAAGGGAGATAAAAAATGACAGTGGGCGGTAATTGTTTTCACATAAACGCCTTTAAACGCTGCACGGTCGCACTCTCTCTCTCGCACTCGATAAATGATCCATTGTTGCTCTGCACACGTTTGTTACCACAAACGTCGCATGCACTTATGTCATTGTCATGAGACACTCTTGCAAACAAACTCACGGTTTAGTAACACAGTAGAGCAGCGTGTTTACGGGACAGTAACAGTAATCTAATTACCTTTTTTGCAACAGTAATCCCTTACTTTACTCGTTACTTGAAAAAAGTAATCTAATTATGCGTTGCTGCCCATCACTGGCGTCAAGTTATATTAAGTTCAGGCATGTTACACACGATGATTGTGAGGAATAAGTGCATGTGATTTAAGCAAAAAGAGCAGGAAACATTACCCTAAGGTTAGCTAACAAAAAGAAACTGAAGTAACGGTGTGTTATTCTCACATCTTTGGCTTTAAGACATGAAAAAGTGACAGAGTACTGCTGCTTCCACTGTTATCAACATCTTTTCTTTCTTTCATGGACTTATCCTGGGGTCATAAATGTCAAAGGGCAAAGGCAATGCTAACAACATAGCTTACTGATGGATGATGATGGATGACACATGTGGCCAAAACAAGATAGAAAGAAACATTAGCCCAAACACAAGTTGTCCACCACAGCATTGACTGCTGTCAAGCTATGATCATATCAAACAAAGAGATGATGATGATATTCAACAAACAAATCAACAAAACAACAACCTCACTGTGACACTTGACCGAGGTCACAGTGTTAATGAATGTTTTTCTCCCCCTCTGCTCCAGTCTCCACGTCGTGTGAATGTTAGAAAGCACAGTAAAGAAAGTTCGTGTACGGATGGATGAACGTTTGTTACATTGGATACGTGTGTGTAACATACGTATCCAATTTATCCTATTTATGAACAAAATTGTGGCACAGTCGGAAACTTCTCCACTCTACACCACTGTCTACTTAGCTGTGACGCTGCGCACAGTGCTGAGAGGACTGCTGTTATATATTACGTCACAAACCTTAAGTGGGCCTGTCTTTGCATAGCATTCCATTAGACTATTTTCAGTAGGTGCCATTACTGTGTAGTGATCGAACTGAGGAATACTGTGACTTACGTTCTCTGCTCTCTTCAGGTTCGTATTTCTGTCCACTCTTCAACTTGCCACGCTGACCGTCTAAACCTCGAGGTCATCAGCAACAAGCCTCACCACAGTGCCAAGTCCCAGCAGCCCAGCCCTCAGGGCCGCAGTCAGCTGGTCAAAGAGGTGGTGCGTCAGAATGAAGAGGCGCTGGCTCAGGAGAAGACAGCCCGGCGCCCCAAACTCTCCAAAGAGGAAAGAGAGTTTCGTCAGAGCAAAACTCCCAGTCTGTACTCTATTCTGGAAGAAATCAGAGAGTTGGCTCTGATGGATCTGGAAAGGGCTTCACGCCTCCCGGCAACAACAGCATAGAAACGCTGTAGCCCAGCTTTACCTCCAAGCAGACACTTGTGAGAACTGCACGCTGTGCGCTAACAGAACGGTGATCATTGAAGATCACTCGTGCTGAGTCATCCAGGTCATTCTTGTAGCTCCAGATTGTGTGTGGACAAACCACACGAGTGTGTGAAGTCACAGGAAAGCAAACACAATATTAAGTAAAAACATGTCCCGCCATCTTTTTAGAAACCAGAGTCAAACCGAATCAGTGGATACGTTTTGTAAAAGTTAGTTTTTAAAATCACATCAAGTTAAACTTAGTTGTAAGGAGGATAGGGAACGTGTTAATGCCAGTGAAGTGTCAGCAGTTACTTTGACAAGACCTAGTACTCACTGCAAATGTGGTTCAATCCTGCAGGAAACTAGTCAACTGCAGCAGGTTAAAGAAGTCTGGTAACAAAAGGCTTTTCTCTCAGCACCAGTGATCTCAATATCTCACTGGTGGGATCAATGTCTTGTGTAAATTAAATGTCTTGTGTTATAGAACCATTTTTGGTGAGTTCACACATATTGTACTACCTGTGACCACTTCATACAAAACCCAGCACGAGTATTGTTCTGGAGATGATAAAACGTCCACTCGTCCATTTTCTTCTGCACGTCCTGGAATCTGTCCCAGCTGTCATAGGGTGAGAGGCAGGATACGCCCTGGACAGGTCACCGGACTGATAAAACTTCATGTCACTCATTAGCAGACTTTAAAATAAACCCGTAGAGTAATGAAATACACCTGAGGTTGGTTGTGTTGGAAGTGATGTATAAAACTAGGATGTATTTATCTTATAGTTTGTATATCAAGAGCCTGTATAGAAGACACCAACACCAAGGACATTTTTATTGTTTGAACTGGTAAATAATCAGAAGCGTTTTTTGGTTTGTGGATTTTAAGATTGTTTTCTAGAACTACCAACAGAAATATGAACTGTACATAACTATTTCAATATGTGTGCAGTGGCCTGTAATTAAAAATGGTGTTTTCATTAGCGCAGATGGAGCCACTTCATCGTGTTGCGTTTCATGTCCCTGCAGTAGCTTAAGAAAGAACTGTTCATAATTGAACGAGCACTTAATGCTTGGAAGAGGGTGATGGTCAGTTGACAGCTCACATACTACACACACACAGAGGCCTTTTATAGAAACATGTTTGCAACCAAAATTCTGCCAATAGTGAAACTGGAGAAAGAAGATGCATCAGAGCAGGAACTGTGGATCAGTTCAAATATTTTTCTGTAACAGATACCAACACATGGTAAATACGTTTAGGATTTGGACTTTTAAAAATAAGAAAAACATTTATTTCCATTGATTATAAATGTCTTTGCTAACCCAAAGCTGACGTCACAGTAGGAACATGTGCTCAAGATATAAACCACCAGAAATGCACAACATTACTCGAATGAGCAGGCACGAACATTGGGAAACCTTTAAATCTGCTCACTGCCAAAGCTTTTCAGCAGAAACTGCTGCACGTGAACTTTAATCCCCCTCTACACAGTCGTTGCTGAGCTGTTGCTCAGGGCTGAGGCCGGTCTCAGCCTCAGCGGGCTCAGAGTCTTTGGGGGGAAGCGGGCTGGTTTGTTGCGTGGAGGTGTTGTTGGAAGGCTCGAGGTCAGGATCTTCTACAGTTTCATCTCCATCAGTAGAACCTTTGATGACATTTGGTGAGGATGCAGCTGGAGGTTTGTCTCCTAACATGTCAGCAGTCTGAGAGGCTGAAGGGCCTGAAAGGGTTGAGAATTAGAAACAGTGATGGTTTCAGTCAACACAGACACACTCAGTCTACTACGATTTATAAAAGACAGGCAAAGCTGAGATAATGAAAAATGAAACTGTAAACTGCAGGGTTCAAACTCATTGTTCAGGGTCAAATTTAAGCACTTTAAGCACTTTCAAGGTCCATTATCAAGCTTTTCCAGCACATTACCAAAAAAACAGTTTGCATGTTCCACTTTGCATCACCTCAGTAAGACCATGTAAAAATTAAAACAAATCGTCTTAGGTTGACTTAAATGTTCTTTGTTCCTCTTTTGTTAAAACAGAGAAAAATGCACCACACAAAAATACTGAAAAAGGAAATGGTTGTCTTATATGCATATAGTGCACAAACTCAAAAAACTCATTTCTCTCAAAAATGCAGATGTGCAAATGTGAACAAATCAACTTGTTAGAGATGCTCATCTCCACTTGGAAAAAACAACCACACAAAAGAAGAAATCTGCACAAATGAACAAGTCTGCTCATCAGATATTGATGCTTCTTTCCTACGTGACACAACAACAGGAGACAGATGTTTGGTACTTTAACTAGTTAAGCACCCACACCACCAAAAATGGGGGAAAAGAGAGGAGATCACATTTAATCGGTTATAACACGAGGTCAGAAATATAAGTGCAGACATGAGTGTCCACAGAAGCCTCTGAATCTCAGCTGTAAACCATTTCTACAAACACCAAACAGTTAAAAGAGCAGTTACATCACCATGAATCTGTGGACAGGTAACATCCATATTTTGATTTATGATTTTCTGGAGTTAAATGTGACCCAAAGTATATTTTATAGCATATAAGCTATAAAATACTTTTGAAAATTAGGTGAGGGAAATAATCATTTTTTTCTATGTTTGAGTCCCAGTAACTTTGACATAGTAACATCTGCAGTAATATTTACCCCTCTGATGACAGCTCACAAGCGTTAGCTTTATTTTGATACCAAGACTGTTTACACAGAGTTTGTAATTGCAGAGAAATACTCCATTTATTTTGGCCTCTTCATTTTCGAGCAGGAAGCTCAGAAAAGCCCTGGGGCTTTTCTGAGCTTCATTCCCAATAAATTCCCAATAAAACTAACTGTGAGATGTTTGACTACATTGCTCTCTGGATTATTGTTACAGTCCTAAATGATCAGCTTTAAAGTGTTTGTGCTAATAACACCATGTACAGTAAGTTATAAACTGTAAACACATTTTTATGGGTGAAGGCTCATAATAGAGACCGATCAACAGGTCATTTTCTTTTCTATGGGTCTCATTTAAATCACATTACATCATTTCTGCGGTAAATGAGGACCCTGAAGAACGATTTAATGTCACTGTTAAAGATTTGTAGACAATAGATCGCAGACAGCTGGCTCCGCTTTAACTAAAGAGGAAGTAAAAACAGTTTGGATCACAAGTGTAAGGCAAAAACAAAAATACTACGCCTAATTGAAGCTGACATCAGACAGGCAGTAAAGAAATCAATGTTTTCTACATGCTTTGCCTCTTATTACCAAACTCCACACTAATGTGAGGAATCTCTGGTGGTTTGGACGAACTGTGCAATACGGGAACTCGTCACTCGACCTTCAGGGTTTCTGGTGGATATATACACTAGATCCACTTCACTATATTGTAAGGAGTATTCACTCACCACCCATCATCCAAATCATTGAATTCAGGTGATCCAGTAACTTCCACAGCTGTATAGAATCAAGCACCTAGGCATGCAGACTGCTGCTACTAAGTGGAAGTGTTTGGGAACGACAGCAACTCAGCCATCAAGTGGTGGATCACGTAAAATCCCAGAGTGGGGGTCAGTGGATACTGAGGCGCACAGAGGTTGCTAATTTTCTGTGGAGTCCATCGCTCCAAACTTCACGTGGTCTCCAGATTAGCTAAAGAACAGTGCACAGAGAGCTTCGTGGAATCCATTTCCATGGCCGAGCAGCTGTAGTCCAAGCCTTACATCACAGAGTGCAACGCAAAGCAATGGGACACAGCGGTGTAAAGCACGCCGCCACTGGACTCTAGAACAGGAGAGATGCAGTCTATGGAGCGACGGATCACAGTTCTCAATCTGGAAAGCCGATAGACAAGTCAATTTAGCAGTTGCCAGGACAACAGAGCTCCAGGTTTGGTGGCAGGGGGATTTCGGTGCGGGGTTGTTTTTCAGAAGTTGGGCTCAGTCTCTTCGTTCCAGTGAAAGGAACTCTT
The DNA here is from genome assembly GCF_057382275.1 of Copadichromis virginalis. Classification (NCBI taxonomy): domain Eukaryota; kingdom Metazoa; phylum Chordata; class Actinopteri; order Cichliformes; family Cichlidae; genus Copadichromis; species Copadichromis virginalis. The sequence goes on along the minus strand of NC_140626.1, from coordinate 10,393,594 downwards.
AATGCTTCAGCATGCAAAGACATTTTGGCTCCCGACTTTAAGGGAACAGTTTGGGGATGGCTTCTTCCTGTTCCAGCATGACTGGGCACCAGTGCACAAAGCAAGGTCCACAAAGACATGAACTCTGGCATGGGAGTCCTGACCAGAACACCACTGGGATGAATGAGAGCAGAGACTTGGAGCCAGGCCTTCAACATCAGTGTCTGACCTTACAAATGGTCATAAACTCCCATAAACACTCCCAGAAGAGTTGAAGCTGATATAGCTGCACAGGCGGACGTCGTGAATGGGATGTCACTCGAGTTCATATGAGTGTGGGGGCAGATGAGCAAACACTTTTGGCAATATACTGTACATTCAATGTTTTGCTTTTTGTATTTTCATATAAAGTTAATACACCAATGAAGCTAGATGATCCTTATGAACCTTCGCTGGATGTTTTGTAGCAGAATCATTAATTATTTCTGTTATATTGTGTCCCAGCTGTATGATACATTTTTGCCATTCTTACCAATTTGCTGCTGGCGTGCGCGCCTCTTTTCCAGGGCCCGCTGTCTGTTCAGCTCAATACGTTTCTGCTGCTCTTCGGTCAGAGAGGGAGTAGGTGGGGGAGCGAGGGCTTCGGCAATCTGCCCTTGGGGAGCATTAATAAAACTCTCTCTGCTGAACAGATCAGGATCCCCAAATGTTTCCAGTTCACGTTGTACCTCTTCGTCACCAGCACCTGAACACAATTTCAAGCAGTGCTGATAATTAAGTCCTGTGGAATATGGCAAGTATTTCCTATGTGCACCTGCAGGTGTGAATCCACCGTAGGGCTGTTCGATACAACGATATATACAAAAACGTCTATTTCATTTTACGCTATCGTTTGTTTCGTGGTGTCGCAAAATAAACTGTTTACGGCAATATTTCTTCATGGTTCTGATGTCACTGTAGTAAAGTTCTCTCTTTCTCTTATATATAACCACACTACGGACGGACAAGCGCCTGTTTTTATGCGTTGTCGTTAGCAACAACGACGGTAAAACCATCGCGTGTCCGCTTGTTTATGTTCCACATAAACCTTTCAGAATAAAGCTCAAGATCCTGTTGAGGCTTTTCAAAATAAACGGAATCACGTGAAAGAGCAGAGTGTTTACGGATGAGAAGTAAAACAGAGCCGCCAGGTGCTAAAAAATAAACCTTAGACTCAAACGTTAGAACAGGCTTTCCCCCGCAGCACGCCGTGTAATAAATACTCACAAAGAAAACGGCGCCGTTACAACTTCTGTCTAAAAATGTGTCGTTTCATGCATCGGTTAAAACACTCGACTCCAGCTACATGACGCGCAGCTGGAAACACTTCACGCAAGTCGAGATTCACAGAATTGACAGAAAATGTTACATTTCTGTGATTTATATCGTTATCGGACGATAGAATTCTTATATCGGGAGATGAGACTTTGGTCATATCGCACAGCCCTAGTCCACCGTATCCCCATCAGTAATGATTTTTCTTCTTACCATCTGTACTTGTAAAATCTTCATGTGTCAGGGGCATGTCCAGTCGTATTCGTTTAAGACATGTCTATAGAAGAATGAGTAAAAAATTACAAATTCTGAACATTAGGAATCCCACACGCTTGCAGGAAATATTCTACTGCTTCCTCTCACCTGCACTTCCTTTTTGCTGCCGAGCCTTTCCACTTTGTCAATAAAATCTTCAAATTGCAATTTGGGGTACAACCTGTGGGCCCAGTTCTCCATCTTCTGCATCAGCAGCCGCAGGTCTGCAGCCTAATGGGGCAAACATCAAAAACAGCGAGTAGTGATATGAAAGAGGGCTGTGTGTGATAGGACGCTTCTTCTTCCCACTAAAAAATGACTTCCAGTCATTGGAACAAAAGACATCTTAATTTGGTAAACCAACCTCTGGTTCCCCTCACTCATTTTTGACCACGACAGAAAGGGCAACTTTTGACCTTTTAGTCTCAAACCAAATTTAGGACATCTAATTAAAAGCTGACAGGCCAAACAGATTTAGCTCAAAAACCAATGTTCATTCACATCTGGTAATTGGTGGGACAGATGTTATCATATCCTACCTCGTGTCCTTTGCCTTTGAACTGGATATTGTCAAAGAGAGTGCCCAGAGCTGGAAGCCCTCGATCTGATATCAGCCTGGGAAAAAATATTAAGACTAAGTTAAACCATTAATGGATTACAAGCAGGGTTAGCAGCACATCCAGGCGTATTTGGCTTATCCAATTCAGGATCGTGGATGGCTGAAGCCCATCCCAGCAGCCAGGTCGCCAGCCTGTCACAGGGCCAACACAGACAGACCCTCTGAATGGAAATGTCAGTGCCTTCAGATGTACCATGTTCAGAAGGCAGTAGCTTGTTGGGGGGGGGGGTAGGGTGTTTGGTTTTCAGGGTGCCCACAACCTTTCTTTTCCTACCTGTTTGTACATAAGGCAGTATAATGAGAAATAGTCAAATTTCTCCATCTAAAAATAAAAAATAAAAAATTGCTATATATATATATATATTTATAGCAAAGTTGCAATTAATTTGAATATTTTATCAAATGAAAATCTATGTTTTTCTTTAATACAGCTTGCAAGTTTTATCCTAAGTATAATCGACGTTCTTACTTAAAAGCTTATTTAACATCCTTTGATTTAGTATAACTTAGTTCTGTCCAGGAACATTGTGAACAGAACAGTAACAGAGGAGTGCCACTGGGACACCCACTGGGAGACTACTGGGAACGAGCCTGACTTATGGTTGGCAATACTAACCAGGTTCACACTATAGGTGTACAGAGACTGGAAACATCTTTCTCACACACATCCAGGGATGTCTCCAACGCTCTGACAATTTTCAGTCTGGGAATTTTGCCCATCCAAATGATGAAAACAACAATGGTATTAGAGTCTTTCTTCTTTAAATGACTGGCAGAGTGAAGCTGCACCATCATCACACAGATGCAGTCATTTGTACCCGCCGCTAAAGCGTAAGAAGACGCTGCAGTACTCTGCGAAACGACAGGTGTCGCCACTCAGATAATATCACATCACTTTTTTTGTGCAAAGTTCTTTCCACAAACTTACGTTTTCAAACATTTGCAACAACTCTGTGTGTCAGTGTGTCTCTGAGCCTCTGTGCACGATTATTAGTGAAACGGTGATAAAAACCAGTGCAGTCACAGACTCGTGTTCAACCTGGCTGCAACACTGACAGTCTGCACACGTCAATCAATGATTTTGGCCTCCTTGTGTCCCAGCTCACACAAGATGACATCAAATTCCTATTTAAATGCGCATTTTAATGCATTTCAACCCTCTGTCGTGATATAAATGTCTTTGCTACCTGTGGGAGTCCAGCTTGGGTTGGGGTCTCTTCACGCCTCTCCTTTTAGCAGTAGGGACATCAGCCAGCTGTGATACCTCACCTTCATCTCCTGCATTGAAAACACATGACAACAGGATGTGTTTCTAACTCATTCTGTTGGCAGCGTGGCAAACTTCAAGCTTATCTTTAAATCCAGACAAATTATAGACTGGAGGTTACAGAAGAAATGTGCTGGTTTGAACAGTATCTGATAGGTTTCATTTGCTCACACAAACAAAAACATGTGTGTTGTTATTGTTAGAAACATCCAGTCTCAGAGAGATGCTGAAAAACCAGTTCATGCATTTGTTAATTCTAGGCTGAACTAACAAATTCATTATTATCAAGCTGTTCCAAAAAGCTTTGTGGAAGGACTATGAGAGGTTGTATTTCTCCCACATTAGCCTTTTTTCCTGAATCTTATTTTTCTATGATTCTTCATTAAACCATGAATTTAAAATACAAAGTTCTGAATCATCACATCTTAAAGACCTCATAGTAATCCTGTAAGAGCACAGCAGCATCTACCATCTGCAAAAGGGTCTCCTTCCTCCTGGCCTCCCCGGCCTGGGGAGTGTGGTGGTGGGAGTGGGGGGAAAGCTTCATCCTCTATGCCGTCATAGTCAGGAATGTCCTGCGGGCTATTTTCCTGTGGGTCAACCATGGTGAGTCGGTCCTGGAGACAAAGTAAAAGACGTGTGAGCCCCAGTCGTCAACAGCATCAGCATTAAGTTACATGAATTTAACTGCAAGTTGAAAAAATGACATTTATTTCTGTAAGAGTAATTCTTTACTGTGTTACAACATCAACATGAAAACCTAAAAAAAACTGGCATTTACTTTTTTCTTTTTTTACATCAACAGGAGGAGCTGTACAGACACTCATCCCACCTGGAATTATACCCCAAATTCAGAAATGTACTATTATGATACATTAATGGTCCATTATGTTTGTTTCACAGTTATATACATAATAAAATTTATAGATTTGTATATATTTACATTCTATCAGGGATGAACTGGTTGTGAACCTTTGGGCTGATAATGACATTTAAAAGTTACAATTTGGATGAATTATTACTGCGATACTTCTTTTGGACTCTGTAGTACCACAGAAATATCATTAAAGTAACAGGTTTGTTTTAAAGTCTTTCAGCTGTTCCGTAAGCATCATCGTCATCATCATTTATATAGCACTTTAAAAACACACCTGGCAGACCGAAGTGCTGCACAATACAAATGTAGTAATAAAATAGCAAAAAACAAACATAGCAATAAAGTAAACTCTTGAGCCAAAATGATGTGACACAACTAGGGCTGCCACAAACGATTATTTTGATAGTCGACTAGTCACCGATTATTTATGCGATTAGTCGACTAATCAGATCATCATCCACTGGACGTAAAACTACAGCTTATTGCACCATGCAGCATATGCTCTTATATAACTATCATTAGCTTATAGCTTTAAGCTTTTAAGGTGCTAACTAAAAATAAAGACAAGATGATAGTTTATTCAATTTTAATGAAATTTGCAGATTGTTTCGGTGAAGTTTAATAAACTCCTTGCTATCTAAAATATAACAGGACAACGGAGTATATTCTCCAGCATCTCACACTTCTGATAATCAGCTGTCTGCTTGACGTTTATTCAGCTGTGTAAAAACTATAACTTTAATCTCAGACAAACCGATTTACTCAGGAACAAATAAAATACTAAAAAAAAAAAGCCAAACAACAACATTTTTAATTTATCTAAGTGACTCATATATTTAACCTGAGTAGCGAAAGACGGCGGTGGGTTTGAAAACAATTTGCCTGGAGTCTGGTGTTCTCACCGTGCTAGTGACCTAGCCCCCGGCTAGCTATCGAGCTAGTGGGTAACAGACGTCTCTGAAAACGTCGGAGCGCTTTTGAAAATATGTGGTGTCCTGATAAACTGAGCCGATATTTGAGGTTTACACAGCTACATTCTCGGCTGAAAATATGTTAAACGTTTATTTTGTGACCCAGAAAGAATAATAAGAGTAATATTAAAACTAACTAGCTGCCGCCATTGTTGGAAACTGAGCTGGGCCGCGCTATGAATTCTGGGACACAGCTGCTTCTTCTTCTTCTTCTTCTTCTTCTTCTTCGGGGTTTAACGGCAGCTGGCATCCTTGTACATGCAGTGCTGCCATCTTCTGTTTCAGTCCGTTATTACACTCTTAAATCCTGCTACTTATTCCTGCGTCTTTTGGGATCTTACAAAGCTTCAAACGACGCGTCGACTATTAAATCAGTCGTCGACGATTTTGATAGTCGACGTAATCGTGACTAGTCGACAAATCGTGGCAGCCCTAGACACAACACAGACACAAAAGGAAATCTTCTACATTGTTTTGCTGTTCACACAAGTTCTAATGCTACCCTTTGTTTCTGGAAGGAGACGATTTTCTGTCCAGTATTAAAGTTCAAAGAACAGGGTATCCGTCTCCAGTGGGCTGCTAAACAAGTTTACCAGAAAAATCAGACCCAGGGTCATGTTGTGTCACTTTGAGTGATTAGTCAGCAGCAATAACAGGGAATGACAAACTGACAGACTTTGGATATAAAACAAACAATTTAAACATTTAGAAGTTAAACATCTTCTCGGATTCCTTTTGCTGCACATGTCTATGTATGTATTTGCTGTACAGTGTCATTTGTTTGGAACATTAATCTTGATGTATACATAAACATTTGATTTAAAAAACGTGTTTAAAAATGAACACTGACACAATTAAACACAACACTGGTGCACGGTGACTGCAAACAGAAGCAGCTGCTTGTATCCTCCTGTGCATGGATCCGTGCTCTCTGTTTATTAATAAAAGCCAAACTTCATTAATGGTAAGTGACAGAGATCTGATGAGTTCTTGCTGGTTTGTATCCACAGGAGGATACAAGTAAAATCCTCTGCAGGTTAGTGCAGGATAAGCAGGCAAGTTTACTGTAATGTGATGGATTTAAGTAAAGAACAGTGTGTGACTGGTGCACAGTGACTGTGGTGCTCATGTCAGAGTTAGATTACATCAAGTGTAGCAGAGATTAACTTAAACTTAAGCTCATGATGCTGACATTCATTCACTGAGCTCCACCCACATACCAACAGTTTAGTGTATAATATAAAGACAGTGTACTGTCAGTGTAGAGAAAGGAAATCAGCCAGGACAACTCATGAAACATCTGCAGACATCTGGATGAATTCACAGAGAGCAGCAGGTCAGCTGATCACAGCCTGTACATTAAAAAAAATCTACTGGAGCTCTCAATAGAAATGATTGTGAGCTGTGACCCTTTTCCCCACACTGAGCCACTACAGCTGATGTTAGGGTTGAATCCTGCTGAATCCCACTTTAACATCTTCCTGCTCATTTTGATGTTTAGAGGCAACGTCACCGTCTAAGATGTAGGCATTGTATACATTGTATACATTATTTCTACATTACATTAATATTGCACAAGGTTCACTTAGTTTAGCATAAAATATACATACTGTATCAGTACTTCAGCTTTTAATGGAGTATTTCTTAACACTAGTATCTGTCACCTTCTGTGTTGAGCTCATTGTTTTCTCTGCAGTGGCTGAGCTGAGTCCAAGTAGCTGAAATTTCCTCTGCTGCTCCGTCAGACTCTTCTCCTCCTCCTGATCAGCTGGGACACAAAACAGAACTTTGTTAAGCTCCACACTGCACTGAAGAGTCAAAGTGTCTCATATGTTCATCTGAGAACACACAGAACACATTTTAGCTTCCTTGGGTGGACAACTTGTTTGAAACAAACACAAAAGGTTTGAGCACCGATACCAAATTCAGCAGTATGGCACACCAGTACCAGGAGAGCAATTCCTCTTTAAAATATGCCCTGGCCAAGAAAAAACCCGACAATATACGTGTGCCGTGAGAAATGATAGATAGATAGATAGATAGATAGATAGATAGATAGATAGATAGATAGATAGATAGATAGATAGATAGATAAAATTTATTTCAAACATGCAAATATAATTGAAATAACAACAGAAAAAAATAAAAATAACAAAACTTAAAAATCATCAAGTTTTCATGTAAATATCTATGTCTACAGAATGTGTGTGCTCGAAAAGGAGTAGGGTGAAGTTTTCTTGTTCCTACCCCCTTATTTCAAATTTCATTGCTTACAAATCCATATCCAGGATTCAACATTATTTGATCATATATTTAACTATGTACAAGTCTAACACATTGAACATACACAAATAAAACCATTTTCAGCACGTAAACCAGAACAACTAATCACTCTGTTTATAACAGCCGCTTAATCTCTGAGTTTATTTTCTATCTATGTGACAAAAACCTTAATGAAGACTTAAGGTTGGGTTACTCAGGCCTTGATTTATAAAAAATGAGGACACAATGAGACAACTCAGTCACTGAGAGGAAGATTTCCTATATTCATGCAATTTATTATTTTTTGAACAATCCTGTGAATTTTTGTATTGATGTACTTGTCTTGATTTCATCTGTATATCCGAGTGGGTGTAGAAATCTGAGCCATCATCTGAGTAAGCCTCATCACAACTTTGCGCTGATAAAGGCAGCTGTGTTTTAGCCTGGAACACATTTATTTTTACATTTCTCATAAATGTATTTCATTATAGCACTTTTACCGCCAACATGTTGGGTCTTTTGGAGCCGGAAGTGACCTTATATGGAAGAAGGGTGGCGCTAGCTAGCTTAGTTAGCAAGCTGCATTCATAAGCTGTGCAGGTGCCACAGAGATGCTAAGTAGCCTTAATAACAGACTAATAAAACAACACAAACTCTGATTACAATGAGCTCATTTAAAAGCTTTCTTCTAATAAATTCTTTTCTTCTCTGTGTTTCACAACCTTTTGGTGATATCTTTCTGTGAATTAGTTTAAAGCAGCTTGAGTCAATTTAGTCAGATTTTTTTTTCCAACTTGTTCACAAAAACTTGAGAAGAGACACCGAGGAGAGCAACAGAAAGCCTCATTCAGGAGCTAAACTCAAGATTAACTAGACTCGGATTAATATTAGCTCGATACTTACCTTTAAGTGTTAAATCAGTCTTGACAATAATCGGAGAGAAAAACGCCATAAAGCGGGAACTCGGCTTCTTCTTCTTCTGCTCTTGTATTTTTTGGCGGTTAAAGCTTTAAGGCGCATTACCGCCACCTGCTGGACTGGACTTTTCATGTCCCAAACATCATCGATTGGGCACAAATTTGTTGGAGTTTCTGTTAATAAAAAAGATGGAATTCAAGGATCTTGTTATTTGGTTTGTTCGTTTTCACCATTTACTCTACAATTTTCTGCCAGTGTATAGCAAACCCCACAGCTCAAATCAATGAAGAATTTAGTATTTTTAACATATTGCTTAAACTGGAACCAGCAGCTATATAGGCCTAATTTTTAATCCAAACATGTGATAGAGGTTTACCACCAGGAGAAGCAGACTGTAAATAAAAGACTGTGCTACTGAAAACTGTTAGTCTGACTTTGGATTGTAAATATGTTTCCTTTTGTCACTTCTGTATTTGTATATGGCTCAAACTATTTGTTATGAAAGCAAAACAAACAAACTGATGTTGTCTCATCAGATCCAGTTGTGACATTAGCTATAGTTTCCGCGGAGGGTACTTGGTTCTGTATGACAGCACAGCTTTTAGGTTGAATTCAAGCGCTTGAGTACAGCCTGATAATTAGAGGCCTGCAAACTGTTTGCTGATGAACTTTGGAAGTAAAAGTACAGACAGCTATAGAAGACACAGGACACGAGATGGGTTCATTATTTCTTTTGAGTTCCATGTAACAATCCGTAACTCTGTAATTAATGAATGTGCCATTTAATCTTGGCTGCAGCCAAGATTAAATGGCACATTCATTAAATGGCTAAAATGGGTTGGCTGCCGTTCAGCATTTAGTACAAGTCACCTTTTGATCAGAAAGTTTTCTGGTTTGATCCCTGGCTGCTCCAGTCTGCAGGCGAAATATCCTTGGACAAGATTGTAATCCCAAGCTGCTTTCTGATGCATCCATTGGAGTGTGAATGCTTTATAGAGTTTGTGAAACAGTTGTACGTGTGGTCAGATTGTTTTGTATTTGTGTGTGGATTGAAGCACATGTCTGAGAGCACATCAATCACGGCACATATTTTTTAAAATCTTAGTTTAAATAAAGTTTTTGATTATTTATTATAAAAAAGAGATGATATATATATAATGCAGTGGGCACTCCACCAGCTAACATGTCAGTTAATTTGACACATTGATTTATTTATCATTTCTTTTTCTCTCTCAGCTTTTCAGCTCCATATTTTTGCCATTTCTTCCACACTCAACTCTGTTCTACAAGGTGAGCCCACAGTTAATGTAGGAGAGGGCAGGTGGCATTAAGAGGTTTGATTGGGCAATCTAGGGCCCAGTTAGTTCTTCCTTTTGGTGAAAGCTGGGCTCTTCAGTTCAGCATGGTACAGCTCCAAAGATTCTGCAACATCAAACCCTCTGTCTGCTAATGTTACATCACCTGGGCTGAGGCAGTCCAGGTAATTTCAACACTTTCTTGAAATTAGTTAATTCAGATATAAACAGAGTGACAGTTTACAGATTCAAACATGTCTCAGAGAAAACAGAAAAAAACAGTAAAGCCCAACTCTCCTCTTTGTGATCAGGAAGACAAAATTCAACTTCCTGATCAAGTAGACAAATCATTCAACCAGCTTCTAGAAAAGGAAGATATTCAAAAGTTGAAAGAAATGGAACTCCTAGACAGGGAAGAAACTTTGAGCTCCAAGCAAAGCTTGATAAAGCACTAGAAAAACTAGTGCTGAAGGACAAAAAGAATCAGGAGCTGCAAGTAAAGCTTGATGAAAGACCGCACACAAATGAAGAGTTTCTTCAAGAAAAAAGGCTACAGGAGATAAAACAGAAGGAAATGGATTTCAAGCTCCAGGACCTGGAGAAACACAACAAAGGCTTGCAAATCAAGCTTAATGAAGCTCTGCAAAAAAATTAAAGAACTCCTCCAAGAAAAATAACAACAGGACATGAAGCAGTGCAAACTCCAAGGCATGGAGGAAAAATACAAAGCGCTTCAGGTAAAGCTTGATAAAACACTGAACAAAAATAAAGAGTTGCTTCAAGAACAAAAGCAACAAGAAATTAAACAGAAACAAACGGACTGCAAGCTTGAAGACGTGCAGGAAAAATACACAGCGCTGAAAATGAAACTTGATAAAGCACTGCAAAGAAATAAAGATTTCCTTCAAGAGAAAGAACAGCAAGACATGAAACAGAAACATCTGGATTGCAAACTTCAGAACATCGAGAAACACAACGAAGGCTCGCAAGTAATGCTTGATGAAGCTCTGCAAAAGAATAAAGAAATCCTTGAAGAGAAAGAAAAACTGGACCAGAGAGACACGCAGTGCCAACTCCAAGGTGTGCAGGAACAATACGGAGCGCTGCAGGTAAAGCTTGATGAAACACTGCACAAATATCAAGAGCTGCTTCAAGACCAAGAACAACAGGAAATAAAGCAGAAAGAAGACAAAGAAATTCTCCAGGACTTTGAGAGGAAAAACCAAAACCTGCAAGAACTTTATAACAAACTGAACTACAAAACAACTGAACTGGAAGAGGAAAAGGAAAAACTGCAAAACCAATGCTCAGAGATGCAGAGTAAGCTCAATGACATGCTGAGAAAAAACACAGAAGTCGAGGAACTTTCAGACAACGTGAAGTGCAAAAACACTGAGATGCAGGTGCTAAAGCAACAACTAGAGAAAACAAACGAAGACCTGCAGTGTTCACTTCAAGAAATCGAGAGCAGAAGTCAGCAGTTGGAAGACACGCACAACAAATTACAACAGAGTTATACAGAGCTGCACGAGGCAAAGCTAATGCAGGAGGCAACATCTAAAGAAATGAAAGAAAGGCTCGAAGACAAACAAGCCAAATTAGAAGAAGTGGAGAAAACATGCAAGAGACTTGAGCAGGAGAATGCAGAAACAATCGATCAGTTGAGAACCCTCATCCTAGAGAAAAAAGTGCTCGTGGAAAAGCTCATGGAAAAGAAGAAAAAACGCTTCTGCTTCTTCTGGAGGAGGGACACTCCTGCTTTTTCTACTTTTTCTACTTTTTCTACTGCTAATGTCACCTCGTCTGTTCCATCTTAATTTTCACCTCTCCTCTCTCTTTCTCTCCCTTTCTCTCCTGACACCTCTCCCTCCCCTGTCTCCCTTTAACTCCTATCACCTGTCCCATCTCCTCCCCCTCCCCCCCCCTCTCTCTTTTCACCCTCACCCCCCAACCAGTCCCGACAGTTGACTGCCCCCTCTAGAGCCTGGTTCTGTCATAGGTTTCTTCCTTTAAAGGGAGTTTTTCCTATCCACTGTCGCACCTAGTGCTTGCTCAGAGGGGATTGTTGGGGTTTTCTCTCCTCTATCTCTTTCCTCCTTTCTATCCCTTTCCTTTACCTTCTTCTTTAAAACCCCTCCCCCCTTTCTATTTCCTCAATAATTTAATAATAAACACAATTGGCAAAATTTTAAAAAGTCAGATCAATGTCTTCATTCAAGAATGAATTGTCTTTGTCACGGGGTCATGTGTATTTTGTGTTTTCCTCGGGCTGGTGATCCTTGCAGTTGTTGAGCCCAAGAGTCCAGATTTTTAGTGTTTTAATCACATTTAGTGTTACATTTTAGATCACAACAAAAGGATATCCACAATTTAGGATTCAGGCATTTGTCTTTTTCAATATCATAATCATTCTATGATTGAGTCGGTTACAGAAGCAGCAGTTAGCAGCAATAACTTCAATTCATCAACATTTGCAAGCATTTCTTTATACACAGCATTTCTGTCAGGTTGAGGTCTGGACTTCCATGCAGTAGATTTGCTGCTGTGCTTGGGCTCATTATCCTGTTGCATGGCCTAATTTAGAAGAAGCTTTAGCTGTTGGACAGACGGCCTCACATTTGACTCTAGAAAACTTTGGCATACAGAGGAGTTCGTGGACTGCAAGGTGCTTATTGCTTGTGTCTGCAGAACAAGCTCAAATCACCACAATTGAACCAGCGTACTTGACAGTGGATTTGAGGTGTTTGTGCTGTGTTTGATTTTTGCTGAAGTTACTGCTGTGCATTATGACCAAACCTCCACTTTAGTCTCATCTTTTAAAAATATGTTGCTCCAGAAGCTTTCAAGGGCAAATTTGCAAACCTCAACTGAGTTGTTGTGTTCTCTTTAGAGACAAGAAGCTTTCTCCTGGCGGCCCTTCCAGACCAACCATACTTGTTTTGTCTTTTTCTAATTAAACTGTCTTGAACATTAACATGCTGTTTAAGGCCTGTAGAGGCTCAGATGCAGCTCTTGGGTATTGTGCAGTTTCTGTGAGCACTGAACAGTCTTTGTGGTGGATCTGAATGCTCCAGACTAGCAAACTTGCTCATGGTCAGTTAATCAAGTGCATAGAGCCCTGTGATGAATTTTCACATTTACTCTGTGAATCTTCATTCTTCTAGCTAGTCTTTACTCTTCTAGAAGCTTTCTTTGCTCAGACGTCTGCAGCATTGAATCTATGTCTTCTCCACTGCTATTCCAAACAAGGTGCTGATGCAGGGGTCATTAGCACAGTAAGATTTAAGTGCACAAAATGTTCACATCATAATAGTAATAATAATTAGAGGAGAGTATTATGTAGTCCAAGAAGTGTGTGGAGAAGTTTTCAGTGCAGAGGAGGGAACCATGGTGTTCAGGAGCCAAACTGCTTTGGGGGAAAATGCTATTGCACAATCTTGCCGACCTGCTCCTGATGACGCAGTCGTCTTCTGGAGGGAAGTGTGGTAAACAGTTGATGGGAAGGGTGATGCGGGTCAGCCATGATGCTAGTGGCTTTCCCAGTGAGGTGTAAATATCCTGTAGACTGGGTAGAGAGCTGCCAATAACACGCTGTGCGGTCCACACAATCCTCTGGAGGGCTCTGCGATTGGACGCATGACAGTTTTCATACCAGACTGTGATGCAGCGGGTTAGGATGCTCTGCATGGTACCTCTGTAGAAAGTATTAAAGATGGGTTTGGGGATGTGCACCTTCTTCAGTCGTCTCTTAAAATGCAGTCGCTGCTGAGCTCTTTTAGTCACTGATTTGGTGTTGCTGGTCCAGGACAGGTCCAGGGGCGGATCTAGAGAAATTTTTCCAGGCTGGCATGGAAATCAAATGGGGTGGCAAAATCAAAGCCTTGTTTTAAAGACATATGCAGGTGTTACATATGATTAATATACATTAAGCATATGTTTCATATAAATATGGTCTATAACTTAATTATTTTCTATAGCCCACATAATTAAACATTTCAGTTACATAAAATGTGTGTACTGTATAGCCTGTATAATAAATAAATATGTAACCAATAAGTATAAAATCCAGAAAGCTACACAACACTGGGCGGGGGCTCATTTCCAAACACAAGTCTAACTTAAGTTTCATACTGTTTTTGTTAGAAAAAAAATCAAATTGTACTGACTACTACTACTGCCAGAAAGCTGCACTGTCACAAACAATTATTGAAACCTCATTTTTCATGATTTGTTGGGTCAATATTCTGAGGTCCAAAATATAATTGGCCATTTTTGGCTGCTTTTGATTGTTGTTGTTTTTTTACCTTGTCTTTCTTGGTATCATTCTTTTCAGCACAACCTCACACGTCCAAATTTACAGTTATTAAAACAACTGGTCTGAAATCACACAAACACATAAAACCCTAGTAGTAGTTATATTTTCTCTTTACTATAAAAACCACAGACATGTTTAGTAAATTATTTTCATAACTTGAAATGCAAATATAAGTGGTAATTTTTTTAAATTAAAATTAAACAAAAATTTTGTAAATAATAATGTTATATACAACTATTCATCTAAAAATGCAGGCAATGCATCTGGGGTTCTTATTTTTTTTTTTTTGCACAGCCATTTTAAAAATACTACAACAATCAGGTGTCACAATAAGACGCCCCACAAATTATTTGTGGCAGTAAAAAAAAAAAAAATGTCAACCACAAGACAGAGAAGAACATCACAGGGAGAAACCCTGCAGGCCTGACAGCAGGTGTATCGCTCATTCTGTTTTCCACCTGGAGACAGTGTTCACATGGCATTCTGCCTGTGTAACTTGTGTAACTACACAAGTTAACACAATTCAATTCAATTTTATTTATATAGCGCCAAATCACAACAAAAGTCGCCTCAAGGTGCTTCATAGATACAGAGAACAACCCAACAATCATATGACCCCCTATGAGCAAGCACTTGGGCGACAGTGGGAAGGAAAAACTCCCTTTTAACAGGAAGAAACCTCCAGCAGAACCAGGCTCAGGGAGGGGCGGGGCCATCTGCTGCAACCGGTTGGGGTAAGAGAAGGAAAACAGGATAAAAGACATGCTGTGGAAGAGAGACAGAGGTTAATAACAGATATGATTCAATGCAGAGAGGTCTGTTAACTCATACTGAGTGAGAAAGGTGACTGGAAAGGAAAAACTCAATGCATCATGGGAATCCCCGGCAGCCTACATCTATTGCAGCATAACTAAGGGAGGATTCAAGGTCACCTGGTCCAGCCCTAACTATATGCTTTAGCAAAGAGGAAAGTTTTAAGCCTAATCTTGAAAGTAGAGATAGTGTCTGTCTCCCGAATCCAAACTGGAAGCTGGTTCCACAGAAGAGGGGCTGTAGTCGCAAATTTTGAAGCCATCCTGATAATCTTCTTCCACCAACGATGTGGAGATCCAACCCTTTTAGATCAAATTAAAATCAAGACACTCAAAAAGATGCTCTGTAAAAGAGTAGAAAAAATAGATACAGACATGTGCTGCATGAAAGACGTTAGGGAAGGTTAGTTAGCTGGAGAGCGAGTTATGCAGGAGAACTCTCAGCAGCATTAACTGCCCTGTTACTGCACCACCTTAATAAACCATGGTGAAGCAAAATGTCTTGTGCTTAAGACTCTACATGAAAGTTAAAATATATATGTTCAGTGCACATAGATATATAGTGTATAGTTATACATATCACACAAAAATCCACCACATCCCCCCTTGTGGTACCTGGAGGTACCACCTAAAAAGACCCAATGACTAAAGAAGAACAAAAATCGTGAAAACGAATGCGTGCGCTGTTTTTTTGCTAACATACTTTAAAGCAAGCTCTAAATAGAATATAAGAATTTGTATAAAGATCCCACACAGTTGTTGCTCTATTGAATAAACCCCAGAAACCTCATAGTCATCAACATAACATTCTTCCAACGCTTCATTTCTCTTAGTCAATTAATTTAAGACTAATTGATTCCTCTTCATTTGCAAATCATACTACACAGTATCCTTATCAGAATACTCAAGAAACTTAAAACTAGCCTAATTACAGTAAAATGAAAGTGAGGCATGAAACACATCAGCAGAGACACATAATACATACACGGATTACACAGCACCATATGTGACATTAAAAATAATACAATAAAACAATTAATTCCCAATTTTGGATTTCATCTTGGTCAGGTTCAACTTCTTTTTCTGAACAACTTCTCAGTGTGGGCTTTGAAATGTTCTTTGATCATCACTTCATCTTCTTCATCCGACATAAACCCACCAAGAGCATTCTCTTTGTGGGCCGGTACTGCTCACCCGAGTAAACACGAGCTGACATTGACATGAATTAAACATAAAACATTATATACAGTATAAGATTTTGTAAGGTAAACATAGTTCAAACAAATGAAGTAAAGAAAAGTTATTAAAACAAAACGTGCCTTGCTGTTTATTCTTTCAGTGTCCCACAGTAGCACATTTCCTGCTAGGAAAATGTCAGAAGTCACATCATTTCTGTAAATTGGGAAGTAACTGTAATACATCAAGTCACCTCTGTCTCTTGTTACCAGGACTTTTTAAAATGAATGGTGCAACATGGAAAGAGGCCCTACACAAGAGTTTAGCTTTGAGCTCAATATGCGATGATCCTATCAGCCATGACATCTCTGACATGGGAAACCAGGGAATTTGATTAGAAAATGGTGAAGGATTTTCTTTTCAGTTAGAAACTGGATTTGTGTAACATGGTGGTGAAAAGCCCCCAAAGAAAGCAGCATATGATCAGTCGCTATATTGCATTTAATACAAACGTCCTTCGTGTATCCTTTGAATACAGAACAGATCATTTCTGATATCTATGAGTAAACCCAACGAGCACGTGTCCCAAAAGACCCCACAGTGTTTTTATCTGGCTTTTCCCTGACAGTTAGTGGACACTGACAGATGTGTGCTGAATATGAAAGGAAACAAAAGAACTAAAGAAGGTTTGCAGTGTTAAAAACAAGAACTACATGAAGGTTGTTTCATCCTGCTGTAACTTATGACAGAAGCATCTTTTGTTTGTTTTTTCATTTATTTACACAAAGACAGATGTTGAAATAACAGGAGTAACAGTTTAATTCAATTGAAATCGGTCCAATCGTCTATAGTGAAATTATTGTTTTTCATTAGTTGGCAAAAGATGGGGGTTGTTGACGGCAATTCAGTGAATGCAACAGGGGAGGACGCCAGTTTGGATGGAGGGGAATCAGCAGGACAGATGAGATTTTGTTTAGGAGTCGAGTAGTTGTGTGAATGAGGAGAGGAGAGCACATTAGACTGCTGAGAGACGGGGAGGTAGTCAAGCACTGACCACATGTCTTCTTGGATTTCAGCAAAACAGATGGGCTCATCTCGGTCTTGGAATAATTCAACTCGGGGTTGAACTGATGCAGTTTGAGAGGCATCTACAGGAGAGGCAGGGGTGGGTGAGGGCTGCTGAGACTGCGCAGTGATGGGGAGGGGGTCGAGCTCTTCCAGCACTGACAGCAGTTCTTCCTCACTTCCCATCTTCATCCTGAATGTGTTCACTGACAGGTGTTGCCAGCTGTGGTGGCTTGTCTCGCGCTCAAAGAGGACAAAATAGAGAACAATACAGTGTTCAGCTGCCTGGCTGTGCTTTACACACAGCCCTGCTCTGGTACACCCACTATGCCGGCCTTTGTACACTCTCTCCATCTAATGATAGAGAGGAAGGATACATTCACTACTTCTAGCCTCCACTATTCAAATTGAGTATTTTCACAGTGTCCTAAAAGCTTCCTGAAAAGCCTTTACACTATTTTCCAAAACGCTGCATCCAGAGCACAGTCAGGGACTGGAAGGAGAGAGTATATTTCCCCCATATGGACTTCTCTCTTCATTGGCTCCCAATTAAATCCCAAATAAAAATCCAAATACTTGCCCTCACACACACAAGGTCTTGAATAATCACCCCCAATTTTGTCTACAAGATCTCACAGTGCCATATCATCCCAACAGAGTGCTTTGCTCTCAGACTGCTGGCTTCCGAGGGGATTTAAAAGTACAATGGAAGGCAGAGCCATCACTTTTCAGGCCCCTCTCTGTGGAACCAGCTCCCACTTTGTATTCGGGACACAGACACTTGCTCTCATTTTTTAATTAAGCGTGAAACCTTTTTGCCAAAGTCCAATAACTAGAGAGAGGAGCCAAAGACGTCCTCGTCCCAGATTCGTCCCAAGACAGATTCACACCTATTCGCACCTTGTCTGCTGTGACCTGAAGAACTCGCGTGACCATTGCGACTCTCAAGGTGCTAAAAATCACACAAGAGTTTAAATGCGTGAGAGGCCACACTTGAGTAGCAAAGAAGCTTAGCTGATGAGATTAAATGTGCAGTTGCATGAGAGCACTAGTCTTTTTAGTGATCTACCTTTTGACCAGTTTAGAACCTGACAAGCGAGTAATCACAATGCCCACCTTGTTAATTGTCCTGAAAGCTTCATAAGCCGGACAATGACTCAGTGATGTTGCAGTTTTTCACAGCGATGGTGGTATAGTGGCGAGCATAGCTGCCTTCCAAGCAGTTGACCCGGGTTCGATTCCCGGCCATCGCAGTTGCTTCTCGCAGTGCTGTTCAAGCATGTGGGCTGTGTACTGTTTTACAGTAAAAACGTTCTCCGCTCTTTCTGCAAAGGCTTACAATGTCAGGCCAGGTGCATTCTTCATCGGCCTCGCTGCTACCGTTTGCTGTGGAAAGACACTGTTCACACAGGCTTTGAGTTCTCATCACTTCATACATATACCTTCTTACATGAAACTGTGATTGGACACGCTACTTCTTCATAAAGACACCCAGTCCCACTTTAAATATTGTGCTGAATGTTTGGAATGAAGATAACATTTTACTAACCATGTACTGATCAGCTCTTTGCGGTGGCAAAATCATCAGCTGTGTGTGTTACTGTTCATGCAAACAAGCAAGCTAATGTCAGCCAGCTAGCTTCAACCGCAGCTGTGCTGCACCGATCTCACGGAACTGCAAAACCACAAGCTTTCTCACCAAAGTCATGCAGCTACCGCATTTACAATCCAGCGTGGCCGTTGTTGTGCACATCCTACTTGAAAGACGTGTGGCGTAGGACTTGGAAGACGTATGTCTTTCAAGTATGTAGCTCCAAAACCAAATGTGGTTGTTGTGGCCGAGCGGTCAAGGCGATGGACTCGAAATCCATTGGGGTCTCCCCGCACAGGTTCGAATCCTGTCGACAACGGTCAGCTGTTTTGCGGCAGTCCAGACGTTGATTTGAGAAGAAGCCACGGCATGGAGTTCACCTGAGAAGGTGCCAGGAGAAAGAGCCAGGCCTTTGCTTGTGAAAATAGAGCACGCAGAAGCAATGGACCCAGCTATGTCCTGACAAAATTAGGCACATATTCAGTAAACATGGCATCCTTCAATTGCTCTCTTAGCCACCCCAGACGTGTAGTCATCCAGGATCCTGTCTGAGTACCGCCAATGACTGATGCGTCTGACAAATGCTGATTGCTTTGCAAGAGGATCGGGATTGGAGGGACAGCGGATTTCACCGGGAATGGGACAACAGCAGAAATAGCTTCAAACATCAAACATTACTGCATGAAAAGCACAAAGAGTGGACACATTTCATTGTTTGGAACACTGCTTTTCACTTCAGCTCTTTGCATGTAAAAACTTTGCTCTTCTCCACAGCTGGCTGACGGACACGCAAAAGTGCAAGCAAGAGTGGCCACAGACCCACTATGCCGGCCTTTGTACACTCTCTCCATCTAATGATAGAGAGGAAGGATACATTCACTACTTCTAGCCTCCACTATTCAAATTCAGTATTTTCACAGCGTCCTAAAAGCTTCCTGAAAAGCCTTTACACTGTTTTCCAAAACGCTGCTGTGCTGCCCCTTTAATCCTCCCCAGTTCCCTCAGTTTGAGATCCTTCTTGGACTTGGTGTCATGGTACTCCAAGTTTTGCCAAACTTTGCAACTGTTGTAGCCCCTATGTGTGCCTGTGCTAACGACAAGAACACTTTCACATGGACTTCAGGTGCACAAGCGAGCTTTGAAGAAGTAAAAAAACTCCTGGTGAATAGTCCTGCACTGGCACTGTTTGACCCTGCCTTGCGTGTTGTGATCTCTACTGATGCAAGTGACTATGGGCTTGGTGCTGTATTTGCTCAAGTGCAACCTGATGGCACAGAAAAACCTGTGGCGTTTGCTTCCCGCACACTGCCTGCAACAGATCAAAAGTACTCAACTGTTGAAAAAGAAGCTTATGCTTGTGTGTGGGCTGCAGAGAAATGGAGAACGTATTTGTGGGGCCGACGTTTCACTCTGCGGACAGACCACCAAGCTCTGACAACGCTGCTGAGCACCAAAGGGTTTAATAGGGTTGGCATGCGCATCGCCCGCTGGTCTGCCCGCCTCCTGTGTTTTGACTATGATGTTATTTGCCGCCCAGGTTCTCAGAACTATACAGCTGACTGTCTCTCTCGCCTGCCCCTGCCTGTTTCTTCCCATTCCACATCAGATTCAGATCATGAAATGGTAGCCCAAGTTTCTGCTGCCATGTCCTCACTTCCAGTTGCGGGCTTTGACTCTGCCTGTTCAACTTGCCCTGAACTGGTTGCTTTGCGTTCACAAATACAAAGTGGCTGGCCTGCCTCAATCAAAGCACTTGATGTCACGCTTGCACCTTACTACAAAATCCGTAATGAACTCTCAACCCTAAGTGATTATGTTCTCAGAGGCTCAAGGCTCATTGCACCACTTTCAGTGAGACCTAAACTGATTGCACTGGCACATGAAAGTCACCATTGTGCGCACAAAACAAAGATTAAGAGATCTCTACTGGTGGCCAAAAATGGACTCGCAAGTTCAGTCTGCCATAACCTCATGCCTCCTTTGCCAGTCCAATGACAAAACTGCACATACTAATCCTGCTCCTCTCCAACCCATCCCACTGCCTGATGGACCGTGGAAAAAACTTGGTCTTGACATTGTTGGGCCTTTTGATACTGCAATACCTGCTTGTAGATACGTCATAACATTGACTGACTACTACTCCAAATGGCCTGAGCTTGCCTTTTCACCTTATGCTACTACTGATGATGTCATTCAGTTCCTCTCATCTGTCTTTAGTCGTCATGGCAACCCAGAGAACATCATAACTGACAATGGTGCACAGTTCACCTCTGTAATGTTCACCTCATTCCTCCAGAATAGAGGCATCTCCCACAGCAGAACATCTGTCTACTACCCAGCTGCAAACGGAGCAATCGAACGGTTTCATCGTGCCCTCCGCACCTGTATCCAGACATCAATCCAGCAGTCGAAACCATGGAAGGCGACTGTGCTGGATTGGCTTCAAGTTTACTGTGCAACACCGCATGCAACTACTTCCCTCTACTTCCCTCTCCCTAAGAACTCCTGTGTGGCAGGAAGATGTGTACTATACTGGATGTACTCCCTTTGCCTCCTGCTGTGTCTCCACTGGATACGTTGCACATCACTCAGTTCGGAAATATCAGTTGAAAATGCAACGTTACACTGATGGTAGGCGTCACGCACGGAAACCTTCTTTTCTACCAGGAGAGAGTGTGAGGATAAGGAAACCCCACCATGTTCCCAAAGGACATCCCAGATTTACCCCTCCTGTAACAGTAACAAAAGCCAAAGGCTTGAATGCCTTCTTGCTGAGTGATGGAAAGAGTTGGAATGCCACTCATCTAGCACGCTGTCGCCCAGTGACTGAAAAGAACGCTGACACTGCTAGGCTGCACCACACTCAGACTGGCTCACCTACTGCCAGAAGACTGCCACGCGTCAAGTACAAGCCTCGCTGGCACAAAGACTATATTGTAGCATAATAGGTTGCTTCCTCTCTGTGCAGGGGGATGACTGAAGGGATCACCTTGCTAATCCTTGCTGTCCAAACTGGCCTCATTGAGCTGCAGGTCATCCACAGAGCCTTCCTCCTCTCTATCATCCTCTTTATTGTTGTTGCTTCCATCCTGCAGTCCATGCTGGAGATAGCTGAGTCCTAGCCCTGGGAGCATCTAGAGGCAATTAAGATAATATACCAAAGACTTTTTTCATGTGTTTATTTTTAAGAAAACTCTGTGTCCCACTGTTTGTTTTATTTTTTACTGATCATAAACAACCAGAGGTGTGGACTCGAGTCACATGACTTGGACTCGAGTCAGACTCGAGTCATTAATTTTATGACTTTAGACTTGACTTGAAAAAATGTTCTAAGACTTGTGACTTGACTTGGACTTTTACACCAATGACCTGGGACTTGAATTGGACTTGAACCGGTTTACTTGAAAAGACTTGATATTTCACCCCAAATATAAAATTTAACATGCATATTATATAGAGATTGAAAATGTGACGTCATTCAGGGGTAAAACCGCAAAGGATTCTGGGAACTCGTGGCAAGAGGTACGAGCGCACGCAGGCTTTCAATTGAAATCACAGCGATAAAAAAGAAACACAAAAATGGCAAGAAGCTGTTGTATTATTAACTGCAATAGCCGGTCGCATGACAGCCACGGGAAGCCGACGGGTAAAGAGATCGATTGTTATCGGATTACGTCGTTGAAGAGAAATTGTTCGAGCCATGTTTCCGAAGTAACAAAGAGGCGACGGGTGGCCTGGATTGCAGCCATTCAAAGACCAAATATAACGTCCCAGAACCCTCCAGCTCACAGGTTAGTCTGCTCCAAGCATTTACACAAAGGTCAGTCTGCTGTTGTAGTTAATGCGTCATTTTCATAACATAATTGGTGATATAGGTTACAAGCAAGTCTGGCGCTGAACAGAAATTGTCGCTCCTTTGTTTGTTGTGCATAAATAGTGAATTGTCCTGACACAATATTGCGTTTCGCTTCTGTTATTTTGGTACATTGACAAAAACATATACTTTTATTGACAGGATAAAACAGGTTTTTTGTATCACTAATTGTCCAGTACGATTACAGCATACAGTATTGTTGTCACTGCTACATTTCTGTAACGCGTACCAGAAATTATTTCCACTGCTAATTAATTACCGTTGAGCTTAAAGGTCCTATTAATAAACGGTTAACGATTGTGTATTTATGAAGACGATTTGTGAGACTGGTAAACTTATGATACGTACGATGGTCTTTCGTTCTACACGGTGCATTTCAAGGTCCTGCACCCATCCGTCGGTAAACTGTACCTGGGCTTGTTGCAGTGACCTGAAGTTACTATCGTGCCAAACTAGGTATCCCCGACAGAATTTGTTTCCCCTGCGTCGGGAGCACACGCTGGACTGTCCAAATCACGGACAAACAGTATCCCACATTGTTGATTTTTAGTTTACAAACACTTCTTATAATGACTGACTACTCCTGACATTTTTGAGATCTTAGCTCTTTATACAACGAAGTTATAGTGGGATACAAATAATATCAGGCTGGTCCTGCCACAATTTGTTCCCCCTGTGTAAATCACGGACAAACAGTATCCCACATTGCTGATTTTTCGTTCACAAACACTTCTTATTATGACGCATTTCTCCTGAAACTTTGGAGGATTTAGCTCTTTATATAATAAAGTTACAGGAGAATAAAAATAGTTATTAGCCAAAATGTTTATGGTTTATTAAAATAATCCCATCTGATACCCCGTGAGCAATAAATATATAATTTTCTGTTGTAACCCTCAAACTGAATGGTAATGTAACGATACTAATTTTTCACAAAATGAAAACATCAGTACTTCCTGCATGCTCCCAGCACAGGGGAAACAAATTCTGTCGGGGATACCTACTTTGGCACGACACCGGTCCTACAACCGCATCCAAGAATAACATGCAGCTTATCTCAGAACTGTCGGTGAAAATTATCCTTGGAGCTAGGTTTAATTGAGCTGCATTTTAAAGAGGTGCAATTTCACAATTTGTGTATATTTTCTACGTTCACTATTTTGTCATGTGTTGAGAAAAACACAGATTTAAAAATTACATGGTCTAATATTTACATTTAGCATAACTGCAACATTATTTTTTCGTTTTTTTCTTTTTAAAGACTCGAAAGGACTTGAAATTCAAAATTTCAGACTTGTGACTTTACTCGGACTTTTACACCAGTGACTTGAGACTCGACTCTGACTTGCCTGACATTACTTGAGACTTGACTTGAGACTTGAGGATAAAGACTTGAGACTTACTTGAGACTTGCAAAACAATGACTTGGTCCCACCTCTGGCTTTATCAAGTTTTATTTTCAGCGCTGTGTATTTTTCCTGCACGTCTTCAAGCTTGCAGTCCGTTTGTTTCTGTTTAATTTCTTGTTGCTTTTGTTCTTGAAGCAACTCTTTATTTTTGTTCAGTGTTTTATCAAGCTTTACCTGAAGCGCTTTGTATTTTTCCTCCATGCCTTGGAGTTTGCACTGCTTCATGTCCTGTTGTTATTTTTCTTGGAGGAGTTCTTAATTTTTTTTGCAGAGCTTCATTAAGCTTGATTTGCAAGCCTTTGTTGTGTTTCTCCATGTCCTGGAGCTTGAAATCCATTTCCTTCTGTTTTATCTCCTGTAGCCTTTTTTCTTGAAGAAACTCTTCATTTGTGTGCGGTCTTTCATCAAGCTTTACTTGCAGCTCCTGATTCTTTTTGTCCTTCAGCACTAGTTTTTCTAGTGCTTTATCAAGCTTTGCTTGGAGCTCAAAGTTTCTTCCCTGCATGTCTAGGAGTTCCATTTCTTTCAACTTTTGAATATCTTCCTTTTCTAGAAGCTGGTTGAATGATTTGTCTACTTGATCAGGAAGTTGAATTTTGTCTTCCTGATCACAAAGAGGAGAGTTGGGCTTTACTGTTTTTTTCTGTTTTCTCTGAGACATGTTTGAATCTGTAAACTGTCACTCTGTTTATATCTGAATTAACTAATTTCAAGAAACTGTTGCAATTACCTGGACTGCCTCAGCCCAGGTGATGTAACATTAGCAGACAGAGGGTTTGATGTTGCAGAATCTTTGGAGCTGTACCATGCTGAACTGAAGAGCCCAGCTTTCACCAAAAGGAAGAACTAACTGGGCCCTAGATTGCCCAATCAAATCTCTTAATGCCACCTGCCCTCTCCTACATTAACTGTGGGCTCACCTTGTAGAACAGAGTTGAGTGTGGAAGAAATGGCAAAAATATGGAGCTGAAAAGCTGAGAGAGAAAAAGAAATGATAAATAAATCAATGTGTCAAATTAACTGACATGTTAGCTGGTAGAGTGCCCACTGCATTATATATATATCATCTCTTTTTTATAATAAATAATCAAAAACTTTATTTAAACTAAGATTTTAAAAAATATGTGCAGTGATTGATGTGCTCTCAGACATGTGCTTCAATCCACACACAAATACAAAACAATCTGACCACACGTACAACTGTTTCACAAACTCTATAAAGCATTCACACTCCAATGGATGCATCAGAAAGCAGCTTGGGATTACAATCTTGTCCAAGGATATTTCGCCTGCAGACTGGAGCAGCCAGGGATCAAACCAGAAAACTTTCTGATCAAAAGCTGACTTGTGCTAAATGCTGAACGGCAGCCAACCCATTTTAGCCATTTAATGAATGTGCCATTTAATCTTGGCTGCAGCCAAGATTAAATGGCACATTCATTAATTACAGAGTTACGGATTGTTACATGGAACTCAAAAGAAATAATGAACCCATCTCGTGTCCTGTGTCTTCTATAGCTGTCTGTACTTTTACTTCCAAAGTTCATCAGCAAACATGTTTGCAGGCCTCTAATTATCAGGCTGTACTCAAGCGCTTGAATTCAACCTAAAAGCTGTGCTGTCATACAGAACCAAGTACCCTCCGCGGAAACTATAGCTAATGTCACAACTGGATCTGATGAGACAGCTATGATTTCTGGACTCGAAGTAAATAATCCTGAATCAATTTATACAACATCAGTTTGTTTGTTTTGCTTTCATAACAAATAGTTTGAGCCATATACAAATACAGAAGTGACAAAAGGAAACATATTTACAATCCAAAGTCAGACTAACAGTTTTCAGTAGCACAGTCTTTTATTTACAGTCTGCTTCTCCTGGTGGTAAACCTCTATCACATGTTTGGATTAAAAATTAGGCCTATATAGCTGCTGGTTCCAGCTTAAGCAATATGTTAAAAATACTAAATTCTTCATTGATTTGAGCTGTGGGGTTTGCTATACACTGGCAGAAAATTGTAGAGTAAATGGTGAAAACGAACAAACCAAATAACAAGATCCTTGAATTCCATCTTTTTTATTAACAGAAACTCCAACAAATTTGTGGCCAATTGATGATGTTTGGGACATGAAAAGTCCAGTCCAGCAGGTGGCGGTAATGCGCCTTAAAGCTTTAACCGCCAAAAAATACAAGAGCAGAAGAAGAAGAAGCCGAGTTCCCGCTTTATGGCGTTTTTCTCTCCGATTATTGTCAAGACTGATTTAACACTTAAAGGTAAGTATCGAGCTAATATTAATCCGAGTCTAGTTAATCTTGAGTTTAGCTCCTGAATGAGGCTTTCTGTTGCTCTCCTCGGTGTCTCTTCTCAAGTTTTTGTGAACAAATTGGAAAAAAAAATCTGACTAAATTGACTCAAGCTGCTTTAAACTAATTCACAGAAAGATATCAGCAAAAGGTTGTGAAACACAGAAAAGAAAATAATTTATTAGAAGAAAGCTTTTAAATGAGCTCATTGTAATCAGAGTTTCTGTTATTTTATTAGTCTGTTATTAAGGCTACTTAGCATCTCTGTGGCACCTGCACAGCTTATGAATGCATCTTGCTAACTAAGCTAGCTAGCGCCACCCTTCTTCCATATAAGGTCACTTCCGGCTCCAAAAGACCCAACATGTTGGCGGTAAAAGTGCTATAATGAAATACATTTATGAGAAATGTAAAAATAAATGTGTTCCAGGCTAAAACACAGCTGCCTTTATCAGCGCAAAGTTGTGATGAGGCTTACTCAGATGATGGCTCAGATTTCTACACCCACTCGGATATACAGATGAAATCAAGACAAGTACATCAATACAAAAATTCACAGGATTGTTCAAAAATAATAAATTGCATGAATATAGGAAATCTTCCTCTCAGTGACTGAGTTGTCTCATTGTGTCCTCATTTTTTATAAATCAAGGCCTGAGTAACCCAACCTTAAGTGTTCATTAAGGTTTTTGTCACATAGATAGAAAATAAACTCAGAGATTAAGCGGCTGTTATAAACAGAGTGATTAGTTTATGTAAAAAATTTAGTTTGTTGTTGTTCTGGTTTACGTGCTGAAAATGGTTTTATTTGTGTATGTTCAATGTGTTAGACTTGTACATAGTTAAATATATGATCAAATAATGTTGAATCCTGGATATGGATTTGTAAGCAATGAAATTTGAAATAAGGGGGTAGGAACAAGAAAACTTCATCCTACTCCTTTTCGAGCACACACATTCTGTAGACATAGATATTTGCATGAAAACTTGATGATTTTTAAGTTTTGTTATTTTTATTTTTTTCTGTTGTTATTTCAATTATATTTGCATGTTTGAAATAAATTTTATCTATCTATCTATCTATCTATCTATCTATCTATCTATCTATCTATCTATCTATCTATCTATCTATCATTTCTCACGGCACACGTATATTGTCGGGTTTTTTCTTGGCCAGGGCATATTTTAAAGAGGAATTGCTCTCCTGGTACTGGTGTGCCATACTGCTGAATTTGGTATCGGTGCTCAAACCTTTTGTGTTTGTTTCAAACAAGTTGTCCACCCAGGGAAGCTAAAATGTGTTCTGTGTGTTCTCAGATGAACATATGAGACACTTTGACTCTTCAGTGCAGTGTGGAGCTTAACAAAGTTCTGTTTTGTGTCCCAGCTGATCAGGAGGAGGAGAAGAGTCTGACGGAGCAGCAGAGGAAATTTCAGCTACTTGGACTCAGTTCAGCCACTGCAGAGAAAACAATGAGCTCAAAACAGAAGGTGACAGATACTAGTGTTAAGAAATACTCCATTAAAAGCTGAAGTACTGATATGTATATTTTATGCTAAACTAAATGAACCTTGTGCAATAATAATGTAATGTAGAAATAATGTATACAATGTATACAATGCCTACATCTTAGACGGTGACGTTGCCTCTAAACATCAAAATGAGCAGGAAGATGTTAAAGTGGGATTCAGCAGGATTCAACCCTAAAATCAGCTGTAGTGGCTCAGTGTGGGGAAAAGGGTCACAGCTCACAATCATTTCTATTGAGAGCTCCAGTAGATTTTTTTTAATGTGCAGGCTGTGATCAGCTGACCTGCTGCTCTCTGTGAATTCATCCAGATGTCAGCAGATGTTTCACGAGTTGTCCTGGCTGATTTCCTTTCTCTACACTGACAGTACACTGTCTTTATATTATACACTATACTGTTGGTATGTGGGTGGAGCTCAGTGAATGAATGTCAGCATCATGAGCTTAAGTTTAAGTTAATCTCTGCTACACTTGATGTAATCTAACTCTGACATGAGCACCACAGTCACTGTGCACCAGTCACACACTGTTCTTTACTTAAATCCATCACATTACAGTAAACTTGCCTGCTTATCCTGCACTAACCTGCAGAGGATTTTACTGCAGTCTTTAAATCACATTGTGAGACAAACTGCACACAAACAGTTTGTGTGTTTACTGATGTTTGTTGGGCTGATAGAATCGCTGCATTTGAAATTACCTGCCACATAAAAAATATTACTCCATTTATTCTCGCTCGTCTTCTGTATTGCTAACTAGATGTTGAAATACCGCGACCGCAACTTATCAGCACCTGCAGTCGTTCAGGTTCTGGTGGTGTTTGGTGCCACACTCCACCTTCAGGTTTAAAACTAGTGTTAATGGAGGGAGTTTGAAGCTTCAGTTTGTTTAATGACTGCATTTCACTCACTGCCTCTGTATCTCTGTCACTGCAGGACCAACGTGGACCGAGAAGTCAGCGCTCTCAGGAGGCCGACAAACCTCACAGAAGCAAGAGAGAGAAAAAAAACACCTGTGACGAGTGTGGGAAGGATTTTACCTGGAAGTCTAAACTAAAACAACATCAGCTCATCCACACTGGAGAGAGACCGTTCAGCTGTGACTTGTGTGGAAGGTCGTTTTCCTGGAAGAATGCCCTAAAAACACACCAAGTCGTCCACAGTGGAGTTAAAGCTTACAGCTGTGATCAGTGTGGCAGAGCTTTTACTCGAAGTAGCCACTTGCAGAGACATCTAGTTACCCACTCTGGAGTTAAGGCATACAGCTGTGACATCTGTGGAAAAACTTTCAGCCAGCTATGGAGCCGAAATATACACCTACGCATTCACTCTGGAGAAGATGTGTACTGGTGTGATCAGTGTGGTAAATACTTTACAACAGACGCACAGTTACAACACCACATGTTTACCCACACTGAGGAGAGACCTTATCAATGTGACCTGTGTGAGAAGACTTTTAAAACTCCACAGTACCTGAGACAACACCAACAGATCCACACCAGAAAGAGACTCTACAAGTGCAGTTACTGTGAGGTTTGTATTTTTATTTTATTCTTGTAAGTTCAGTCTGACTGTTTGGAACAAGTCTGCTCATTAAATTGTGTTAGCATGTTAGCACTTCTACTGCACCGAAGAGTAGCTCTGAGCCATTATTCAGGTTTTCATTTCATTTAAGTGTAAGTCAGATGTTACTGTAATATTAAATAAGTATTGCTGTAGTATTATGGTGGTAGTATTGTAGTTATTGTAGCCCAGTAAACTGAGTGTGTTAATTGAAACAGTAAAATGTAACTGGACGTCTGCAGAGATGCTCTTTATTTCAGGCGACTTTCAGGATAAAAGTGTTGAAGGACTGACTTACACTGTCTTTGTGTCTTTGTTTAGAAGCAGAGCGACACAGATGGATCCACTTCTCAACCCTGTCATCGCTGTGGTGGTGGGAAAGACTTTCGTTGTGACATCTGTGGAAAAACTTTCAGTCAGCAAGCCAGCCTAAAAATACATCAACGTAAACACACTGGAGACAAACTGAAATACTGCAAAGAATGTGGGAGAAGCTTCCCCACATCAGCTGAGTTAAAACAACATGAACTCTTTCACAGTGGGGTCAAGAAGCACCTCTGTGATCAGTGTGGGTCATCCTTCACCACTGCAGGTCACCTTAAAACACACAAACGAGTCCACACAGGAGCGAAACCATACAAGTGCAGACACTGTGACAAAAGCTTCTCACAGTCAGGTAATCGTAACAAGCATGAACGTACACACATGGAAGGAAACTACAGCTGTGAGCAGTGTGACAAGAGCTTCAGTAATCTCAGTTCATACTCTGCACACAAACGATCCCACGTTACTAATAAACTGTTTCACTGTTACCACTGTGCCAAAACATTCACTTCATCATCTGCTCTGTGCAAACATCAGCGCGATCACGCAGGGCTGAAACCGTTCCCATCACAGGATCAGAGTGAATCTGAAGAGAGAGAAACATCCTCTGGTTTCAGAGTCCAACTTAAAACCCTGGAGATCAGGCTCCACAGAGTTCAGGTCGGCTCTCCTTAAGTTTAAGTTAAAGTTCAAATGAGGCTGTGAATCAAACTTCCTGTAGTTCCATTTTAATCTTTATAAATTGTTCTTCTGTTTGTGTTCAGTCGTTACCTTTTTTTTCAGTGGTTGGATTAAAAATCAGTTTTCTGTTGTTCAAGTTTTTATTGAATGTATTTTGTTAAATAAAGTTAAAAAAATGTTAAATAAAGAATTGTTTGAACGACAAAGATTTTGAGCCATGATGTCATTTCCTGTATTTCAGAGTAAAGACTGAAGTGACAAATGGAAACATGTTTACAGTCATGGAATAAACACTGATGGGTCATCTGTAGGAAGTTCTATTGCTGACCTGACAGACTCGACCTTGTTTACAAAGAAAGAAAGGAACTGATGACACGTGTCAGCAGAGGCTTTCAGGGTTGTTTAGAGTAGAGCTGATAGTCTTAAAGAGAACATGGCGATTATGACAATTTAACACAATGATCTGAGAAAAATATCTGTTTCTCTCATTTTTACTGTATTCTGATCAAATTTCCAACATTCTTTTAACATTTCAAAAGAATTTGTCTTTCTTCCACTTTCACACTTGGCCCTAAAAACACCAACATCCGTGCATCACCCTTGTGTCAGTCTAATGAACCTAACATGTGAGTGATACATAACACACATTCACACTGGCTGCATATATCAGTCCGGGGGGGCAGAGCAGAACTCTGTATGAATCAGACGCGCTCACATATTCAGGCTTTCCAGAGGCGTTTACCATCAGAAGAAGCAGAACAATGAATCATCAGCACCCCGCAGAAGAACACAGCAAGCAACAACTCTAACAATAAAGACGTGCTGGAGCCAAAAGATGCAGATAGCGAGTTTTAAACGATAACGCACAGGATCAAAGGGGGAGAGGGTAAAAACCCACTGCCTCCTGAGATAAAGATCAGCAAGTCAAGCTGGCAGCAGACGACACAAAACGCTCTCTGGAGGAGGCGGCGACTGTGGAGCAGGCCGACGGAGAGGCGGATCGGCAGACAGGAAGCTCCCGGGGTCCCACAACAAGATGTTGCGCGTCAGACTGGAGCAGGATATCCCCATGTTGGTGACACTGCCCATCGAGGTACAGCCCAACTTGGCAAACCAACCCTTCCCTTTCTTGGACACCACACTGGCTGATCTGGGCATCCAAGACTGAGTCTCACTCCGTGTGGGGACGTTTTTTTGTTTTTGTTTGTTTTTTAAGAAGCAATCATGTGTATATATTCAGCTCAGAGCTGAAGGAGAGGGTGGTTTGGGTTGACAACAAGAAGACCCATCCTAGAGGTACGGCGGTGGGATCCAACTGCAGGGATGTGGTCAGATGGCAGTCTGTGGAAATCAGGTGACAGTGAGAGCAACTTGATTTTCCTATTTTGTCCTTCAGATACGAGTGAAAGCCCAGATGCCAGGAGACAAGCAGCTCCAGGAGGTCCTGTACAGCACCGAGGTCCACACTGACCGCTCCTTCTGCTGCACTGGAATGGATATCCTGCCCTGGAAACAGACGTGTGCAGGTCTAGAAGCAGTTTAAATCCCATACTTTTTTGATCTGTGAGGCTCTTAATGTCACGTCTGCAGCCATGAAAGTCAGCTCAGGGTTTCTTGATTCTGATTTTTCTTTGCTGTGTCA
The DNA here is from genome assembly GCF_057382275.1 of Copadichromis virginalis. Taxonomy (NCBI): domain Eukaryota; kingdom Metazoa; phylum Chordata; class Actinopteri; order Cichliformes; family Cichlidae; genus Copadichromis; species Copadichromis virginalis. The sequence continues at coordinate 10,361,553 of NC_140626.1, read as the reverse complement.
CATTTAGCTCATATCTGCATTGCCATGCCCTGAAAACAAGCTGCCGGGCTTTAGTCAGGCTCAGGGACAACGGGAGATCTGAGGAGCAACACAATGAGAACAACTAAAACTGAACAAACTTAACATCTGATTACCTTTTTTATTTGTAAGAAAAAGTTTAACATGAACGCGCCAACTGTCCACAGCAAAGCTTATTATGACAAGACTGCTTTTATTCAGTGATGTCAAAGTGTCATCACTTCATACCTCTGAACTGACATTAGATGTATTGCATACCTTGTTAGAATTACACTGTTGAAGCATTTGTAAAAAGCTTCTGTCCTTGTTAATTTATGTTTTAGGATAAGTTTTTGGGCTGTGTAAGGTCACAGGTTGCATTTCTGAGCAGAGTAGTAAAGGTAAAGTAAGTGTTTTCAAAACTAGCCACTCAGCATGTGTACAAACAGTGAGAAATCTCTGAAGAAAACCGTTTGAAGGAGCAAGAGCACACGTGTTTCTCCACAGGTTAAAGCCCGCTTTAATAATCAATATGAATCAAAGACTTCTGTCAACACAAAATAAATGTAAGGAAACACTTTCCTGTGCAACATCCAGTTTCTATAACTGACGACAAGCTTGGACCACAGTGATCTAAACTCATCCTCTACATTGGAAATGTAAACAAATGTAAATGTGGTTTTTACTGTACCAGAGCAGGGCTGTGTGTGTAGAGCACAGCCAGGCAGCTGAACACTGTATTGTTCTCTTTTTGGTCCTCTTCGAGCGGGAGACGAGCCACCAAAGCTGGCAACACCGGTCAGTGAACACATTCAGTTTTCAGGCCCCTCTTCTGTGGAACCAGCTTCCAGTTTGGATTCAGAAGACAAGATTTCAAGATTAGGCTTAAAACTTTCCTCTTTGGTAAAGTATATATTTAGGGCTGGACCAGGTGACCCTGAATCCTCCCTTAGTTATGCTGCAATAGATGTAGCCTGCCGGGGATTCCCATGATGCATTGAGTTTTTCCTTTCCAGTCTCCTTTCTCACTCAGTATGAGTTAATAGACCTCTCTGCATTGAATCATATCTGTTATTAACCTCTGTCTCTCTTCCACAGCAGGTCTTTTATCCTGTCTTCCTTCTCTCACCCCAACCGGTCACAGAAGATGGCCCCGCCCCTCCCTGAGCCTGGTTCTGCTGGAGGTTTCTTCCTGTTAAAAGGGAGTTTTTCCTTCCCACTGTCGCCAAAGTGCTTGCTCATAGGGGGTCATATGATTGTTGGGTTTTTCTCTGTATCTATGAAGCGCCTTGAGGCGACTTTTGTTGTGATTTGGCGCTATATAAATAAAATTGAATTGAATTGAATTGAATTATCTGAGGAAGAAGCAGAGTTGGTTTGTTTCCAGCTGAAATCATCCAGGCTCAGGAATTTGAATCGATCCACATCATTTCTGCTTGAACTAGAGAACATGAGTGTCGACTTACATTTGGTCTGTGAGACACATGTCATAGTGACAGTATTTGGGTTAATATGGCATTACTCACCCTGGTCGCATTTCTTCAATATCAGGCACCAAGTTCAGGAACTCGTTCTCTTGCAGCCCGCGCAAGGTAGGAGGTCTCCAGAGTGGGAACCATCGGGAAGTTTTCACAGTCTGAGCAGGAGGGACTGGAGGCACGTGAGCTGTTCTCAGGGGTCCTTTAACACAAATCACACCAAGTTAGAATCAAATAGATAACCTGTCAATAACCGTTTGCAGATCGAGGTCAATGTTCCTAAAAATATGTTTACTTCTGGCCCATGGAGCCACAGCGCGAGTCCGACAGAGAGGGGCAGGTAGAGGAAGGGGTGAGGGTGGCACTGCTGAAGCTCGTCACGGATGGATCACGTCCGATCGGTGAGATGAGAGAAAGCTGAAGTGAAACAACAGCAGGATGAGGTAGACGTCAATATAGGAACTCCCTGATGTGACACAGAAAGGCTATTTTTTTATTTCTTTGTATTATTTCTCACCTTGCAGTCACTGATGCTGTTCACCAGCTGCTTGTATTCAGTATTGAAGGTGTGTGTCAGAAGGCGCAGGCACTACAACACAACAGGAACAAGACCGATCAGCTCCGAGCAGAGAAGGAAGAAGGCAGCAACAAGAACGCCCACTAAGCCCACGTTTTTCTCACCTTGGTGGCCAGCTCCTTCTCACGCTTTCAAAGGTGGTGCTGGAGATCTGCGAGGAGACGGAGGTGGATGTGGACAGAGTGCCGGAGCTCACGCTGGGGGACAGAGACTCACTCAGGGACTTGGTGGTGGGAGCTGTTCCCACGGGAGCCGCCTCTCCCAGAAGGTGACGGGTCTTTTCCACCTGGACGAAAGATGGGGGCGAATGTGAGGTGGGGAGAAGAGGGGACGTTAGTCATGTAAAGTCTGTACTCTAAGAAAAAACTTTTTAGAATAGCACTTTGGTCTTTGAGTTGAAAAGTCATTTTTCCCTCTACGATATTAAACAGATTTATTTCTTTATGAATCTTTTAAGGCCCCACCTCCTGCAGCTGCTCCATCTTCTCCAGCTCCCACTGGTGCTCTAGGATGAGGCTATCTCCTCTGGGCCTCCAGCCGGCCAGGTTCTCCTCTCCACGCACATAAGCCACTGATGTGTCCAGGACCTTCCTCCTCCTCCTCTGCATCCCTGCTCAGGACATGAGCCCTCATTAGGATGAAGCTCTCCACAGAATTATGATAAAACAGCTGCCGTTCTTTAAACATGTTTCATGGCCGCTCACCTGGGCTTCCAGTGTCAGACATCTTACACAAGCTCAGCTCGTAGATCCCAGTCACTCGGTTGCTATATTGAAGCAGAAGTTTTGAACAAGGAAACTTTGTAACAGGGCAGATATCTTTGATTGTGAAACAGAGATGGCCACAGTGCAGCAGCCCAGATTTACCAGTCAGGAGTTTTGGAGTATCCAGTCCCAAAGAGGTTCTTGAGAGAACGGGGTGGGGAAATCTTGGCGTCTCGGGAGTAAAAGACCGTGCAGATGTCTTTGGTGATAATGGCAGGCTGGATGCAATGGTCCAGCTGCAGAGAGGAGATAAAGGGTGTGTGTTAGACACGATGACATCAAGAGACTTAAAAACACGTACAAACAGGTACAACACGGCGGAGCAGCGGCTGACCTCCAGATACGCAGATAAGGTCATGTAGATCTTCTCTCCGTAGGGAGTGACGCGGTTGAGCAGGAGGGAACCTTTTAAGGGTGTTTTTATTTGTGCTCCCTGGCCTGGAAATAAACGGTTTCCGATCAGACCTGCTTCATCTTTGTGCCCTTGGTATCTGACTCGCTTGCTCCCCCATGCATTTTAAAAGAATCCTTCTCTTCAGCATGAAGTTCTGGCTCAGCTTTAGTGTCTGCGTTACATGTACACAAAGACAGAAACATTCAATGATAAAAACACACAGTGGAATAAAATTGTAAGACGTCATCAGTTGATGCAGTTTAAGGACACTTGTTGTTCTGTGCAGTCTCACCTGGAGCTCACGCTTCTAGTTCATGCCATCATCACCAAAGATTCTTCAATTAATAGTTTAAAGATGTCCATGAATGCACTGCTAACTGCTCTTCACCCTGATAAAAATCAACATGCATTTAGAATAAGAAACACTTTTACAAAACCAAAAGCTTCACTGTACTTAGTGATTTATACGTCTACAAAACAGGTTCAGTTTGTAACTGAGAGAGCGGCTCAGTGGCGCTGAATTATATTTCCAATAGAAACACAATTTCATATGTTGTAGTAACAACACACTGCCACAAGATGTCAGCCTAGGCCTACTTTACCATGCTGTTCCAGTACAAAAGAAAAAGTGACAGAGCCTTGAAAGAGTGACAGAGACACTTTTTATGAACTCATCTGTAATGTGTCACCTTTTCTGTAGGATGAAGAAGTGCTTCCCTTCTTTTAAAGTAAATACAGGCTTACAAAGATCCTCTAAACATGTTTCTGAAATAATCCTAAACACAATCATTAAATCAAAAATGCAAGAAACTATTTATTTAATCACTCTTCTTAACTTAATTCCTTAACTTAGTAAAAAAAAAAAAAAAAAATAGACAAGAACTTTTCTTCTGTCTCACCTCTGTCAGTTTTCATGCTGTTGCAAGAACAGGTGGAGGTGCAGGTGGAACTTTGACTTCAGTGTGGTTTGTATGTGCAGGCAGGAGTCTGACATCTCAGGACAGCAGAGGGTTGTCGAGCACGGTGACTCCTGCTGCGACACCCCCGTCTGACTGTCCTGAGCTCTTGGTCCTCAGCAGACGGCCCACACACTCATTCATCACCATGTCTTTACCCTGCCTGTAAGAAAACCAAGAAAAGGCTAACATTAGAAACAGCCACCAACCAATCCCTTTTACTCCACCACCCAAAAACCAGTGAGAAACACTAGTTAGTATTAACTTGGAATCAAAGTGCACTAATCCCCAGGCTCCCAGCATAACATACAGTCCAACACAAACTCCACAAACTGTCTTGCTTCAGCTGACTTTCCTTCACCTTCTCTCCAAACAATCTGTTGTGCTCTTTTCAGCACAAAGCCACACTCCTGCTCACTGATCCTCACCTCTTTTTAACCTAGTCTCAGCAACTTTGTCCCATAGCTTGCACATCCTTTCCACACTCAGAAAAATAAAGGTGCCAACTGGAACCAAAAGTGGTTCTTTAGACTGATGCCATAGAAGAACCTTTTTTGGTGCCACAAAGAACCTTTCAAACAATGGTTCTTTGAAGAACCATTTCTTTCAGTGGTTCATTGAAGAACCATTAAAGGTGCCCCAAAGAACCATCAAGAAATGGTTCTTTGGGGCACCTTTAATGGTTTTTCAAAGAACCATTTTTAAAAAGGTTCTTCAAATGGTTCTTTAAAAGAACCATTTTAAAGAACCTTTTTTGAGTGGTTCTTTAAAAAACCATTTTAAATCTTTCAAAATAAAATGCATCATAAATTGAATTTGAGCAGGGTAAAATAAATACGAGCACAGCATAGACATATATTAATGGTTTATTGTCATTTTGTAGTTACCAAAACACAAAAAGGCATTTTAACCCTCAGCACAACATCACTACTAATACATGTCACATATTAGTGTTTTAAACAGTAATAATTAAATATATTGGCTATACTAATATATATATATATATATATATATATATATATATATCAAAGTCAAAGTCAACTTTATTTGTCGATTCTGCCACATGTACAGGACATACAGAGAATAGAAATTGCGTTACTCTCAATCCCTAGATAAATAGCAAATGAACATTTAAATATATTTAAATATAAAAGTGATTAAAAATGCAAGTAAAATAATTAAAAAGTAAAAATTTAAATAAATACAATTTTACATATAACAAGAAAGCTATACAATATACAATATAATGGGTAAGTGACATTGAGTGTAAACCAGGCAGAGTAGTGCAAATAGGCAAATGGAGATTTAGTAGTGTACGGTAAGAGAAAGTGTAACAACAAAGTATATATATATATATATATATATATATATATATATATATATATATATATATATATATATATATATATATATATACTATATCTACAGATAACACAACAAATAATACATGTATTGTTTAATTAATAAAACATCAGAAAGTGATAAAACACGTTAGAAATAGCAATAGCTTCATAACAGACCAATAAATCAACACATTTTCATCAGCAGATGTTTGCATGTTCAGTAAAAACATTTCAACAACAAGTTTATGATTAAAATGATCAATGAACTTCAGCCTTACGCTCTGTAATGTACTTTTCATGTTGTACTCATGGCCCTTTGTTAGTCCAGTTTAGGACAATGTCTCTGACGTATGTTTCATATCAAATATATGTCATATCAAAACAAGCCCACACCTGCAGTTGTTTCAGTTTTTCACTGGTGTTTCCTGTCAGCTGGTCAACCTCACTCAGGCGGACATCCATATCAGCCAACCAAACGACAAGTTCCTCCCTTTGTGCTTCAAATCCCTCCCACTCTGAGACAAGGAGCTGAAAGAGAGAGAAAAGAGTCAATTATAAAGAAGAGAGAAAAGTGAAACCCTCCTCAGAAGGTCTGACTCGCATACCTGCAGTTGACCTGTGATGGACTCCAGTTTGGCGTTCACGTCATCCCTCGCCGATGCCAGCAGCAGAGTCTGCAGGGTGCCCTGGAAGAGCTGAGTTAAGGTTCGACTCCTCCTGGTCAGGCTCTCCAGCTGGATGACCCGAGGTCTCCCCTCTCGCCGCTGCCTCTGAACACACAAACACAAATTGCATCTGAAGCAGGAGGTGCAGATTTTTTTTGCTATTCTTTTCTAAATCCAGGCTAGATCACGTGGAGGTATTTGGAAAACTGTTTTGGCCAGTGGACGACTGTTGTCTTGCAGAAAGTCAAATCAATCAAACATATGCGATACACAATCAATTCACAAGAACACATTGTAAAAAATAAGTCCAGTTCTTGCCTGATTTCAAGTGAAATCTGCATCAAAACAGGGTGACAGAAGTAAAACGAGTGCACAAAGCCTCACTTTGTACAAGCCTGCTATTACAGTTCTCCTCTATGCAGACGACTTTCCTGTTTTCAAGGCACAACTTGGATCTGCTGTACGAATCTTATGGATACACACTAAATGAAATAATAGTGTGCATGACTCCAGATTCTGATCCCTCATCCTAATATGGTCCCAACATAGCAACAGCAATAAAGCAAATGTTGAGGCTTCAAAATACAAAGTCCATAAACCAATGGCTGACATGGGTTTTATCATAAGGGTGATAAATATACAGATTTCAGTCTGTCTTAGAGATTTGATTTTCATTTACCTGCAGATGCACTATACGTACCTGCTCCATGGTTTTTCACAACATTTTGCATATCACTATTTAATACAGGAAGTACGTGAACTAAAACATGTCATCGGTCTTTGTGAGAGGACCATATTAATGAAACAAACCTCAATGACATCATAGGGATCCCTAAAGATGCTCCTGCTGCTTCTCTTCCTCCTCATCCTAAGCTTCCTTCTTCTTGTCCTCGCCTTCCATCCAATTGTAATTCAATCTAATTGTGTTTCTGCCCCTCCTCTTCCTCATTTTGTTGGAGCTGTGAACACAGTTAATGTGAATCTGGATTAATTTGTGCAAACAAGAAAAATCTACAGCTTTTTGGTCAGAGGTGCTCTTGTGATTTAAGCCGGGTAGAGTAGATTTATGTGTTGATGCTACCTGCTTCAGCTCTGGCTGCTGAGTGATATTTACACCCTGGCTGGATTACAAACTTTAACCATGTGCTGAACTTTGGCCCAGCGTTGATACCTCTTGTTAGTATAACGACCTCTTCTTAGCTTGTATGTATGATGTATGATGGTGGATAAATGAAATATACAAAAAAATTTAACTATATTACAAAAGAACATCTATCTTGGAAACATCAAATGACCGGAGCATAACTTGTCAACTAGTCCGAAACTAAGTTATGCAGGAACAGTCAAAGACACACCTTCTCATGTTTGAAACCATTGTTTGAAAGGTTCTTTGTGGCACCAAAAAAGGTTCTTCTATGGCATCAGTCTAAAGAACCACGTTCTATTCATTTCTATATAATTCTATTAGACAATAAAGAGTTATCTAATCTAATTATTCATTCAAAACACTTATGCATAGCTGTATTTTATACAGCTCATACAGAATTCAAAGTACAGGTTCATGTGAGTATTTAATGTACGGCTCAGATCTACAGACTTTCAGAGTTTCTAGAGCAGACACAGAGCTCACGTCATAACAGGCTTCAGGCGCCATTTTAGTGACTTTAACAATATATTAAATTTTAATTTCGGTCTAGCTGACATTAGGTTATGTACGCAGCACGCAACTGAACCACATATTTTAGAAGCCAAAGGTTCAAATTAGCTGGGAGCAGCTTCACTTAATTATAACAGTGGTTTTGTTAGGAAAACAGTTTCTGTATACCGGATACTAAATTGCGCTGACCTCAACGGCTAACGTATCTAGCTAATCGCTACTGTTAGCACAACATTAACAGCAAGCTACAATGACGAGTAACAAAAACAAAACAGTAATAAGGTTTTAATGGAAATGTTTTACCTTTTCTAACAGTCCCAGAATCCACAGCTTCAAAGTCCAGCAGGTACTGAAGACTGTTATCCGCCTCGCTGTCACCGTCCGTGAGTTTTTTTTCCCGAAAGGTCAAGGCCTGCCGCTCGCACACTCTGTCTGCGCATGCGCATCCCAACGACTGACCCCCTCCGTCCGCTCCCGGGAGGTTATAGTATGACGTGTTCTGACGTCACTCTCTCTCCCTGTCATTTATTTGGCTCGAAACACATATTAACAAATTGCTCAGTGATGAACAACTACTCAGATCATTTACCTAAGTTGTGATTTGTCAAAACGAAGTGTGTGTTTATTACACTGACATTCTGTTCTGCAATTGTTATTTACTTGTATCTTATAATTTGACTTTACATACTGCTGGGTGGTTTGTAAAGTTTACAATAATTAGTATTATCATTATGCTGTATTTTCAAAAATATATAATAATCTCAAAAGTAATGCCTTGGAGTAGAAAATGGTAATGCTTTATTAAAATTTAAAACTAAAGTACAGTATTTGAATGTGTGTATTGTGTCTACTGTTTGTTAACTCACCATATTCATAATGTGTTTGTGGGGTTAGGGGTGTGTGTGTGTGTGTGTGTGTGGGGGGGGGGGGGGGGGGGGGGTTAGGGTCTTTAGGCTTTGGCCCCCCACCCCTGCCACCAGTATATTTTTAAGCAAATATTTCTAACTTTTATTTGAATATTCAGTTTCCTACCATCTTCTCTTAAAGGGTAATTGCCAGGTAACCTGCCCTCCCCCTTCGCACACACATGCACACAAAGAAAACACACAGTATAATTCACAGCCTCATTATAGTGAATAAATATTTATGCCATTTACACCATCAAACTTAGATTGCTAAGGATGAAGAACCTTTTGTTCTTTAAAGAACCATTTGTAATAGCTGAAGAACCATCCACAAAATAAAAAGGTTCTTTGACGTATGATGGTTCTTTAAAGAACCATGAAGCCATCTGAAGAACCATTTAAGAACCATAATTTTTCTGAGTGCCTCATTGTTACAGAGGAAAGACTCTATAGTGAGAAACAGCTGAGGGGGAAACACTGATCTGGAAACGTCTGAGTGTTACAGAGGATATACATAGCACTGTGGTTCAGTGTCACACAATCACAAACAAATACAGCAAAGTACTAAAAAGGGTGTTGCCTCCAAAGATTGCTTTTACTGGTTTGGAGCTTAGGAGGCTTAATAACAACAGGCATGAATGAAGACAGATCAGAACAGCTGTTTGATCACAGCATCCAGTACCAACACAATCATCCACACTCAAGAGCCTGTTGGCTTCAGAGTCAGCAGCTGAATGTCTAAAATATCAAATGTCATTTTTGGTCCATCAGCTACAGCATGAACTGCTTAAAGTGAGAAGCAGCCTGAAGCCCGACAGATTCATCTTTCCAGACTGAAAATATCTCAGAGTGAACCGAGTGGTGCGTTTTCAGGGTGATCTCACAAAGTCAAATCCCTTTAATGATGTTCTGTCCTGTCTTCCTCTATCAAAAGCACACAAACACTATAAAACATTGTTTCGGTGCTTTGGGGTTTTGTTTTCTACACAGAGGTATAGCACGACTAGACCCTAAAGGCAGGCTGCTCACCTACAACCAGCTCACGAACATCTTTCCAATGGAGCTCGCTGCCTTTCTCGTGGATGAGGGTCACTGTGATCCTCCGCTGGATCCCCTGCAGCAAACATAACAGGAGCTCAGGATCACAGTGAGCACAGCTAGAGCAACATTACGCTTTAAAAGAAGATATTCAACTGTGTACAAAGGAAGCAGTTACCACTGTGTGAGTAATAAGGAAACAACATGTGCACCAATCCTGTACCTGGTGCAGCAGGTAGGTACCATGACAGGGCAGGCCTCCACTGTGATCCACGATGGCTGGGATGTACCTGTGCATGGAGGGAGGAGGTGACACAACATCCCAACTTATAATATTCTTCCTGGAGATCATTTTTATGGTTCCTTTAAAGCTTGTGCGTGAATATAACACTCCAGGTGGATACTCACTCTCCAGTGGGCTCCAGCTCGCTGATCTCAAACCAGACCAGCAGGTCGTACTTGCTGACACACTGACCCAGGTTGGATTTGGTGATGGTGTTCAACTTGGAGGCTGCAACTGGCACACACACACACACACGCACACACACACACGCACACGCACACACGCACACACACACACACACTCAACGTTAACAAGTGGGAATTTTTCTGGATTTAAGAGAAGGTGAATAAAAGTGAGCAGTATTTACTACATGCTTTGGGTGACTAAATGGAGGATGGATAGGTGACATGAAAACACTACTGACCCTTTATACTGAGCCAATAGCTCACACACTTCTATTAAATCTGTCTAAAGAGCCAGTAATCACAGAGGATAGATACTGGAAGAAAACTGAAATGTTAGGAGGAACTAAATCACACATTACAACACCAGTGGCAGCACCCTGCTGTCTCACACATCGGGATCACGGTCCTGTTGAAGCGGGATAATTGCTAAAGCTCACAGTTGCATTCCTCTATACTCAATATGATGGAAAAAAACTATTTTAACAAACAATTAAAAAATGAACAAGTAAAAGATCTACTATAGCCAAAAGAAGACCATTTACAGACTATAGCCCTGTGAACAAGTATTTGCCTCCTTTCTCATTTCCTATCTTATTCCATATTTGTCACACTTACACCTTTCACATCAATACATTTATAACATTAGACAACAATGTCTAATATTCAACGGCAGTTTTCAAGGGCAAAACGCTATCCAAACATACTTGGTCCTATATGAAAAAGTAATCACACAGAAAACCTGATACCTTGTGTGTCACCTCTGACACCAACAGCTGCAGCAAGCGTTTGGTGCTAGAGGTCACATTTGGACTCTGGACCTCTGTGGAGTGTGCACATGATCTCATTACTGTCTAAAAATCCAAGGAGTGCTGAATCATTGAAAAATACACAGTAACAGGTGTGTAGCATCGCTAACTAGGTAGCAACAAGCCTCTAATTGGATAATCCAAATTGTCACTAGGTGTGAATGTGCAAATGAATGTGAGTGCGAATGGTTGTCTGTCCCTATGTGTTAGCCCTGCGATAGACTGGCGACCTGTCCAGGGTGTACCCTGCCTCTTGCCCTATGACAGCTGGGATAGGCTCCAGTGACCCCCGCGACCCTGAAAAGGATAAGCGGAAGCGAATGGATGGATGGAATTTTTCTTCCTTTATGCTTACAGCCACGCTCTTGACACAATCAGGACAAAATGCCATGGCGACTGTCCCTTGGTGACCTTCTTGGTTACTTCATTGCAGATGTTTTTCTATATTGCATAACTACTTTGGAATGATGCATCAAAAATAAATAAATAAATGAATACATGCCAAAAAAAGAAACATTTGTTTTAATGTGGGGTTTGAAAAAGCCCACCTTTTGAATTATAAGCCGTGAAAAATGACAGACTTTTTCTCATTATTTGGTAAGGATTAAGACGCACAAAGAACCAGTAATTCTTGCCCTTCAGCAGTCACAGAGGTTTAAACCATGCTGGTGAAATTAGTGCCATTATCTGACAGGGAGAGGAGCTGCAATATTTTCTATATGGCTCCAAGAGTGATAAAATGCCTCACAGCGATGTTCATAAATGTCAGTCATGCCCTGGCAGAGAACTCCACTGCTGAATTAATATTATATGTCATGTGTTATTTTGCCGGGTTGTTTCCTCCCGTTGCCATGTAAACACAAAATAGTGTATATATATGAATATTTTCAAAAAATGCTCTGTGAGTTCCACATCATAACAGTTATTTACTGAGCAGCTCAGTTAGAACTTGCCACTCACACACTGAGCAGCACTCACTAACTTTCTATTTCTAAACAATTTGTTCACTTTTTATCTCAGGCATGTCTGAAAAGACATCAAATAACTTTTTCCATCGCTTTAAAGATTTGATTCAGAGAAAGCGCACAGGTGGAGATGTAAGTAACTAAACATACTCATTCTTGACTTCTCTGCTGATCAAATGTAAATGTTTCTGAGAGATGTGTTATATTTTGCTGCTTTGCACAGTGTAATTTTTGTGTAAGTCACTGTAGACAGAGCAACTGTCAGCGCTTCACCACAGAGTCCAGGATCCTGGACTTTCACAAAGCTCAGAGCAGTAAGACAAATGTGTTCTTTCAACAGGCAGACACATTGCATATCGCACAGAGACCCAGAGATTATGCTGTGCAACTCCCACCTTTACCTGAGCAATGCGCAGGCTCTCCAGAGATAGTCCAGGGAAGCTGGAACTGTTTGGATGACCCCTTTTGGAATCAGGAGGACCCTGAAAGAAGTCTGAGTAGCCTCAGCTCTGCAGACACACACACACCAAGTGATCTGAGGGCCATTCCTTTCATTGTTAGTCCTGTTGAGATGACACCGCTCACTCCAGTTCCTCCACCTCCTCGAGCAGCTTGTCCATCGCAATTGCCTGTTTTCTCTGCTAAACATTCAGGAGCAGGTCGGTTCAAAGGTGATGCTTTTCTTTAGTGGTTACACCTGCTGTTAATCAGTTAGTTTAGATTTTAAAATTTGACACTGTAGATTATCTATTTTAATGCTAAATTACACATTCTTGCTGTCCATTCATTTTATATGCTTTTTTGAAGAAAAAAAAAATCAGGAAGAAAAATGTTTATTGTTGTTTTTGTAAGATGTCAATTTGTAGTTATTTAGTTATTTTTTTGTCTAAACAGACACGAAGGTCATTCGTGGAATAAGAGTCTTGACAGCAAAAGACAAATTTGGGCCTATTTTGGAAAAACTGCAGCATTTCCAGGATGGGATTGTAACCTCACCTGGACACACAGTACCAACCAAAACATTTACTGCAGTAAAGCCTTTGACTCCAAAACCTCCAACAGTTCCCATACCGCAAAAACGAGGACCTCGGCCTGGGACGCTGCTGCGCCGTGCAAAAGTCGTCCCTATAGACGGTAAGTGGTTTTCCTCAGTAACTGTAGAAGATGCTGAATAATCAAACTTTAAATTAAGAGATTTTTTAAAAAGATTTTAATGAACAATTAATCACTGCATCATGCTTCGAATTAGAAGAAATGACAGTTTCTTTTTACTAACCTCGTTGATTATCAGACAAGAAAGCAGACAGTCAGTGCAGTCAGAATAATCCAAGAGAGAGCAGGGTCAAACTCCCGCCTGTAGCTACACCTGTAGAGAGCCTGTCCCACAGCTTTAGTCTGCTGTCTTCAGACGACTGGTAAGAAACGTAGTAAGGAGACATTAAATACTGCACAGAAACAGTGCTGCATAATGTGGCTGTGTTATTTGTGGTGTTCCTGAAGTCGTGTTCAATGTTGTGTTGTGTAAATACAGGATTAAGAAAAGACAGGGCTTGCAAACTATTCAGTCTCTGGCAAAGCACCACTCGGACATCCTGAAGACTAAACTACATGAAGTGTGTCTGGTCCTCATTGAGGAGGTATTGCACACTTTATGTTTCTTATATGCGTTTCATGCAGCTAGTTTCCCTTCAAGTGCATACTACAGCCTCAACTGATGATTTTCACTCACATTTTAGGTGAAAAACCAACGCTCAGCAGTAGCCTGTGAGGCCATACATGCCATCAATGAGCTCTACATTCAGCTCCAGAGAACAATGGACCCAGAAGTTGAAACAACAGGCCGAGCTCTATTGCTGAAGCTTGCAATGACCAACAACAACTTTCTACATCAGGAGGTCAATCTGGCGCTTGATGCCATGGTGGAAAATTGCAGCCATGGACGGATTCTGAGCGCTCTGTTTAACACAGGACTGACGTAAGAGGAGAGAAGAAGCTGTAGTGATTTTATTAGAAGACATGAAAGAGAGATCATGTTCACTGAGTTGTGTGTCTAATATTGTCCTTGCTCAGCCATCGCTGTGTTGCAGTGAGGAATAGCACGGCTCAACACCTGCACCAGCTGGCTGACAAACTTGGAGCAGCCGTCACCCTGAAAACAGGAACCTTCACTGAAAGATTTCTAATTGCTGCCTCTAGAATGGCAGGGGATGCTGCACCTGAAGCCAGGTGGGTACTTTTAAATGGGTTTGAAGTGCATCAATGTTTTATTTTCTGTGAGTTTACACAATTAATGAAAATTAATGACAACTGTAATCTTCCACAGGTACCATGGGCGAACAATCATTGAGAAACTGACCCTTCACAAGGACTTTATGAATTTGTGGGTGAAGATTGTCCCTGAAAAAGACAGGCGTCCTGTGGAGAAGAGCCTGAAAAAGACAGGCGTCCTGTGGAGAAGAGCCTGAAATTCAAAAGACATCTGTCCAAAAGTAAGAAAACGTCACACTTCAAGACTGACTGATGGCTTGGACCACTGGAACTATCATCTTCATGTTTTTTCTCTTTCCTTTCTTTCCAGACTGCCGGGATTTCTTGGACGCGTGTTTAACCAAAGTCCCGGAGACGCGGCCGACGCTGGAGGAGCTACAGCATCACACTTGGCTGAGATAAGCCTATCACACACACACACAAACACACACAATTCAGACGTTATCATTTATGTGTGATGTATGAATTACCTTTCTTTTTTTCAGGAAATAATTTTTTTTAATTGGCCCACTTTAAATTTCAGTGTTTTGGAATTCCTGTAACCCCCCCCAGCCATCCCAGGAAAGGGGATCTCTCTTTGAATGGGCTTTCCCGAGGTTTCTTCCCGTCAGTCTGGCCCCCCCAGGGGAGTTTTTCCTCGTCTTCATAGAGAGCTTGGGCTGGCTCAGGAGCTCCATCAAAACTGTCTTTATTTAATTACTCTAATGTAATCATATACTTTAAAGTAATCAAATAAAAGACAGTAAAAATCTGAAGACTTGAAGTAAACTTCCATTAAAATAAAACTTGTTTAATTCATCTTTGCTGAGGATACTGTGTTATTACTATTTCAAGGATTATGTCAGAACACCGGATACTGGTACCCATCCCTACCCATCACTAGGGAACAGAACAAACCAGACATCAATTACAACAAAAATGACACTGACCCAGCCAGCATGACTCGTCTGCCTTAAGAAATGTTTAGCAATATTACAAATTGGGTGATATGCCTTAAAGTAGCTTCTCATGTGTTCAGCATTGTCAAAGGCTACATTTTAATTAAAACCACAATCTAGTAATGTTCTGTCTTTAACCTTCCTAATTTGTTTTTTGTCCTAACCTAATACTAAATTGCCAGTGAAAACAAAAGTTACATAAATAAAGAAGAGTAAAGAAAATTACGGTCTTTTTTATTGTAACAGTTTACCAGTGTACAGTTTGGTTTGTGACATATCTATCTAATAGACTCCAATTTGTGCATGTAAATGGAGAGTCCTCTTCACACACTGAGGTTAATTATGGAGTTCCACAGGGTTCAGTGCTAGGACCAATTCTGTTTACATTATACATGTTTCCCCTAGGCAGCATCATTAGAAGACATAGCATAAATTTTCACTGCTATGCAGATGACACCCAGCTCTATCTGTCCATGAAGCCAGATAACACACACCAATGAGTTACACTGCAGGAATGTCTTAAAGACTTAAAGACCTGGATGGCCGCTAACTTTCTGCTTCTTAATTCAGATCAAACTGAGGTTATTGTACTCGTCCCTGAAAAGTTTAGAAATATGGTATCTAACCAGATTCTTACTCTGGATGGCATTACCTTGGCCTCCAGTAACGCTGTGAGGAACCTTGGAGTCATTTTTGACCAGGACATGTCCTTCAACGCACATATTAAACAAATATGTAAGACTGCGTTCTTCCATTTGCGCAACATCTCTAAAATTAGAAATATCCTGTCTCAGAGTGACGCTGAAAAACTAGTTCATGCATTTATTGTGTGAATGTGTGTGTGAATGGGTGGATGACTGGATATGTAAAGCGCTTTGGGGTCCTTAGGGACTAGTAAAGCGCTATATAAATACAGGGCATTTACCATTTATTACTTCCAGGCTGGACGACTGTAATTCATTATTATCAGGATGTCCAAAAAACTCACTGAAAAGCCTTCAGCTAATCCAAAATGCTGCAGCAAGAGTCCTGACAGGGACTAGAAAGAGAGAGCAGATTTCTCCTGTTAAATCCAGAATTGAATTCAAAATCCTGCTCCTCACATACAAGGTCTTAAATAATCAGGCCCCATCTTATCTTAATGACCTTGTAGTACCATATCACCCTATTAGAGCACTTCGCTCTCGCTCTGCAGGCCTACTTGTTGTTCCTAGAGTATTTAAAAGTAGAATGGGAGGGAGAGCCTTCAGTTTTCAGGCCCCTCTTCTGTGGAACCAGCTTCCAGTTTGGATTCAGGAGACAGACACTATCTCTACTTTTAAGATTAGGCTTAAAACTTTCCTTTTTGCTAAAGCATATAGTTAGGGCTGGACCAGGTGACCCTGAATCCTCCCTTAGTTATGCTGCAATAGACGTAGGCTGCCGGGGATTCCCATGATGCATTGAGTTTTTCCTTTCCAGTCACCTTTCTCACTCACTATGTATTAATAGACCTCTCTGCATTGAATCATATCTGTTATTAACCTCTGTCTCTCTTCCACAGCATGTCTTTATCCCATCTTCCTTCTCTCACCCCAACCGGTCGCAGAAGATGGTCCCGCCCCTCCCTGAGCCTGGTTCTGCTGGAGGTTTCTTCCTGTTAAAAGGGAGTTTTTCCTTCCCACTGTCGCCAAAGTGCTTGCTCATAGGGGGTCATATGATTGTTGGGTTTTTCTCTGTATCTATGAAGCGCCTTGAGGCGACTTTTGTTGTGATTTGGCGCTATATAAATAAAATTGAATTGAATTATCTGAGGAAGAAGCAGAGTTGGTTTGTTTCCAGCTGAAATCATCCAGGCTCAGGAATTTGAATCGATCCACATCATTTCCGCTTGAACTAGAGAACATGAGTGTCGACTTACATTTGGTCTGTGAGACACATGTCATAGTGACAGTATTTGGGTTAATATGGCATTACTCACCCTGGTCGCATTTCTTCAATATCAGGCACCAAGTTCAGGAACTCGTTCTTTTGCAGCCCGCGCAAGGTAGGAGGTCTCCAGAGTGGGAACCATCGGGAAGTTTTCACAGTCTGAGCAGGAGGGACTGGAGGCACGTGAGCTGTTCTCAGGGGTCCTTTAACACAAATCACACCAAGTTAGAATCAAATGGATAACCTGTCAATAACCGTTTGCAGATCGAGGTCAATGTTCCTAAAAATATGTTTACTTCTGGCCCATGGAGCCACAGCGCGAGTCCGAGAGAGAGGGGCAGGTAGAGGAAGGGGTGAGGGTGGCACTGCTGAAGCTCGTCACGGATGGATCACGTCCGATCGGTGAGATGAGAGAAAGCTGAAGTGAAACAACAGCAGGATGAGGTAGACGTCAATATAGGAACTCCCTGATGTGACACAGAAAGGCTATTTTTTTATTTCTTTGTATTATTTCTCACCTTGCAGTCACTGATGCTGTTCACCAGCTGGTTGTATTCAGTATTGAAGGTGTGTGTCAGAAGGCGCAGGCACTACAACACAACAGGAACAAGACCGAGCAGAGAAGGAAGAAGGCAGCAACAAGAACGCCCACTAAGCCCACGTTTTTCTCACCTTGGTGGCCAGCTCCTTCTCACGCTTTCAAAGGTGGTGCTGGAGATCTGCGAGGAGGCGGAGGTGGACGTGGACAGAGTGCTGGAGCTCACGCTGGGGGACAGAGACTCACTCAGGGACTTGGTGGTGGGAGCTGTTCCCACGGGAGCCGCCACTCCCAGAAGGTGACGGGTCTTTTCCACCTGGAAGAAAGATGGGGGCTAATGTGAGGTAGGGAGAAGAGGGGAGGTTAGTCATGTAAAGGCCATAGGTGAGGGTAGGGACGTAGATCGACCGGTAAATTGTAAATTGAGAGCTTCGCTTTTACACTCAGCTCCCTCTTCACCACGACGGACCGGTGCAGCGTCCGCATTACTGCAGCTGCAGCCCCAATCCGTCTGTCGATCTCCGGCTCCCTTCTCCCATCACTCGCGAACAAGACCCCGAGATACTTGAACTCCTCCACTTGGGCCAGGAACTCATCCCCGACTCATCCTATATTTCCGTTTTTATATTTCTAATGTTTGCCTTGTTTTCTTCACTGTCTGGTCTGCCTCTGTCTTGCCTGTATGGATGCATTTACACCGAAATGTCCCCAACAAAGGATGTTTTAATTCACCACTATTCCAGTGAAACACGAGTCTCCCATCTTCCTGCTACCAGTCTGGAGTTTTTGTTCACCAAAGCACACACCAACTTCATACTGACGGACAGATCACTGCCCTTTTGCCGCCTTGTCTGACCGTGTTTTGTGGCTGTGGTTCACTTCACCTCACTCTTCCCCATTCTTGTCATTAAATCAGGCTGTTCTGCAACCATGGCAGCCATTCACTCTATGGCTTTATTCATGGTGTATTTTACCCCTTCACTAAAGGCCGTTCTCGTTTCCAACATTATATTTGCAGTGTTCGTCTATCTATCAATCAATATCTGCGGAGTATTTTTTTAACGAGTATCCTATTTTCTAAAGCACAGCATGTAAAGGGTAGCTCGGTTAGCAGGATGCTAGCATGTAGCGCTTAGTGAGACACGCCTCAGACGAGTTGAGCAAAGACCCCGTCTGTGTACTTTATACGTGAGCAACGGATTTAAATAAAATTAAGGTTTCAAAAGACAAACTTGAAGATAAGAAAATATATATATATACTCACCGGAGAGCCGCCAGGGTTTGCCGCTGCCATCTTGGCGCTCCTAAATTCAAAACTGCCTCTGCAGTCAGGCAGGGGAGGCGTGGAAATTGTCTTTGAGTTAGTCAAACGTTTTCCTTAGTTCGAGTAGATGATAAAAAAAATAATAATAATAAATGGGATTTTAAGTAGGACTAGGCGTTCTGTAATGATCTCTATTTAGGAGAAAAACTTAATCACTCACCTTTAAACAGCTCTCTTTTAGGAGACACGCTGCTGGCTAACGGTGTCATGTGATCAAACAGCGTAATTTAATTGGCTGAGAGCCACTCGACTCGATCTGGTGCTGATTGCTCTGGCTTGGGTCATTAAAGTTCATCACTTTTGCAGTTGAATTTTTGCAGGTGAATTTTTTTCAGGTGAATTTTTGCAGGTGAATTTTTTTCAGGTGAATTTTTGCAGGTGAATTTTTGCAGGTGAATATTTTTGCAGGGAAATTTGGAGGATAAAAATTCAGTGTCATAAATTCAATGTCTAAAAATACTTGAATTCTGATGATACTATATTTCTTCCATAGATATCCGTGCTCTCTGTTTATTAATAAAAGCCAAACTTCATTAATGGTAAGTGACAGAGATCTGATGAGTTCTTGCTGGTTTGTATCCACAGGAGGATACAAGCAGCTGCTTCTGTTTGCAGTCACCGTGCACCAGTGTTGTGTTTAATTGTGTCAGTGTTCATTTTTAAACACGTTTTTCAAATCAAATGTTTATGTATACATCAAGATTAATGTTCCAAACAAATGACACTGTACAGCAAATACATACATAGACATGTGCAGCAAAAGGAATCCGAGAAGATGTTTAACTTCTAAATGTTTAAATTGTTTGTTTTATATCCAAAGTCTGTCAGTTTGTCATTCCCTGTTATTGCTGCTGACTAATCACTCAAAGTGACACAACATGACCGTGGGTCTGATTTTTCTGGTAAACTTGTTTAGCAGCCCACTGGAGACGGATACCCTGTTCTTTGAACTTTAATACTGGACAGAAAATCGTCTCCTTCCAGAAACAAAGGGTAGCATTAGAACTTGTGTGAACAGCAAAACAATGTAGAAGATTTCCTTTTGTGTCTGTGTTGTGTCTAGGGCTGCCACGATTTGTCGACTAGTCACGATTACGTCGACTATCAAAATCGTCGACGACTGATTTAATAGTCGACGCGTCGTTTGAAGCTTTGTAAGATCCCAAAAGACGCAGGAATAAGTAGCAGGATTTAAGAGTGTAATAACGGACTGAAACAGAAGATGGCAGCACTGCATGTACAAGGATGCCAGCTGCCGTTAAACCCCGAAGAAGAAGAAGAAGAAGAAGAAGAAGAAGAAGCAGCTGTGTCCCAGAATTCATAGCGCGGCCCAGCTCAGTTTCCAACAATGGCGGCAGCTAGTTAGTTTTAATATTACTCTTATTATTCTTTCTGGGTCACAAAATAAACGTTTAACATATTTTCAGCCGAGAATGTAGCTGTGTAAACCTCAAATATCGGCTCAGTTTATCAGGACACCACATATTTTCAAAAGCGCTCCGACGTTTTCAGAGTCGTCTGTTACCCACTAGCTCGATAGCTAGCCGGGGGCTAGGTCACTAGCACGGTGAGAACACCGGACTCCAGGCAAATTGTTTTCAAACCCACCGCCGTCTTTCGCTACTCAGGTTAAATATATATGATTCACTTAGATAAATTAAAAATGTTGTTGTTTGGCTTTTTTTTTTTTTTAGTATTTTATTTGTTCCTGAGTAAATCGGTTTGTCTGAGATTAAAGTTATAGTTTTTACACAGCTGAATAAACGTCAAGCAGACAGCTGATTATCAGAAGTGTGAGATGCTGGAGAATATACTCCGTTGTCCTGTTATATTTTAGATAGCAAGGAGTTTATTAAACTTCACCGAAACAATCTGCAAATTTCATTAAAATTGAATAAACTATCATCTTGTCTTTATTTTTAGTTAGCACCTTAAAAGCTTAAAGCTGTAAGCTAATGATAGTTATATAAGAGCATGTGCTGCATGGTGCAATAAGCTGTAGTTTTACGTCCAGTGGATGATGATCTGATTAGTCGACTAATCGCATAAATAATCGGTGACTAGTCGACTATCAAAATAATCGTTTGTGGCAGCCCTAGTTGTGTCACATCATTTTGGCTCAAGAGTTTACTTTATTGCTATGTTTGTTTTTTGCTATTTTATTACTACATTTGTATTGTGCAGCACTTCGGTCTGCCAGGTGTGTTTTTAAAGTGCTATATAAATGATGATGACGATGATGCTTACGGAACAGCTGAAAGACTTTAAAACAAACCTGTTACTTTAATGATATTTCTGTGGTACTACAGAGTCCAAAAGAAGTATCGCAGTAATAATTCATCCAAATTGTAACTTTTAAATGTCATTATCAGCCCAAAGGTTCACAACCAGTTCATCCCTGATAGAATGTAAATATATACAAATCTATAAATTGTATTATGTATATAACTGTGAAACAAACATAATGGACCATTAATGTATCATAATAGTACATTTCTGAATTTGGGGTATAATTCCAGGTGGGATGAGTGTCTGTACAGCTCCTCCTGTTGATGTAAAAAAAGAAAAAAGTAAATGCCAGTTTTTTTAGGTTTTCATGTTGATGTTGTAACACAGTAAAGAATTACTCTTACAGAAATAAATGTCATTTTTTCAACTTGCAGTTAAATTCATGTAACTTAATGCTGATGCTGTTGACGACTGGGGCTCACACGTCTTTTACTTTGTCTCCAGGACCGACTCACCATGGTTGACCCACAGGAAAATAGCCCGCAGGACATTCCTGACTATGACGGCATAGAGGATGAAGCTTTCCCCCCACTCCCACCACCACACTCCCCAGGCCGGGGAGGCCAGGAGGAAGGAGACCCTTTTGCAGATGGTAGATGCTGCTGTGCTCTTACAGGATTACTATGAGGTCTTTAAGATGTGATGATTCAGAACTTTGTATTTTAAATTCATGGTTTAATGAAGAATCATAGAAAAATAAGATTCAGGAAAAAAGGCTAATGTGGGAGAAATACAACCTCTCATAGTCCTTCCACAAAGCTTTTTGGAACAGCTTGATAATAATGAATTTGTTAGTTCAGCCTAGAATTAACAAATGCATGAACTGGTTTTTCAGCATCTCTCTGAGACTGGATGTTTCTAACAATAACAACACACATGTTTTTGTTTGCGTGAGCAAATGAAACCTATCAGATACTGTTCAAACCAGCACATTTCTTCTGTAACCTCCAGTCTATAATTTGTCTGGATTTAAAGATAAGCTTGAAGTTTGCCACGCTGCCAACAGAATGAGTTAGAAACACATCCTGTTGTCATGTGTTTTCAATGCAGGAGATGAAGGTGAGGTATCACAGCTGGCTGATGTCCCTACTGCTAAAAGGAGAGGCGTGAAGAGACCCCAACCCAAGCTGGACTCCCACAGGTAGCAAAGACATTTATATCACGACAGAGGGTTGAAATGCATTAAAATGCGCATTTAAATAGGAATTTGATGTCATCTTGTGTGAGCTGGGACACAAGGAGGCCAAAATCATTGATTGACGTGTGCAGACTGTCAGTGTTGCAGCCAGGTTGAACACGAGTCTGTGACTGCACTGGTTTTTATCACCGTTTCACTAATAATCGTGCACAGAGGCTCAGAGACACACTGACACACAGAGTTGTTGCAAATGTTTGAAAACGTAAGTTTGTGGAAAGAACTTTGCACAAAAAAAGTGATGTGATATTATCTGAGTGGCGACACCTGTCGTTTCGCAGAGTACTGCAGCGTCTTCTTACGCTTTAGCGGCGGGTACAAATGACTGCATCTGTGTGATGATGGTGCAGCTTCACTCTGCCAGTCATTTAAAGAAGAAAGACTCTAATACCATTGTTGTTTTCATCATTTGGATGGGCAAAATTCCCAGACTGAAAATTGTCAGAGCGTTGGAGACATCCCTGGATGTGTGTGAGAAAGATGTTTCCAGTCTCTGTACACCTATAGTGTGAACCTGGTTAGTATTGCCAACCATAAGTCAGGCTCGTTCCCAGTAGTCTCCCAGTGGGTGTCCCAGTGGCACTTCTCTGTTACTGTTCTGTTCACAATGTTCCTGGACAGAACTAAGTTATACTAAATCAAAGGATGTTAAATAAGCTTTTAAGTAAGAACGTCGATTATACTTAGGATAAAACTTGCAAGCTGTATTAAAGAAAAACATAGATTTTCATTTGATAAAATATTCAAATTAATTGCAACTTTGCTATAAATATATATATATATATAGCAATTTTTTATTTTTTATTTTTAGATGGAGAAATGTGACTATTTCTCATTATACTGCCTTATGTACAAACAGGTAGGAAAAGAAAGGTTGTGGGCACCCTGAAAACCAAACACCCTACCCCCCCCCCCCCCCAACAAGCTACTGCCTTCTGAACATGGTACATCTGAAGGCACTGACATTTCCATTCAGAGGGTCTGTCTGTGTTGGCCCTGTGACAGGCTGGCGACCTGGCTGCTGGGATGGGCTTCAGCCATCCACGATCCTGAATTGGATAAGCCAAATACGCCTGGATGTTCTGCTAACCCTGCTTGTAATCCATTAATGGTTTAACTTAGTCTTAATATTTTTTCCCAGGCTGATATCAGATCGAGGGCTTCCAGCTCTGGGCACTCTCTTTGACAATATCCAGTTCAAAGGCAAAGGACACGAGGTAGGATATGATAACATCTGTCCCACCAATTACCAGATGTGAATGAACATTGGTTTTTGAGCTAAATCTGTTTGGCCTGTCAGCTTTTAATTAGATGTCCTAAATTTGGTTTGAGACTAAAAGGTCAAAAGTTGCCCTTTCTGTCGTGGTCAAAAATGAGTGAGGGGAACCAGAGGTTGGTTTACCAAATTAAGATGTCTTTTGTTCCAATGACTGGAAGTCATTTTTTAGTGGGAAGAAGAAGCGTCCTATCACACACAGCCCTCTTTCATATCACTACTCGCTGTTTTTGATGTTTGCCCCATTAGGCTGCAGACCTGCGGCTGCTGATGCAGAAGATGGAGAACTGGGCCCACAGGTTGTACCCCAAATTGCAATTTGAAGATTTTATTGACAAAGTGGAAAGGCTCGGCAGCAAAAAGGAAGTGCAGGTGAGAGGAAGCAGTAGAATATTTCCTGCAAGCGTGTGGGATTCCTAATGTTCAGAATTTGTAATTTTTTACTCATTCTTCTATAGACATGTCTTAAACGAATACGACTGGACATGCCCCTGACACATGAAGATTTTACAAGTACAGATGGTAAGAAGAAAAATCATTACTGATGGGGATACGGTGGACTAGGGCTGTGCGATATGACCAAAGTCTCATCTCCCGATATAAGAATTCTATCGTCCGATAACGATATAAATCACAGAAATGTAACATTTTCTGTCAATTCTGTGAATCTCGACTTGCGTGAAGTGTTTCCAGCTGCGCGTCATGTAGCTGGAGTCGATTGTTTTAACCGATGCATGAAACGACACATTTTTAGACAGAAGTTGTAACGGCGCCGTTTTCTTTGTGAGTATTTATTACACGGCGTGCTGCGGGGGAAAGCCTGTTCTAACGTTTGAGTCTAAGGTTTATTTTTTAGCACCTGGCGGCTCTGTTTTACTTCTCATCCGTAAACACTCTGCTCTTTCACGTGATTCCGTTTATTTTGAAAAGCCTCAACAGGATCTTGAGCTTTATTCTGAAAGGTTTATGTGGAACATAAACAAGCGGACACGCGATGGTTTTACCGTCGTTGTTGCTAACGACAACGCATAAAAACAGGCGCTTGTCCGTCCGTAGTGTGGTTATATATAAGAGAAAGAGAGAACTTTACTACAGTGACATCAGAACCATGAAGAAATATTGCCGTAAACAGTTTATTTTGCGACACCACGAAACAAACGATAGCGTAAAATGAAATAGACGTTTTTGTATATATCGTTGTATCGAACAGCCCTACGGTGGATTCACACCTGCAGGTGCACATAGGAAATACTTGCCATATTCCACAGGACTTAATTATCAGCACTGCTTGAAATTGTGTTCAGGTGCTGGTGACGAAGAGGTACAACGTGAACTGGAAACATTTGGGGATCCTGATCTGTTCAGCAGAGAGAGTTTTATTAATGCTCCCCAAGGGCAGATTGCCGAAGCCCTCGCTCCCCCACCTACTCCCTCTCTGACCGAAGAGCAGCAGAAACGTATTGAGCTGAACAGACAGCGGGCCCTGGAAAAGAGGCGCGCACGCCAGCAGCAAATTGGTAAGAATGGCAAAAATGTATCATACAGCTGGGACACAATATAACAGAAATAATTAATGATTCTGCTACAAAACATCCAGCGAAGGTTCATAAGGATCATCTAGCTTCATTGGTGTATTAACTTTATATGAAAATACAAAAAGCAAAACATTGAATGTACAGTATATTGCCAAAAGTGTTTGCTCATCTGCCCCCACACTCATATGAACTCGAGTGACATCCCATTCACGACGTCCGCCTGTGCAGCTATATCAGCTTCAACTCTTCTGGGAGTGTTTATGGGAGTTTATGACCATTTGTAAGGTCAGACACTGATGTTGAAGGCCTGGCTCCAAGTCTCTGCTCTCATTCATCCCAGTGGTGTTCTGGTCAGGACTCCCATGCCAGAGTTCATGTCTTTGTGGACCTTGCTTTGTGCACTGGTGCCCAGTCATGCTGGAACAGGAAGAAGCCATCCCCAAACTGTTCCCTTAAAGTCGGGAGCCAAAATGTCTTTGCATGCTGAAGCATTAAGAGTTCCTTTCACTGGAACGAAGAGACTGAGCCCAACTTCTGAAAAACAACCCCGCACCGAAATCCCCCTGCCACCAAACCTGGAGCTCTGTTGTCCTGGCAACTGCTAAGTTGACTTGTCTATCGGCTTTCCAGATTGAGAACTGTGATCCGTCGCTCCATAGACTGCATCTCTCCTGTTCTAGAGTCCAGTGGCGGCGTGCTTTACACCACTGTGTCCCATTGCTTTGCGTTGCACTCTGTGATGTAAGGCTTGGACTACAGCTGCTCGGCCATGGAAATGGATTCCACGAAGCTCTCTGTGCACTGTTCTTTAGCTAATCTGGAGACCACGTGAAGTTTGGAGCGATGGACTCCACAGAAAATTAGCAACCTCTGTGCGCCTCAGTATCCACTGACCCCCACTCTGGGATTTTACGTGATCCACCACTTGATGGCTGAGTTGCTGTCGTTCCCAAACACTTCCACTTAGTAGCAGCAGTCTGCATGCCTAGGTGCTTGATTCTATACAGCTGTGGAAGTTACTGGATCACCTGAATTCAATGATTTGGATGATGGGTGGTGAGGGAATACTCCTTACAATATAGTGAAGTGGATCTAGTGTATATATCCACCAGAAACCCTGAAGGTCGAGTGACGAGTTCCCGTATTGCACAGTTCGTCCAAACCACCAGAGATTCCTCACATTAGTGTGGAGTTTGGTAATAAGAGGCAAAGCATGTAGAAAACATTGATTTCTTTACTGCCTGTCTGATGTCAGCTTCAATTAGGCGTAGTATTTTTGTTTTTGCCTTACACTTGTGATCCAAACTGTTTTTACTTCCTCTTTAGTTAAAGCGGAGCCAGCTGTCTGCGATCTATTGTCTACAAATCTTTAACAGTGACATTAAATCGTTCTTCAGGGTCCTCATTTACCGCAGAAATGATGTAATGTGATTTAAATGAGACCCATAGAAAAGAAAATGACCTGTTGATCGGTCTCTATTATGAGCCTTCACCCATAAAAATGTGTTTACAGTTTATAACACTAGATGGTGATATGAGACCGTTTCCATTGTATTACCCGAGCATGATTTACTCATCGACTTTAAACTTTCACATTTTAGTCATTAGTCCTCCTTAAGAGGAGCCAATCCACCCCCCCCCCTTTTTTTTTTTCTGTCCAGTATAGAAACTAAACAGCTGACATCATTCGGGTAGTGTAGCTTCCAGAGATCTGAAGTTAACGTGAACTCTGGAGGGCAGTCAAAAGCTTAATTTTTTATAATGCAACATACTATTATTTACATACATATTATTTTAATAAGCAGTTTCAGGGTTCGTGCTGTTTTAATGAGTGTTCGATGGAAAACGACACTGAAGGAATTTGTACTCTTGAGTCACATGACAGTAAATAATTTCGAGTATGTGTACATAACACAGGCTAATGTTTAAAACTATGATTATTATTTTGCTAGCTATCAAACTTGCTGGAGAAATGATTGAAATGCACTGAGTGTGATAGAGTACGGCAGTGCTAGCACAGCAGTTAGTTATGGCATGGTGATTTATGCAGTGTGCTTTAAACTTGGCTAACATTACTTAGCAGTAGCAGTAATATTAGTGACTTCACTCAAGTGAAAGCTTTAATCGTTAGTCCGACACTTAACTAGCCAACTTAAGCCTTAAAGAAAAACTGGTAAAAAAGAGGGACTGATGCATGTGGGCACAAAGAAGCCATTTCTTGTGCTGCTGAAGTTCCCTGGCTTTCATTCAAAATGTGTTTATCGTGAGCACCGACACATTAAACCATTTAAAAATTATAAATGGCTTTAAGCTCACATTGATGCCTGTGGGGCTCTATCAGCCACGGAGACGACAGACACATTTTAGTGTTTTAATGAATGAATGTTTCATACTTTAAGGCTGCCTGTTTATTTAAGGGAGATGAACAATACATTATTATTTGACATAATTCTATGACAGGTGATGGACTGAATAAATAGATTTTAGGTCGATGTTTGTGCGTTTTTAAAGTCTTATATGTTGAATTGAACTGAGTGTGTCATCTGTTCAAAGCCTCCCGTCAGTGCTGTTCTCCATGCCTGTCTTACTGTACATGGTGTTATTAGCACAAACACTTTAAAGCTGATCATTTAGGACTGTAACAATAATCCAGAGAGCAATGTAGTCAAACATCTCACAGTTAGTTTTATTGGGAATGAACTTTGACCTGTTAGGCCCCCAGGGCTTTTCTGAGCTTCCTGCTCGAAAATGAAGAGGCCAAAATAAATGGAGTATTTCTCTGCAATTACAAACTCTGTGTAAACAGTCTTGGTATCAAAATAAAGCTAACGCTTGTGAGCTGTCATCAGAGGGGTAAATATTACTGCAGATGTTACTATGTCAAAGTTACTGGGACTCAAACATAGAAAAAAATGATTATTTCCCTCACCTAATTTTCAAAAGTATTTTATAGCTTATATGCTATAAAATATACTTTGGGTCACATTTAACTCCAGAAAATCATAAATCAAAATATGGATGTTACCTGTCCACAGATTCATGGTGATGTAACTGCTCTTTTAACTGTTTGGTGTTTGTAGAAATGGTTTACAGCTGAGATTCAGAGGCTTCTGTGGACACTCATGTCTGCACTTATATTTCTGACCTCGTGTTATAACCGATTAAATGTGATCTCCTCTCTTTTCCCCCATTTTTGGTGGTGTGGGTGCTTAACTAGTTAAAGTACCAAACATCTGTCTCCTGTTGTTGTGTCACGTAGGAAAGAAGCATCAATATCTGATGAGCAGACTTGTTCATTTGTGCAGATTTCTTCTTTTGTGTGGTTGTTTTTTCCAAGTGGAGATGAGCATCTCTAACAAGTTGATTTGTTCACATTTGCACATCTGCATTTTTGAGAGAAATGAGTTTTTTGAGTTTGTGCACTATATGCATATAAGACAACCATTTCCTTTTTCAGTATTTTTGTGTGGTGCATTTTTCTCTGTTTTAACAAAAGAGGAACAAAGAACATTTAAGTCAACCTAAGACGATTTGTTTTAATTTTTACATGGTCTTACTGAGGTGATGCAAAGTGGAACATGCAAACTGTTTTTTTGGTAATGTGCTGGAAAAGCTTGATAATGGACCTTGAAAGTGCTTAAAGTGCTTAAATTTGACCCTGAACAATGAGTTTGAACCCTGCAGTTTACAGTTTCATTTTTCATTATCTCAGCTTTGCCTGTCTTTTATAAATCGTAGTAGACTGAGTGTGTCTGTGTTGACTGAAACCATCACTGTTTCTAATTCTCAACCCTTTCAGGCCCTTCAGCCTCTCAGACTGCTGACATGTTAGGAGACAAACCTCCAGCTGCATCCTCACCAAATGTCATCAAAGGTTCTACTGATGGAGATGAAACTGTAGAAGATCCTGACCTCGAGCCTTCCAACAACACCTCCACGCAACAAACCAGCCCGCTTCCCCCCAAAGACTCTGAGCCCGCTGAGGCTGAGACCGGCCTCAGCCCTGAGCAACAGCTCAGCAACGACTGTGTAGAGGGGGATTAAAGTTCACGTGCAGCAGTTTCTGCTGAAAAGCTTTGGCAGTGAGCAGATTTAAAGGTTTCCCAATGTTCGTGCCTGCTCATTCGAGTAATGTTGTGCATTTCTGGTGGTTTATATCTTGAGCACATGTTCCTACTGTGACGTCAGCTTTGGGTTAGCAAAGACATTTATAATCAATGGAAATAAATGTTTTTCTTATTTTTAAAAGTCCAAATCCTAAACGTATTTACCATGTGTTGGTATCTGTTACAGAAAAATATTTGAACTGATCCACAGTTCCTGCTCTGATGCATCTTCTTTCTCCAGTTTCACTATTGGCAGAATTTTGGTTGCAAACATGTTTCTATAAAAGGCCTCTGTGTGTGTGTAGTATGTGAGCTGTCAACTGACCATCACCCTCTTCCAAGCATTAAGTGCTCGTTCAATTATGAACAGTTCTTTCTTAAGCTACTGCAGGGACATGAAACGCAACACGATGAAGTGGCTCCATCTGCGCTAATGAAAACACCATTTTTAATTACAGGCCACTGCACACATATTGAAATAGTTATGTACAGTTCATATTTCTGTTGGTAGTTCTAGAAAACAATCTTAAAATCCACAAACCAAAAAACGCTTCTGATTATTTACCAGTTCAAACAATAAAAATGTCCTTGGTGTTGGTGTCTTCTATACAGGCTCTTGATATACAAACTATAAGATAAATACATCCTAGTTTTATACATCACTTCCAATACAACCAACCTCAGGTGTTTTCATTACTCTACGGGTTTATTTTAAAGTCTGCTAATGAGTGACATGAAGTTTTATCAGTCCGGTGACCTGTCCAGGGCGTATCCTGCCTCTCACCCTATGACAGCTGGGACAGATTCCAGGACGTGCAGAAGAAAATGGACGAGTGGACGTTTTATCATCTCCAGAACAATACTCGTGCTGGGTTTTGTATGAAGTGGTCACAGGTAGTACAATATGTGTGAACTCACCAAAAATGGTTCTATAACACAAGACATTTAATTTACACAAGACATTGATCCCACCAGTGAGATATTGAGATCACTGGTGCTGAGAGAAAAGCCTTTTGTTACCAGACTTCTTTAACCTGCTGCAGTTGACTAGTTTCCTGCAGGATTGAACCACATTTGCAGTGAGTACTAGGTCTTGTCAAAGTAACTGCTGACACTTCACTGGCATTAACACGTTCCCTATCCTCCTTACAACTAAGTTTAACTTGATGTGATTTTAAAAACTAACTTTTACAAAACGTATCCACTGATTCGGTTTGACTCTGGTTTCTAAAAAGATGGCGGGACATGTTTTTACTTAATATTGTGTTTGCTTTCCTGTGACTTCACACACTCGTGTGGTTTGTCCACACACAATCTGGAGCTACAAGAATGACCTGGATGACTCAGCACGAGTGATCTTCAATGATCACCGTTCTGTTAGCGCACAGCGTGCAGTTCTCACAAGTGTCTGCTTGGAGGTAAAGCTGGGCTACAGCGTTTCTATGCTGTTGTTGCCGGGAGGCGTGAAGCCCTTTCCAGATCCATCAGAGCCAACTCTCTGATTTCTTCCAGAATAGAGTACAGACTGGGAGTTTTGCTCTGACGAAACTCTCTTTCCTCTTTGGAGAGTTTGGGGCGCCGGGCTGTCTTCTCCTGAGCCAGCGCCTCTTCATTCTGACGCACCACCTCTTTGACCAGCTGACTGCGGCCCTGAGGGCTGGGCTGCTGGGACTT
This sequence comes from Copadichromis virginalis, assembly GCF_057382275.1. NCBI lineage: Eukaryota > Metazoa > Chordata > Actinopteri > Cichliformes > Cichlidae > Copadichromis > Copadichromis virginalis. Next base: position 10,330,486 of record NC_140626.1, on the reverse strand, counting down.
GGCACTGTGGTGAGGCTTGTTGCTGATGACCTCGAGGTTTAGACGGTCAGCGTGGCAAGTTGAAGAGTGGACAGAAATACGAACCTGAAGAGAGCAGAGAACGTAAGTCACAGTATTCCTCAGTTCGATCACTACACAGTAATGGCACCTACTGAAAATAGTCTAATGGAATGCTATGCAAAGACAGGCCCACTTAAGGTTTGTGACGTAATATATAACAGCAGTCCTCTCAGCACTGTGCGCAGCGTCACAGCTAAGTAGACAGTGGTGTAGAGTGGAGAAGTTTCCGACTGTGCCACAATTTTGTTCATAAATAGGATAAATTGGATACGTATGTTACACACACGTATCCAATGTAACAAACGTTCATCCATCCGTACACGAACTTTCTTTACTGTGCTTTCTAACATTCACACGACGTGGAGACTGGAGCAGAGGGGGAGAAAAACATTCATTAACACTGTGACCTCGGTCAAGTGTCACAGTGAGGTTGTTGTTTTGTTGATTTGTTTGTTGAATATCATCATCATCTCTTTGTTTGATATGATCATAGCTTGACAGCAGTCAATGCTGTGGTGGACAACTTGTGTTTGGGCTAATGTTTCTTTCTATCTTGTTTTGGCCACATGTGTCATCCATCATCATCCATCAGTAAGCTATGTTGTTAGCATTGCCTTTGCCCTTTGACATTTATGACCCCAGGATAAGTCCATGAAAGAAAGAAAAGATGTTGATAACAGTGGAAGCAGCAGTACTCTGTCACTTTTTCATGTCTTAAAGCCAAAGATGTGAGAATAACACACCGTTACTTCAGTTTCTTTTTGTTAGCTAACCTTAGGGTAAGGTTTCCTGCTCTTTTTGCTTAAATCACATGCACTTATTCCTCACAATCATCGTGTGTAACATGCCTGAACTTAATATAACTTGACGCCAGTGATGGGCAGCAACGCATAATTAGATTACTTTTTTCAAGTAACGAGTAAAGTAAGGGATTACTGTTGCAAAAAAGGTAATTAGATTACTGTTACTGTCCCGTAAACACGCTGCTCTACTGTGTTACTAAACCGTGAGTTTGTTTGCAAGAGTGTCTCATGACAATGACATAAGTGCATGCGACGTTTGTGGTAACAAACGTGTGCAGAGCAACAATGGATCATTTATCGAGTGCGAGAGAGAGAGTGCGACCGTGCAGCGTTTAAAGGCGTTTATGTGAAAACAATTACCGCCCACTGTCATTTTTTATCTCCCTTTACAAAAAGGTTTGTGTAGAAACGCCACAAACTGGAAGCATTACATTTCTTGTCTTGGAGGAGAGCCTCCCCCCCCCCCCCCCACACTTATGTTTTTGTTTTCATATAATATTTAAAAACAATAAACTGAATAACTTTAAATGATTTATTTTCAGGAATCATTTTCGTCTCATTCATCTTACTGACGTTTTGTTACCTTGAGATTAGCTAACAAAGCAGCAACCACACAACACTTTATCACAACAAGATCATAAAACGTCTCTTAATGTTGGACCACAAAAGATCCAGTAGTCGTATGAACCTGTGATTCATATACACTCATGCATATATATTTGGAATCGTCGCCTTTAGGCGCTGCATTGCTGGAAACCTTCTAAAATGATTGATTAGCGTTTTCTGTGACTTACGGTGATGTGGTCAAACAGTTTGAAGGTGGAGGTGCCACAGCTGGAGGTGGTGGTAATGCGGTCCGGGTATTTTCGCACAGTGCCACCCTGCCAATCACAGCTGCCGTCCTGTCCCGCTACCACCACCAGGCCCTCTTTGTTCTTCAGATACACAGGCCCCCTCACACCATACCTGTGAACAACATGGCTGTGGTCAGAGGCAGCCTTACTTACTCAGTGATATTACTCAACCTGCTTTGCGCCCTGTGATTTTAATCATTACATGGATTCTACAGCCTTCTCAAAATGACCACAGGTTACATTTTAATAAACTGTTAATATTGCATATCCCTGTAACACCACAAGCATGGAGAACACTGATGTTATTAAATTACACTTTCCTTGCAATAAACAAGCAGCAACCTCCAGAGGTTAGCTAAGCTAACGTAGAAGTGCCACAAACACAAGGCTGGCTCCAAAGCACCGTCCCTCCCCACAGACTCAACTTCAGCAATGCAATTAACTTATTTAAAGCCTGGTAGAGAAAAGATTCGGGGTTTTAGCCGATTTTCCCTGCTCACAATAAATGTTTAAGGAATTAGTTTAGTAAATTTATACAATTTAAAACTCATTTTGAGGTTTTTTAAGAGAAAATAAAACTAGCGTGTATACTGTTAAATATACATTGATTAGCGTGCAATTACATCTTCCAACAAATTCATTCATTGTCATAAACTTTGAATTCGTCTATTAAAAATACACGAGTGGTTGGCCGTCTGTGAGCTGCTGTACAGCTCCATTAAACAAAGGAAAAGAAGAAGACTGCAGAACAAAACACAGGACTGAAGGTTCTTACTCTGGGATAAACACCAAGACACCGTTGTCTCGAATGGAGTAGACAACAGCGTCAGCCACACAGCACGGGTCTGTCTGAGGGTCTCGTTCTCTGAAAAACAGACACTGAAACAGTGCTGTGGATCGCATTTGGGCTGCCTGTGCTGCCTGCAAATGAAACACAGACGTCAGCACAGCTTCTGTTAATAGAGTAAGAGGTGAATCATTGAAAAACACAAACAATAAAACACCCCTGACCCTGTTCTTGCTGTTGACATGGTGAGCCATTTCCTCCACTTCTTTGTTACTGGCTGGTGCTTTACCAGATACAACGCCCCTCTGCATGTGCAGGGCTGCGGTAAGAAGGCGGTGCACGACAATGTCTGCGTACCGACGGATGGGTGAGGTAAAGTGTGTGTAGCGATCCAGAGCCAGACCTACGACAACGAAGCAAATATCAGCACGTTAGCCTTCTTTCTAGTTCTCAGTCGAATAATTCTTCACAAACAACAGACGTTGGACAAGTGTGTGCAGACGTGTGATGGATGGACTGACCCACAGTCACACTGAAACTCTAGTGCAGCCAATAAAAGCTGTGCAGCGGTATCGTACCATAATGGTAGTATTGGTCTTGAGGATGAGCACCAGTGGAGAAGTACAGAGCCTGTGACATAGCAGTGGTGGCCATCATTCTGAACAACCTGTTCACCAAGGGGTCCTGTGGGTCCACAGCTCGGTCCAGTGAGGCAGCTAAAGCCTTGTTGGACCTGAAGGAACAGAGCCAGAAACCAGGGATGAGTGAGGCCTCTCATCTCAGCAGTCAGTGACACAAAGCTACTTGCATCACCATGTCTCTTGTCCTGGGACCGGTTCTGCTGTTGGTTTAACCCCCCCCCCCCCACAATCCTCCAACCGCACATTCATATTTTGTTTTCAAACTCCATTGCAGTTCATTCCACGCCTCAGATCCTCAGACCTTTTGTAAACAGTTAAACAAATAAAAGTTAACTGTAATAGATTACAGGTTGTAATTAAATAAATCACTGCCTCTTTTAAAAAACAGAAAAACAAACCATCTTTAATTATTTGAGTTGTTTGTTTTGTTCCCGTGTGAGAATATTCAACACTGCTCTCTGTGCAAAACGGGTTTAAAAGCATAAACAGCTGTGGGATCCTGTTTGTCCGGGATTTGAACCGGGGAACAAACTGCGGCAGGATCAGCGTTGTGCCGAGGTCGGCATCGCCGACAGCATGTGTTCCCCCTGCGTGGCGAGCGTTCGCTGGGCACGGAGTGTGGATCCAGGTTACGCCGCCTCCATTACAAACAGTCAGACGTGGAAGTAGTGATGTTTTAGTTTTGTAAAAAAGTGAAACCTGAGTGTCGTTACATTACCATTCAGTTTAAGGGTTACAACAGAAAATGAAATATTTATTGTCCTCTCGTGGTATCAGACGGGATTATTTTAACAAACGAAGGACATTTTGCCTGATAATTATATTTATCCTGTAACTTTACTGTGTAAAGAGCTAAAACCTCCAAAGTTTCAGGAGTAGTTAGTCGTTATAAGAAGTGTTTGTGAACTGAAAATCAAGAATGTGGGATCCTGTTTGTCCGTGATTTGGACAGCCCAGCGTGTGCTCCCGACGCAGGGGAAACTAATTCTGTCGGGGAGACCGACCTTGCCACGACAGCTGTTGTGAAGCTGAAGCCAAAGGCAAGATATGCTTCATCATATGTTCTAGTCTTTGGTTTGGAAGCATATTTGGCTTCAACCTCAACCTGAGCTGAAGGAACATGTCTTCTTCTTGTCTGACTGCTCATGTGACACCTGAGTGTGTCCCCGTGTTATCAAACATTTCAGGTTCACACACTTGTGTGTCTGAACATGATGTGCGTTGGACTACAATATGCATTTCCTCAGTTTCTATACTGAACAGTCAAAAACATTACCTGGTGTCAATGGTGAAACCTTTGGCCTTTGCAGTGTCCACCAGCTGGTTGAATAGCTCCTGTTGTGGTGGTGGGTGACACCTTAGAAGGGCCTGGTTGGGGAAAGCTTCCTGGATCTTGCGGGCCACCCAGTGGTTGGCGTAAATCATGCACTCTGCCACGGTCTCATGGACCTCCAGGGGCTGACGAGGGACCAGGGCCGTAATGTTCCTCTCCTCATCCAGCTGGGCACCCACCTGAAAAGGGAAAATGCTTCTAACGTGACTTCAATGAAAAAGAATATGAAAATGCATCAGTGGGCCACATTTTACTACAGTTTACTTTAACTCAGTTGAACATGCACCATTCCACCGGAACAAATGCTGCACGGAGAACCAAATGTGAATGAATCTCAACCTGAAAACAGTCTACTGTCTTTCCTACGTTCAGCTCTCTATCATACCAGTAAGAACACATATCCCTAACAGGCACACAGCTCTGCTCATGGGCACAGAAACTCCACCGATCTGCTGTTCATGCTTTTTGTTTATAGTGGACAGCCAATCAGAGTTTAAGTTAGCTCAAAGGAAATGTGCCTTAAAGAGAGAACAAAACTTTTCTCAGACTAAGGATGAACTGAGGGGACCCAAAGTACTTCAGCAGGAACCAAAAGAAGCCAGAAAGTTTGGATTTGAACACAGTTTTGGCCGTTTTATATAATAGATCAAGATGAAACATCTGTTGTCCTTATCCTTCAGGACAACAGATGTTTCACCAGCGGTCAATAATCCAGCTTTGTCAAGATAAGAACTTGATTTTTGGGTGGCAGCTCAATCATTAAACACACTTTTAGAAATATATTGGTTTTTCCACTATCCCAGAAGCAACCCGAGAGAATCATTTTTACTTCATATCAATATTCTGTGTGCGTACAGCCATAACAGGAATGCAATAACTGAATAATAAATAAATCCAAGACATCCTATTAGAGAGCATCTTATAGAACAACAGGAATTGTCCATATGAGGTTTTAACAGATGGCCGACCAGCCGCTGTAGATAAATGGCTGTGATCTAATGTGAAAACTGTCAGTGGTTTCACAGTGGAGTGCTTGGTTTCTTTATTCCAATATTCTCACTGAAATGACTTTCTGATAAAATGTTTTCTGCTGAGGAACGTGTTCTGCTTAGACGCCTGATTTTAAAAATAACGTCTCTATTAGACCGTACTATAATTTATTATCGATGAAAAGAAATATATGGTATCCATCTGTAATTCTGTAAATAACACAGCAAAAAACCAAACTAAACATAAAGACCTGGAAGACTCCTGCGTCTAAATTCATTCAGTTATTGTACTGAGTCCTGAACATGTTAGAAATATGGTATCTAAGCAGATTCTTACTCTGGATGGCATTACCTTGGCCTCCAGTAACGCTGTGAGGAACCTTGGAGTCATGTTTGACCAGGACATGTCCTTCAATGCACATATTAAACAAATATGTAAGACTGCGTTCTTCCATTTGTGCAACATCTCTAAAGTTAGAAATATCCTGTCTCAGAGTGACGCTGAAAAACTAGTTCATGCATTTATTACTTCCAGGCTGGACGACTGTAATTCATTATTATCAGGATGTCCAAAAAACTCGCTGAAAAGCCTTCAGCTGATCCAAAATGCTGCAGCAAGAGTCCTGACAGGGACTAGAAAGAGAGAGCAGATTCCCTTCATTGGCTTCCTGTTAAATCCAGAATTCAAAATCCTGCTCCTCACATACAAGGTCTTAAATAATCAGGCCCCATCTTATCTTAATGACCTTGTAGTACCATATCACCCTATTAGAGCACTTCGCTCTCGCTCTGCAGGCCTACTTGTTGTTCCTAGAGTATTTAAAAGTAGAATGGGAGGCAGAGCCTTCAGTTTTCAGGCCCCTCTTCTGTGGAACCAGCTTCCAGTTTGGATTCAGGAGACAGACACTATCTCTACTTTTAAGATTAGGCTTCAAACTTTCCTTTTTGCTAAAGCATATAGTTAGGGCTGGACCAGGTGACCCTGAATCCTCCCTTAGTTATGCTGCAATAGACCGTGGCAGCTGGGGGATTCTCATGATGACGCCGAACATCATCATCACCTCTTTGTCATCATTATCACTGACTACATGTTTATAGACCAATCTCCATTTAATCATTAGTTATCATTAATCCCTGGCCCTTTTCCACAGGTGTCTTTTGACCTGATTTCCTCCCCTCGGCTGTATGAAGTGTTTCGGGGTGACTGATACTGAATTTTCTAACCATGATGTCATCTGACAAAATGACCAAACACAGAGGTTAAGTCAAACTTTCACTTAGACAGAAGCTTAGAAGGGAGAATCTTCTGCAGCTGAAATGTGCGAGAAAGATAGTGGTTCCAGTTTTTAATGTGCAGAATGGATTTCTCTCCACTGAAGCTATGTGCACGGTTTACTTTGTTTGATTCACTTCAGATTCATTGAATCATTTTGTGTCGTATGTTAGACGTCAGTAGTGACGATGTGTTAGGGTTAGACACTCAGCTATAACATGCTTACGCTTTCAATTAAGAACATGAACCTTAAATGTTTGCAGTCTTTATTTATATAGTCTTACTGTTAAGTACACACATTACCAAAACACACAAAATACTCTATGAAGATACAAGAAACCAATCATACCTCCACTCCTTCCAGCTCCAGCGCTCCTCCTCTGTCCCTCTTTGCCCGAAGATGTCTGGCTACATGTGTGAGCATCTCAAGTGCCTCAGTGAGTTGAGCTAGCTTAGAACCCTTTTCCTGAGGACCCAGGTTGGCCAGTTCCGCTACCTCAACCTGTTCTCCGTTGAGGAGCGCCTGAGCCAGCTCGTAGTGGAGCTGATAGGAGGAGCGGATGAGTGTACGACCATACCAGACCTCTTGGACTTCAAGGGATTCTGCGTCAAGCTCCCAAAGCACGCTCATTGCATACCTGAATTTGAAAGTGTCAGTTACACAACTAGCATGCATTTTAAGCATATGAAAATGAAACGTGTGATGGGAAGTCTACTAACCTGTCAGCACCTCCCAGCAGTGAGCAAAGGTCTGCGCTGAGAATAGCAGGCAGCATGTCGTACCTGCGGTCTGCCAGGTAGTAGGTTGTAGCCCTTAAGAAGTGACATAATAAATATAAAAAGGCAATGAGATCAAAGCAGCAGCTTTATCATCTTCTTTCTAATCAAAAGTGAGACATAATTTGAAAATAAGTACTAAATATTCAGAGTTTGTTCCACCTTTGTCATTTTCATCCTTCTGTTTATTAATAAGTCAGGAAGGATGAAATAAATAAGCAAAATGTTTTTCTTATGATTTAATAAATATTCCCCATTTTCTGAAATAGAATTTAAGGCTTCAAACCACAATCATGAGATTTTAATTTACTTCTTTAAAGTGTGGAGGCGAGCTGGACAGGTGGGTGATCTGCACGCTGCTTTGTGGACAGCTATGAAATGTAAAATGGAATTTTAGAGTAAGTCAGAGAGAAAGCAGAGGACCAAAACTACATTAAAAATCACAACATAAAAAATATATAGTAAGATTTCAGTATTATTTTATAAGTGCACGTTGTTAACAGTCTACACGGAGTTTCTCTCCTCACTCGGCTCTCAATCATCTTCTGTACATGCTGCTGCTGCTGCTGCCTTTAAAAAACGACATGCACTTCATGGACCTTCTTACTAATTTATCTGCAGACTACACTTTATCAGATACATTTTATTAGCACTGGGTTAGACACTTCTGCCTTCTGAACACTCCTTTCTTCACTTCCAAGACTCAACAAGGTGCTGAAAGAATTCCGTAGAGATTTTGGATTATAGCGAGATTACACCGAGATGACAGCAGAATGCATTTGCTGCAGATTTGTCGGCCGTTCAGCTGTGACACAAATTTTTTTGGGCTGCTTCCCTGTCACATGGTGTCATCGCTGCATGTTCCCAGGAAGGAAAATTTGTGGAGATCAAGTGCAAGCATTACTTTTGCAGCCCCGACCTTCACTTCATTTACTGCAGATATTTTAAACTCAGTTTTATTCATTTGTACAATACAGCACAAAATAAATAAATAAATCAGAACATGTGCATATATCTGGACATAAACACAGATGAATATCTTCTTGTTCTATTACTGTGGTTCAACTGTCTTGTATCATCATCCTCTTTATTAATAAGATGCACTGAAAGCCAATTATAGACAAACCATTAACATCAGGTACTCAAGGTCACATGCCATCATGTGACCTCCGGTGTTTTCCTGACACCCGTAACTGTACAAAGGGGATCTGAAAACAAATGATGTGTGACACACTGTTCTTTACTTCTACCACTCAGTAGAATAAAACTAATTTAGTTGGAAGCGGACTCATTTTTCCTTTTTTTGCTGCATGACCTTCTGGTTGAATGTTGTGTACAAGTATGGCTGCCATGTCCCGTAGTAATATATGTTTATGAAGGCCACAGTGAAAATCACTCAGGCTTTCCCACAGCGGAAACATTCCCCTGTCCTGTTAATGGCATCGTACTCAAAATGAGCACAAGTTCTTCGTAACAACATGGACCACTGTGTTCTGTGTGTAGCAGTTCTCTACTGTGAGAACCCCAACCACCTTTTAGCACGACCAGCATTCGTCCATTCGCACACATATTCATACAGCGCGTTAGTCTATACCTTTAAGCATTTTCTCTCACATGCACACTCACACTAACGGATGCATCCAGGGAAATTTGGGGGTTAAGTATTTTGTGCAAGGTGACTTTAACATGAAGCCCGAAGGCACCAGGGATTGAACCAACAACGTGCTGACCATTGGTTCAATTCCTGGTGCCAGTGATACTTTCAAAGCCATCATGGACCCTGTGAAGTCCTTCTACATGTGATTAAATGATAGACATTTAAGGCTTAATGCTTCACATCAGACACGAGCCTTATTTAAGGTGGCTCTCTGTGTTATTTATAATTGCGCTACAAGGCATGCTGCTGATGCAACATTAATTCAGGCAACAACTTTCTTGCCTCTTTGTACTTCTGAAAGTTCCTCTGAACACTTATGCAAGATGCTGTAATTTTCTTTTATCCTTTTATATCCCACCTACTCTACCCAACCACTCCAACCAGTTCCTCACCTTGAACGTGCCTCCAAGTCTGTGAGCGAACCCTCTTTGACAAAGTGAGTGACATCAGCAATGTGAACTCCCAGCTCCAGCCTTCTGTTGGGGAGCTTGTGTACAGACAGCGTGTCGTCTACATCTTCACAGCCGCGTGGATCGATGCTGAACACCAGGCGACTGTCCCTAAGATCCCGCCGCTCTGCCACCTCAGAGGGGTCTACCGTCCACGGCTTCTCCAGAGAGTTGACCGGCATCTCTCTCAGCTGATGGCAGACGGACAGGCACAGCTAAACAGCCGCATAGTCTTTTGAACTTTTCACATTTTGTTATGATTCTATACAAAACATTAATAATAATAATAATAATAATACATTTTATTAAGCGCCTTTCAAAACACTCAAGGACACTTTACACAAAGACAAAGCAAAACAGTGTTTCACTTTCAGTTGCTCCCTTGTCACAAGGGGTCACCACACCTGATAGCTCAGCATCTTTTGATACGGCAGAGTTTTATACCAGATGCCCTTCCAGGCACAACCCTGATTTGTATCTCCGGTTGCAATCGAACCAGTGACATTTTGCCTGCAAGCCAGTGTGTAAACCACTGATGAAAAAAGGAAAGAATGAACTATTCCACATATTTAATGATTCTTTAATATTTTGTTGATTTGATAATAATAATAATAATAATAATGGATTGGATTTATATAGCGCTTTCCAAGGCACCCAAAGCGCTTTACAATGCCACTATTCATTCACTCTCACATTCACACACTGGTGGAGGCAGCTACAGTTGTAGCCACAGCTGCCCTGGGGCAGACTGACAGAAGCGAGGCTGCCATATCGCACCATCGGCCCCTCTGGACAACAATAGCTATATTGCAATCTTTAAAACCTTTGGTTACTATGGTAACTCTCTGATAACCAAGCACTCTCTGATGTGACCAATCACAGAAGCTCTACTGCCACCCCCTTTATAACATAAAAAGTTATGAATGATGTTCCAGTCTATGATAGTGGACTCATCTGTGCTTGTCCTTTGTTACAGCCCATTGCAACCCTTACACTCCTTACAGTGGAAATGCAGTTGTCTTCAGGTGTTGCCTAGGTTTAACTGCCGATTGTCTACACCTGGTGAGGTGTGGCTAAAGGCGTTCCTGAAGTGGTCTAGTCCAATCACCTTCTCCAGGCCAATCAGCATTCATGCTGTGTCCTCGGTTATTCTTCCTTGTACACGCCTCATCTCATCACTCATGCTCCATTCAACCATTCCACCACCAGCTTCCAGGCTCTCGGGGCTCCTGCTCTAATCCTTTTCACAGACGGGGTTCTGTTCCGCTGAGATAGGCCATCTGAGTCTAACGGCAAATCACCTGTTTAAATTCTGTTCATCAGTAAATCAATTTCATTCTTTCAAATAACCTCTCCTTATTAAAATATCTGTACTGTATTTAGTGATGAACAATTGTTAAACTCTGGTGTTTGCTCCCATAATTTCCCTTTTATTTTGACGCTCTCTGCTCTTTCCTCTTTCACCTGATCTCTGACTGCGATTGTTTGGAGGTGAAAACCAAACATCACCTGGGTTTCAGAAAACCAGAGTTACCCTGGTAAGCAACCATTCTCTGTATCTCACTATGGGAGATATAATCTACTTCCAGGTTGTAAGTTCTTTATCCTTAACAAGGTATGGAGCAGGGTAAGCCCACACTAAGGACTGAGTGTGCCAGTGAGGATGCAATAATATCAAAAACGCATAACCTAACAAATGTAATAGATGGTCCTCTGGTGAACTGTGAAGGTCACACTCTCAGTAGCCTTCAACAGCCACACAGACAGATACACTCAACAAAACAGGAACACACAGATGCTTCAATCTATGCAAAGGAGTGCAAGACACAGAAAAGCGCTATATATGGCTACATTTTCAGCAATTTACCGTTTAAAAGTGGGCCCTGCATAAACAGGATGTGGACCAATTGGTGCATTCCCAAAGTAAATGTGATACGAAAGAGTAGCTAAATGCAGTTTAATAAATGGAAAATAATCCTCTCTTATTTAGCTAATCCTGAAGGAAACATAACACATGTGGAACAGAGTTAGGAATGGGTACCGGCAATGTTCCCTCGAAGCTGTGTGTGTGCACAATTGCGCACTGCTGGCACGGTCTCTGCGCACAGAAAATCTGCGTTGCGCACAAAAAAAAAAATCTAACCTGAATTGAAATTAAAATCAATACTTTAACAAGTCTGTTTTGCAGTGTTAGTCAGTGACTGGCTGCTCCCGTATGGGATCCAGCCAGTAATGCGATTCACATTCGTATATACGCAGCTAATCAATGTCGTTGACAGGCTCTGACAGCGTCCTTATGTGCCGACACCGGTGTTTTAGCGAGCAAAGCGGCGTGGCGACGTTTAGTGTGTGTCAGAACAATGAGGCGACTGCTGAGTGTTACAGGTGTTACAGCAGTGACACATCTGCTGCTGTCAGGCCTGCAGGTATCAGGCTGTTGTTCTCCTTCATCTCATAGTTGACAGAAATTATTTTTGGAGTGGCACAAATAATTTGTGTGGCATCAGATTTGATGCAATTTGATGATTGTTCTCTAAATAATTTAAAATGTTTATTTAAAAAAACGCCTTGGCTGCATTTTTAGGTAAACAGCTGCAAAAAACTTTGTTGTTTGCATAACTCAGTTACTTTTTTGAAGAACTATATAATTAATTACCCAACATTGGTCATTATTTACTGTATTTTGCAGACAGAGTTACAGACTCTCTCCCAGACCACAGACTCATAATACAAGTCAGAGCTTTATGAAAAAAAAACAAAAGAAACTTGTGTTTTCAAAATTGGAGTTCAAGTTATTTTTACTTCCAATAGTGTTAACATGCTACACAGGTCATGAACAAGATTTTTTTGTTTTGTTTTTTTAAATTTTCATTGTAAGTGGGCTAAAATAGTTAATTAAAAGTAGTCTAACATAAATGTAAATGCTGTAATTTTATTATTTTAATAAACCATGTAACTTGCATGGATTCAATGCTGGCGTCACCACAGTGCACACGTCTGCTGTTGCTCACAGTGGTCCAAGGGATCGCTCAGGGAGTTTCTGTGTTCGCTCAGACACATGAAAAATTAGAGGGAACATTGGGTGCGGGTATACCGGATACGGGTGGCTTTTTTTTTTCTTGAGATGTCATACACTTTGGATTCTAGCCAATCATTTTACGTTTCCGAGGATAGTAGGCGGGTCCAGGTACGTATGTTCTTTGAGAGCAGAGCTACAGATTAAATGTCCAAGGCAAAGCGGTCAAAAGTCTGGCTGTACTTCACAGCAAAATATGCAAACTCAGCAGCAACAAGTGCTTTAAGGTGATACTGTGATACTGTGCAAAGGAAGTAACACCTCGAATCCAATGAAAGACCTGGCAACGCAATAGCGTTTTTTTAAAAGCAGAGAAATGCATCGTATTTGATAGCTTGCTGCGAGACTTCACACCGAGCACATCTGCTGCGGGTGGGTTGCCTGTTATTGGACCTGGAGTTAGCAACATCCCCCAAAAACCCGAAGAGGAGAGTCCTGGCCCCTAGCCCTGCCAGTGTAGCAGACGGATGATGATGCAGCAGCAACCGTTCTTCTCTGCGTGAGGAGCTTAATGTTGTTCGTGTGTAATTTACGTTGAGTAGGCTAACCACGTTATTACATTAATGCATGTAAGGTGAACTAGCAAACACCGTCGTAGTTACATGCGACTGTCTTCTTGTTTGATAGAGTGATACCATACATGCCCTGTAGCTGCAGAAAAAGCTAACACCGTTATCTTTTTACAAAAAAAACAAACAGCTAAACATGTTTTCCATTATTCACCGGTTCCAAACAAAGTAGGTATGTTGTATCAAAAGAAAAGGCTAACTTGGTTATCATTTTGCAGAAAAAAGAGACTGCTAAAAATAAAAACATAAGAGGTTTTTGGACAAAGTTTGTGTTCTCCATTCTTTAAGCAATTCAATTCAATTCAATTTTATTTATATAGCACCAAATCACAACAAAAGTCGCCTCAAGGCGCTTCATAGATACAGAGAAAAACCCAACAATCATATGACCCCCTATGAGCAGCACTTTGGCAACAGTGGGAAGGAAAAACTCCTGTTTAACAGGAAGAAACCTCCAGCAGAACCAGGCTCAGGGAGGGGCGGGGCCATCTGCTGCGACCGGTTGGGGTGAGAGAAGGAAGCAACGGTTAGAGCACCATTTAAGCACCCGCACAGTTTCAAAAGTACCGGTATCGGATAAAACCTAAACGATACCCATCCCTAAACAGAGTATAGATAAGGAATCTCTCAAATACTTCATAAAATGAGCATGTAGAAAGTGATCTAGCATTCTGAATGTTCACAATGACTCTCAGAGAGAGACCTGCTTCATTTTAAATCAGCCACTCGTGTGCCACGCCCAGAGTGCTGACCATTTGGGATGTGGAAGAAAAAAATCACGCCAAGTCAATGTTCAAAGGCAATGGTCATGGCCAGTAGTGGAACAGAAAAGCTAGTTCTGCCATCAATGGCCTGATGGGCCAGTATGGGATCTATAAAAATGAGAGACAGCTACTCCTCCCTCACCCCACTCAGTATCACTGGTATGAGGTTGAGAAGGGGAAAATGCATACAGGTCAATGCTGAACACATGAGAAGCTACTTTAAGGCATATCACCCAATTTGTAATATTGCTAAACATTTCTTAAGGCAGACGAGTCATGCTGGCTGGGTCAGTGTCATTTTTGTTGTAATTGATGTCTGGTTTGTTCTGTTCCCTAGTGATGGGTAGGGATGGGTACCAGTATCCGGTGTTCTGACATAATCCTTGAAATAGTAATAACACAGTATCCTCAGCAAAGATGAATTAAACAAGTTTTATTTTAATGGAAGTTTACTTCAAGTCTTCAGATTTTTACTGTCTTTTATTTGATTACTTTAAAGTATATGATTACATTAGAGTAATTAAATAAAGACAGTTTTGATGGAGCTCCTGAGCCAGCCCAAGCTCTCTATGAAGACGAGGAAAAACTCCCCTGGGGGGGCCAGACTGACGGGAAGAAACCTCGGGAAAGCCCATTCAAAGAGAGATCCCCTTTCCTGGGATGGCTGGGGGGGGTTACAGGAATTCCAAAACACTGAAATTTAAAGTGGGCCAATTAAAAAAAATTATTTCCTGAAAAAAAGAAAGGTAATTCATACATCACACATAAATGATAACGTCTGAATTGTGTGTGTTTGTGTGTGTGTGTGATAGGCTTATCTCAGCCAAGTGTGATGCTGTAGCTCCTCCAGCGTCGGCCGCGTCTCCGGGACTTTGGTTAAACACGCGTCCAAGAAATCCCGGCAGTCTGGAAAGAAAGGAAAGAGAAAAAACATGAAGATGATAGTTCCAGTGGTCCAAGCCATCAGTCAGTCTTGAAGTGTGACGTTTTCTTACTTTTGGACAGATGTCTTTTGAATTTCAGGCGCTCCACAGGACGCCTGTCTTTTTCAGGCTCTTCTCCACAGGACGCCTGTCTTTTTCAGGGACAATCTTCACCCACAAATTCATAAAGTCCTTGTGAAGGGTCAGTTTCTCAATGATTGTTCGCCCATGGTACCTGTGGAAGATTACAGTTGTCATTAATTTTCATTAATTGTGTAAACTCACAGAAAATAAAACATTGATGCACTTCAAACCCATTTAAAAGTACCCACCTGGCTTCAGGTGCAGCATCCCCTGCCATTCTAGAGGCAGCAATTAGAAATCTTTCAGTGAAGGTTCCTGTTTTCAGGGTGACGGCTGCTCCAAGTTTGTCAGCCAGCTGGTGCAGGTGTTGAGCCGTGCTATTCCTCACTGCAACACAGCGATGGCTGAGCAAGGACAATATTAGACACACAACTCAGTGAACATGATCTCTCTTTCATGTCTTCTAATAAAATCACTACAGCTTCTTCTCTCCTCTTACGTCAGTCCTGTGTTAAACAGAGCGCTCAGAATCCGTCCATGGCTGCAATTTTCCACCATGGCATCAAGCGCCAGATTGACCTCCTGATGTAGAAAGTTGTTGTTGGTCATTGCAAGCTTCAGCAATAGAGCTCGGCCTGTTGTTTCAACTTCTGGGTCCATTGTTCTCTGGAGCTGAATGTAGAGCTCATTGATGGCATGTATGGCCTCAAAGGCTATTGCTGAGCGTTGGTTTTTCACCTAAAATGTGAGTGAAAATCATCAGTTGAGGCTGTAGTATGCACTTGAAGGGAAACTAGCTGCATGAAACGCATATAAGAAACATAAAGTGTGCAATACCTCCTCAATGAGGACCAGACACACTTCATGTAGTTTAGTCTTCAGGATGTCCGAGTGGTGCTTTGCCAGAGACTGAATAGTTTGCAAGCCGTGTCTTTTCTTAATCCTGTATTTACACAACACAACATTGAACACGACTTCAGGAACACCACAAATAACACAGCCACATTATGCAGCACTGTTTCTGTGCAGTATTTAATGTCTCCTTACTACGTTTCTTACCAGTCGTCTGAAGACAGCAGACTAAAGCTGTGGGACAGGCTCTCTACAGGTGTAGCTACAGGCGGGAGTTTGACCCTGCTCTCTCTTGGATTATTCTGACTGCACTGACTGTCTGCTTTCTTGTCTGATAATCAACGAGGTTAGTAAAAAGAAACTTTCATTTCTTCTAATTCGAAGCATGATGCAGTGATTAATTGTTCATTAAAATCTTTTTAAAAAATCTCTTAATTTAAAGTTTGATTATTCAGCATCTTCTACAGTTACTGAGGAAAACCACTTACCGTCTATAGGGACGACTTTTGCACGGCGCAGCAGCGTCCCAGGCCGAGGTCCTCGTTTTTGCGGTATGGGAACTGTTGGAGGTTTTGGAGTCAAAGGCTTTACTGCAGTAAATGTTTTGGTTGGTACTGTGTGTCCAGGTGAGGTTACAATCCCATCCTGGAAATGCTGCAGTTTTTCCAAAATAGGCCCAAATTTGTCTTTTGCTGTCAAGACTCTTATTCCACGAATGACCTTCGTGTCTGTTTAGACAAAAAAATAACTAAATAACTACAAATTGACATCTTACAAAAACAACAATAAACATTTTTCTTCCTGATTTTTTTTTTCTTCAAAAAAGCATATAAAATGAATGGACAGCAAGAATGTGTAATTTAGCATTAAAATAGATAATCTACAGTGTCAAATTTTAAAATCTAAACTAACTGATTAACAGCAGGTGTAACCACTAAAGAAAAGCATCACCTTTGAACCGACCTGCTCCTGAATGTTTAGCAGAGAAAACAGGCAATTGCGATGGACAAGCTGCTCGAGGAGGTGGAGGAACTGGAGTGAGCGGTGTCATCTCAACAGGACTAACAATGAAAGGAATGGCCCTCAGATCACTTGGTGTGTGTGTGTCTGCAGAGCTGAGGCTACTCAGACTTCTTTCAGGGTCCTCCTGATTCCAAAAGGGGTCATCCAAACAGTTCCAGCTTCCCTGGACTATCTCTGGAGAGCCTGCGCATTGCTCAGGTAAAGGTGGGAGTTGCACAGCATAATCTCTGGGTCTCTGTGCGATATGCAATGTGTCTGCCTGTTGAAAGAACACATTTGTCTTACTGCTCTGAGCTTTGTGAAAGTCCAGGATCCTGGACTCTGTGGTGAAGCGCTGACAGTTGCTCTGTCTACAGTGACTTACACAAAAATTACACTGTGCAAAGCAGCAAAATATAACACATCTCTCAGAAACATTTACATTTGATCAGCAGAGAAGTCAAGAATGAGTATGTTTAGTTACTTACATCTCCACCTGTGCGCTTTCTCTGAATCAAATCTTCAAAGCGATGGAAAAAGTTATCTGATGTCTTTTCAGACATGCCTGAGATAAAAAGTGAACAAATTGTTTAGAAATAGAAAGTTAGTGAGTGCTGCTCAGTGTGTGAGTGGCAAGTTCTAACTGAGCTGCTCAGTAAATAACTGTTATGATGTGGAACTCACAGAGCATTTTTTGAAAATATTCATATATATACACTATTTTGTGTTTACAAAAATATCAGACATGTCTAAATCAAAGGCAGGTTATGATCTCTAATTATGATCTTTAATCAACAAATTTAAATAGACGTCCTAATCACAGCTTCTAAAACTAGACAACACTATACTGATAAATTCATATAAAACAGCAAAAAGGAGATAAAAGCACTGTCATAAATAGAGAAATAAGTACAGTAAATAAATAAATACAGTTTTTAAAAAATATAGAAAAAAAACATGTGTCATTTGTTACAACGACAACAAAATAGCAGCTTGGACAAAGCTGTTTCTTCAAGCTTCGCCTGCATTTAGGGTCTGCAAACCTCTGTCCCACAGGAAGAAGCTGAAATCCTCCAATAAGGGGTGGGAGTCATTTAAAGTAGAGTAACTCATCCTCTACAACTGCCTAGTATTCAAGGACTCTATGTTAAGATGCTCTAACATGGTACAGTACCTTCAGAAACGCCTCAAATTTCTTAGATACTGAAAATTAAATCTCTTCTCAGGAACCTTTTCTCCATTCAGTAGAAGTAGATCTAGTATTCATTTTAAAGTTCTAATGAAGACAGCAGACTAAAGCTGTGGGACAGGCTCTCTACAGGTGTAGCTACAGGCGGGAGTTTGACCCTGCTCTCTCTTGGATTATTCTGACTGCACTGACTGTCTGCTTTCTTGTCTGATAATCAACGAGGTTAGTAAAAAGAAACTGTCATTTCTTCTAATTCGAAGCATGATGCAGTGATTAATTGTTCATTAAAATCTTTTTAAAAAATCTCTTAATTTAAAGTTTGATTATTCAGCATCTTCTACAGTTACTGAGGAAAACCACTTACTGTCTATAGGGACGACTTTTGCACGGGGCAGCAGCGTCCCAGGCCGAGGTCCTCGTTTTTGCGGTATGGGAACTGTTGGAGGTTTTGGAGTCAAAATAGGCCCAAATTTGTCTTTTGCTGTCAAGACTCTTATTCCACGAATGAACTTCGTGTCTGTTTAGACAAAAAATAACTAAATAACTACAAATTGACATCTTACAAAAACAACAATAAACATTTTTCTTCCTGATTTTTTTTTCTTCAAAAAAGCATATAAAATGAATGGACAGCAAGAATGTGTAATTTAGCATTAAAATAGATAATCTACAGTGTCAAATTTTAAAATCTAAACTAACTGATTAACAGCAGGTGTAACCACTAAAGAAAAGCATCACCTTTGAACCGCAATTGCGATGGACAAGCTGCTCGAGGAGGTGGAGGAACTGGAGTGAGCGGTGTCATCTCAACAGGACTAACAATGAAAGGAATGGCCCTCAGATCACTTGGTGTGTGTGTGTCTGCAGAGCTGAGGCTACTCAGACTTCTTTCAGGGTCCTCCTGATTCCAAAAGGGGTCATCCAAACAGTTCCAGCTTCTCTGGACTCTCTGTGGAGAGCCTGCGCATTGCTCAGGTAAAGGTGGGAGTTGCACAGCATAATCTCTGGGTCTCTGTGCGATATGCAATGTGTCTGCCTGTTGAAAGAACACATTTGTCTTACTGCTCTGAGCTTTGTGAAAGTCCAGGATCCTGGACTCTGTGGTGAAGCGCTGACAGTTGCTCTGTCTACAGTGACTTACACAAAAATTACACTGTGCAAAGCAGCAAAATATAACACATCTCTCAGAAACATTTACATTTGATCAGCAGAGAAGTCAAGAATGAGTATGTTTAGTTACTTACATCTCCACCTGTGCGCTTTCTCTGAATCAAATCTTCAAAGCGATGGAAAAAGTTATCTGATGTCTTTTCAGACATGCCTGAGATAAAAAGTGAACAAATTGTTTAGAAATAGAAAGTTAGTGAGTGCTGCTCAGTGTGTGAGTGGCAAGTTCTAACTGAGCTGCTCAGTAAATAACTGTTATGATGTGGAACTCACAGAGCATTTTTTGAAAATATTCATATATATACACTATTTTGTGTTTACATGGCAACGGGAGGAAACAACCCGGCAAAATAACACATGACAGCGAGATAAATTTATTGGATTGCCAGTCAGAGAAGTGTGATTCGTCACTCCAGTAAACACATCTCCACTGCTTTAGAGTCCAGTGTTGAGATGCTTAAATCACTCCATCTGACGCTTTGCATTGTGTTTGTCAGTGTAAGGCTGGGATGCAGCTGCTCAGCCATGGAAACCAATGAAGTTTGGACATCTGTAACAACAGCAGACTGCAGATATTGGTGACTTAAGTGCACTATGAGCCTTAGCATCAGCTGACTAGCTGTCATTTCCAATTACTTCCACTTTGTTATAATATCACTAACAGCTGACTATGGAATATTTAATAGCGAGGAAATTTCATGACTGGACTTGTTGCACTGGTGCATCCTATCACATTACCATGCTGGAATTCATTCAGTTCCTGAGAGCGACTCGTCCTTTCACACATGTTTGTAGAAGTAGTCTGCATGCCTAGGTGCTTGATCTAATACACCTGTGTCCATGGAAGTGATTGGAACACATTAATTGAATGATTTGGATGTGTTAGGGAATACTTTTGGCAACATAGTGTATGCCTGACCTTACAAACTCTATGATTATAACAGTCATTTTCACTGTTTTCAGAACACAAGTTATGGTTGGAGATATCATGACCGCCACCCCACCATACAGATGTTTTGGGAGGTATTTGATGAACTAACTGAAGAGCAGAGGAAAGATTTCCTTCGTAAGTACTTGCTGAAGCCTCCATTATGATATGTTACTGAAATCACACTGTATCATATAAAACATTAGATTTTTCTGCGCTTTACCAAGATACATTAGAGAGCAGCATTGTTCTGATTAATATACTGTAAAGCTGCTTCTAGCTGGTGGACTGAGCCGCCTCACCTTTCACCTGGCTCACGTCACACACCTGGAGAGACTCGACCTCCACCTGTGTTGCCTCACGCGAGATGATCTAGAGGCTCTGAGTCAGTTGCTACCAATCTCACACGCCGGACACTAATCGCATGCTCGCTGCAGCAGTCATGTGACTCGTTGTTTTTCAGTCCAGGTGCTGCCCTCTCTCACTGCACTGACCGAGCTTGATGTGTCATCCAATAAGGAAGTGGGAGGTGTGGTCCACCTGCTGGTCTCCGCCCTCCCTGCGACACAAATGAGGAGGCTGCCATTCAACAGCTGCTACATGAGCAACGAGTCCTTCACTGCTCTGGGTAACACACACACACACACACACACACACACACACACACACACACACACTTGTTTATTTATAGAAGTTTTCCTTCAAGTCATTCTCCCTGAATACCTCTTCCACCCTCTAGCCTGAAATGGTGAAAACTTTGTGTTTATGCATCAGCCCTGGCGGTGTCCTATCTGCGCACGGTGGATATTTCCTGGTGTAAAGTGGTTGGCGGTCACTTGGCGCTCCTGCTGGATGCTCTGCAGCCATCAGTCGTCAGCGAGCTCCGTCTTTGCAGCTGCGAGCTCACCACTGATGACATGCAACATCTGGGTAACTAACACACAATGACATTATACTTTTTCTTTTTTGGTCTGTAGTGGATCATTAGGCTGCATAAATGTATATTAAGACAAGTAAAGCCTGAAGGAAATTGATATTTCTTTCATTTATTTCATGCTGCCAGCATCTGTAGCTGTCGTATAAAACAAAACAATGAAACTATTCGGTGTTATTTTTGTCTCCATCAGAAACATTGTGAACAAAACAGTAAAGTGAACAGGCATAAAGTGATCAGTTATCAATGGGTCCTCTTCCTCTGTGCAGCTGCCGTGTGCAGACGGGGCTGTCTCTCCTCACTCCGTGCACTGGATCTGTCCTACAACAGCTTGGTGGGAGACAACGGTTGGTGCAGTCTGTTTGCAGCAGGAGGTCTGGGCTCTCTGGAAGACGTGGATGTCAGTTTGCGACCTTCAACCTCTGCTCCGTGCTCAGCCTGGCTGCCCGCTCTGCTCCGAGCTCTGCCTCAAATGCCGGCGCTGGCTCGACTGGCCATGCAGAGGTGGACAGCTGACTGTCAGGAGAGAGAGCAGCTCAGGTACTGTCTGAAAAAGAGGAGCGTCCTGCTGGAAAGGGATCCAGATTTACAAGACACATCATCAGCATGTAAAGGGAACAGTCAGGAGAGCCTAGAAGAGAGTCAGCCTGAGGAGATTGGAGCGGACCGCACTGGAATTTACTGTCAAAGAGCGACCCACTTTGTTGCTTTATTATTATTTTTTTAAGTCTCTGTTACCACAAGAAGGTTAGTGTTGACGTCAGCTGCATCACGTCTGATGTAAACTGTGTCACACGTGATGGTTTCAGGGAATACTGGGAACTTACAGAGTTAAGCACAGCTGGTGTGGGTTATCATATTTGTCGTCTCTCACCTTGGCTGCAGGGTCTGGGTCTTTCGAATGCAGCAGTCCTAACACTTGAGACACACATGCCGAGAAGTGGGGATACCTGGAAATGGACAAAGGCTTTCAGCAGAGTTTTAAAGCAGCTATTCAGGAAAAGAGCTGTGAATTATCTGCATACCTTGTTAGGTAATCAGCTATTTTGGGGTTCTTTAACAAATCAACCAAAAGGTCGACTGAGTATTTTCTCGTCAGAGTACCTTCACCGTTCACGATGATGTTGAGCACAAGCTGGAGCGTTTGATGGATGTTCTTTGCATCAAAGAGCTACGAGGAAATCCCAGAGATTAGAGACAGGATATTATGTGAATCAGCATGAATGTTGTTTGTTGTTCAACAGATAAAAACAAGAAGAGAAAATAGAAACAAAGTAAAAAAGGAACAATTGTTTCTGCCGTTAAGAAAAAAAAATTGAGTCATGGCAGAGACCTGCAGAAGTCTTGAGTCTCATTTGATGACATTTTGTCAGATTGCCTTGTAATTTAAAAAAAACAAAACTGTTTTTTGAGCAAAAGTTCTCCAGGTTTTTTTGGAGTTCTTTCAAAGTTTTCTTATTTTTGGACGTTAGCTGCTTTTTCACTCTTTTTCAGTCCAGTCAGGGATGCAGAGGAGGAGGAGGAAGGTCCTGGACACATCAGTGGCTTATGTGCGTGGAGAGGAGAACCTGGCCGGCTGGAGGCCCAGAGGAGATAGCCTCATCCTAGAGCACCAGTGGGAGCTGGAGAAGATGGAGCAGCTGCAGGAGGTGGGGCCTTAAAAGATTCATAAAGAAATAAATCTGTTTAATATCATTGAGGGAAAAATGACTTTTCAGCTCAAAGACCAAAGTGCTATTCTAAAAAGTTTTTTCTTAGAGTACAGACTTTACATGACTAACCTCCCCTCTTCTCCCCACCTCACATTCGCCCCCATCTTTCGTCCAGGTGGAAAAGACCCGTCACCTTCTGGGAGAGGCGGCTCCCGTGGGAACAGCTCCCACCACCAAGTCCCTGAGTGAGTCTCTGTCCCCCAGCGTGAGCTCCGGCACTCTGTCCACGTCCACCTCCGTCTCCTCGCAGATCTCCAGCACCACCTTTGAAAGCGTGAGAAGGAGCTGGCCACCAAGGTGAGAAAAACGTGGGCTTAGTGGGCGTTCTTGTTGCTGCCTTCTTCCTTCTCTGCTCGGAGCTGATTGGTCTTGTTCCTGTTGTGTTGTAGTGCCTGCGCCTTCTGACACACACCTTCAATACTGAATACAAGCAGCTGGTGAACAGCATCAGTGACTGCAAGGTGAGAAATAATACAAAGAAATAAAAAAATAGCCTTTCTGTGTCACATCAGGGAGTTCCTATATTGACGTCTACCTCATCCTGCTGTTGTTTCACTTCAGCTTTCTCTCATCTCACCGATCGGACGTGATCCATCCGTGACGAGCTTCAGCAGTGCCACCCTCACCCCTTCCTCTACCTGCTCCTCTCTGTCGGACTCCCGCTGTGGCTCCATGGGCCAGAAGTAAACATATTTTTAGGAACATTGACCTCGATCTGCAAACGGTTATTGACAGGTTATCTATTTGATTCTAACTTGGTGTGATTTGTGTTAAAGGACCCCTGAGAACAGCTCACGTGCCTCCAGTCCCTCCTGCTCAGACTGTGAAAACTTCCCGATGGTTCCCACTCTGGAGACCTCCTACCTTGCGCGGGCTGCAAAAGAACGAGTTCCTGAACTTGGTGCCTGATATTGAAGAAATGCGACCAGGGTGAGTAATGCCATATTAACCCAAATACTGTCACTATGACATGTGTCTCACAGACCAAATGTAAGTCGACACTCATGTTCTCTAGTTCAAGCAGAAGTGATGTGGATCGATTCAAATTCCTGAGCCTGGATGATTTCAGCTGGAAACAAACCAACTCTGCTTCTTCCTCAGATAATTCAATTCAATTCAATTCAATTTTATTTATATAGCGCCAAATCACAACAAAAGTCACCTCAAGGCGCTTCATAGATACAGAGAAAAACCCAACAATCATATGACCCCTTATGAGCAAGCACTTTGGCGACAGTGGGAAGTAAAAACTCCCTTTTAACAGGAAGAAACCTCCAGCAGAACCAGGCTCAGGGAGGGGGGGGACCATCTTCTGTGACCGGTTGGGGTGAGAGAAGGAAGACAGGATAAAGACATGCTGTGGAAGAGAGACAGAGGTTAATAACAGATATGATTCAATGCAGAGACGTCTATTAACTCATACTGAGTGAGAAAGGAGACTGGAAAGGAAAAACTCAATGCATCATGGGAATCCCCGGCAACTATGCAAGTTGTAAACAGTTGTAGGATTAAAGATTATTGAATGTACAGAATGATTATTTACACAGAGCTATACAGTAGTGCAGTTAAGATAAGTGAGGGTGTAGATAGTTTCTACAGAGGCTATATAAAGTGCTAGTGGTTGTGAGTGGTGGTTCACTCCATGTTATTATTGTGTGTTTGAGGGTACAGTTGTCCATTGTGGGGGTGTGTATGTTCAGTGCATGAGTTTAACGTGGGTCAGATGTCAGGAGGCAGAGTTCAGGAGTCTGACAGCTGTGGGGAAGAAGCTGTTCCGGTACCTGGTGGTCTTAGTCCGGAGGCTCCTGTGGCGCCTCCCAGAGGGCAGGAGGGTGAAGAGTCCATGTGATGGGTGACTGGGGTCTTTGATGATTTTCCCAGCCCTTTTCAGACACCGCTTCCTGTAGATGTCCTTTATGGCAGGAAGTGGTGCTCCGGCGATGCGCTGGGCAGTTTTCACGACCCTCTGCAACGCCTTCCGGTCCGAGGCAGAGCAGTTCCCGTACCAGACTGTTATACAGTTGGTCAGGATGCTCTCGATGGTGCAGCGATAGAAGTTCACCAGGATGTCTGAGGACAGGTGGTTCTTCCTCAGAGTCCTCAAGAAGAAGAGGCGCTGGTGAGCCTTCTTGACCAGCTTGGAGCAGTTGGTCGTCCAGGTGAGATCCTCGGAGATGTGGACTCCCAGGAACTTGAAGCTGCTCACACGCTCCACAGCCGTCCCCTTAATGTGGATGGGTGGATGTGGGTCAGCATTCCTCCTGTAGTCCACGATGAGCTCCTTGGTCTTCTCGGTGTTAAGCAGCAGGTTGTTTGTGTCGCACCACTCAGCCAGACGATCCACCTCCTCCCTGTAGGCGGCCTCATCGTTGTCACTGATGAGGCCAATCACCGTGGTGTCATCTGCAAACTTAATGATGGTGTTGGAACCATCAGCAGGTCTGCAGTCGTGGGTGAAGAGGGAGTAGAGGAAAGGGCTCATCACACAGCCTTGTGGTACACCGGTGTTCATTGTGATGGTAGATGAGCAGCGGTTATCCAGCCGGACATGTTGGGGGCGGTTGGTCAGGAAGTCCAGTAACCATTTGCAGATGAGGGAACTGATGCCCAGGTCTGTCAGTTTCCTGATGAGTTGTGAGGGGTGGATTGTATTGAATGCTGAACTGAAGTCTATAAACAGCATTCTGGCGTAGGTGTTGTTGTTGTCCAGGTGTGAGAGGACAGAGTGCAGTGCGATGGAGACTGCATCCTCTGTGCTCCTGTTCTGGCGGTATGCAAATTGGTGGGGGTCCAGGGTGGGGGGGAGACAGGATTTGAAGTGTGCTAGGACCAGCTGCTCTAAGCACTTAGCTATTTACAGTTCATAACAAGAGACAAGGCACCATTTCTCTCCTTTGTGTTCCAGTCATCACAGCAGATTAAACTTTTAAAATATTTGCAAATAGTATAAAGAAATATATAAAGAAGTAAAACAGTAATTTATTAATACTTAGAAATACTAAAACTTACATTTGTCAGCAAAAACTGCTGCCATCTGAACCGAAACGTTACAAACCAGCTTACCCACAATCTGTGTATTTTTCTATGCTGGCTACTTAAATTGGCATCCAACAAGCTATTTGCTTTAATCTTTTATTAGACAAAGGCTGACTGGTTAGTTCAAGCTTCAACTGCATCCAAAGGACTGAAAATGTTTTAACACAGTGACTGAACTTGATTGAAGTCTCCGTAGTTTGTTGAATCTGTTTCGAGTGACTTATTTTCACAATTCCAGGAATTTTTAAAAGGCACCAAAAAGCATTACAACGCTGAGCTCGAGTCTGTGGACTTCAAAGGAAATGCAGAGGAGGCCAGGGTCCACATCAACAGCTGGGTGGAGAAGCAGACACAAGGTAAGCATAATGTAACTTTAAATGATCTCCACTGTAAATCCTTGGGGATCAGTTGTGTTGTGTTCAGTTGAGACATTATTACCGGATTGTCCACCGTCCACATTATTTTCTGTTTCCAGTTCTTCCAGTCTAATTTCTATTCAGTATTAAGCAGCATTATCTCTGGGTTTTACTGTTTGGTTTCATGCTATTAATAAAACCATCACAGCAGTATGTTGCTGTAAATAGCAGGCCAATTCTTCTATTCTTATTATATTATGTGATGGGTACTTCTACTTTGATCACTTGTGTCTTTAACATATTTTTATTTTTCAGGCCCATTTAGGATTGGCTGCTATTGATTCTATATCTTTATATTATCTTAAGTGCAGCAGGAAATTCATTCATTGTTTTTATAAAAGCGCGATACAAATACAGGCCATTTATAAATCTACCATCTATAATAATAGGATACAAGGACTTTCTATGAGGGTTATAGGACTGTGGTGCCACCTGCTGGAAATGAGACAATCTTAATCCCATTATTTTTGTAGGAGCCATTTTTGGGTTGATACCTCATGTTGCCGCTAGAGGTAACCTTTTTAAGTTTCTTTTTTTTAAACTTTATTTAATAAACAATGAGTATACAACATACGAACAGATGAAGTATACAAAACAACAGAACATGAACACAAAAAGCCAAGAGTAAAAGAAAAAGGTAACAATTATAAGAATACACATACATGTATTGTTTTGAGAGCCTTTGTGTTGGTGGAGTCTGATATTGATTGTATGTACATTTCCACATCCTTAAAATAATGACAGAAATATGGTGTTTTGTTAGTAAACTTACATTTATGGATAAAAAATGTAGCTAAAAGTATGAACAAATTCATCATAAAAATTTTTTATCATACTTCTTGGGGAACTTAAACAAACAGAATAAAACATTTTCCCATCGTAAAGAAAACTCCCTTAAAATATGGACAATAACAAATCTGCTAAATTCCTTCCAGAATCTCTGTGTAAAAGAACAGTACCAAAAAAGATGCGTCACAGTTTCTGGATGATCCCCACAGAAAGTACAATTAGTATTTATGTCCCTTTTACATTTGACCATGTAGTGACTGGCTGGATAACATTTATGTAGAATTTTAAATGAGACTTCTTTCACCTTATTTACAATCAAATATTTATGGGGGACCATCCAGACTGTCTTCCACTTGATATCTGGAACATATCGGTTCCAATAAGATGTTATATATGGGAGAGAGACGATATCTTCTTGGAATAAACTACGTATTCTCTTATTGCTGTTACCAAGTTCCTGTGAAAAGCAGATTTTTCCTATTGGTGACTCAGCTGGATCGGGGAGAGTGACTGAGGCAGATATTGAGCTGTCAGTGTTTTTATATAACATTAAAGTCCCTGAGGGTGTGGCACCAAGCACCACTGAGGATTCCACCTTTTTAAGTTCCTGTATGGTAGGTTTATGTAAGGTATTTAAGGTGGACGCACGTAATCAGCGTCAGGTGTGTTGTTAATCATAAGAAGGCAAAACGTTTGTGACCGCTGCGCTTTTATCTTAAAATGTTTGGAACAAAGACCAAAAAGGACAAGATAAGTACTGCTGGAGTTATTGGACTGTTTAATTAATTCATGCATACCAGAAGCATCGCGTCACCCCCGCTAACAACCACCTCAGTGGCTTCTTTCTTTTTTTTTTTTGCCTGTCCCATTTGGTTCTTTAGCCGTCAGAATATTTGTCTGAAGACCAACAAGGATACCCAATGGATTTATTTTGCCAAATGGATCATCGCGGCATTGCCGTATTGGTCCATTTGATCGACCTTTGTTTTTATTATTTATTTTATTTCATTTTCAGTTGTTACAGACGGGACAGACATGAGTGAGGGACAGGAAAGGGAGAAAGAAAGAGGAAGGAAAAGAAAAACAGAAGGGGAGAGGGACAGTGAGAAAGGGGGAAAATAAATAAATAAATAAAATCTCCTGGATCACCTGTTGAGAGAGAAAGAATAGAAAACAAGCAAAAAAAACCAAAGCAACTTTCTAAACACAACACCATCGCATTAATCTAGCTAAGTGTAAACAGCAGTAAATACTAAATATTCAATGTTGTTGTGCAGCACGCAGGACAGACAGCACACAATGTGCTTTGAAGTAGCAGCCAAGAAAGGTGTAATTTAAGTCTACGAGCAGTGAACACCCGTGTGCACACCTGTGTGGATCAGTGCGCTTGTATTCAAATGGTTTCCACATGTAATGGTCTGCAAGAGGATGTAGCGAGCCATAGCCCCGTCCCCCAGGCCATGAAGCAGGCATGGAGGAGATCCAGGCCCCAGACATCCAGAGGCCCCAGAGTGCGAGAGCCCAAGGAGGACCACCGGAGGGGCATCCGTGCCACCCTCATGGGAAGGGCTGAGGATCCCCAGACGAGGCGTCACCCAGTAGCCACCGAGCAGAAGCTAGAGGGGGCTGCACCGGCGTGCCCGCCGGCTCTGCCGGCAGCCAGCTGTGCCTCAGTGGCTTCAAGCGTAGGCTTGAATTTTGTTCAAGCCTACACTTGAATTTTTGTTTTTTGTTCCCTGTTATACTGATCATAAAGCTTTTTCCCCCTTTTTTAAAAATAAAAACCATCTTGCTGTTGCCCTGTTTTCTGATTTTATAGCTGAAGATGTTGTACAGTAACTAGTGCATCTTTGGTAATAGTTAATAGTTTTCATAAATTCTTTTTACCAGATAAAATCAAGGACTTGCTAAGCCAGGATACAGTGGGTAGCCTGACGAAGCTGGTTCTCGTGAATGCCATTTACTTCAAGGGCAGCTGGAACACGCAGTTTAAGGAGGAGAAGACTGCTGATGCGCAGTTTCGACTGAACAAGGTAACAGTGCAGAAAGGCAGCATAGGATGGTGCAGTTATACTTTGATCTGTCATACTACAAACGAGCTGTGGACTTTGCTGAATGAGAACATAAAGCCTGGAGCTCTGAGGGGATAAAATCGTGCTTTTAGGACGATCACTTTCCAACTTTATGCAGTTATGCAATGCAGTTTATTATTCATGTAATATCCAATAAGTTCTCAAATAAATCTCAAACAACAGCACATCACAAACTTCGGCTAACAAGAACAAATTGTGTTGTGACGTGTGCTCTACATCCAAATCCACTCAATGGCTGGAATAAAACCATGACAGAACTTTTTGAGATCATTTTGAGACTAAACACAAAAAACATTTCTCTTGTCTCCCCTATTTTTCAGAACGACACTAAGCCGGTGAAGATGATGCAGCAGAAAAGTAAATTTCCTTTTGCGACCATTCCTGAGGCCAACTGCAAGGTAACATCCATCACTTTCAGCTTATTACAGGATTTCACCAGCATGATCTAAAACTTGTCTTTTACAAATATCAGCCTAAATTTCTAGATTAGGAAGTCAGATCATCTTTGATGGAGTAATAAATAAAAACAATGTTTCTGGACAGATTCTTGAGATGCCGTATAAAGGAAATGACCTCAGCATGCTCATATTCCTGCCTAATGACATAGAAGATGATACCACAGGCTTGGAAAAGGTAAGATGCACTTACCAGTACTTTAATGTCCAGTTTCAATCAGACAAGCTAGTGACACTGTATCCACACAGCTGGAGAAGGAGCTGACCTATCAGAACTTTGTGGACTGGACTCGCCCAGACATGATGAGCCCCAACGAGGTTGATGTCAAGCTCCCTCGATTTAAGATGGAGGAGAAGTATGACTTGGAGAAAATCCTGACCAACATGGGAATGGAGAACGCTTTTGACATCTACAAGAGAGACTTCTCTGGTGAGAAATATTGCACCAATGAGACACACTGAATCAATTATACAGTTATATTGAGAGCACAAAAACTGCAAAACATCATCTGGTAAAGAAAAAAACACAACTGATTTCTGGGCTCTTCATCTACTAGGAATGTCTCCAGCAAATGACCTGATAGTGTCCAAAGTTGTCCACAAGGCTTTCGTGGATGTAAATGAAGAAGGAGCTGAGGCTGCTGCTGCCACTGGGGTTGACATGGAAGTCCGCTCTATAACGATTCCCGCTGAGTTTGTTGCCGACCATCACTTCATCTTCTTCATCCGACATAAACCCACCAAGAGCATTCTCTTTGTGGGCCGGTACTGCTCACCCGAGTAAACACGAGCTGACATTGACATGAATTAAACATAAAACATTATATACAGTATAAGATTTTGTAACACCTCTCTGTCAAGAAAATCAGGTCTCCCCTGCCTCTCACATGAATTTCCCTGAGGACACCTCATTGGACTCCCCTGTTGCAGCCCTTCAGTTCCAGACAGAGGAAGCCTTTGTCGCAGACAGTGAGGAAGAACTGCTGTCAGTGCTGGAAGAGCTCGACCCCCTCCCCATCACTGCGCAGTCTCAGCAGCCCTCACCCACCCCTGCCTCTCCTGTAGATGCCTCTCAAACTGCATCAGTTCAACCCCGAGTTGAATTATTTCAAGACCGAGATGAGCCCATCTGTTTTGCTGAAATCCAAGAAGACATGTGGTCAGTGCTTGACTACCTCCCCGTCTCTCAGCAGTCTAATGTGCTCTCCTCTCCTCATTCACACAACTACTCGACTCCTAAACAAAATCTCATCTGTCCTGCTGATTCCCCTCCATCCAAACTGGCGTCCTCCCCTGTTGCATTCACTGAATTGCCGTCAACAACCCCCATCTTTTGCCAACTAATGAAAAACAATAATTTCACTATAGACGATTGGACCGATTTCAATTGAATTAAACTGTTACTCCTGTTATTTCAACATCTGTCTTTGTGTAAATAAATGAAAAAACAAACAAAAGATGCTTCTGTCATAAGTTACAGCAGGATGAAACAACCTTCATGTAGTTCTTGTTTTTAACCCTGCAAACCTTCTTTAGTTCTTTTGTTTCCTTTCATATTCAGCACACATCTGTCAGTGTCCACTAACTGTCAGGGAAAAGCCAGATAAAAACACTGTGGGGTCTTTTGGGACACGTGCTCGTTGGGTTTACTCATAGATATCAGAAATGATCTGTTCTGTATTCAAAGGATACACGAAGGACGTTTGTATTAAATGCAATATAGCGACTGATCATATGCTGGTTTCTTTGGGGGCTTTTCACCAACATGTTACACAAATCCAGTTTCTAACTGAAAAGAAAATCCTTCACCATTTTCTAATCAAATTCCCTGGTTTCCCATGTCAGAGATGTCATGGCTGAAAGGATCATCGCATATTGAGCTCAAAGCTAAACTCTTGTGTAGGGCCTCTTTCCATGTTGCACCATTCATTTTAAAAAGTCCTGGTAACAAGAGACAGAGGTGACTTGATGTATTACAGTTACTTCCCAATTTACAGAAATGATGTGACTTCTGACATTTTCCTAGCAGGAAATGTGCTACTGTGGGACACTGAAAGAATAAACAGCAAGGCACGTTTTGTTTTAATAACTTTTCTTTACTTCATTTGTATGAACTAGGTTTACCTTACAAAATCTTATACTGTATATAATGTTTTATGTTTAATTCATGTCAATGTCAGCTCGTGTTTACTCGGGTGAGCAGTACCGGCCCACAAAGAGAATGCTCTTGGTGGGTTTATGTCAGATGAAGAAGATGAAGTGATGGTCAAAGAACATTTCAAAGCCCACACTGAGAAGTTGTTCAGAAAAAGAAGTTGAACCTGACCAAGATGAAATCCAAAATTGGGAATTAATTGTTTTATTGTATTATTTTTAATGTCACATATGGTGTTGTGTAATCCGTGTATGTATTATGTGTCTCTGCTGATGTGTTTCATGCCTCACTTTCATTTTACTGTAATTAGGCTAGTTTTAAGTTTCTTGAGTATTCTGATAAGGATACTGTGTAGTATGATTTGCAAATGAAGAGGAATCAATTAGTCTTAAATTAATTGACTAAGAGAAATGAAGCGTTGGAAGAATGTTATGTTGATGACTATGAGGTTTCTGGGGTTTATTCAATAGAGCAACAACTGTGTGGGATCTTTATACAAATTCTTATATTCTATTTAGAGCTTGCTTTAAAGTATGTTAGCAAAAAAACAGCGCACGCATTCGTTTTCACGATTTTTGTTCTTCTTTAGTCATTGGGTCTTTTTAGGTGGTACCTCCAGGTACCACAAGGGGAAATGTGGTGGATTTTTGTGTGATATGTATAACTATACACTATATATCTATGTGCACTGAACATATATATTTTAACTTTCATGTAGAGTCTTAAGCACAAGACATTTTGCTTCACCATGGTTTATTAAGGTGGTGCAGTAACAGGGCAGTTAATGCTGCTGAGAGTTCTCCTGCCTAACTCGCTCTCCAGCTAACTAACCTTCCCTAACGTCTTTCATGCAGCACATGTCTGTATCTATTTTTTCTACTCTTTTACAGAGCATCTTTTTGAGTGTCTTGATTTTAATTGGATCTAAAAGGGTTGGATCTCCACATCGTTGGTGGAAGAAGATTATCAGGATGGCTTCAAAATTTGCGACTACAGCCCCTCTTCTGTGGAACCAGCTTCCAGTTTGGATTCGGGAGACAGACACTATCTCTACTTTCAAGATTAGGCTTAAAACTTTCCTCTTTGCTAAAGCATATAGTTAGGGCTGGACCAGGTGACCTTGAATCCTCCCTTAGTTATGCTGCAATAGACGTAGGCTGCCGGGGATTCCCATGATGCATTGAGTTTTTCCTTTCCAGTCACCTTTCTCACTCAGTATGAGTTAATAGACCTCTCTGCATTGAATCATATCTGTTATTAACCTCTGTCTCTCTTCCACAGCAGGTCTTTTATCCTGTTTTCCTTCTCTCACCCCAACCGGTCGCAGCAGATGGCCCCGCCCCTCCCTGAGCCTGGTTCAGCTGGAGGTTTCTTCCTGTTAAAAGGGAGTTTTTCCTTCCCACTGTCGCCCAAGTGCTTGCTCATAGGGGGTCATATGATTGTTGGGTTTTTCTCTGTATCTATGAAGCGCCTTGAGGCGACTTTTGTTGTGATTTGGCGCTATATAAATAAAATTGAATTGAATTGAATTGTGTTAACTTGTGTAGTTACACAAGTTACACAGGCAGAATGCCGTGTGAACACTGTCTCCAGGTGGAAAACAGAATGAGCGATACACCTGCTGTCAGGCCTGCAGGGTTTCTCCCTGTGATGTTCTTCTCTGTCTTGTGGTTGACATTTTTTTTTTTTACTGGCACAAATAATTTGTGGGGCGTCTTATTGTGACACCTGATTGTTGTAGTATTTTTAAAATGGCTGTGCAAAAAAATAAAAATAAGAACCCCAGATGCATTGCCTGCATTTTTAGATGAATAGTTGTATATAACTTTATTATTTACAAAATTTTTGTTTAATATTAATTTTAAAAAAAATTACCACTTATATTTGCATTTCAAGTTATGAAAATAATTTACTAAACATGTCTGTGGTTTTTATAGTAAAGAGAAAATATAACTACTACTAGGGTTTTATGTGTTTGTGTGATTTCAGACCAGTTGTTTTAATAACTGTAAATTTGGACGTGTGAGGTTGTGCTGAAAAGAATGATACCAAGAAAGACAAGGTAAAAAAAACAACAACAATCAAAAGCAGCCAAAAATGGCCAATTATATTTTGGACCTCAGAATATTGACCCAACAAATCATGAAAAATGAGGTTTCAATAATTGTTTGTGACAGTGCAGCTTTCTGGCAGTAGTAGTAGTCAGTACAATTTGATTTTTTTCTAACAAAAACAGTATGAAACTTAAGTTAGACTTGTGTTTGGAAATGAGCCCCCGCCCAGTGTTGTGTAGCTTTCTGGATTTTATACTTATTGGTTACATATTTATTTATTATACAGGCTATACAGTACACACATTTTATGTAACTGAAATGTTTAATTATGTGGGCTATAGAAAATAATTAAGTTATAGACCATATTTATATGAAACATATGCTTAATGTATATTAATCATATGTAACACCTGCATATGTGTTTAAAACAAGGCTTTGATTTTGCCACCCCATTTGATTTCCATGCCAGCCTGGAAAAATTTCTCTAGATCCGCCCCTGGACCTGTCCTGGACCAGCAACATCAAATCAGTGACTAAAAGAGCTCAGCAGCGACTGCATTTTAAGAGACGACTGAAGAAGGTGCACATCCCCAAACCCATCTTTAATACTTTCTACAGAGGTACCATGCAGAGCATCCTAACCCGCTGCATCACAGTCTGGTATGAAAACTGTCATGCGTCCAATCGCAGAGCCCTCCAGAGGATTGTGTGGACCGCACAGCGTGTTATTGGCAGCTCTCTACCCAGTCTACAGGATATTTACACCTCACTGGGAAAGCCACTAGCATCATGGCTGACCCGCATCACCCTTCCCATCAACTGTTTACCACACTTCCCTCCAGAAGACGACTGCGTCATCAGGAGCAGGTCGGCAAGATTGTGCAATAGCATTTTCCCCCAAAGCAGTTTGGCTCCTGAACACCATGGTTCCCTCCTCCGCACTGAAAACTTTGCCACACACTTCTTGGACTACATAATACTCTCCTCTAATTATTATTACTATTATGATGTGAACATTTTGTGCACTTAAATCTTACTGTGCTAATGACCCCTGCATCAGCACCTTGTTTGGAATAGCAGTGGAGAAGACATAGATTCAATGCTGCAGACGTCTGAGCAAAGAAAGCTTCTAGAAGAGTAAAGACTAGCTAGAAGAATGAAGATTCACAGAGTAAATGTGAAAATTCATCACAGGGCTCTATGCACTTGATTAACTGACCATGAGCAAGTTTGCTAGTCTGGAGCATTCAGATCCACCACAAAGACTGTTCAGTGCTCACAGAAACTGCACAATACCCAAGAGCTGCATCTGAGCCTCTACAGGCCTTAAACAGCATGTTAATGTTCAAGACAGTTTAATTAGAAAAAGACAAAACAAGTATGGTTGGTCTGGAAGGGCCGCCAGGAGAAAGCTTCTTGTCTCTAAAGAGAACACAACAACTCAGTTGAGGTTTGCAAATTTGCCCTTGAAAGCTTCTGGAGCAACATATTTTTAAAAGATGAGACTAAAGTGGAGGTTTGGTCATAATGCACAGCAGTAACTTCAGCAAAAATCAAACACAGCACAAACACCTCAAATCCACTGTCAAGTACGCTGGTTCAATTGTGGTGATTTGAGCTTGTTCTGCAGACACAAGCAATAAGCACCTTGCAGTCCACGAACTCCTCTGTATGCCAAAGTTTTCTAGAGTCAAATGTGAGGCCGTCTGTCCAACAGCTAAAGCTTCTCCTAAATTAGGCCATGCAACAGGATAATGAGCCCAAGCACAGCAGCAAATCTACTGCATGGAAGTCCAGACCTCAACCTGACAGAAATGCTGTGTATAAAGAAATGCTTGCAAATGTTGATGAATTGAAGTTATTGCTGCTAACTGCTGCTTCTGTAACCGACTCAATCATAGAATGATTATGATATTGAAAAAGACAAATGCCTGAATCCTAAATTGTGGATATCCTTTTGTTGTGATCTAAAATGTAACACTAAATGTGATTAAAACACTAAAAATCTGGACTCTTGGGCTCAACAACTGCAAGGATCACCAGCCCGAGGAAAACACAAAATACACATGACCCCGTGACAAAGACAATTCATTCTTGAATGAAGACATTGATCTGACTTTTTAAAATTTTGCCAATTGTGTTTATTATTAAATTATTGAGGAAATAGAAAGGGGGGGAGGGGTTGTAAAGAAGAAGGTAAAGGAAAGGGATAGAAAGGAGGAAAGAGATAGAGGAGAGAAAACCCCAACAATCCCCTCTGAGCAAGCACTAGGTGCGACAGTGGATAGGAAAAACTCCCTTTAAAGGAAGAAACCTATGACAGAACCAGGCTCTAGAGGAGGCAGTCAACTGTCGGGACTGGTTGGTGGGTGAGGGTGAAAAGAGAGAGGGGGGGGGGGGGGGGGAGATGGGACAGGTGATAGGAGTTAAAGGGAGACAGGGGAGGGAGAGGTGTCAGGAGAGAAAGGGAGAGAAAGAGAGAGGAGAGGTGAAAATTAAGATGGAACAGAGGTGGAGGAAGACGAGGTGACATTAGCAGTAGAAAAAGTAGAAAAAGTAGAAAAAGCAGGAGTGTCCCTCCTCCAGAAGAAGCAGAAGCGTTTTTTCTTCTTTTCCATGAGCTTTTCCACGAGCACTTTTTTCTCTAGGATGAGGGTTCTCAACTGATCGATTGTTTCTGCATTCTCCTGCTCAAGTCTCTTGCATGTTTTCTCCACTTCTTCTAATTTGGCTTGTTTGTCTTCGAGCCTTTCTTTCATTTCTTTAGATGTTGCCTCCTGCATTAGCTTTGCCTCGTGCAGCTCTGTATAACTCTGTTGTAATTTGTTGTGTGTGTCTTCCAACTGCTGACTTCTGCTCTCGATTTCTTGAAGTGAACACTGCAGGTCTTCGTTTGTTTTCTCTAGTTGTTGCTTTAGCACCTGCATCTCAGTGTTTTTGCACTTCACGTTGTCTGAAAGTTCCTCGACTTCTGTGTTTTTTCTCAGCATGTCATTGAGCTTACTCTGCATCTCTGAGCATTGGTTTTGCAGTTTTTCCTTTTCCTCTTCCAGTTCAGGTGTTTTGTAGTTCAGTTTGTTATAAAGTTCTTGCAGGTTTTGGTTTTTCCTCTCAAAGTCCTGGAGAATTTCTTTGTCTTCTTTCTGCTTTATTTCCTGTTGTTCTTGGTCTTGAAGCAGCTCTTGATATTTGTGCAGTGTTTCATCAAGCTTTACCTGCAGCGCTCCGTATTGTTCCTGCACACCTTGGAGTTGGCACTGCGTGTCTCTCTGGTCCAGTTTTTCTTTCTCTTCAAGGATTTCTTTATTCTTTTGCAGAGCTTCATCAAGCATTACTTGCGAGCCTTCGTTGTGTTTCTCGATGTTCTGAAGTTTGCAATCCAGATGTTTCTGTTTCATGTCTTGCTGTTCTTTCTCTTGAAGGAAATCTTTATTTCTTTGCAGTGCTTTATCAAGTTTCATTTTCAGCGCTGTGTATTTTTCCTGCACGTCTTCAAGCTTGCAGTCCGTTTGTTTCTGTTTAATTTCTTGTTGCTTTTGTTCTTGAAGCAACTCTTTATTTTTGTTCAGTGTTTTATCAAGCTTTACCTGAAGCGCTTTGTATTTTTCCTCCATGCCTTGGAGTTTGCACTGCTTCATGTCCTGTTGTTGTTTTTCTTGGAGGAGTTCTTTCATTTTTTGCAGAGCTTCATTAAGCTTGATTTGCAAGCCTTTGTTGTGTTTCTCCATGTCCTGGAGCTTGAAATCCATTTCCTTCTGTTTTATCTCCTGTAGCCTTTTTTCTTGAAGAAACTCTTCATTTGTGTGCGGTCTTTCATCAAGCTTTACTTGCAGCTCCTGATTCTTTTTGTCCTTCAGCACTAGTTTTTCTAGTGCTTTATCAAGCTTTGCTTGGAGCTCAAAGTTTCTTCCCTGTCTAGGAGTTCCATTTCTTTCAACTTTTGAATATCTTCCTTTTCTAGAAGCTGGTTGAATGATTTGTCTACTTGATCAGGAAGTTGAATTTTGTCTTCCTGATCACAAAGAGGAGAGTTGGGCTTTACTGTTTTTTTTCTGTTTTCTCTGAGACATGTTTGAATCTGTAAACTGTCACTCTGTTTATATCTGAATTAACTAATTTCAAGAAACTGTTGCAATTACCTGGACTGCCTCAGCCCAGGTGATGTAACATTAGCAGACAGAGGGTTTGATGTTGCAGAATCTTTGGAGCTGTGCCATGCTGAACTGAAGAGCCCAGCTTTCACCAAAAGGAAGAACTAACTGGGCCCTAGATTGCCCAATCAAATCTCTTAATGCCACCTGCCCTCTCCTACATTAACTGTGGGCTCACCTTGTAGAACAGAGTTGAGTGTGGAAGAAATGGCAAAAAATATGGAGCTGAAAAGCTGAGAGAGAAAAAGAAATGATAAATAAATCAATGTGTCAAATTAACTGACATGTTAGCTGGTAGAGTGCCCACTGCATTATATATATATCATCTCTTTTTTATAATAAATAATCAAAAACTTTATTTAAACTAAGATTTTAAAAAATATGTGCAGTGATTGATGTGCTCTCAGACATGTGCTTCAATCCACACACAAATACAAAACAATCTGACCACACGTACAACTGTTTCACAAACTCTATAAAGCATTCACACTCCAATGGATGCATCAGAAAGCAGCTTGGGATTACAATCTTGTCCAAGGATATTTCGCCTGCAGACTGGAGCAGCCAGGGATCAAACCAGAAAACTTTCTGATCAAAAGCTGACTTGTGCTAAATGCTGAACGGCAGCCAACCCATTTTAGCCATTTAATGAATGTGCCATTTAATCTTGGCTGCAGCCAAGATTAAATGGCACATTCATTAATTACAGAGTTACGGATTGTTACATGGAACTCAAAAGAAATAATGAACCCATCTCGTGTCCTGTGTCTTCTATAGCTGTCTGTACTTTTACCTCCAAAGTTCATCAGCAAACATGTTTGCAGGCCTCTAATTATCAGGCTGTACTCAAGCGCTTGAATTCAACCTAAAAGCTGTGCTGTCATACAGAACCAAGTACCCTCCGCGGAAACTATAGCTAATGTCACAACTGGATCTGATGAGACAGCTATGATTTCTGGACTCGAAGTAAATAATCCTGAATCAATTTATACAACATCAGTTTGTTTGTTTTGCTTTCATAACAAATAGTTTGAGCCATATACAAATACAGAAGTGACAAAAGGAAACATATTTACAATCCAAAGTCAGACTAACAGTTTTCAGTAGCACAGTCTTTTATTTACAGTCTGCTTCTCCTGGTGGTAAACCTCTATCACATGTTTGGATTAAAAATTAGGCCTATATAGCTGCTGGTTCCAGCTTAAGCAATATGTTAAAAATACTAAATTCTTCATTGATTTGAGCTGTGGGGTTTGCTATACACTGGCAGAAAATTGTAGAGTAAATGGTGAAAACGAACAAACCAAATAACAAGATCCTTGAATTCCATCTTTTTTATTAACAGAAACTCCAACAAATTTGTGCCCAATTGATGATGTTTGGGACATGAAAAGTCCAGTCCAGCAGGTGGCGGTAATGCGCCTTAAAGCTTTAACCGCCAAAAAATACAAGAGCAGAAGAAGAAGAAGCCGAGTTCCCGCTTTATGGCGTTTTTCTCTCCGATTATTGTCAAGACTGATTTAAAGGTAAGCACCGAGCTAATATTAATCCGAGTCTAGTTAATCTTGAGTTTAGCTCCTGAATGAGTCTTTCTGTTGCTCTCCTCGGTGTCTCTTCTCAAGTTTTTGTGAACAAGTTGGAAAAAAAAATCTGACTAAATTGACTCAAGCTGCTTTAAACTAATTCACAGAAAGATATCAGCAAAAGGTTGTGAAACACAGAGAAGAAAAGAATTTTATTAGAAGAAAGCTTTTAAATGAGCTCATTGTAATCAGAGTTTCTGTTGTTTTATTAGTCTGTTATTAAGGCTACTTAGCATCTCTGTGGCACCTGCACAGCTTATGAATGCAGCTTGCTAACTAAGCTAGCTAGCGCCACCCTTCTTCCATATAAGGTCACTTCCGGCTCCAAAAGACCCAACATGTTGGCGGTAAAAGTGCTATAATGAAATACATTTATGAGAAATGTAAAAATAAATGTGTTCCAGGCTAAAACACAGCTGCCTTTATCAGCGCAAAGTTGTGATGAGGCTTACTCAGATGATGGCTCAGATTTCTACACCCACTCGGATATACAGATGAAATCAAGACAAGTACATCAATACAAAAATTCACACGATTGTTCAAAATATAATAAATTGCATGAATATAGGAAATCTTCCTCTCAGTGACTGAGTTGTCTCATTGTGTCCTCATTTTTTATAAATCAAGGCCTGAGTAACCCAACCTTAAGTGTTCATTAAGGTTTTTGTCACATAGATAGAAAATAAACTCAGAGATTAAGCGGCTGTTATAAACAGAGTGATTAGTTTATGTAAAAAATGTAGTTTGTTGTTGTTCTGGTTTACGTGCTGAAAATGGTTTTATTTGTGTATGTTCAATGTGTTAGACTTGTACATAGTTAAATATATGATCAAATAATGTTGAATCCTGGATATGGATTTGTAAGCAATGAAATTTGAAATAAGGGGGTAGGAACAAGAAAACTTCACCCTACTCCTTTTCGAGCACACACATTCTGTAGACATAGATATTTACATGAAAACTTGATGATTTTTAAGTTTTGTTATTTTTATTTTTTTCTGTTGTTATTTCAATTATATTTGCATGTTTGAAATAAATTTTATCTATCTATCTATCTATCTATCTATCTATCTATCTATCTATCATTTCTCACGGCACACGTATATTGTCGGGTTTTTTCTTGGCCAGGGCATATTTTAAAGAGGAATTGCTCTCCTGGTACTGGTGTGCCATACTGCTGAATTTGGTATCGGTGTTCAAACCTTTTGTGTTTGTTTCAAACAAGTTGTCCACCCAAGGAAGCTAAAATGTGTTCTGTGTGTTCTCAGATGAACATATAAGACACTTTGACTCTTCAGTGCAGTGTGGAGCTTAACAAAGTTCTGTTTTGTGTCCCAGCTGATCAGGAGGAGGAGAAGAGTCTGACGGAGCAGCAGAGGAAATTTCAGCTACTTGGACTCAGCTCAGCCACTGCAGAGAAAACAATGAGCTCAACACAGAAGGTGACAGATACTAGTGTTAAGAAATACTCCATTAAAAGCTGAAGTACTGATACAGTATGTATATTTTATGCTAAACTAAGTGAACCTTGTGCAATATTAATGTAATGTAGAAATAATGTATACAATGTATACAATGCCTACATCTTAGACGGTGACGTTGCCTCTAAACATCAAAATGAGCAGGAAGATGTTAAAGTGGGATTCAGCAGGATTCAACCCTAAAATCAGCTGTAGTGGCTCAGTGTGGGGAAAAGGGTCACAGCTCACAATCATTTCTATTGAGAGCTCCAGTAGATTTTTTTTAATGTGCAGGCTGTGATCAGCTGACCTGCTGCTCTCTGTGAATTCAACCAGATGTCAGCAGATGTTTCACGAGTTGTCCTGGCTGATTTCCTTTCTCTACACTGACAGTACACTGTCTTTATATTAGACACTATACTGTTGATATGTGGGTGGAGCTCAGTGAATGAATGTCAGCATCATGAGCTTAAGTTTAAGTTAATCTCTGCTACACTTGATGTAATCTAACTCTGACATGAGCACCACAGTCACTGTGCACCAGTCACACACTGTTCTTTACTTAAATCCATCACATTATAGTAAACTTGCCTGCTTATCCTGCACTAACCTGCAGAGGATTTTACTGCAGTCTTTACATCACATTGTGAGACAAACTGCACACAAACAGTTTGTGTGTTTACTGATGTTTGTTGGGCTGATAGAATCGCTGCATTTGAAATTACCTGCCACATAAAAAATATTACTCCATTTATTCTCGCTCGTCTTCTGTATTGCTAACTAGATGTTGAAATACCACGACCGCAACTTATCAGCACCTGCAGTCGTTCAGGTTCTGGTGGTGTTTGGTGCCACACTCCACCTTCAGGTTTAAAACTAGTGTTAATGGAGGGAGTTTGAAGCTTCAGTTTGTTCAATGACTGCATTTCACTCACTGACTCTGTATCTCTGTCACTGCAGGACCAACATGGACCGAGAAGTCAGCGCTCTCAGGAGGCCGACAAACCTCACAGAAGAAAGAGAGAGAAAAAAAACACCTGTGACGAGTGTGGGAAGGATTTTACCTGGAAGTTTAAACTAAAACAACATCAGCTCATCCACACTGGAGAGAGACCGTTCAGCTGTGACTTGTGTGGAAAGTCGTTTTCCTGGAAGAATTCCCTGAAAAGACACCAAGTCGTCCACAGTGGAGTTAAAGCTTACAGCTGTGATCAGTGTGGCAGAGCTTTTACTCGAAGTAGCCACTTACAGAGTCATCTAGTTACCCACTCTGGAGTTAAGGCATACAGCTGTGACATCTGTGGAAAAACCTTCAGCCAGCTAGGGTACCGAAATATACACCTACGCATTCACTCCGGAGAAGATGTGTACTGGTGTGATCAGTGTGGTAAATACTTTACAACAGACGCACAGTTACAACACCACATGTTTACCCACACTGAGGAGAGACCTTATCAATGTGACCTGTGTGAGAAGACTTTTAAAACTCCACAGTACCTGAGAGAACACCAACAGATCCACACCAGAAAGAGACTCTACAAGTGCAGTTACTGTGAGGTTTGTATTTTTATTTTATTCTTGTAAGTTCAGTCTGACTGTTTGGAACAAGTGTGCTCATTAAATCGTGTTAGCATGTTAGCACTTCTACTGCACCGAAGAGTAGCTCTGAGCCATTATTCAGGTTTTCATTTCATTTAAGTGTAAGTCAGATGTTACTGTAATATTAAATAAGTATTGCTGTAGTATTATGGTGGTAGTATTGTAGTTATTGTAGCCCAGTAAACTGAGTGTGTTAATTGAAACAGTAAAATGTAATTGGACGTCTGCAGAGATGCTCTTTATTTCAGGCGACTTCCAGGATAAAAGTGTTGAAGGACTGACTTACACTGTCTTTGTGTCTTTGTTTAGAAGCAGAGCGACACAGATGGATCCACTTCTCAACCCTGTCATCGCTGTGGTGGTGGGAAAGACTTTCGTTGTGACATCTGTGGAAAAACTTTCAGTCAGCAAGCCGGCCTAAAAATACATCAACGTAAACACACTGGAGACAAACTGAAATACTGCAAAGAATGTGGGAGAAGCTTCCCCACATCAGCTGACTTAAAACGACATGAACTCTTTCACAGTGGGGTCAAGAAGCACCTCTGTGATCAGTGTGGGTCATCCTTCACCACTGCAAGTCAGCTTAAAAGACACAAACGAGTCCACACAGGAGCGAAACCATACAAGTGCAGACACTGTGACAAAAGCTTCTCACAGTCAGGTAGTCGTAACGAGCATGAACGTACACACATGGAAGGAAACTACAGCTGTGAGCAGTGTGACAAGAGCTTCAGTAATCTCAGTTCATACTCTGCACACAAACGATCCCACGTTACTAATAAACTGTTTCACTGTTACCACTGTGCCAAAACATTCACTTCATCATCTGCTCTGTGCAAACATCAGCGCGATCACGCAGGGCTGAAATCATTCCCATCACAGGATCAGAGTGAATCTGAAGAGAGAGAGACATCCTCTGGTTTCAGAGTCCAACTTAAAACCCTGGAGATCAGGCTCCACAGAGTTCAGGTCGGCTCTCCTTAAGTTTAAGTTAAAGTTCAAATGAGGCTGTGAATCAAACTGTTCCTATAGTTCAATGTTAATCTTTATAAATTGTTCTTCTGTTTGTGTTCAGTCGTTACCTTTTTTTTTCAGTGGTTGGATTAAAAATCAGTTTTCTGTTGTTTAAGTTTTTATTGAATGTATTTTGTTAAATAAAGTTAAAATATTGTTAAATAAAGAATTGTTTGAACGACAAAGATTTTGAGCCATGATGTCATTTCCTGTATTTCAGAGTAAAGACTGAAGTGACAAATGGAAACATGTTTACAGTCATGGAATAAACACTGATGGGTCATCTGTAGGAAGTTCTATTGCTGACCTGACAGACTCGACCTTGTTTACAAAGAAAGAAAGGAACTGATGACATGTGTCAGCAGAGGCTTTCAGGGTTGTTTAGAGTAGAGCTGATAGTCTTAAAGAGAACATGGCGATTATGACAATTTAACACAATGATCTGAGAAAAATATCTGTTTCTCTCATTTTTACTGTATTCTGATCAAATTTCCAACATTCTTTTAACATTTCAAAAGAAACCTGCAAATTGTCTTTCTTCCACTTTCACACTTGGCCCTAAAAACACCAACATCCGTGCATCACCCTTGTGTCAGTCTAATGAACCTAACATGTGATTGATACATAACA
The DNA here is from genome assembly GCF_057382275.1 of Copadichromis virginalis. Classification (NCBI taxonomy): domain Eukaryota; kingdom Metazoa; phylum Chordata; class Actinopteri; order Cichliformes; family Cichlidae; genus Copadichromis; species Copadichromis virginalis. Next base: position 10,286,225 of record NC_140626.1, on the reverse strand, counting down.
CACATTCACACTGGCTGCATATATCAGTCCGGGGGGGCAGAGCAGAACTCTGTATGAATCAGACGCGCTCACATATTCAGGCTTTCCAGAGGCGTTTACCATCAGAAGAAGCAGAACAATGAATCATCAGCACCCTGCAGAAGAACACAGCAAGCAACAACTCTAACAATAAAGACGTGCTGGAGCCAAAAGATGCAGATAGCGAGTTTTAAACGATAACGCACAGGATCAAAGGGGGAGAGGGTAAAAACCCACTGCCTCCTGAGATAAAGATCAGCAAGTCAAGCTGGCAGCAGACGACACAAAACGCTCTCTGGAGGAGGCGGCGACTGTGGAGCAGGCCAACGGAGAGGCGGATCGGCAGACAGGAAGCTCCCGGGGTCCCACAACAAGATGTTGCGCGTCAGACTGGAGCAGGATATCCCCATGTTGGTGACACTGCCCATCGAGGTACAGCCCAACTTGGCAAACCAACCCTTCCCTTTCTTGGACACCACACTGGCTGATCTGGGCATCCAAGACTGAGTCTCACTCCGTGTGGGGACGTTTTTTTGTTTTTGTTTGTTTTTTAAGAAGCAATCATGTGTATATATTCAGCTCAGAGCTGAAGGAGAGGGTGGTTTGGGTTGACACCAAGAAGACCCATCCTAGAGGTACGGCGGTGGGATCCAACTGCAGGGATGTGGTCAGATGGCAGTCTGTGGAAATCAGGTGACAGTGAGAGCAACTTGATTTTCCTATTTTGTCCTTCAGATACGAGTGAAAGCCCAGATGCCAGGAGACAAGCAGCTCCAGGAGGTCCTGTACAGCACCGAGGTCCACACTGACCGCTCCTTCTGCTGCACTGGAATGGATATCCTGCCCTGGAAACAGACGTGTGCAGGTCTAGAAGCAGTTTAAATCCCATACTTTTTTGATCTGTGAGGCTCTTAATGTCACGTCTGCAGCCATGAAAGTCAGCTCAGGGTTTCTTGATTCTGATTTTTCTTTGCTGTGTCACATTTAGCTCATATCTGCATTGCCATGCCCTGAAAACAAGCTGCCGAGCTTTAGTCAGGCTCAGGGACAACGGGAGATCTGAGGAGCAACACGATGAGAACAACTAAAACTGAACAAACTTAACATCTGATTACCTTTTTTATTTGTAAGAAAAAGTTTAACATGAACGCGCCAACTGTCCACAGCAAAGCTTATTATGACAAGACTGCTTTTATTCAGTGATGTCAAAGTGTCATCACTTCATACCTCTGAACTGACATTAGATGTATTGCATACCTTGTTAGAATTACACTGTTGAAGCATTTGTAAAAAGCTTCTGTCCTTGTTAATTTATGTTTTAGGATAAGTTTTTGGGCTGTGTAAGGTCACAGGTTGCATTTCTGAGCAGAGTAGTAAAGGTAAAGTAAGTGTTTTCAAAACTAGCCACTCAGCATGTGTACAAACAGTGAGAAATCTCTGAAGAAAACCGTTTGAAGGAGCAAGAACACACGCGTTTCTCCACAGGTTAAAGCCCGCTTTAATAATCAATATGAATCAAAGACTTCTGTCAACACAAAATAAATGTAAGGAAACACATCCAGTTTCTATAACTGACGACAAGCTTGGACCACAGTGATCTAAACTCATCCTCTACATTGGAAATGTAAACAAATGTAAATGTGGTTTTTACTGTACCAGAGCAGGGCTGTGTGTGTAGAGCACAGCCAGGCAGCTGAACACTGTATTGTTCTCTTTTTGGTCCTCTTCGAGCGGGAGACGAGCCACCAAAGCTGGCAACACCGGTCAGTGAACACATTCAGTTTTCAGGCCCCTCTTCTGTGGAACCAGCTTCCAGTTTGGATTCAGAAGACAAGATTTCAAGATTAGGCTTAAAACTTTCCTCTTTGGTAAAGCATATATTTAGGGCTGGACCAGGTGACCCTGAATCCTCCCTTAGTTATGCTGCAATAGATGTAGCCTGCCGGGGATTCCCATGATGCATTGAGTTTTTCCTTTCCAGTCTCCTTTCTCACTCAGTATGAGTTAATAGACGTCTCTGCATTGAATCATATCTGTTATTAACCTCTGTCTCTCTTCCACAGCATGTCTTTATCCTGTCTTCCTTCTCTCACCCCAACCGGTCACAGAAGATGGCCCCGCCCCTCCCTGAGCCTGGTTCTGCTGGAGGTTTCTTCCTGTTAAAGGGGAGTTTTTCCTTCCCACTGTCGCCAAAGTGCTTGCTCATAGGGGGTCATATGATTGTTGGGTTTTTCTCTGTATCTATGAAGCGCCTTGAGGCGACTTTTGTTGTGATTTGGCGCTATATAAATAAAATTGAATTGAATTGAATTATCTGAGGAAGAAGCAGAGTTGGTTTGTTTCCAGCTGAAATCATCCAGGCTCAGGAATTTGAATTGATCCACATCATTTCTGCTTGAACTAGAGAACATGAGTGTCGACTTACATTTGGTCTGTGAGACACATGTCATAGTGACAGTATTTGGGTTAATATGGCATTACTCACCCTGGTCGCATTTCTTCAATATCAGGCACCAAGTTCAGGAACTCGTTCTTTGCAGCCCGCGCAAGGTAGGAGGTCTCCAGAGTGGGAACCATCGGGAAGTTTTCACAGTCTGAGCAGGAGGGACTGGAGGCACGTGAGCTGTTCTCAGGGGTCCTTTAACACAAATCACACCAAGTTAGAATCAAATAGATAACCTGTCAATAACCGTTTGCAGATCGAGGTCAATGTTCCTAAAAATATGTTTACTTCTGGCCCATGGAGCCACAGCGCGAGTCCGAGAGAGAGGGGCAGGTAGAGGAAGGGGTGAGGGTGGCACTGCTGAAGCTCGTCACGGATGGATCACGTCCGATCGGTGAGATGAGAGAAAGCTGAAGTGAAACAACAGCAGGATGAGGTAGACGTCAATATAGGAACTCCCTGATGTGACACAGAAAGGCTATTTTTTTATTTCTTTGTATTATTTCTCAACTTGCAGTCACTGATGCTGTTCACCAGCTGCTTGTATTCAGTATTGAAGGTGTGTGTCAGAAGGCGCAGGCACTACAACACAACAGGAACAAGACCGATCAGCTCCGAGCAGAGAAGGAAGAAGGCAGCAACAAGAACGCCCACTAAGCCCACGTTTTTCTCACCTTGGTGGCCAGCTCCTTCTCACGCTTTCAAAGGTGGTGCTGGAGATCTGCGAGGAGGCGGAGGTGGACGTGGACAGAGTGCCGGAGCTCACGCTGGGGGACAGAGACTCACTCAGGGACTTGGTGGTGGGAGCTGTTCCCACGGGAGCCGCCTCTCCCAGAAGGTGACGGGTCTTTTCCACCTGGACGAAAGATGGGGGCGAATGTGAGGTGGGGAGAAGAGGGGAGGTTAGTCATGTAAAGTCTGTACTCTAAGAAAAAACTTTTTAGAATAGCACTTTGGTCTTTGAGTTGAAAAGTCATTTTTCCCTCTACGATATTAAACAGATTTATTTCTTTATGAATCTTTTAAGGCCCCACCTCCTGCAGCTGCTCCATCTTCTCCAGCTTCCACTGGTGCTCTAGGATGAGGCTATCTCCTCTGGGCCTCCAGCCGGCCAGGTTCTCCTCTCCACGCACATAAGCCACTGATGTGTCCAGGACCTTCCTCCTCCTCCTCTGCATCCCTGCTCAGGACATGAGCCCTCATTAGGATGAAGCTCTCCACAGAATTATGATAAAACAGCTGCCGTTCTTTAAACATGTTTCATGGCCGCTCACCTGGGCTTCCAGTGTCAGACATCTTACACAAGCTCAGCTCGTAGATCCCAGTCACTCGGTTGCTATAATGAAGCAGAAGTTTTGAACAAGGAAACTTTGTAACAGGGCAGATATCTTTGATTGTGAAACAGAGATGGCCACAGTGCAGCAGCCCAGATTTACCAGTCAGGAGTTTTGGAGTATCCAGTCCCAAAGAGGTTCTTGAGAGAACGGGGTGGGGAAATCTTGGCGTCTCGGGAGTAAAAGACCGTGCAGATGTCTTTGGTGATAATGGCAGGCTGGATGCAATGGTCCAGCTGCAGAGAGGAGATAAAGGGTGTGTGTTAGACACGATGACATCAAGAGACTTAAAAACACGTACAAACAGGTACAACACGGCGGAGCAGCGGCTGACCTCCAGATACGCAGATAAGGTCATGTAGATCTTCTCTCCGTAGGGAGTGACGCGGTTGAGCAGGAGGGAACCTTTTAAGGGTGTTTTTATTTGTGCTCCCTGGCCTGGAAATAAACGGTTTCCGATCAGACCTGCTTCATCTTTGTGCCCTTGGTATCTGACTCGCTTGCTCCCCCATGCATTTTAAAAGAATCCTTCTCTTCAGCATGAAGTTCTGGCTCAGCTTTAGTGTCTGCGTTACATGTACACAAAGACAGAAACATTCAATGATAAAAACACACAGTGGAATAAAATTGTAAGACGTCATCAGTTGATGCAGTTTAAGGACACTTGTTGTTCTGTGCAGTCTCACCTGGAGCTCACGCTTCTAGTTCATGCCATCATGACCAAAGATTCTTCAATTAATAGTTTAAAGATGTCCATGAATGCACTGCTAACTGCTCTTCACCCTGATAAAAATCAACATGCATTTAGAATAAGAAACACTTTTACAAAACCAAAAGCTTCACTGTACTTAGTGATTTATACGTCTACAAAACAGGTTCAGTTTGTAACTGAGAGAGCGGCTCAGTGGCGCTGAATTATATTTCCAATAGAAACACAATTTCATATGTTGTAGTAACAACACACTGCCACAAGATGTCAGCCTAGGCCTACTTTAACATGCTGTTCCAGTACAAAAGAAAAAGTGACAGAGCCTTGAAAGAGTGACAGAGACACTTTTTATGAACTCATCTGTAATGTGTCACCTTTTCTGTAGGATGAAGAAGTGCTTCCCTTCTTTTAAAGTAAATACAGGCTTACAAAGATCCTCTAAACATGTTTCTGAAATAATCCTAAACACAATCATTAAATCAAAAATGCAAGAAACTATTTATTTAATCACTCTTCTTAACTTAATTCCTTAACTTAGTAAAAAAAAAAAAAAAATAGACAAGAACTTTTCTTCTGTCTCACCTCTGTCAGTTTTCATGCTGTTGCAAGAACAGGTGGAGGTGCAGGTGGAACTTTGACTTCAGTGTGGTTTGTATGTGCAGGCAGGAGTCTGACATCTCAGGACAGCAGAGGGTTGTCGAGCACGGTGACTCCTGCTGCGACACCCCCGTCTGACTGTCCTGAGCTCTTGGTCCTCAGCAGACGGCCCACACACTCATTCATCACCATGTCTTTACCCTGCCTGTAAGAAAACCAAGAAAAGGCTAACATTAGAAACAGCCACCAACCAATCCCTTTTACTCCACCACCCAAAAACCAGTGAGAAACACTAGTTAGTATTAACTTGGAATCAAAGTGCACTAATCCCCAGGCTCCCAGCATAACATACAGTCCAACACAAACTCCACAAACTGTCTTGCTTCAGCTGACTTTCCTTCACCTTCTCTCCAAACAATCTGTTGTGCTCTTTTCAGCACAAAGCCACACTCCTGCTCACTGATCCTCACCTCTTTTTAACCTAGTCTCAGCAACTTTGTCCCATAGCTTGCACATCCTTTCCACCTCCATCTTTCTTCCCAGCCAACTGATACATACCTTTTCTCCTTCCTTAAAAGCCAGCCTAAGAAATACGAGTTCATAAACGCCACAGAGAAATAAATCAGAGGAATAAAATGCAAATGATATTGCTTACACTGAACAGCAACACCCAGGTGAGGATTATCTAATGCCAAATTTTCCAAACAATGAAAAAACCGTGCCCTTTTTCTCACCATGTCTAGAGTGTAGAGGTCAGCCAATGTCGCTCGGATCTGCTGCACAGCTTGAGGCTGGTCTGGGAAGAATCTGTCCAGGACTCCAGGTCTGGGGAGCACTTGCTGAACCTTCTTGGTACCAGCCAGGTGAGCGCTGATATCTGGACACAAAGCCATAGAAAAAAAAAAGAAAAAAAATGCATCTATTAATCACCTGGATCACCTGTTGAGAAAGAAAAAAGAAAACAAGCAGAAGAGAACAAGAGTAATAGAATAAACAACATCACAATGATATATGGGAATATGACAGTAAATACTAAATATTAAACATTATTGTGCAGCACATAAGATCAACAGAACACAGTGTGCTTTGAGGTAGGAGCCAAAAAGGGTGAAGTTTGTGTGTGTGAGCACCTGTGAGCATGGACGCGCTTGTTTTTTAAAAAGGTTCCTTCATGTAATGATCTGCTAGAGGGTGTGGGGGGGCCACAGCCCCGTCCTCCAGGGCATGAAGCAGGTATGGAGGAGATCAAAACTCCAGACATCCAGAGGCCCCCAGAACACAACAGACCAAGGAAGACCAACAGAGGGGCAGCCGCGCCACTGTCCCAGAAAGAGCTGAGGAGAGTCCCAGATGAGGGCTCACTCAGCAGCCGCGGAGCAGAAGCCAGGGGGAGTTGCAGTGACGCGCCCGTGAGCTCCGCCGGCAGCCAGCCGTGCCTGAGTGACCGAGCCCCAGGCCGAGAGGCCGGGGGCACCCCCACCTCCGAAGTGGCCCGAGCGAGCCCCAGGCTCCAGGCCCCGATAAGCGGCCGCCAAGGAGTGAACCGGTGTGTACCTGGACGCGCATCCCCGGACACAAAGAACCACCAACGCACCGATGTCTGAGGGAGTCCGCCACTGGCAGGGGAAGTGGTGGTAGGGGGAGATAGGCCTCCAAACCTTGGAGGGCCTGAGATGTCCCCAGAGAGGTGGCGCCTGATACCCAACCTGACATATAGACACAGACATACAGGCACACACAGACACAAACATCCATTCCCACCCTCATGCTCTCATATGTACTTACTCCACACTCAACCAACGTGGAGACAGACATAAAGAGACGCTGTACACACGATCACACTCCCCAAGCGTACTCTACAAACCGGGTCTAGGTACCCTTGCCCCTGGAGGGGGAACTGCACCCAGACCCAGGTGGTGTTACCCTTTTCCCTGCGGTGGGGAGAGGCAGACCACCCCAACTCCGCAGCAGCAGGGAGGCCCCACACTCCAGACCGCAGTCGGACGGCCAACTCCTCCTCCTAGCCCCCCCGCTCCAGCAGGCCGCAGAGAATGGGGGTGAGAGAAGACTCCAAACCTCCCTCAACCCGCTCATTGTAGTGTTGATGCATGTGTGTTCTAAGGTGCATTTAAAACCCAGGAGGGCATGGAGCTACCTGCCAGAGAGCAGCAGGTAAGCGCATAGTCCCTCCTGATAGCCCTCAATGTCTACGTGTATTTAAAATTGAGAGGTGGGCAACGACACCAGGGGTGGGGTGTACATGTATCGTGTATCCATGTATCCATGTATTGTGCCCACCCCCAAGATCCTATATGTATGTGTAATGAGAGTGTGAGTAATGTGAATGTCTAAGTTGTGGGATAAAATTGAGGCAGAGGCAGCCAGAAGGGGACAGAGGGGGGGTAGCCTCCTCTGCACCCTGGTGACACCCCCATACTCCGCGCCCCGCCAGGGAAAGGGGGCCCAGGCCCATCCAGACCGGGGCCCAGTGCAGCAGCGCCTCCCGGCCCCACAGAGCCCGGGACAGTCCACCCAACCCCACCACAGAGAAAACTGCACCCACCCCACCATCCACTCATCTTCCAGACTACATAAGACAATAGACGCCCAGGCTGAGATCTTCCTCCACCTCTCCTGTATCTCCCCCTCCTGCAGAGAGAGTTCCTGAAGAGCGGAAAGCTCCAGAGAGTTGCAGCATGGCCTGGAGGTGTCACTATCACAATCTGCGGGGAGTATGATCATTTGTTATGAAAAAAGAAGACCCAAATGCAGACTCACAGGCTGGCAAGGATAAACTAAAGGCAGCCTGTTTATTTTGGACGGAGAGAATGATATGAAATATCTGACAGGGAACTGAGAAACTCAGAAACCTATACTGGGGGATAACACTAGGAAACATGACCAGTGAAGCTGGGTGACGAAAGGAGAAGATTAAACAATAAACACACAGGACGGTCATTAGGGAAGAGGAGACGGCAGGGACAAATCAGGAGTAACGAGACAGTTACAGCAAAACTCAACATAACCAACAAAATAAAATAGGAAGCACGTGTTTTGATCGCTGGCTCCAGTCTGCATGCTGAAGCTTCCTTTGGTTACAAGATACAGAACCAACGTTAGTGTGAATGAGACTATGAGAATGTTATATAGCATTTGCTCCACTTTGAATTCAGTTTGAAGAAGTAAAGAGACAAACAAACTTAAAAGAGACCATAGGATTAAAAAAACACAGACACCGCAAAAGGACGAAACACGGGCAAGAAGCAAAGTAAACAGAAAAGGAAGCAAGGAAATAGAAAGATAAGATCCACATGAATAGAATAGACAAAATATGAGTGCTTCAAGCAAACTGTGCAGGAATAAAATATAAATAGCAAACAGCAGAAATAAATAACAAATGGGGGAAAATATGTAGGATGAACAGGAACAAAGACACTGGAGAACAAAGTGGTGAGGGTTACTCAGACCACCATTAACTGACTAAATACATGGGAACTGGCAAAGTGAGACGCGGTCACAGAGAGTGACAAGGTACAAGGCGCACAAAAAGAGGGACTGGCAAAATTAGACGTCTATCAGAAGTACAGAATACAGAGACAGACAGGCAGACAGTGAAACAAACATGGAGACAAAACCTGCTACACACAGAGACAACACTAACACGGCCTGAACATGAAAGGAAACAAATTTAGACCAGCAACTAAGAGGAAGCACTAATTTGGAAGGGAAATAATACCAGACATATGGTGCACTCTGAATATCACCAGTCTGTTGCAAAGCTAACAGAGAGACAGACAAGCATTCACACCTACAGCTAATTTAAAGATACCACTTCAGCGTCACAGCTGGGTCCTTCTCTGTGTTATAAACGACACAGAGAAGGACCCAGCTGTGACGCCACAGTAGTTCATTTGTTGACTGATACATCGATGTAGTCTCTCAGGAACGAGGGCGAAATGCCAACGACCGCCTGTCTGTTTTCAGGGCTGTATTTGAAGCCATGCTCCAATCAGGCAAAGTTTTAAGTGTTGCACATTTCGATGGGTTTCTTTCAGCTGACATAGTTTCCATTTGGGTCATGTGGTGTTAGATACCCCAGCGTGTGGTCATAGGGTGAAGAGCCCGGACGATTAGTGGGATTTTAGGTGTGGTGTAAAAATGACGCTGCAACTTTAAAAACGTTGTTGCTTTAAGGATTAACGTACAACCATACTTGGGCTGAGTTTGACACTGGTTCTCTTCAGTAATTAAAATAGCTTTAACACATGATAAGATCAAATGTCAGCTACACTGTGACAGTCAAGGGGCCACACTCAGATATATTTATTCGCTTGTTCTCTTTGTGTGATAAGAGTTTCCATCTGAATTTAACCCCTGTGTGGGGCTGATCTTTCATTTCATTTTATTTCAAGCTCAGATTCTTTGCCTTTGGCACATTTTCTGTGACGAGACTTCAAACCATTCCCACCGTCCTTATTAATCAACATGGTGAAGTGATTCTTCGCAAGGTGATGGGATAGGAAGAGTTTCAGAAAATGAGGCCTTTTGTCTTTATTGGAGAGGTCAGTGCAGACAGGACGGATGGGGGGAAGGCGAGGGGGGAATGACACACAGGAAACGGTGTTGGTCAGACCCAAAGACAGGCGTGGGCAGTGAGGACTCTCACCTTCAGACTCACTGTCTAATCAGTCTGACAGTGAGTCTGAAGACAGAGCAACCCAACACACGTTACTATGTTCATCATCATCATCATTGTTTATTTATATAGCACTTTAAAAACACACAAGGCTGACCAAACTGCTGAACAATAGAAACATAATAGATACCATAAGAATAATAAATACGATACAATAATAAACATAGCGAAAAACAATAAAATACAAGTCAGTCAACCACTGAGTCAAAAGCCAGTGAATAAAAATGCTTTTTCAATCTGGATTTAAAAACCAGCACTGATGTCGATTGCCTAATGTGAAGAGGAAGATTATTCCAAAGCTTAGGAGCCACGATAGAGAACGCTCGGTCTCCTCTCAGTTTCAGCCGTGATTTGGGGACTGAGAGCAACAGCTGCTCAGCTGACCGGAGCGAACGAGTGGGGACATAGGGCTTCAGCAGGTGCCAGACCATTTAAAGATTTAAAAACCAATAAAAGAACTTGAAAATGAATCCTAAATTCAATTGGAAGCCAGTGCAGGGAGGCCAAGAGTGATGTTATCACTAAGCAGGACATTAAATCAAATTAATGAGACACCAAAACAAGAGCTGGAGCCCAAGACAGCCATGAAGTCACAGTGTACACAAATACACAAGAAACACAGAAACCAGCTGGGTGGATGTGGCTCGGGAACCTTCTGTTACCTTGAACGTCGGTGTTTTGAACGCTGGCTGCTCCAGTCTGCTTGTATTTGTCCAAGATTTCCCCTCATATCTTGGTTATGGTTATTTTTTCTTTTATTAAACTGATCACACTCCTGTTCATGAATAGAAAAAAACCCCATCAGTGTATTTTCACTTAAACAAGCAGCTGTTTTTTTTGCATTAAAGTTATATAAAAATGTAACAGTGCAAATTCCTCGCTGACAGTTTAACCAAAAGGCATTTCCAGTGGAAAGTAGCCGACATATCCTCAGCATAACCATGTATAATATCCACAAAACCTGAGAAGGTTGGAGAGAAGGTAGGCGAACTCTGCTGGGATCTGCGTTTAACAAAGTGTCTAAAGACGAAACAAAGAAATCTTTCTGTAAATGTTCAGATGCACAGACTGGACTGAAAAAGAGTGAAAAAGCAGCTAACGTCCAAAAATAAGAAAACTTTGAAAGAACTCCAAAAAAACCTGGAGAACTTTTGCTCAAAAAACAGTTTTGTTTTTTTTAAATTACAAGGCAATCTGACAAAATGTCATCAAATGAGACTCAAGACTTCTGCAGGTCTCTGCCATGACTCAATTTTTTTTTCTTAACGGCAGAAACAATTGTTCCTTTTTTACTTTGTTTCTATTTTCTCTTCTTGTTTTTATCTGTTGAACAACAAACAACATTCATGCTGATTCACATAATATCCTGTCTCTAATCTCTGGGATTTCCTCGTAGCTCTTTGATGCAAAGAACATCCATCAAACGCTCCAGCTTGTGCTCAACATCATCGTGAACGGTGAAGGTACTCTGACGAGAAAATACTCAGTCGACCTTTTGGTTGATTTGTTAAAGAACCCCAAAATAGCTGATTACCTAACAAGGTATGCAGATAATTCACAGCTCTTTTCCTGAATAGCTGCTTTAAAACTCTGCTGAAAGCCTTTGTCCATTTCCAGGTATCCCCACTTCTCGGCATGTGTGTCTCAAGTGTTAGGACTGCTGCATTCGAAAGACCCAGACCCTGCAGCCAAGGTGAGAGACGACAAATATGATAACCCACACCAGCTGTGCTTAACTCTGTAAGTTCCCAGTATTCCCTGAAACCATCACGTGTGACACAGTTTACATCAGACGTGATGCAGCTGACGTCAACACTAACCTTCTTGTGGTAACAGAGACTTAAAAAAATAATAATAAAGCAACAAAGTGGGTCGCTCTTTGACAGTAAATTCCAGTGCGGTCCGCTCCAATCTCCTCAGGCTGACTCTCTTCTAGGCTCTCCTGACTGTTCCCTTTACATGCTGATGATGTGTCTTGTAAATCTGGATCCCTTTCCAGCAGGACGCTCCTCTTTTTCAGACAGTACCTGAGCTGCTCTCTCTCCTGACAGTCAGCTGTCCACCTCTGCATGGCCAGTCGAGCCAGCGCCGGCATTTGAGGCAGAGCTCGGAGCAGAGCGGGCAGCCAGGCTGAGCACGGAGCAGAGGTTGAAGGTCGCAAACTGACATCCACGTCTTCCAGAGAGCCCAGACCTCCTGCTGCAAACAGACTGCACCAACCGTTGTCTCCCACCAAGCTGTTGTAGGACAGATCCAGTGCACGGAGTGAGGAGAGACAGCCCCGTCTGCACACGGCAGCTGCACAGAGGAAGAGGACCCATTGATAACTGATCACTTTATGCCTGTTCACTTTACTGTTTTGTTCACAATGTTTCTGATGGAGACAAAAATAACACCGAATAGTTTCATTGTTTTGTTTTATACGACAGCTACAGATGCTGGCAGCATGAAATAAATGAAAGAAATATCAATTTCCTTCAGGCTTTACTTGTCTTAATATACATTTATGCAGCCTAATGATCCACTACAGACCAAAAAAGAAAAAGTATAATGTCATTGTGTGTTAGTTACCCAGATGTTGCATGTCATCAGTGGTGAGCTCGCAGCTGCAAAGACGGAGCTCGCTGACGACTGATGGCTGCAGAGCATCCAGCAGGAGCGCCAAGTGACCGCCAACCACTTTACACCAGGAAATATCCACCGTGCGCAGATAGGACACCGCCAGGGCTGATGCATAAACACAAAGTTTTCACCATTTCAGGCTAGAGGGTGGAAGAGGTATTCAGGGAGAATGACTTGAAGGAAAACTTCTATAAATAAACAAGTGTGTGTGTGTGTGTGTGTGTGTGTGTGTGTGTGTTACCCAGAGCAGTGAAGGACTCGTTGCTCATGTAGCAGCTGTTGAATGGCAGCCTCCTCATTTGTGTCGCAGGGAGGGCGGAGACCAGCAGGTGGACCACACCTCCCACTTCCTTATTGGATGACACATCAAGCTCGGTCAGTGCAGTGAGAGAGGGCAGCACCTGGACTGAAAAACAACGAGTCACATGACTGCTGCAGCGAGCATGCGATTAGTGTCCGGCGTGTGAGATTGGTAGCAACTGACTCAGAGCCTCTAGATCATCTCGCGTGAGGCAACACAGGTGGAGGTCGAGTCTCTCCAGGTGTGTGACGTGAGCCAGGTGAAAGGTGAGGCGGCTCAGTCCACCAGCTAGAAGCAGCTTTACAGTATATTAATCAGAACAATGCTGCTCTCTAATGTATCTTGGTAAAGCGCAGAAAAATCTAATGTTTTATATGATACAGTGTGATTTCAGTAACATATCATAATGGAGGCTTCAGCAAGTACTTACGAAGGAAATCTTTCCTCTGCTCTTCAGTTAGTTCATCAAATACCTCCCAAAACATCTGTATGGTGGGGTGGCGGTCATGATATCTCCAACCATAACTTGTGTTCTGAAAACAGTGAAAATGACTGTTATAATCATAGAGTTTGTAAGGTCAGGCATACACTATGTTGCCAAAAGTATTCCCTAACACATCCAAATCATTCAATTAATGTGTTCCAATCACTTCCATGGACACAGGTGTATTAGATCAAGCACCTAGGCATGCAGACTACTTCTACAAACATGTGTGAAAGGACGAGTCGCTCTCAGGAACTGAATGAATTCCAGCATGGTAATGTGATAGGATGCACCAGTGCAACAAGTCCAGTCATGAAATTTCCTCGCTATTAAATATTCCATAGTCAGCTGTTAGTGATATTATAACAAAGTGGAAGTAATTGGAAATGACAGCTAGTCAGCTGATGCTAAGGCTCATAGTGCACTTAAGTCACCAATATCTGCAGTCTGCTGTTGTTACAGATGTCCAAACTTCATTGGTTTCCATGGCTGAGCAGCTGCATCCCAGCCTTACACTGACAAACACAATGCAAAGCGTCAGATGGAGTGATTTAAGCATCTCAACACTGGACTCTAAAGCAGTGGAGATGTGTTTACTGGAGTGACGAATCACACTTCTCTGACTGGCAATCCGATGGATGTGTCAGGGTTTGGTGGTTGCCAGAAGTACTTGTCTGACTGCACTGTGCCAAGTGTAAAGTGTGGGCATGTGTGCACATGGCTGGGCACCAGTGCACAATACAAGGTCCATAAAGACATGGATGAGTGAGTTTGGTGTAGAAGAACTGGACTAGCCTGCACAGAGTCCTGACCTCAACCTGATAGAACATCTTTGGGATGAATTAGAGCAGCAACTGTGAGCCAGGCCTTCTCCTCCAACGTCAGTGTCTGACACCATAAATGCACCTCTGGAAGAATAGTCAAAAAATTCCCATAAACACACCTAAACCTTGTGGAAAGCTTTCCCAGAAGAGTGGAAGCAGTTATAGCTGCGAAGGGTGGGCTGACTATTATATTATACTATCATACAAAAGTCTGGATTAAGACTGAGATGTGACTCAAGGTCATATTTGTGTTAAAGCAGCCGACTGAATGCTTTTGACAGTATGCAGTACACAGTTATTGTGCTACAGGACAGCTGTGAAACTACAGCCTGTGTCTGTTTGGCTGACTCTACCTGTTTGAACTTTTCCCAGTCATGCACGTCCTGGCCGACCAGCACTCCCTGCAGCTCCTCTGGTCGAAACAGCCTCACCAAATCCTGCTCACACACCAGGAAGAAGCCTCGCTTGAACTCCTGGAACAGATTCTCCACTGATGTGTTGAAGGCATGATTCACATAGGCCTCCACAAACTCCTTCCTGTTTAGGAGGGAAAATGTTAAATTAGCAAACATTTCACAGAGACAAAGGTGCTGCAGATGAACCTCACAAACACTTCATGTTTTATATTTACCTCATATTAAGACCTACTAAGGACCTGATTGTTTTTAATTATGTCCTGATACATAAAACCTGAGAGCTCACATAACTGCATATGCTCAGAATAGACAGCACACATGGATACAAATTACTGCCTTGCAGCAGCAATCTTCAGACCATCACTATGAGCTCCATACAAGGTTACACTGTTCCTGTTATTAACAGCAGGGGGCACTATCAGCCACAGACTGGGAGCCAGATATGCTCTGCTGGTGCCTCATTGTTACAGAGGAAAGACTCTATAGTGAGAAACAGCTGAGGGGGAAACACTGATCTGGAAACGTCTGAGTGTTACAGAGGATATACATAGCACTGTGGTTCAGTGTCACACAATCACAAACAAATACAGCAAAGTACTAAAAAGGGTGTTGCCTCCAAAGATTGCTTTTACTGGTTTGGAGCTTAGGAGGCTTAATAACAACAGGCATGAATGAAGACAGATCAGAACAGCTGTTTGATCACAGCATCCAGTACCAACACAATCATCCACACTCAAGAGCCTGTTGGCTTCAGAGTCAGCAGCTGAATGTCTAAAATATCAAATGTCATTTTTGGTCCATCAGCTACAGCATGAACTGCTTAAAGTGAGAAGCAGCCTGAAGCCCGACAGATTCATCTTTCCAGACTGAAAATATCTCAGAGTGAACCGAGTGGTGCGTTTTCAGGGTGATCTCACAAAGTCAAATCCCTTTAATGATGTTCTGTCCTGTCTTCCTCTATCAAAAGCACACAAACACTATAAAACATTGTTTCGGTGCTTTGGGGTTTTGTTTTCTACACAGAGGTATAGCACGACTAGACCCTAAAGGCAGGCTGCTCACCTACAACCAGCTCACGAACATCTTTCCAATGGAGCTCGCTGCCTTTCTCGTGGATGAGGGTCACTGTGATCCTCCGCTGGATCCCCTGCAGCAAACATAACAGGAGCTCAGGATCACAGTGAGCACAGCTAGAGCAACATTACGCTTTAAAAGAAGATATTCAACTGTGTACAAAGGAAGCAGTTACCACTGTGTGAGTAATAAGGAAACAACATGTGCACCAATCCTGTACCTGGTGCAGCAGGTAGGTACCATGACAGGGCAGGCCTCCACTGTGATCCACGATGGCTGGGATGTACCTGTGCATGGAGGGAGGAGGTGACACAACATCCCAACTTATAATATTCTTCCTGGAGATCATTTTTATGGTTCCTTTAAAGCTTGTGCGTGAATATAACTAGAGATGGACCGATCCGATATTACGTATCGGTATCGGTCCGATACTGACCTAAATTACTGGATCGGATATCGGAGAAAAATAAAAAATGTAATCCGATCCATTAAATATCACGAAAGCACCTCGCAAAACTTGCAACACGCCGTAACTCACCTCAGAACGTTAGCAGTCGGAGCAGTATGCATCACGTGATAGAGCAGCTGTGGCATGCGGACCTGTCGGTGGTCTGGATAGCATGTGGAGCTTCGCTAGCAACCCGGCATTTCATCTCCGACAAAGTTATCCCCGAGAGAAGTAAAGCAAGTGTGTAAGTCAATCTCTGAATGTTTGTAAAGCATTCCCACGTTAAGCTTAACAAGCGACTGCCTCTCGCTCTCCGGCTGCTACTTCAATCTGAAACTGCTTAGATGATCAGCTGATCGGCTTTTCTGTCGCGAGTCTGTCTCTCTTGTTTGTTTTTGGCCCACTTTGCACCAGAAAGAGGAAACCAGCGGCTGAACAACAGCAGAACGTTTAAGCTTGATAAGCTGTTGTTAGAATTTATTTAATATTTCTTTCTACACCAGGATCTTTTTCTACGTAGCTGACGCTGGTAACTGTGCAGGGGCGGATCTAGCAAAGTTTAGCCAGGGGGGCCGATAGGGCATGAACAGGGAAAAGGGGGCACAAAGACATACTTTTCTTTCTTATTCTCATTTAAAATGTCGAGCTTTTAATAAATAATTATCTGACACCCAAAGTTTTAATTTGATGTAAAATGAATAGAAGTCCATTACTGTATATAGTGACTATTAAGTCTAATATATACCCTAGTAAGCTATAGTACTTTTTACTTTGGGAAGGTACCATCTGTGCAGTCTGCAATTTTGTTGAAGAAAGATGTTGAATCTATTTAATATTTCTTGAAAAATAATTGATTTCTGTGCATTTTTTTTCACACTGCATCAAATTAAGGTTGATTACGTCGATTAAGCATCATGAGGTGGAGCGTGAGGGGTGGTTCCCTATTTTTTATTTATTTATTTTTGTTGTTGCTGGGAGTTGGAACCCTATTAGTTAGGTTGCTTAATATTTACGCTAAGTACTCTTTAAAATACCAGAATAGGGAGGATGGTGTAGGTCTAAGTTTATTAGATTGATCAGTATTGCTGAACTATGAAATATTTTTTTTGTATACAGGTATAACAGAATAGCTTTAGTGTAGTTGTTGTTTTAAACTTGAGTATGAACTTGCAGACTTGCAAAATGCAGCAAGATATTTTAAAAAACAGTTTTGTTGATTAAAAAACACTATATCGGATTCATATCGGTATCGGCAGATATCCAAATTTATGATATCGGTATCGGTATCGGACATAAAAAAGTGGTATCGTGCCATCTCTAAATATAACACTCCAGATGGATACTCACTCTCCAGTGGGCTCCAGCTCGCTGATCTCAAACCAGACCAGCAGGTCGTACTTGCTGACACACTGACCCAGGTTGGATTTGGTGATGGTGTTCAACTTGGAGGCTGCAACTGGCACACACACGCACACACACACACGCACACGCACACACTCACACACACACACACACACACACACACACACTCAACGTTAACAAGTGGGAATTTTTCTGGATTTAAGAGAAGGTGAATAAAAGTGAGCAGTATTTACTACATGCTTTGGGTGACTAAATGGAGGATGGATAGGTGACATGAAAACACTACTGACCCTTTATACTGAGCCAATAGCTCACACACTTCTATTAAATCTGTCTAAAGAGCCAGTAATCACAGAGGATAGATACTGGAAGAAAACTGAAATGTTAGGAGGAACTAAATCACACATTACAACACCAGTGGCAGCACCCTGCTGTCTCACACATCGGGATCACGGTCCTGTTGAAGCGGGATAATTGCTAAAGCTCACAGTTGCATTCCTCTATACTCAATATGATGGAAAAAACTATTTTAACAAACAATTAAAAAATGAACAAGTAAAAGATCTACTATAGCCAAAAGAAGACCATTTACAGACTATAGCCCTGTGAACAAGTATTTGCCTCCTTTCTGATTTCCTATCTTATTCCATATTTGTCACACTTACACCTTTCACATCAATACATTTATAACATTAGACAACAATGTCTAATATTCAACGGCAGTTTTCAAGGGCAAAACGCTATCCAAACATACTTGGTCCTATATGAAAAAGTAATCACACAGAAAACCTGATACCTTGTGTGTCACCTCTGACACCAAGAACTGCAGCAAGCGTTTGGTGCTAGAGGTCACATTTGGACTCTGGACCTCTGTGGAGTGTGCACATGATCTCATTACTGTCTAAAAATCCAAGGAGTGCTGAATCATTGAAAAATACACAGTAACAGGTGTGTAGCATCGCTAACTAGGTAGCAACAAGCCTCTAACACAGTGTGTATGCTAGCGGCTAATCTAGCAAACAAATGAACAGAGTGCTTTTAGCTGTTGCACAAGGATAAGATGATAAACTGTGTGTCTTTTTTATAATGACCTGCTTCAATTTACCTTAATCCAAGGAGTGCTCAGTGTGGGTAAATCTGCCATGAGCAGATAAAGTGGATGAGTGGGACTAGGTAGGTGTGCCGAAAACAGGCAACAAAGCTGACGCTGAAGAGTGTGCTGAGAACATAGTGGCGCCGCCAGCAGGTTTCCGGCTAGCAGGAAGACTTTGCAGTAACACCTCCAACATTGGCAGTCCCATTTTGTGAAAGCCAATAAAAAAATAGCTAGGTTTCCATGTGTCATTTGTGTGGAACAATGCTGCACAACAAGCTAAATAGATTTAAAAAAACGAAAAAAATTGTTGAACAACAGAAGATAAATGTCCTTTTTTTCTATTTCCAACTGGCCGGCTGTGTGGTGCGCAGCCTTAAGAGGCCAGCATTCAGACCCCAGAGTTTAACGGCCAAGTTCGAGTCTCTGACGGTCGGTCTGCTATAGCGGGGTAGGCCGAGCGAAAGACGAAGCTCCGGGCTCCTCCTTTTTCTCGTTTCTCTTTTTTTCATTCACATTTATTTACATTTATTTACATTTATTTAGATATCAAGCTGCAAGTAAAAGCTCAGGGAAACACTTTTAAGGCGCCCTTTAAGGTACCCTATATATGTCCTTTCACATCTTATCACTTCATACAGTGCTATGGACCAGTCTACACCTGCTACTTTCTGCACAAGCTTTTATCACACAAGACCCGCTGTTTACAGGTAAGAAACACAGTGTCAGTAATGTTAAAGTGGCTGTGTGGAGTAGCACAACCACTGCTAATATAACACTTTTCACATGCATTTCTACATATTACAGTGTCTTTTACCGTCTTTATGGTGCTAGCTTAAAGTCATGCTGTAAATGTTAGCTTGTAGTCAAACATATTCCGACCATGTTAGGACAGAAATATTGGCTTCTATCATGACTAGTTAACAGAGATGTTAACTGCCCACGCGTTACTGTAATCCGATTACTTTTTTCAAGTAACGTGACACACTGTTTACAGCAACACTGTTTACAGCAACAATACTGCACAACAAGCTAAATAGATTTAAAAAAACGAAAAAAAATTGTTGAACAACAGAAGATAAATGTCCTTTTTTTCTATTTTCTTCTGGCCGGCTGTGTGGTGCGCAGCGTTAAGAGGCCAGCATTCAGACCCCAGAGTTTAACGGCCAAGTTCGAGTCTCTGACGGTCGGTCTGCTATAGCGGGGTAGGCCGAGCGAAAGACGAAGCTCCGGGCTCCTCCTTTTTCCAGCTTTTTTTTTTTTTTTCATTCACATTTACACTCAAGCTGTGTTCACATTCATCCTTTAATCATGACAAAACGTGAGGAATCACACTGAGGTGAGACCTTGACAACAGACAAATCAGAAGCCGACACCAATGATAAGAAAGAAATTCATTTACAGACACGTGAAAAAGCAGTTTAAGCTTCTAGATCTGGATGATTACAACACATCATTATTTATTTAAAGCAACCCAAAATGCACAAATGACTATAACCAAGTACATCCTGTGATTCAGCAGCTGATGGAACCAACTTTAGCAGCAAAAACTTGAGTTAATCATTTTTCATTAGTGTTTCACAGCCAGAGATGGGCAGTAACGCGGGGTAAAGCGTTACTGTAATCCAATTACTTTTTTCAATTAACGAGTAATGTAAGGGGATTACTATTGCAAAAAAGGTAATTAGATTACTGTTACTTTCCCGTAAGCACGCTGCGTTACTGCGTTACTGAAAAATTTTTGGCCAGAGTGCCTCATGACAATAACAGCTGTGTGCAGATCAAGAATGGATAATCTATGGAGGAGTGCAGAGAGAGTATGACCGTGCAGCGTTTAAAGCGTGGAAGTACTGAGCTTACTTTGAGTTTGATTCCGTAAAAAGTGACAAAAACTTTTAGAAACTTCTTTTTACAGCGAAAAAACCCTTAACTTCAGAGCAAGCACCGAGTACGCTACTACGGGATTGGAAATTCACAGAGAGACTCGCGGATTCTTCCACAAATTTCTTCTAGTCAGGATGTTGCATATAATTTAATTTTTGCTTGATGCATAAAGTAAAAAGATTCAAACTAATAAAACAAGTTTTAAAAACAGACTTTTCCATTTGATTACATTTTGTATGATGGATGATGCAGAAAAAGTAGAATTGGGCTGAAAGATCTATTGCTTTATTACCTATTCAGGTCATAAATCATGTTTTTAAAAAGTAACTAAGTAATTAATTACTTTTGAAAATAAGTAATCAGTAAAGTAAGGGGATTACTTTTTAGGGGAAGTAATCAGTAATTAGTTACTGATTACTTTTATTCAAGTAACTTGGCCAACACTGCTAGTTAAGTTAGTACCATAGTTAATACAGTTACGGGTAACATGATAGTGCTAACCCATAACCCTGAACTCTGTAATACTGTAAATGATGAGTGATTTAAGTTAACACTAAACATTCAACAGTGTCTCCTGAACATTTCTAATCAGGTGTGAGTCTGGCTGCATTGACTTTTGAAGATGCAAATTTAGCATGATGGCTGATGGTGCTGTGTAAGCTTCTACTTACCTTCTACACTGTGTTTAACACACATTTCAGAATAGCAAAGAGGAGCACTGTTGCTTCATCCTTAATACTTTAGAGGAGAACTGGACTGCAGATCAAAAGGTCCTTAATAGCTTTTTGTCCTCCCCGACCCTCAAAGCCAAACCAGCCATGAGAGCTGATGGGACAGGATTTGTAAAAGTGACATTATCAGAAAGAAAGGGGAGCAAGAATACTTGATATTTGCATTCTTTAGAGAAAAGTATTTGAAAAGGCTGTCTGCTGTTTTGGATTGATGTCGTTCTCCGGAGGCTCAAAGAAGTAGGGCAGTGTCACGGTCCTTTTGGCAGCAGAAAGCTGCTGAGTGCTGGAAAGAAGCACGGCCACACCAGCTGAAATGTCTCACTGACACAGAAGCTGTTGGCCATCCTCTGTGTTGCCACTGTCTTCACCCTGCTGTTATTAAGTGTCAATAACATACATTTCTATGGAGCTAAGCTTGATGAGCGATGCCTTGTTGGCTGACATTTATGTCTTTGAGCGTGTGAGAAGTTTAATAATTATAAAACCACATGAGTTTGACAAATGTCCTTTTAACCGTCAGCTCATAGTGAAGCACACTGAGCCACCCGGAGCTATAATATCAAAATAGAAGCTGCTACCTTTGTCAAGAGTGGCTGGATCTGAGTGCATACTACTTTCAGTTATTCAAATTTTGCTGAATTTGTTCAAAGTCCTGTCTATGTGCAGAGAGTGTCTTCCAGAGGAATGGTTCTGTGGGGATTGTGATGTTCTACATCACGAACATCAGCCACTCCACAGCAGAGAAAGTGTTATTGATGTTTTTAAAGCCATTCCTCCAACCACATGTATTATTAGAGTGGACGGTCAAAATTGCACAAGATATTTCCTCATGAGATTTACTCAATTTTGGTTTTCATATGTGTCTACAGCCAGTTAGAAAGAATCTATTTAAGTGGTTTTCTCTTTCTTGGTAGCTCGCATTCTGCCAACAGTAAAGCTTTGAAACTGCTCCTGTGGGTTGCGTAAACTTCACAGTATCAGCAGGAAAAATCGTGATTTTAATCGACATTAATAGTAAACAGCAACCTGCTATTTAGGTTTCTGTGATGGATTTGAACATAGTGTGATGGAGCATGTTTTCTGCCCTTGCTGTACAATCAGAACATGGTATTGCTTTAACAGAAGTCATCTGTGAAGGCAGTGGTGTATTATTCATGTTGTTTCTTTTTCTTTTTGGTCCAAGGACGTTATGATGTGCACCAGGCGATACACAGATGTCAAACATGGCAGCAGCAGTGCAGCCCTGATTTAAAGGACCTGGTTAGGAGTGGATATTGGCCAGCATCTGTCAACATGTCTACTCTTTACACTTTAGACCTCTTGAGCTCCTTCCTGGAACTAAAAGTATTTTCTCCATGATTCTCCAGGGAAGCTTTTGCAAAACTGTTGGAGCGTGGTACTACAGTGGCTTGCAAAAGTATTCGGCCCCCTTGAACTTTTCCACATTTTGTCACATTACAGCCACAAACATGAATCAATTTTATTGGACTTCCACGTGAAAGACCAACACAAAGTGGTGCACACGTGAGAAGTGGAAGGAAAATCATACATGATTCCAAACATTTTTTACAAATAAATAACTGCAAAGTGGGGTGTGCGTAATTATTCAGCCCCCTGACTCAATACTTTGTAGAAGCACCTTTTGCTGCAGTTACAGCTGCCAGTCTTTTAGGGTCTGTCTCTACCAGCTTTGCACATCTAGAGACTGAAATCTTTGCCCATTCTTCTTTTCAAAACAGCTCCAGCTCAGTCAGATTAGATGGACAGCGTTTGTGAACAGCAGTTTCAGATCTTGCCACAGATCTGAGGGGGCGAATACTTTTGCAAGCAACTGCAAGTGTGGGGGAAGGCTGAGTGAAGTATTTCTTTGATATTGTTTTTCAATAAGCAGATGCAAATATTTACTCCTCTGTTATGTTTCTGTACATACAGACTGGGCGTGCCAAAAGCGATGCACTGCAGCACAGCTTTCTGGATGAGGAAGAGCAGCTGTGCTGTGATGTCAGCTTCAGCTGCCCAGCATGCACACCTGAAATGTTGGCGGTTTCAGTTGATGGTAACAGAAAGCTATATCACTTTCAGCAAAAAGAAAGGTGCTCATTGTTGATGTTCTTTGTGTTTGTGTTTTTATGCACATACTTAAAAAAGCCTTCCATGGTTAGACTTTATTGTTTCTCTGATGTTGCTCTGATGACCGTGACTTTTTTGATGCCGTTTTTTTGTTGAAACCAACTGTTGTCACCCTCTGCTGCTCAGTGTGCTGGCTGTTTTCTCGGGAATCTCAACCACAAGAAAGTTTATACGAACGGGGGAGGGGAGAGAGCAGCGACATGTGAAGACGTGTTTTTGCGAGCTCTGCTTAGATTGACCATTTGCGTAATTTTCCCGCTCCCCTTCTAGTACTTCCCGGCGCGAACCCGTCTCACAAGTGCCTAATCTTTCGAATCAGTTGTATTTTGTAGTCTAAAGCTGTTCAACATGCCTAAATCGCTCAAGCAGAAGCCGGGGCCTGATGCCTCGGACTTGCCTGGTGCGGATCCGGCCGCGGGGGTGGGGGCCGGGCCGGATCTCGACACAATCATGGCTGCCATAAAGCAAACGGAGCAGAATGTGCTAGCCAAGATCGACTCGTCTGTGATGACAGCTGCAGGTGAACTACACAAGAAAATAGACGACTTGGCGGGTGATTTAAGGTCAGAGGTCCTGAGTGTGCGCGCAGAGTTTGCGAAGGCTATCGAAGACATGCAGAAAGAAAACGCCACGCTCTCGACCCGCACTGATGATCTTGAGGAGGAAGCTAATGGCCAGGCTAACCGTGTTGTAGCACTGGAAGCTAAAGTTGATGCGCTATCTGCCCAAGTCGTCCGGTTGGCAGACAAGGCCGATGATTTGGAGTCCCGGCAACGTCGTGATAACTGCAGACTAATTGGAGTGGAAGAGGGATTCGGAAATATTCGACCGGAGAAAGCCGTGGCTGAATTGTTGAAGGAAGCGCTCGCCCTCGACTATACGCCGACGCTCGATCGGGCGCATAGGAGCCTGCAGCCGAGGCCAAAGGATGGAGATGCCCCGAGACCGATAATCGTCAAGTTCCACTATTTTCAGGAGAAAGTGGATGTTCTTCGAAAGGCCATGGGGGCAGGTCCCATTACCCGTAATGGGAAGCGTTTCTACATCTACCCAGATTACTCGGCCACCGTTAGAAAGAAGAGATCGGCCTTTACCGAGGTGAGAAGATTGCTTCGCCGGTGTACGGGAGTGAAATATGGTCTCCTGTATCCAGCTACATTGAAAATCACGACCCCGGCTGGCGAACAGATGTCTTTCGAAGACCCGATCAAGGCAAGGCACTACGTCGAGACCAATCTGCGCCCGCGGGAGACGGAGGGAGAGTGACAGTTAATTCACGGACCACAACAAGTATCACACGCTGCGTGCTACCATTGAGGTAGTCTGCACAGGCTGTGCATTGACTGGTGAACGTCGCCACGCTACGGTTGGATGCCCTTTATGATTGGACAAGGTATAGCTATAAGATGTTGGGGATTTCTGTGGATGTCATGTGGCCTGGGGAATATTTTATTTCAGAATATCTTCGGTATCCTCATTGGTCTTAGTTCCAGCCCGACACCATAACCCCAACAGTGCTTTTATTTTGCTTTTTGATGTATTCTGATTAATTAATCCCCTTTTTCTTATCACCAGTGTCATTATTTTTATTGGGTTTTACCCCTTTCTTGTGGGATTATTTTCCTACCGTGAGTGTTCAGAGCCGTACCGGCCTGTAAGTGGATGGGTGCCGACATGCATGCGGCAATAATGATGCTGAGTCAAGGGTCCTATTATACTTTGTTCTGTCTTTGCTGAGTTCATGTAAGAGTTTAAGCTAGTGTAAACGTGTTATATGCCTAGGAGAGAGAGGAGTGTTTTCAGGGCAGTCTCAGGTTTGTGGAAGACCAGCCCAGGGGTCCAGGATGGTGAGAGGTTTATCTATGTTTATCTGTTTGTTTTTGTTAGTTTTGCTTTGGGTTTATCTGTGGTTTATGTTGTGGCTCAAACAGGCACTGAAACACTGAGATATAACCAACGTGCAGGATCAGTCTATTATCGATTGTGGCACTATGACTCTGGATAATGTGAATAATCAACAGAAATCGGTCTCATTCATTAGCTGGAACGTCAAAGGGCTGAATAATTTGGTTAAAAGAAGCAAGGTATTTAGTCATTTGAAATCGCTCAAACCTGACGTGATGTTTCTACAGGAGACACACTTAAATACTAACTCCCAAAAAAGATTAGGTTGTAAGTGGATTGGACAAATATATCATTCACGTTTTAACTACAAAGCCAGGGGAACAGCAATCTTAATTAGGAAGGGGGTTCCATTTGAACACTCTGAAGTGATATCAGATCCTAATGGCAGATATGTTGTTGTAGTGGGCAAGCTGTTTAACACACCACTAATACTGGCTAATATTTATGGACCTAACTGGGACAACGCACAGTTCTTTCTTAATTTTTTTTCGACTCTCCCAGACCTTGTCTCCTATAAACTAATTCTAGGTGGAGACTTTAATTGTGTCCTTTCTCCCCAGCTGGACCGATCAAGCGTAAGGTCGAGCAACACCCTCTCGTCAGCAGCAGTGGCTATTAATTCCCTACTTCGTTCTTACGGCCTATCAGACCCTTGGCGTGCAACAAACCCATCTACGAAGCAATTTTCCTTTTTTTCCCCTGTACATCATAGTTACTCCAGGATTGATTACTTCATTGTCGATAACCAGCTACTTCCCTTAATTTCCAGCACCAAATACCACAGTATAGTGTTGTCAGATCATAGCCCTGTGCAGATGGGTCTGGTTTTTCCAGGTAATGTAGCGCCCCAACGAACGTGGCGGCTAGACCCCCTATTACTTTTATGCGAACGCTTTAAAACGTTTCTCAGCAATCAGATTGACTTCTTTCTAGAAATTAATGACACCCAGGATGTGTCGAGGGGAGTCTTGTGGGAGTCTATGAAAGCCTATATTAGGGGCCAAGTTATTTCTTATGTGGCACACAGAGACAAGGAGCGCTCTAAACAACTTAAAGAACTGGCCGACAAGATTGCGGATATGGATAGGCATTACGCTCTTTCACCTACGCCAGATCTTTTTAAGGAGAAATTACTGTTGCAAACTGAATTTGACACGCTTATGACATGGAGAGCCGAAAGAAATATTTTTAAATCCAGGCAGGTATATTATGAGCATGGAGATAAAGCGGGGAGGCTCCTTGCACTTCAGCTCAAACAGCGGTCAGCTGAGCGCGTGATTTCGGGAATTGAAATAGGTGCTGATTCGATATCTCACGACCCCCGAGTCATTAATGACCAGTTCAAATATTTTTACTCTACCCTATATCAATCAGAGGTGGGCAGTAATTCATCCGAGATCTACTCGTTTCTTGACTCGCTGGATCTTCCCAAGCTCTCTCCGGACGCTCAGTCGCCTTTGGAACAGCCGTTGTCGATTGAAGAGATAACGAACGCTATTAAATTATCTCAGACTGGAAGGTCGCCAGGTCCGGACGGTTTCCCCATGGAGTTTTACAAGGAATTCTCTTCGAAGCTCACACCTATTTTAGAATCAGTATATGCTGAATCTTTTGCTACTGGCAATCTGCCGCAGACGCTTACCCAGGCCACGATCTCAGTCTTACTAAAGAAAGATAAAGATCCTGTACAGTGTAGCTCATACAGGCCAATAAGTCTTTTATGCTGTGACTATAAGATTTTAACCAAAACTCTTGCACTACGGTTGGACCCTATTATTTCCACCATTATTAATGAGGACCAAACGGGCTTCATTCCCGGACGGCAGTCATTTTTTAATGTGAGACGACTGTTTAATGTGGTATTCTCCCCCCATTCGACAATACAACCGGAAGTTATTCTGAGCCTTGACGCTGAAAAGGCGTTTGATAGAATCGAATGGTCCTACCTTTTCACAGTTCTGGAGAAATTCGGCATGGGACCTACTTTTTGTAGATGGATTAAAGTCCTATATTCAACGCCTATGGCTGCAGTCAGGACAAATGGTCTGATTTCGGAATATTTTTCGCTCTACAGGGGGACGAGGCAGGGCTGTTGCCTGTCACCCTTCCTGTTTGACATTGCGATCGAACCGCTGGCAATTGCTATCAGATCTGATGAGAGGATTAAAGGTATATCCAGGGGTGAGGTGACTCATAAAACTCTGCTTTATGCTGATGATCTCCTTTTGCAGATATCAGACCCAATTGGGAGTATGCCCCACCTTTTCCGCTGGCTGCGGGAGTTCAGCAACATATCGGGGTATAAGGTTATTTTATCAAAATCTTTACTGTTTCCATTGAACAATCTGGCAAAACAGACCACTTATGACGATTTGCCTTTTAAAATTGAAAATGACAAATTCACATATTTGGGACTGGAAATAGCTGGCTCGATTAAGACTATTTTCCAGTATAACTACAGGTCTATTCTGGACAGTACTAAATCTGATCTGGGTAGGTGGTCAAAACTTCCACTTTCGCTGGCAGGACGGATAAATGTGGTGAAGATGACTGTAATGCCCAGGTTTCTTTATCTATTCCAAATGATCCCCATCTTTCTCCCCAAATCCTATTTTGCCCAGCTGGATCGCTCTGTCTCTTTGTTCATATGGAACAAAAAACCTGCACGCATAAGGAGAGCAAGCCTGGAGAGAGCTAAAGCTGATGGTGGTTTGGGCTTACCTAATTTCTTATTCTATTATTGGGCTGCTAACATTGTCAAGCTGACATATTGGATAACCATGTTTGCGGATGGGGAGGGTCCAGTCTGGGCAGATATGGAACTGAGAGCTACACTCCCAATCTCTCCGATTTCGATCTTAACTGCCCCTCTCCCACTGAATGTCAAAGTATCTGGGCTGAACTCCAATTTGGTGGTTCAAAATTCAATTAAGATCTGGGGTCAATTCAGGAAACATTTTAACTTGACAAATACTTGTAGCTTTTCTCCGATAATGTTCAACCATCTTTTTACACCATCTCAAATAGATCATTCATTTGCAGTCTGGCGCAGAAACGGTCTGGTTTTCTTTCAAGATCTCTTCACTGAGGATGGCTTTGTCTCATTTAAATATTTGTGTGAAGACCATAACTTACCAAAGTCTCACTACTTCAGATACCTTCAGGCTCGGAGTTTTGCCTCTAAATTTCTCCCAGGGTACCCGTCTCTGCCCTCTAAGGACCTACTGTATCTAGTTCTTAATGTGAGTCAGCCCACTAAAAGAGCAATATCGAAGATTTATGCATTGATTCTTGAAAGCTGCCCTCATACATGGGACAAACCTAAGGCGGCGTGGGAAGGGGAGGTTGGAGAACTCATATCAGAAGACATCTGGAAGAAAGCCATACAGCGTATACATACGTCTTCTCTCTGTATTAGACATGGCCTGATTCAATTTAAGGTCGTCCACAGGCTCCACTATTCTAATGACAGACTGTCTAAACTGTACCCTGATGTTGCACCGAATTGTCCTAGATGTGATTACTCTCCTGTTTCTTTGGGGCACATGTTTTGGTCATGTCCCTCCCTGTATGGTTTCTGGACATCAATTTTTCAATCACTGTCAGCTATATCGGGTGAAACACTGCGGCCTGACTCTCTGATAGCTATCTTCGGTGTACCTCGGGAAGAGCTGAGACTCTCTCCCCTCCACAAAAACGCAATAGCCTTTGCCTCGTTGCATGCCCGCCGTCTGATACTGCTGAGCTGGAAGGCGTCGAACCCTCCTTCCTACGTCCATTGGATTAGAGAGGTGATGTTGGGATTAGCTCTGGAAAAAATTAGGTATACCGTGCGCGGCTTGGAGAGTAAATATGACAAAACCTGGTCACGGTTCATAACTCATGTCAAGAGTCTGTCTTTTGCCTGATTTATTGTTCTTTACTTGTTGGTAATTTATGCTCTTGCTCTCTTCTCGGACTGCTGTCCATAGTCTCCTCAATGCCCGTACTTTGACTGTTGGGATTTCTTTATTCCCTTTTTCTTCTTTGTTTCTTCTCTCATGTGCCGGGGTCCGGCTGTTGGTGCTATAATGACTGTCACAGATTGGTTTGAGTGTTTCTCCCCTTTTTTTTTTTTTTTTTTTTTTTTTTTTTTTTTTTTTTTGTGTTGTGTGTATTGTGCTTCCTGGTTGTGGGGATGCCACCTGGATGGGGGTGGGGGGTAGGGTTCGCAACTTTTGTAAGAAATTCTGGACTGTTTTGTTGGAAAACTATAAATAAAGTTGTAAAAAAAAAAAAAAAAAAAAAAAAAAAAAGAAAGTTTATACGAACGAAGCTAAAAAACCTGTGACAGTTTGTGAAACGTCATTAGCAGCAGTGAAATAAGTTAGTTAGTGAAATGATAGAGGCTATTTTATGCTGGAAAAATTCTTCCAGCACAAAGTGGCCCAATAAACGGAATTTTTTAATACAGAAATACATCTAATGATAAAAAGCAGAGAATTCATTGTCTGTTTTCCATTGCAGAGCTGGGATGCTCGTCTCCTCATGGAGCGCTCTCGAGCTGTGAAGTGTCCAGATATCAGCGCTCACCTGGCTGGTACCAAGAAGGTTCAGCAAGTGCTCCCCAGACCTGGAGTCCTGGACAGATTCTTCCCAGACCAGCCTCAAGCTGTGCAGCAGATCCGAGCGACATTGGCTGACCTCTACACTCTAGACATGGTGAGACAAAGGGCACGGTTTGTTCATTGTTTGGAAAATTTGGCATTAGATAATCCTCACCTGGGTGTTGCTGTTCAGTGTGAGCAATATCATTTGCATTTTATTCCTCTGATTTATTTCTCTGTGGTTGCGCTGGTCTACAGGGTCCAGAGAGGGACAAAACAGTATCAGTGGCCTTGTCAGCAGCAGAACGGTTTGTCTTGAAGTCTCAGCGAGAAGGAGGAGGTACAGCGGGCGGGGGGATAGAAGCGTCTTTAAAAATGTTGAAAACTTCTGTTTGTTGCTCACCATTTGTTAAACTAGGGAAGTTTAAGCAGTGCATGTGTGGATCTGCACACATACATGACTGCCTGCTGTTTTGCATTACTGTGTATCTACTGTGATTCATGCATGCTGTACTGTGACTGAGATAATAGTGTATATGAGACACACTTGACAACAACATTGATCAGGATGTGAAAAAGCTACCAGATACAAGTTGTCAGCAGGTTATGGCTGACTAACCACCCTGCCTTACATCACTCTGGGCTAATACTGTAAAAAGCAATCATTAGTTTTCTTTGTAATATCAGATCATTTGTTTTGATAAATACAAAGTCCAGTATCAGGGTTCATATGAGCTATTTTAGCAGTAATTTTACACTCCACTATGATAGTGTTTAGCTGTTACTCATGTTAGCAAGGAAGCTCGGGTTTGTAATTCATTCTTAATTTAGCCACGCTGCATGAATTTGGATGATACGATTTTTGAAAATGGCAGTTTCATTTATGGGGCGTTTATAAAATGGTATTTCTTAGGCTGGCTTTTAAGGAAGGAGAAAAGGTATGTATCAGTTGGCTGGGAAGAAAGATGGAGGTGGAAAGGATGTGCGAGCTATGGGACAAAGTTGCTGAGACTAGGTTAAAAAGAGGTGAGGATCAGTGAGCAGGAGTGTGGCTTTGTGCTGAAAAGAGCACAACAGATTGTTTGGAGAGAAGGTGAAGGAAAGTCAGCTGAAGCAAGACAGTTTGTGGAGTTTGTGTTGGACTGTATGTTATGCTGGGAGCCTGGGGATTAGTGCACTTTGATTCCAAGTTAATACTAGCTAGTGTTTCTCACTGGTTTTTGGGTGGTGGAGTAAAAGGGATTGGTTGGTGGCTGTTTCTAATGTTAGCCTTTTCTTGGTTTTCTTACAGGCAGGGTAAAGACATGGTGATGAATGAGTGTGTGGGCCGTCTGCTGAGGACCAAGAGCTCAGGACAGTCAGACGGGGGCGTCGCAGCAGGAGTCACCGTGCTCGACAACCCTCTGCTGTCCTGAGATGTCAGACTCCTGCCTGCACATACAAACCACACTGAAGTCAAAGTTCCACCTGCACCTCCACCTGTTCTTGCAACAGCATGAAAACTGACAGAGGTGAGACAGCAGAAAAGTTCTTGTCTATTTTATTATTTTTTTTACTAAGTTAAGGAATTAAGTTAAGAAGAGTGATTAAATAAATAGTTTCTTGCATTTTTGATTTAGTGATTGTGTTTAGGATTATTTCAGAAACATGTTTAGAGGATCTTTGTAAGCCTGTATTTACTTTAAAAGAAGGGAAGCACTTCTTCATCCTACAGAAAAGGTGACACATTACAGATGAGTTCATAAAAAGTGTCTCTGTCACTCTTTCAAGGCTCTGTCACTTTTTCTTTTGTACTGGAACAGCATGGTAAAGTAGGCCTAGGCTGCCATCTTGTGGCAGTGTGTTGTTACTACAACATATGAAATTGTGTTTCTATTGGAAATATAATTCAGCACCACTGAGCCGCTCTCTCAGTTACAAACTGAACCTGTTTTGTAGACGTATAAATCACTAAGTACAGTGAAGCTTTTGGTTTTGTAAAAGTGTTTCTTATTCTAAATGCATGTTGATTTTTATCAGGGTGAAGAGCAGTTAGCAGTGCATTCATGGACATCTTTAAACTATTATTTGAAGAATCTTTGGTCATGATGGCATGAACTAGAAGCGTGAGCTCCAGGTGAGACTGCACAGAACAACAAGTGTCCTTAAACTGCATCAACTGATGACGTCTTACAATTTTATTCCACTGTGTGTTTTTATCATTGAATGTTTCTGTCTTTGTGTACATGTAACGCAGACACTAAAGCTGAGCCAGAACTTCATGCTGAAGAGAAGGATTCTTTTAAAATGCATGGGGGAGCAAGCGAGTCAGATACCAAGGGCACAAAGATGAAGCAGGTCTGATCGGAAACCGTTTATTTCCAGGCCAGGGAGCACAAATAAAAACACCCTTAAAAGGTTCCCTCCTGCTCAACGGCGTCACTCCCTACGGAGAGAAGATCTACATGACCTTATCTGCGTATCTGGAGGTCAGCCGCTGCTCCGCCGTGTTGTACCTGTTTGTACGTGTTTTTAAGTCTCTTGATGTCATCGTGTCTAACACACACCCTTTATCTCCTCTCTGCAGCTGGACCATTGCATCCAGCCTGCCATTATCACCAAAGACATCTGCACGGTCTTTTACTCCCGAGACGCCAAGATTTCCCCACCCCGTTCTCTCAAGAACCTCTTTGGGACTGGATACTCCAAAACTCCTGACTGGTAAATCTGGGCTGCTGCACTGTGGCCATCTCTGTTTCACAATCAAAGATATCTGCCCTGTTACAAAGTTTCCTTGTTCAAAACTTCTGCTTCATTATAGCAACCGAGTGACTGGGATCTACGAGCTGAGCTTGTGTAAGATGTCTGACACTGGAAGCTCAGGTGAGCGGCCATGAAACATGTTTAAAGAACGGCAGCTGTTTTATCATAATTCTGTGGAGAGCTTCATCCTAATGAGGGCTCATGTCCTGAGCAGGGATGCAGAGGAGGAGGAGGAAGGTGCTGGACACATCAGTGGCTTATGTGCGTGGAGAGGAGAACCTGGCCGGCTGGAGGCCCAGAGGAGATAGCCTCATCCTAGAGCACCAGTGGGAGCTGGAGAAGATGGAGCAGCTGCAGGAGGTGGGGCCTTAAAAGATTCATAAAGAAATAAATCTGTTTAATATCGTAGAGGGAAAAATGACTTTTCAACTCAAAGACCAAAGTGCTATTCTAAAAAGTTTTTTCTTAGAGTACAGACTTTACATGACTAACCTCCCCTCTTCTCCCCACCTCACATTCGCCCCCATCTTTCGTCCAGGTGGAAAAGACCCGTCACCTTCTGGGAGTGGCGGCTCCCGTGGGAACAGCTCCCACCACCAAGTCCCTGAGTGAGTCTCTGTCCCCCAGCGTGAGCTCCGGCACTCTGTCCACGTCCACCTCCGTCTCCTCGCAGATCTCCAGCACCACCTTTGAAAGCGTGAGAAGGAGCTGGCCACCAAGGTGAGAAAAACGTGGGCTTAGTGGGCGTTCTTGTTGCTGCCTTCTTCCTTCTCTGCTCGGAGCTGATCGGTCTTGTTCCTGTTGTGTTGTAGTGCCTGCGCCTTCTGACACACACCTTCAATACTGAATACAAGCAGCTGGTGAACAGCATCAGTGACTGCAAGGTGAGAAATAATACAAAGAAATAAAAAAATAGCCTTTCTGTGTCACATCAGGGAGTTCCTATATTGACGTCTACCTCATCCTGCTGTTGTTTCACTTCAGCTTTCTCTCATCTCACCGATCGGACGTGATCCATCCGTGACGAGCTTCAGCAGTGCCACCCTCACCCCTTCCTCTACCTGCCCCTCTCTCTCGGACTCGCGCTGTGGCTCCATGGGCCAGAAGTAAACATATTTTTAGGAACATTGACCTCGATCTGCAAACGGTTATTGACAGGTTATCTATTTGATTCTAACTTGGTGTGATTTGTGTTAAAGGACCCCTGAGAACAGCTCACGTGCCTCCAGTCCCTCCTGCTCAGACTGTGAAAACTTCCCGATGGTTCCCACTCTGGAGACCTCCTACCTTGCGCGGGCTGCAAAAGAACGAGTTCCTGAACTTGGTGCCTGATATTGAAGAAATGCGACCAGGGTGAGTAATGCCATATTAACCCAAATACTGTCACTATGACATGTGTCTCACAGACCAAATGTAAGTCGACACTCATGTTCTCTAGTTCAAGCAGAAGTGATGTGGATCGATTCAAATTCCTGAACCTGGATGATTTCAGCTGGAAACAAACCAACTCTGCTTCTTCCTCAGATAATTCAATTCAATTCAATTTTATTTATATAGCGCCAAATCACAACAAAAGTCGCCTCAAGGCGCTTCATAGATACAGAGAAAAACCCAACAATCATATGACCCCCTATGAGCAAGCACTTTGGCGACAGTGGGAAGGAAAAACTCCCTTTTAACAGGAAGAAACCTCCAGCAGAACCAGGCTCAGGGAGGGGCGGGGCCATCTTCTGTGACCGGTTGGGGTGAGAGAAGGAAGACAGGATAAAAGACCTGCTGTGCAAGAGAGACAGAGGTTAATAACAGATATGATTCAATGCAGAGAGGTCTATTAACTCATACTGAGTGAGAAAGGAGACTGGAAAGGAAAAACTCAATGCATCATGGGAATCCCCGGCAGGCTACATCTATTGCAGCATAACTAAGGGAGGATTCAGGGTCACCTGGTCCAGCCCTAAATATATACTTTACCAAAGAGGAAAGTTTTAAGCCTAATCTTGAAATCTTGTCTTCTGAATCCAAACTGGAAGCTGGTTCCACAGAAGAGGGGCCTGAAAACTGAATGTGTTCACTGACCGGTGTTGCCAGCTTTGGTGGCTCGTCTCCCGCTCGAAGAGGACCAAAAAGAGAACAATACAGTGTTCAGCTGCCTGGCTGTGCTCTACACACACAGCCCTGCTCTGGTACAGTAAAAACCACATTTACATTTGTTTACATTTCCAATGTAGAGGATGAGTTTAGATCACTGTGGTCCAAGCTTGTCGTCAGTTATAGAAACTGGATGTTGCAAAGGAAAGTGTGTTTCCTTACATTTATTTTGTGTTGACAGAAGTCTTTGATTCATATTGATTATTAAAGCGGGCTTTAACCTGTGGAGAAACACGTGTGCTCTTGCTCCTTCAAACGGTTTTCTTCAGAGATTTCTCACTGTTTGTACACATGCTGAGTGGCTAGTTTTGAAAACACTTACTTTACCTTTACTACTCTGCTCAGAAATGCAACCTGTGACCTTACACAGCCCAAAAACTTATCCTAAAACATAAATTAACAAGGACAGAAGCTTTTTACAAATGCTTCAACAGTGTAATTCTAACAAGGTATGCAATACATCTAATGTCAGTTCAGAGGTATGAAGTGATGACACTTTGACATCACTGAATAAAAGCAGTCTTGTCATAATAAGCTTTGCTGTGGACAGTTGGCGCGTTAAACTTTTTCTTATAAATAAAAAAGGTAATCAGATGTTAAGTTTGTTCAGTTTTAGTTGTTCTCATCGTGTTGCTCCTCAGATCTCCCGTTGTCCCTGAGCCTGACTAAAGCTCGGCAGCTTGTTTTCAGGGCATGGCAATGCAGATATGAGCTAAATGTGACACAGCAAAGAAAAATCAGAATCAAGAAACCCTGAGCTGACTTTCATGGCTGCAGACGTGACATTAAGAGCCTCACAGATCAAAAAAGTATGGGATTTAAACTGCTTCTAGACCTGCACACGTCTGTTTCCAGGGCAGGATACCCATATGGAAAAGATATATATAAATCTTATAAAGTTTGTATCTGTCTTGTGTGAAACTTGTATGAAAAGCATATAAGTGTGAAAACAGATATAAGATCCCTTGAAAAATTATATAATGAAACTTGTATGTTTTGGATACTTACTAAAACAATGTATGAAAGTAATGCGAAAGTGGCCACTTTCATGAGTAAATCATGTAAGCCTTATATGATTTACTCATGAAAGTGGCCACTTTCATGCCCAGTAATCAGTAATTACAAGTTTTTACTATTTCTTTTCCGTATGGGTATCCATTCCAGTGCAGCAGAAGGAGCGGTCAGTGTGGACCTCGGTGCTGTACAGGACCTCCTGGAGCTGCTTGTCTCCTGGCATCTGGGCTTTCACTCGTATCTGAAGGACAAAATAGGAAAATCAAGTTGCTCTCACTGTCACCTGATTTCCACAGACTGCCATCTGACCACATCCCTGCAGTTGGATCCCACCGCCGTACCTCTAGGATGGGTCTTCTTGGTGTCAACCCAAACCACCCTCTCCTTCAGCTCTGAGCTGAATATATACACATGATTGCTTCTTAAAAAACAAACAAAAACAAAAAAACGTCCCCACACGGAGTGAGACTCAGTCTTGGATGCCCAGATCAGCCAGTGTGGTGTCCAAGAAAGGGAAGGGTTGGTTTGCCAAGTTGGGCTGTACCTCGATGGGCAGTGTCACCAACATGGGGATATCCTGCTCCGGTCTGACGCGCAACATCTTGTTGTGGGACCCCGGGAGCTTCCTGTCTGCCGATCCGCCTCTTCGTCGGCCTGCTCCACAGTCGCCGCCTCCTCCAGAGAGCGTTTTGTGTCGTCTGCTGCCAGCTTGACTTGCTGATCTTTATCTCAGGAGGCAGTGGGTTTTTACCCTCTCCCCCTTTGATCCTGTGCGTTATCGTTTAAAACTCGCTATCTGCATCTTTTGGCTCCAGCACGTCTTTATTGTTAGAGTTGTTGCTTGCTGTGTTCTTCTGCGGGGTGCTGATGATTCATTGTTCTGCTTCTTCTGATGGTAAACGCCTCTGGAAAGCCTGAATATGTGAGCGCGTCTGATTCATACAGAGTTCTGCTCTGCCCCCCCGGACTGATATATGCAGCCAGTGTGAATGTGTGTTATGTATCACTCACATGTTAGGTTCATTAGACTGACACAAGGGTGATGCACGGATGTTGGTGTTTTTAGGGCCAAGTGTGAAAGTGGAAGAAAGACAAATTCTTTTGAAATGTTAAAAGAATGTTGGAAATTTGATCAGAATACAGTAAAAATGAGAGAAACAGATATTTTTCTCAGATCATTGTGTTAAATTGTCATAATCGCCGTGTTCTCTTTAAGACTATCAGCTCTACTCTAAACAACCCTGAAAGCCTCTGCTGACACATGTCATCAGTTCCTTTCTTTCTTTGTAAACAAGGTCGAGTCTGTCAGGTCAGCAATAGAACTTCCTACAGATGACCCATCAGTGTTTATTCCATGACTGTAAACATGTTTCCATTTGTCACTTCAGTCTTTACTCTGAAATACAGGAAATGACATCATGGCTCAAAATCTTTGTCGTTCAAACAATTCTTTATTTAACAATATTTTAACTTTATTTAACAAAATACATTCAATAAAAACTTAAACAACAGAAAACTGATTTTTAATCCAACCACTGAAAAAAAAGGTAACGACTGAACACAAACAGAAGAACAATTTATAAAGATTAAAATGGAACTACAGGAAGTTTGATTCACAGCCTCATTTGAACTTTAACTTAAACTTAAGGAGAGCCGACCTGAGCTCTGTGGAGCCTGATCTCCAGGGTTTTAAGTTGGACTCTGAAACCAGAGGATGTTTCTCTCTCTTCAGATTCACTCTGATCCTGTGATGGGAACGATTTCAGCCCTGCGTGATCGCGCTGATGTTTGCACAGAGCAGATGATGAAGTGAATGTTTTGGCACATTGGTAACAGTGAAACAGTTTATTAGTAACGTGGGATCGTTTGTGTGCAGAGTATGAACTGAGATTACTGAAGCTCTTGTCACACTGCTCACAGCTGTAGTTTCCTTCCATGTGTGTACGTTCATGCTCATTACGATTACTTGACTGTGAGAAGCTTTTGTCACAGTGTCTGCACTTGTATGGTTTCGCTCCTGTGTGGACTCGTTTGTGTGTTTTAAGCTGACCTGCAGTGGTGAAGGATGACCCACACTGATCACAGAGGTGCTTTTTGACCCCACTGTGAAAGAGTTCATGTCGTTTTAACTTAGCTGATGTGGGGAAGCTTCTCCCACATTCTTTGCAGTATTTCAGTTTGTCTCCAGTGTGTTTACGTTGATGTATTTTTAGGCTGGCTTGCAGACTGAAAGTTTTTCCACAGATGTCACAACGAAAGTCTTTCCCACCACCACAGCGATGACAGGGTTGAGAAGTGGATCCATCTGTGTCGCTCTGCTTCTAAACAAAGACACAAAGACAGTGTAAGTCAGTCCTTCAACACTTTTATCCTGAAAGTCGCCTGAAATAAAGAGCATCTCTGCAGACGTCCAATTACATTTTACTGTTTCAATTAACACACTCAGTTTACTGGGCTACAATAACTACAATACTACCACCATAATACTACAGCAATACTTATTTAATATTACAGTAACCTCTGACTTACACTTAAATGAAATGAAAACCTGAATAATGGCTCAGAGCTACTCTTCGGTGCAGTAGAAGTGCTAACATGCTAACACAATTTAATGAGCAGACTTGTTCCAAACAGTCAGACTGAACTTACAAGAATAAAATAAAAATACAAACCTCACAGTAACTGCACTTGTAGAGTCTCTTTCTGGTGTGGATCTGTTGGTGTTGTCTCAGGTACTGTGGAGTTTTAAAAGTCTTCTCACACAGGTCACATTGATAAGGTCTCTCCTCAGTGTGGGTAAACATGTGGCATTGTAACTGTGCGTCTGTTGTAAAGTATTTGCCACACTGATCACACCAGTACACATCTTCTCCGGAGTGAATGCGTAGGTGTATATTTCGGTACCCTAGCCGGCTGAAGGTTTTTCCACAGATGTCACAGCTGTATGCCTTAACTCCAGAGTGGGTAACTAGATGACTCTGTAAGTTGCTACTTCGAGTAAAAGCTCTGCCACACTGATCACAGCTGTAAGCTTTAACTCCACTGTGGACGACTTGGTGTCTTTTCAGGGAATTCTTCCAGGAAAACGACTTTCCACACAAGTCACAGCTGAACGGTCTCTCTCCAGTGTGGATGAGCTGATGTTGTTTTAGTTTAAACTTCCAGGTAAAATCCTTCCCACACTCGTCACAGGTGTTTTTTTTCTCTCTCTTTCTTCTGTGAGGTTTGTCGGCCTCCTGAGAGCGCTGACTTCTCGGTCCACGTTGGTCCTGCAGTGACAGAGATACAAACAGAGGCAGTGAGTGAAATGCAGTCATTAAACAAACTGAAGCTTCAAACTCCCTCCATTAACACTAGTTTTAAACCTGAAGGTGGAGTGTGGCACCAAACACCACCAGAACCTGAACGACTGCAGGTGCTGATAAGTTGCGGTCGCGGTATTTCAACATCTAGTTAGCAATACAGAAGACGAGCGAGAATAAATGGAGTAATATTTTTTATGTGGCAGGTAATTTCAAATGCAGCGATTCTATCAGCCCAACAAACATCAGCAAACACACAAACTGTTTGTGTGCAGTTTGTCTCACAATGTGATGTAAAGACTGCAGTAAAATCCTCTGCAGGTTAGTGCAGGATAAGCAGGCAAGTTTACTGTAATGTGATGGATTTAAGTAAAGAACAGTGTGTGAGTGGTGCACAGTGACTGTGGTGCTCATGTCAGAGTTAGATTACATCAAGTGTAGCAGAGATTAACTTAAACTTAAGCTCATGATGCTGACATTCATTCACTGAGCTCCACCCACATACCAACAGTTTAGTGTCTAATATAAAGACAGTGTACTGTCAGTGTAGAGAAAGGAAATCAGCCAGGACAACTCGTGAAACATCTGCTGACATCTGGTTGAATTCACAGAGAGCAGCAGGTCAGCTGATCACAGCCTGCACATTAAAAAAATCTACTGGAGCTCTCAATAGAAATGATTGTGAGCTGTGACCCTTTTCCCCACACTGAGCCACTACAGCTGATTTTAGGGTTGAATCCTGCTGAATCCCACTTTAACATCTTCCTGCTCATTTTGATGTTTAGAGGCAACGTCACCGTCTAAGATGTAGGCATTGTATACATTGTATACATTATTTCTACATTACATTAATATTGCACAAGGTTCATTTAGTTTAGCATAAAATATATATATCAGTACTTCAGCTTTTAATGGAGTATTTCTTAACACTAGTATCTGTCACCTTCTGTGTTGAGCTCATTGTTTTCTCTGCAGTGGCTGAGCTGAGTCCAAGTAGCTGAAATTTCCTCTGCTGCTCCGTCAGACTCTTCTCCTCC
This sequence comes from Copadichromis virginalis, assembly GCF_057382275.1. Classification (NCBI taxonomy): domain Eukaryota; kingdom Metazoa; phylum Chordata; class Actinopteri; order Cichliformes; family Cichlidae; genus Copadichromis; species Copadichromis virginalis. The sequence goes on along the minus strand of NC_140626.1, from coordinate 10,246,325 downwards.
TCCTGATCAGCTGGGACAGAAAACAGAACTTTGTTAAGCTCCACACTGCACTGAAGAGTCAAAGTGTCTCATATGTTCATCTGAGAACACACAGAACACATTTTAGCTTCCCTGGGTGGACAACTTGTTTGAAACAAACACAAAAGGTTTGAGCACCGATACCAAATTCAGCAGTATGGCACACCAGTACCAGGAGAGCAATTCCTCTTTAAAATATGCCCTGGCCAAGAAAAAACCCGACAATATACGTGTGCCGTGAGAAATGATAGATAGATAGATAGATAGATAGATAGATAGATAGATAGATAGATAGATAAAATTTATCTATCTATCTATCTATCTATCTATTTCAAACATGCAAATATAATTGAAATAACAACAGAAAAAAATAAAAATAACAAAACTTAAAAATCATCAAGTTTTCATGTAAATATCTATGTCTACAGAATGTGTGTGCTCGAAAAGGAGTAGGATGAAGTTTTCTTGTTCCTACCCCCTTATTTCAAATTTCATTGCTTACAAATCCATATCCAGGATTCAACATTATTTGATCATATATTTAACTATGTACAAGTCTAACACATTGAACATACACAAATAAAACCATTTTCAGCACATAAACCAGAACAACAACAAACTACATTTTTTACATAAACTAATCACTCTGTTTATAACAGCCGCTTAATCTCTGAGTTTATTTTCTATCTATGTGACAAAAACCTTAATGAAGACTTAAGGTTGGGTTACTCCGGCCTTGATTTATAAAAAATGAGGACACAATGAGACAACTCAGTCACTGAGAGGAAGATTTCCTATATTCATGCAATTTATTATTTTTGAACAATCCTGTGAATTTTTGTATTGATGTACTTGTCTTGATTTCATCTGTATATCCGAGTGGGTGTAGAAATCTGAGCCATCATCTGAGTAAGCCTCATCACAACTTTGCGCTGATAAAGGCAGCTGTGTTTTAGCCTGGAACACATTTATTTTTACATTTCTCATAAATGTATTTCATTATAGCACTTTTACCGCCAACATGTTGGGTCTTTTGGAGCCGGAAGTGACCTTATATGGAAGAAGGGTGGCGCTAGCTAGCTTAGTTAGCAAGCTGCATTCATAAGCTGTGCAGGTGCCACAGAGATGCTAAGTAGCCTTAATAACAGACTAATAAAACAACAGAAACTCTGATTACAATGAGCTCATTTAAAAGCTTTCTTCTAATAAATTCTTTTCTTCTCTGTGTTTCACAACCTTTTGCTGATATCTTTCTGTAAATTAGTTTAAAGCAGCTTGAGTCAATTTAGTCAGATTTTTTTTTCCAACTTGTTCACAAAAACTTGAGAAGAGACACCGAGGAGAGCAACAGAAAGCCTCATTCAGGAGCTAAACTCAAGATTAACTAGACTCGGATTAATATTAGCTCGGTGCTTACCTTTAAATCAGTCTTGACAATAATCGGAGGGAAAAACGCCATAAAGCGGGAACTCGGCTTCTTCTTCTTCTGCTCTTGTATTTTTTGGCGGTTAAAGCTTTAAGGCGCATTACCGCCACCTGCTGGACTGGACTTTTCATGTCCCAAACATTATCAATTGGGCACAAATTTGTTGGAGTTTCTGTTAATAAAAAAGATGGAATTCAAGGATCTTGTTATTTGGTTTGTTTGTTTTCACCATTTACTCTACAATTTTCTGCCAGTGTATAGCAAACCCCACAGCTCAAATCAATGAAGAATTTAGTATTTTTAACATATTGCTTAAACTGGAACCAGCAGCTATATAGGCCTAATTTTTAATCCAAACATGTGATAGAGGTTTACCACCAGGAGAAGCAGACTGTAAATAAAAGACTGTGCTACTGAAAACTGTTAGTCTGACTTTGGATTGTAAATATGTTTCCATTTGTCACTTCTGTATTTGTATATGGCTCAAACTATTTGTTATGAAAGCAAAACAAACAAACTGATGTTGTATAAATTGATTCAGGATTATTTACTTCGAGTCCAGAAATCATAGCTGTCTCATCAGATCCAGTTGTGACATTAGCTATAGTTTCCGCGGAGGGTACTTGGTTCTGTATGACAGCACAGCTTTTAGGTTGAATTCAAGCGCTTGAGTACAGCCTGATAATTAGAGGCCTGCAAACTGTTTGCTGATGAACTTTGGAAGTAAAAGTACAGACAGCTATAGAAGACACAGGACACGAGATGGGTTCATTATTTCTTTTGAGTTCCATGTAACAATCCGTAACTCTGTAATTAATGAATGTGCCATTTAATCTTGGCTGCAGCCAAGATTAAATGGCACATTCATTAAATGGCTAAAATGGGTTGGCTGCCGTTCAGCATTTAGCACAAGTCAGCTTTTGATCAGAAAGTTTTCTGGTTTGATCCCTGGCTGCTCCAGTCTGCAGGCGAAATATCCTTGGACAAGATTGTAATCCCAAGCTGCTTTCTGATGCATCCATTGGAGTGTGAATGCTTTATAGAGTTTGTGAAACAGTTGTACGTGTGGTCAGATTGTTTTGTATTTGTGTGTGGATTGAAGCACATGTCTGAGAGCACATCAATCACTGCACATATTTTTTAAAATCTTAGTTTAAATAAAGTTTTTGATTATTTATTATAAAAAAGAGATGATATATATATAATGCAGTGGGCACTCTACCAGCTAACATGTCAGTTAATTTGACACATTGATTTATTTATCATTTCTTTTTCTCTCTCAGCTTTTCAGCTCCATATTTTTGCCATTTCTTCCACACTCAACTCTGTTCTACAAGGTGAGCCCACAGTTAATGTAGGAGAGGGCAGGTGGCATTAAGAGATTTGATTGGGCAATCTAGGGCCCAGTTAGTTCTTCCTTTTGGTGAAAGCTGGGCTCTTCAGTTCAGCATGGCACAGCTCCAAAGATTCTGCAACATCAAACCCTCTGTCTGCTAATGTTACATCACCTGGGCTGAGGCAGTCCAGGTAATTGCAACAGTTTCTTGAAATTAGTTAATTCAGATATAAACAGAGTGACAGTTTACAGATTCAAACATGTCTCAGAGAAAACAGAAAAAAACAGTAAAGCCCAACTCTCCTCTTTGTGATCAGGAAGACAAAATTCAACTTCCTGATCAAGTAGACAAATCATTCAACCAGCTTCTAGAAAAGGAAGATATTCAAAAGTTGAAAGAAATGGAACTCCTAGACAGGGAAGAAACTTTGAGCTCCAAGCAAAGCTTGATAAAGCACTAGAAAAACTAGTGCTGAAGGACAAAAAGAATCAGGAGCTGCAAGTAAAGCTTGATGAAAGACCGCACACAAATGAAGAGTTTCTTCAAGAAAAAAGGCTACAGGAGATAAAACAGAAGGAAATGGATTTCAAGCTCCAGGACATGGAGAAACACAACAAAGGCTTGCAAATCAAGCTTAATGAAGCTCTGCAAAAAATGAAAGAACTCCTCCAAGAAAAACAACAACAGGACATGAAGCAGTGCAAACTCCAAGGCATGGAGGAAAAATACAAAGCGCTTCAGGTAAAGCTTGATAAAACACTGAACAAAAATAAAGAGTTGCTTCAAGAACAAAAGCAACAAGAAATTAAACAGAAACAAACGGACTGCAAGCTTGAAGACGTGCAGGAAAAATACACAGCGCTGAAAATGAAACTTGATAAAGCACTGCAAAGAAATAAAGATTTCCTTCAAGAGAAAGAACAGCAAGACATGAAACAGAAACATCTGGATTGCAAACTTCAGAACATCGAGAAACACAACGAAGGCTCGCAAGTAATGCTTGATGAAGCTCTGCAAAAGAATAAAGAAATCCTTGAAGAGAAAGAAAAACTGGACCAGAGAGACACGCAGTGCCAACTCCAAGGTGTGCAGGAACAATACGGAGCGCTGCAGGTAAAGCTTGATGAAACACTGCACAAATATCAAGAGCTGCTTCAAGACCAAGAACAACAGGAAATAAAGCAGAAAGAAGACAAAGAAATTCTCCAGGACTTTGAGAGGAAAAACCAAAACCTGCAAGAACTTTATAACAAACTGAACTACAAAACACCTGAACTGGAAGAGGAAAAGGAAAAACTGCAAAACCAATGCTCAGAGATGCAGAGTAAGCTCAATGACATGCTGAGAAAAAACACAGAAGTCGAGGAACTTTCAGACAACGTGAAGTGCAAAAACACTGAGATGCAGGTGCTAAAGCAACAACTAGAGAAAACAAACGAAGACCTGCAGTGTTCACTTCAAGAAATCGAGAGCAGAAGTCAGCAGTTGGAAGACACACACAACAAATTACAACAGAGTTATACAGAGCTGCACGAGGCAAAGCTAATGCAGGAGGCAACATCTAAAGAAATGAAAGAAAGGCTCGAAGACAAACAAGCCAAATTAGAAGAAGTGGAGAAAACATGCAAGAGACTTGAGCAGGAGAATGCAGAAACAATCGATCAGTTGAGAACCCTCATCCTAGAGAAAAAAGTGCTCGTGGAAAAGCTCATGGAAAAGAAGAAAAAACGCTTCTGCTTCTTCTGGAGGAGGGACACTCCTGCTTTTTCTACTTTTTCTACTTTTTCTACTGCTAATGTCACCTCGTCTTCCTCCACCTCTGTTCCATCTTAATTTTCACCTCTCCTCTCTCTTTCTCTCCCTTTCTCTCCTGACACCTCTCCCTCCCCTGTCTCCCTTTAACTCCTATCACCTGTCCCATCTCCTCCCCCCCCCCCCCCCTCTCTCTTTTCACCCTCACCCACCAACCAGTCCCGACAGTTGACTGCCCCCTCTAGAGCCTGGTTCTGTCATAGGTTTCTTCCTTTAAAGGGAGTTTTTCCTATCCACTGTCGCACCTAGTGCTTGCTCAGAGGGGATTGTTGGGGTTTTCTCTCCTCTATCTCTTTCCTCCTTTCTATCCCTTTCCTTTACCTTCTTCTTTAAAACCCCTCCCCCCTTTCTATTTCCTCAATAATTTAATAATAAACACAATTGGCAAAATTTTAAAAAGTCAGATCAATGTCTTCATTCAAGAATGAATTGTCTTTGTCACGGGGTCATGTGTATTTTGTGTTTTCCTCGGGCTGGTGATCCTTGCAGTTGTTGAGCCCAAGAGTCCAGATTTTTAGTGTTTTAATCACATTTAGTGTTACATTTTAGATCACAACAAAAGGATATCCACAATTTAGGATTCAGGCATTTGTCTTTTTCAATATCATAATCATTCTATGATTGAGTCGGTTACAGAAGCAGCAGTTAGCAGCAATAACTTCAATTCATCAACATTTGCAAGCATTTCTTTATACACAGCATTTCTGTCAGGTTGAGGTCTGGACTTCCATGCAGTAGATTTGCTGCTGTGCTTGGGCTCATTATCCTGTTGCATGGCCTAATTTAGGAGAAGCTTTAGCTGTTGGACAGACGGCCTCACATTTGACTCTAGAAAACTTTGGCATACAGAGGAGTTCGTGGACTGCAAGGTGCTTATTGCTTGTGTCTGCAGAACAAGCTCAAATCACCACAATTGAACCAGCGTACTTGACAGTGGATTTGAGGTGTTTGTGCTGTGTTTGATTTTTGCTGAAGTTACTGCTGTGCATTATGACCAAACCTCCACTTTAGTCTCATCTTTTAAAAATATGTTGCTCCAGAAGCTTTCAAGGGCAAATTTGCAAACCTCAACTGAGTTGTTGTGTTCTCTTTAGAGACAAGAAGCTTTCTCCTGGCGGCCCTTCCAGACCAACCATACTTGTTTTGTCTTTTTCTAATTAAACTGTCTTGAACATTAACATGCTGTTTAAGGCCTGTAGAGGCTCAGATGCAGCTCTTGGGTATTGTGCAGTTTCTGTGAGCACTGAACAGTCTTTGTGGTGGATCTGAATGCTCCAGACTAGCAAACTTGCTCATGGTCAGTTAATCAAGTGCATAGAGCCCTGTGATGAATTTTCACATTTACTCTGTGAATCTTCATTCTTCTAGCTAGTCTTTACTCTTCTAGAAGCTTTCTTTGCTCAGACGTCTGCAGCATTGAATCTATGTCTTCTCCACTGCTATTCCAAACAAGGTGCTGATGCAGGGGTCATTAGCACAGTAAGATTTAAGTGCACAAAATGTTCACATCATAATAGTAATAATAATTAGAGGAGAGTATTATGTAGTCCAAGAAGTGTGTGGCGAAGTTTTCAGTGCGGAGGAGGGAACCATGGTGTTCAGGAGCCAAACTGCTTTGGGGGAAAATGCTATTGCACAATCTTGCCGACCTGCTCCTGATGACGCAGTCGTCTTCTGGAGGGAAGTGTGGTAAACAGTTGATGGGAAGGGTGATGCGGGTCAGCCATGATGCTAGTGGCTTTCCCAGTGAGGTGTAAATATCCTGTAGACTGGGTAGAGAGCTGCCAATAACACGCTGTGCGGTCCACACAATCCTCTGGAGGGCTCTGCGATTGGACGCATGACAGTTTTCATACCAGACTGTGATGCAGCGGGTTAGGATGCTCTGCATGGTACCTCTGTAGAAAGTATTAAAGATGGGTTTGGGGATGTGCACCTTCTTCAGTCGTCTCTTAAAATGCAGTCGCTGCTGAGCTCTTTTAGTCACTGATTTGGTGTTGCTGGTCCAGGACAGGTCCAGGGGCGGATCTAGAGAAATTTTTCCAGGCTGGCATGGAAATCAAATGGGGTGGCAAAATCAAAGCCTTGTTTTAAAGACATATGCAGGTGTTACATATGATTAATATACATTAAGCATATGTTTCATATAAATATGGTCTATAACTTAATTATTTTCTATAGCCCACATAATTAAACATTTCAGTTACATAAAATGTGTGTACTGTATAGCCTGTATAATAAATAAATATGTAACCAATAAGTATAAAATCCAGAAAGCTACACAACACTGGGCGGGGGCTCATTTCCAAACACAAGTCTAACTTAAGTTTCATACTGTTTTTGTTAGAAAAAAAATCAAATTGTACTGACTACTACTACTGCCAGAAAGCTGCACTGTCACAAACAATTATTGAAACCTCATTTTTCATGATTTGTTGGGTCAATATTCTGAGGTCCAAAATATAATTGGCCATTTTTGGCTGCTTTTGATTGTTGTTGTTTTTTTTACCTTGTCTTTCTTGGTATCATTCTTTTCAGCACAACCTCACACGTCCAAATTTACAGTTATTAAAACAACTGGTCTGAAATCACACAAACACATAAAACCCTAGTAGTAGTTATATTTTCTCTTTACTATAAAAACCACAGACATGTTTAGTAAATTATTTTCATAACTTGAAATGCAAATATAAGTGGTAATTATTTTAAATTAATATTAAACAAAAATTTTGTAAATAATAAAGTTATATACAACTATTCATCTAAAAATGCAGGCAATGCATCTGGGGTTCTTATTTTTATTTTTTTGCACAGCCATTTTAAAAATACTACAACAATCAGGTGTCACAATAAGACGCCCCACAAATTATTTGTGCCAGTAAAAAAAAAAAATGTCAACCACAAGACAGAGAAGAACATCACAGGGAGAAACCCTGCAGGCCTGACAGCAGGTGTATCGCTCATTCTGTTTTCCACCTGGAGACAGTGTTCACATGGCATTCTGCCTGTGTAACTTGTGTAACTACACAAGTTAACACAATTCAATTCAATTCAATTTTATTTATATAGCGCCAAATCACAACAAAAGTCGCCTCAAGGCGCTTCATAGATACAGAGAAAAACCCAACAATCATATGACCCCCTATGAGCAAGCACTTGGGCGACAGTGGGAAGGAAAAACTCCCTTTTAACAGGAAGAAACCTCCAGCTGAACCAGGCTCAGGGAGGGGCGGGGCCATCTGCTGCGACCGGTTGGGGTGAGAGAAGGAAAACAGGATAAAAGACCTGCTGTGGAAGAGAGACAGAGGTTAATAACAGATATGATTCAATGCAGAGAGGTCTATTAACTCATACTGAGTGAGAAAGGTGACTGGAAAGGAAAAACTCAATGCATCATGGGAATCCCCGGCAGCCTACGTCTATTGCAGCATAACTAAGGGAGGATTCAAGGTCACCTGGTCCAGCCCTAACTATATGCTTTAGCAAAGAGGAAAGTTTTAAGCCTAATCTTGAAAGTAGAGATAGTGTCTGTCTCCCGAATCCAAACTGGAAGCTGGTTCCACAGAAGAGGGGCTGTAGTCGCAAATTTTGAAGCCATCCTGATAATCTTCTTCCACCAACGATGTGGAGATCCAACCCTTTTAGATCCAATTAAAATTAAAGCTGCAAGCAGCGTTATGAGGGCCCTCGCACCCCCGGCACGTCGAGCCACTGCCAACACCTCAAACCGGCACGTCCGATGTGATGTCACATTGATGGATTTCATGCTTTTAATCACCAGCTAACATTTCATCTTATTCAACCAGGATTATAGTCATGCCACTAGGTGGCGCTCTAACCATTATTGACAAATAGCATAACAAACATTTCCGAGCTTGAGTCTCATCACACCTGCGACCTTTGGGAGAGATTGGACATTGTGTTTTTTAGTGACAGCAGATTACTGCTTTTTGCGAGTGATTGAAACTCTACGTGCCGCCATGACCACCCCGTTTCCCTGAACGGAAAAAACTTCGCAATTTAACATCACAAAGGTCTTTAGATTCTACACACTGAAGAATGCTTCAATATGATGAAATCCCTTGGAGGAGTTCGTCAAAGTATGAGGCCTGAAAAGGGGGGAAAATGTCATCAAAATTACACATTAATTTTAAAATGGCTGACTTCCTGTTGGATTTGGGATATTGCTCCAAGAGACTTTTTTGTACATCTTGATATCTTACACAAGCTTACCAAGTGTCAGACTCATAGATGAAACACAGAGCAGGGGCTGATGTTTTGAAATATTGTAGGGGGCGCTGTGGAGCCATTTTGCGCTATTCAAGGAAAATGGTTACATAACAACAATGCCTTCATCCATTTGGAGGTGTGTGCCAAATTTCAAGCCTCTATAAACTTTCCAAGCCCCTCAAAAGCCACTTCATCTTTCATGATGAACCGCGTTGCCACCAGGGTGCGCCGTACAGTTTAAAGTCACAATTTTTGCACTGAAGCATCACGAGGGACTGATGGTGATATTCACCGCTTTTGAGGTGGCCACGATCAACCTGTGAAAATCAGTACAACAAAGTTAAAGCCATGACATTTCCTGTTGCCACTAGGTGGCGCTGTCCGTATTTCCGACAATGGGCACGTCAATCTGTTCAGGGCGGGTCTGACATCATGCCTGTAAAGTCTGGTACTGATCAGACTGGATTTCATTGAGTTATACTAATTTGTTTCTTCATGGCGTGACATCAAAGTTCGCCATGCTGCTGGGGTCACACCCTTTCGCGAAAACTCACAGTTTTCACTGTAACCCAAGACCAACTCCTTAAGGCTTTCCTGGAGAAATTTGAGGCTGCAGATGTCACCCATCACTATACTGTACCCCAAAGTGTAAAACATGACATTTCCTGTTCCCACTAGGTGGCGCTGTCCTTGAGGTCAAATATGGCAGTTGAAATATGTTCAGGGGTGGAGCCTTATCATATGTCTTCACTTTGGTCAAGGTCAGAAGATGTATGACAAAATGAGAGGCAATAAGATTTTCATGGCGAGTCATCGAAATTCGCCATGGCGCCACGGCCTCATAGTATTGTGAAAACTCAAAAGCTCCGCAATTTAACATGGCACAAGGGTGTAGTTGACACTGTCCAAATTTGAAGTTTATAGGACCAAATCCCAAGGAGGAGTTCGTTAAAGTTCGAGGCATGGAAATGGCAAAATTAGAGCCAAAATGTCACCTTCTCTTCCAAATGGCGGACTTCCTGTTGGGTTTGCGTCAATGGGCCCACAGACTTTTTTGTTCGTCTTGGAATGATACACATGTGTGCCAAATTTCATACATGTAGCTCAAACCATGTGGTCGTAGGGCTGCATTTAACAAGGCATAGGTGGCGCTCTAGAGCCATTTCCCAGTGCTCATAAGTAAAACCATTAAAATACAAAATTTTTCACCAGACCTGGCATGTGTGCAAAATTTCATGAGTTTTTGAGCATGTTTAGGCCCTCAAAAAGGCCCTTGTTTGGGGTGAATAATAATAATAATAATAATTAAAGCTGCAAGCAGCGTTATGAGGGCCCTCGCACCCCATCGCGTCGAGCCACGCCCAACACCTACAACCAGCACCTCCGATCTGATGTCACATTGATGGAATTCATGCATTTAACCACCAGCTAACATTTCATCTCATTCAATCGTCATTATAGTCGTCCCACTAGGTGGCGCTCTAACCATTACTGACAAATGGCATAACAAACACTTCCAAGCTCGAGTCTCATCACACCTGAGACGTTTGGGAGAGATTGGACATTGTGTTTTTGAGTGACAGCAGATTACTGCTTTTTGGCGAGTGATTCAAACTCTAAGTGCCGCCATGACCACCCCGTTTCCCTGGACGTAAAAAGCTTCGCAATTTAACATCACAAAGGTCTTTAGATTCCACACACTGGAGAATGGTTCAATATGATGAAATCCCTTGGAGGAGTTCGTCAAAGTATGAAGCCTGAAAAGAGGAGAAAATGTCGCCAAAATTGCACATTAATTTTAAAATGGCTGACTTCCTGTTGGATTTGGGATATTGCTCCAAGAGACTTTTTTGTACATCTTGATATCTCCTATAAGCCTACCAGGTTTCAGATTCATACATAATACACAGAGCTGGGGCTGTGGTTTTGAAATTTTGTAGGGGGCGCTGTGGAGCCAGTTTGGGATATTCAATGAAAATGATCACATAACAACAAAGCCTTCGTGACATTGGAGGTGTGTGCCAAATTTCAAGCCTCTATAAACTTGCCAAGACCCTCAAAAGCCACTTCATCTTTCATCGTGAACAGCGTTGCCACCAGGGTGCGCCGTTCAGTTTAAAGTCACAATTTTTGCACTGAAGCATCACGAGGGACTGATGGTGATATTCACCGCTTTTGAGGTGGCCACGATGAACCTGTGAAAATCAGTACAACAAAATTAAAGCCATGACATTTCCTGTTGCCACTAGGTGGCGCTGTCCGTATTTCTGACAATGGGCACATCAATCTGTTCAGGGCGGGTCTGACATCATGCCTGTAAAGTCTGGTACTGATCAGACTGGATTTCATTGAGTTATACTAATTTCTTTCTTCATGGCGTGACATCAAAGTTCGCCATGCTGCTGGGGTCACACCCTTTCGCGAAAACTCACAGTTTTCACTGTAACCCAAGACCAACTCCTTAAGGCTTTCCTGGAGAAATTTGAGGCTGCAGATGTCACCCATTACTATACTGTACCCCAAAGTGTTAAACATGACATTTCCTGTTCCCACTAGGTGGCGCTGTCCTTGAGGTCAAATATGGCAGTTGAAATATGTTCAGGGGTGGAGCCTTATCATATGTGTTCACTTTGGTCAAGGTCAGAAAATGTATGACAAAATGAGAGGCAATAAGATTTTCATGGCGAGTCATTGAAATTCGCCATGGCGCCACGGCCTCATAGTATTGTGAAAACTCAAAAGCTCCGCAATTTAACATGGCACAAGGGTGTAGTTGACACTGTCCAAATTTGAAGCTTATAGGACCAAATCCCAAGGAGGAGTTCGTTAAAGTTCGAGGCATGGAAACGGTAAAATCAGAGCCAAAATGTCACCTTCAATCCAAAATGGCGGACTTCCTTTTGGGTTTAGGACATTGCCATAATAGACTTTTTTGTTCGACTCTGAAAGTTATATAGGTGTACCGACTTTCAAACATGTAGGTCATACCCATACCGGGGGCTCGCGTTTTTCATTTTTCTAGGTGGCGCTACTGAGCTAATTTTCCCTGGCCATGTCTGAGAACATTAAAATACGTAAATTTTCACCAGACCTGACGCGTGTGCAAAATTTCATGAGTTTTCGAGCATGTTTAGGCCCTCAAACGGCCAATTCATTTGCCGGAATAATAATAATAATAATAATATTAAAGCTGCAAGCAGCGTTATGAGGGCCCTCGCACCCCCGGCGCGTCGAGCCACGCCCAACACCTAAAACCAGCACGTCCGATCTGATGTCACATTGATGGAATTCATGCATTTAACCACCAGCTAACATTTCAACTCATTCATTCATGATTAGTTAGTCGTTCCACTAGGTGGCGCTCTAACCATTATGTACAAATGGCATAACAAACACTTCCAAGCTCGAGTCTCATCACACCTGAGACGTTTGGGAGAGATTGGACATTGTGTTTTTGAGTGACAGCAGATTACTGCTTTTTGGCGAGTGATTCAAACTCCACGTGCCGCCATAACCACCCCGTTTCCCTGGACGTAAAAAGCTTCGCAATTTAACATCACAAAGGTCTTTAGATTCCACAAACTGCAGATCGGTCCAATCTGATGAAATCCCTTGGAGGAGTTCGTCAAAGAACGATGCCTGAAAAGAGGGGAAAATGTTGCCAAAATTGCACATTAATTTTAAAATGGCTGACTTCCTGTTGGATTTGGGATATTGCTCCAAGAGACTTTTTTGTACATCTTGATATCTCCTATAAGCTTACCAGGTTTCAGACTCATACATAAAACACAGAGCAGGGGCTGTGATTTTGAAATTTTGTAGGGGGCGCTGTGGAGCTATTTTGGGATATTCAATGAAAATGATCACATAACAACAAAGCCTTAACCACATTGGAGGTGTGCGCCAAATTTCAAGACTTTTTAAACTTTCCAAGCCCCTCAAAAGCCACTTCATCTTTCATGGTGAACCGCGTTGCCACCAGGGTGCGGCGTTCAGTTTAAAGTCACAATTTTTGCACTGAAGCATCACAAGGGACTGATGGTGATATTCACCGCTTTTGAGGTGGCCACGATGAACCTGTGAAAATCAGTACAACAAAATTAAAGCCATGACATTTCCTGTTGCCACTAGGTGGCGCTGTCCGTATTCCCGACAATGGGCACATCAATCTGTTCAGGGCGGGTCTGTCATCATGCCTGTAAAGTCTGGTACTGATCAGACTGGATTTCATTGAGTTATACTAATTTGTTTCTTCATGGCGTGACATCAAAGTTCGCCATGCTGCTGGGGTCACACCCTTTTGCGAAAAGTCACAGTTTTCACTGTAACCCAAGACCAACTCCTTAAGGCTTTCCTGGAGAAATTTGAGGCTGCAGATGTCACCCATCACTATACTGTACCCCAAAGTGTAAAACATGACATTTCCTGTTCCCACTAGGTGGCGCTGTCCTTGATGTCAAATATGGCAGTTGAAATATGTTCAGGGGTGGAGCCTTATCATATGTGTTCACTTTGGTCAAGGTCAGAAAATGTATGACAAAATGAGAGGCAATAAGATTTTCATGGCGAGTCATCGAAATTCGCCATGGCGCCACGGCCTCATAGTATTGTGAAAACTCAAAAGCTCCGCAATTTAACATGGCACAAGGGTGTAGTTGACACTGACCAAATATGAAGGTTATGAAATCAAACCCCAAGGAGGAGTTCGCAAAAGTTCGAGGCATGGAAATGGCAAAATTAGAGCCAAAATGTCACCTTCTCTTCCAAATGGCGGACTTCCTGTTGGGTTTGCATCAATGGGCCCACTGACTTTTTTGTTCGTCTTGGCATGATACACATGTGTGCCAAATTTCATACATGTAGCTCAAACGATGTGGTCGTAGGGCTGCATTTAACAAGGCATAGGTGGCGCTCTAGAGCCATTTCCCAGTGCTCATATGTAAAACCATTAAAATACAAAATTTTTCACCAGACCTGGCATGTGTGCAAAATTTCATGAGTTTTTGAGCATGTTTAGGCCCTCAAAAAGGCCCTTGTTTCGCCTGAATAATAATAATAATAATAATAATAATAATAATAATTAAAGCTGCAAGCAGCGTTATGAGGGCCCTCGCACCCCCGGCGTGTCGAGCCATGCCCAACACCTGAAACCAGCACGTCCGATCTGATGTCACATTGATGGAATTCATGCATTTAACCACCAGTTAACATTTCATTTGGTTCAACCATGAGTATAGTCGTCCCACTAGGTGGCGCTCTAACCATTATAGACAAAGGGCATAACAAACATTTCCGAGCTCGAGTCTCATCACGCCTGCGACCTTTGGGAAAGATTGGACTTTGTGTCTTTGAGTGACAGCATATTACTGCTTTTTGGCGAGTGATTGAAACTCCACGTGCCGCCATGACCACCCCGTTTCCTTGAACGTAAAAAGCTTCGCAATTTAACATCACAAAGGTCTTTAGATTCCACACACTGGAGAATGGTTCAATATGATGAAATCCCTTGGAGGAGTTCGTCAAAGTATGAAGCCTGAAAAGAGGGGAAAATGTCGCCAAAATTACACATTAATTTTAAAATGGCTGACTTCCTGTTGGATTTGGGATATTGCTCCAAGAGACTTTTTTGTACATCTTGATATTTTCCATAAGCTTACCAGGTTTCAGACTCATAGATGAAACACAGAGCTGGGGCTGACTTTTTGAAATTTTGTAGGGGGCGCTGTGGAGCCATTTTGCGCTATTCAATGAAAATGATCACATGACAACAAAGCCTTCATACATTTGGAGGTGTGTGCCAACTTTCAAGCCTCTATAAACTTTCCAAGCCCCTCAAAAGCCACTTCATCTTTCATGTTGAACAGCGTTGCCACCAGGGTGCGCCGTTCAGTTTAAAGTCACAATTTTTGCACTGAAGCATCACGAGGGACTGATGTTGATATTTACCGCTTTTGAGGTGGCCACGATGAACCTGTGAAAATCAGTACAACAAAATTTAAGCCATGACATTTCCTGTTGCCACTAGGTGGCGCTGTACGTATTCCCGACAATGGGCACATCAATCTGTTCAGGGCGGGTCTGACATCATGCCTGTAAAGTCTGGTACTGAACAGACTGGATTTCATTGAGTTATACTAATTTGTTTCTTCATGGCGTGACATCAAAGTTCGCCATGCTGCTGGGGTCACACCCTTTTGCGAAAAGTCACAGTTTTCACTGTAACCCAAGACCAACTCCTTAAGGCTTTCCTGGAGAAATTTGAGGCTGCAGATGTCACCCATCACAATACTGTACCCCAAAGTGTAAAACATGACATTTCCTGTTCCCACTAGGTGGCGCTGTCCCTGATGTAAAATATGGCAGTTGAAATATGTTCAGGGATGGAGCCTTATCATATGTGTTCACTTTGGTCAAGGTCAGAAAATCTATGACAGAATGAGAGGCAATAAGATTTTCATGGCGAGTCATCGAAATTCGCCATGGCGCCACGGCCTCATAGTATTGTGAAAACTCAAAAGCTCCGCAATTTAACATGGCATAAGGGTGTAGTTGGCACTGACCAAATATGAAGGTTATGAAATCAAACCCCAAGGAGGAGTTCGTCAAAGTTCGAGGCATGGAAATGGTAAAATCAGAGCCAAAATGTCACCTTCAATCCAAAATGGCGGACTTCCTGTTGGGTTTAGGACATTGCCATAATAGACTTTTTTGTTCGACTCTGAACATTATATAGGTGTACCGACTTTCAAACATGTAGGTCATACCCATACCGGGGGTTCGCGTTTTTCATTTTTCTAGGTGGCGCTACTGAGCTAATTTTCCCTGGCCATGTCTGAGAACATTAAAATACGTAAATTTTCACCAGACCTGACGCGTGTGCAAAATTTCATGAGTTTTCGAGCATGTTTAGGCCCTCAAACGGCCAATTCATTTGCCGAAATAATAATAATAATAATAATAATAATAATAATAATAATAATAATAATAATAATAATAAACAGAGCAATTACAATAGGGCCTTCGCACTGTCAGTGCTCGGGCCCTAATAAGAAACGGAGCAGATACAATAGGGCCTTCGCACTGTCAGTGCTCGGGCCCTAAATAAACAGAGCAATTACAATAGGGCCTTCGCACTGTCAGTGCTCGGGCCCTAATAATTAAAGCTGCAAGCAGCGTTATGAGGGCCCTCGCACCCCATCGCGTCGAGCTACGCCCAACACCTACAACCAGCACCTCGGATCTGATGTCACATTGATGGAATTCATGCATTTAACCACCAGCTAACATTTCAACTCATTCATTCATGATTAGTTAGTCGTTCCACTAGGTGGCGCTCTAACCATTATGTACAAATGACATAATAAACATTTCTGAGCTCGAGTCTCATCACTCCTATGAGCTTTTGGAGAGATTGGACATTGTGTCTTTGAGTGACAGCAGATTACTGCTTTTTGGCGAGTGATTGAAACTCCACGTGCCGCCATGACAACCCCGTTTCCCTGAACGTAAAAACCTTCGCAATTTAACATCACAAAGGTCTTTAGATTCCTCACACTGGAGAATGGTTCAATATGATGAAATCCCTTGGAGGAGTTCGTCAAAGTATGAAGCCTGAAAAGAGGGGAAAATGTCGCCAAAATTGCACATTAATTTTAAAATGGCTGACTTCCTGTTGGATTTTGGATATTGCTCCAAGAGACTTTTTTGTACATCTTGATATCTCCTATAAGCTTACCAGGTTTCAGACTCATACATAAAACACAGAGCTGGGGCTGTGGTTTTGAAATTTTGTAGGGGGCGCTGTGGAGCCATTTCGCACTATTCAATGAAAAATGATCACATGACAACAAAGCCTTCATCCATTTGGAGGGGTGTGCTAAATTTAAAGCCTCTATATACTTTCCAAGCCCCTCAAAAGCCACTTCATCTTTCATGGTGGACCGCGTTGCCACCAGGGTGCGCCGTTCAGTTTAAAGTCACAATTTTTGCACTGAAGCATCACGAGGGACTGATGTTGATATTCACCGCTTTTGAGGTGGCCACGATGAACCTGTGAAAATCAGTACAACAAAATTAAAGCCATGACATTTCCTGTGGCCACTAGGTGGCGCTGTACGTATTTCCGACAATGGGCACATCAATCTGTTCAGGGCGGGTCTGACATCATGCCTGTAAAGTCTGGTACTGATCAGACTGGATTTCATTGAGTTATACTAATTTGTTTCTTCATGCCGTGACATTAAAGTTCGCCATGCTGCTGGGGTCACACCCTTTTGCGAAAAGTCACAGTTTTCACTGTAACCCAAGACCAACTCCTTAAGGCTTTCCTGGAGAAATTTGAGGCTGCAGGTGTCACCCATCACTATACTGTACCCCAAAGTGTAAAACATGACATTTCCTGTTCCCACTAGGTGGCGCTGTCCCTGGTGTCAAATATGGCAGTTGAAATATGTTCAGGGGTGGAGCCTTATCATATGTGTTCACTTTGGTCAAGGTCAGAAAATGTATGACAAAATGAGAGGCAATAAGATTTTCATGGCGAGTCATCGAAATTCGCCATGGCGCCACGGCCTCATAGTATTGTGAAAACTCAAAAGCTCCGCAATTTAACATGGCACAAGGGTGTAGTTGACACTGTCCAAATTTGAAGGTTATGAAATGAAACCCCAAGGAGGAGTTCGCAAAAGTTCGAGGCATGGAAATGGCAAAATTAGAGCCAAAATGTCACCTTCTCTTCCAAATGGCGGACTTCCTGTTGGGTTTGCGTCAATGGGCCCACAGACTTTTTTGTTCGTCTTGGCATGATACACATGTGTGCCAAATTTCATACATGTAGCTCAAACGATGTGGTCGTAGGGCTGCATTTAACAAGGCATAGGTGGCGCTGTAGAGCCATTTCCCAGTGCTCATATGTAAAACCATTAAAATACAAAATTTTTCACCAAACCTGGCATGTGTGCAAAATTTCATGAGTTTTTGAGCATGTTTAGGCCCTCAAAAAGGCCCTTGTTTGGGGTGAATAATAATAATAATAATTAAAGCTGCAAGCAGCGTTATGAGGGCCCTCGCACCCCCGGCACGTCGAG
The DNA here is from genome assembly GCF_057382275.1 of Copadichromis virginalis. NCBI lineage: Eukaryota > Metazoa > Chordata > Actinopteri > Cichliformes > Cichlidae > Copadichromis > Copadichromis virginalis. The sequence continues at coordinate 10,228,416 of NC_140626.1, read as the reverse complement.
CCACTGCCAACACCTCAAACCGGCACGTCCGATGTGATGTCACATTGATGGATTTCATGCTTTTAATCACCAGCTAACATTTCATCTTATTCAACCAGGATTATAGTCATGCCACTAGGTGGCGCTCTAACCATTATTGACAAATAGCATAACAAACATTTCCAAGCTCGAGTCTCATCACACCTGTGACCTTTGGGAGAGATTGGACATTGTGTTTTTTAGTGACAGCAGATTACTGCTTTTTGCGAGTGATTGAAACTCTACGTGCCGCCATGACCACCCCGTTTCCCTGAACGGAAAAAGCTTCGCAATTTAACATCACAAAGGTCTTTAGATTCTACACACTGAAGAATGCTTCAATATGATGAAATCCCTTGGAGGAGTTCGTCAAAGTATGAAGCCTGAAAAGAGGGGAAAATGTCATCAAAATTACACATTAATTTTAAAATGGCTGACTTCCTGTTGGATTTGGGATATTGCTCCAAGAGACTTTTTTGTACATCTTGATATCTTACACAAGCTTACCAAGTGTCAGACTCATAGATGAAACACAGAGCAGGGGCTGATGTTTTGAAATATTGTAGGGGGCGCTGTGGAGCCATTTTGCGCTATTCAAGGAAAATGGTTACATAACAACAATGCTTTCATCCATTTGGAGGTGTGCGCCAAATTTCAAGCCTCTATAAACTTGCCAAGCCCCTCAAAAGCCACTTCATCTTTCATGATGAACTGCGTTGCCACCAGGGTGCGCCGTTCAGTTTAAAGTCACAATTTTTGCACTGAAGCATCACGAGGGACTGATGGTGATATTCACCGCTTTTGAGGTGGCCACGATCAACCTGTGAAAATCAGTACAACAAAGTTAAAGCCATGACATTTCCTGTTGCCACTAGGTGGCGCTGTCCGTATTTCCGACAATGGGCATATCAATTTGTTCAGGGCGGGTCTGACATCATGCCTGTAAAGTCTGGTACTGATCAGACTGGATTTCATTGAGTTATACTAATTTGTTTCTTCATGGCGTGACATCAAAGTTCGCCATGCTGCTGGGGTCACACCCTTTCGTGAAAAGTCACAGTTTTCACTGTAACCCAAGACCAACTCCTTAAGGCTTTCCTGGAGAAATTTGAGGCTGCAGATGTCACCCATCACAATACTGTACCCCAAAGTGTAAAACATGACATTTCCTGTTCCCACTAGGTGGCGCTGTCCCTGGTGTCAAATATGGCAGTTGAAATATGTTCAGGGGTGGAGCCTTATCATATGTGTTCACTTTGGTCAAGGTCAGAAAATGTATGACAAAATGAGAGGCAATAAGATTTTCATGGCGAGTCATCGAAATTCGCCATGGCGCCACGGCCTCACCGTATTGTGAAAACTCAAAAGCTCCGCAATTTAACATGGCACAAGGGTGTAGTTGACACTGACCAAATATGAAGGTTATGAAATCAAACCCCAAGGAGGAGTTCGCAAAAGTTCGAGGCATGGAAATGGCAAAATTAGAGCCAAAATGTCACCTTCTCTTCCAAATGGCGGACTTCCTGTTGGGTTTGCGTCAATGGGCCCACAGACTTTTTTGTTCGTCTTGGCATGATACACATGTGTGCCAAATTTCATACATGTAGCTCAAACCATGTGGTCGTAGGGCTGCATTTAACAAGGCATAGGTGGCGCTCTAGAGCCATTTCCCAGTGCTCATATGTAAAACCATTAAAATACAAAATTTTTCACCAGACCTGGCATGTGTGCAAAATTTCATGAGTTTTTGAGCATGTTTAGGCCCTCAAAAAGGCCCTTGTTTCGCCTGAATAATAATAATAATAATAATAATAATAATAATAAGAAACGGAGCAGATACAATAGGGCCTTCGCACTCTCAGTGCTCGGGCCCTAATTAAAGCTGCAAGCAGCGTTATGAGGGCCCTCGCACCCCATCGCGTCGAGCTACGCCCAACACCTACAACCAGCACATCCGATCTGATGTCACATTGATGAAATTCATGCATTCAACCACCAGCTAACATTTCATCTCATTCAATCATGATTATAGTCATCCCACTAGGTGGCGCTCTAACCATTACTGACAAATGGCATAACAAACATTTCCGAGCTCGAGTCTCATCACGCCTGCGACCTTTGGGACATATTGGACATTTTGATTTTGTGTGACAGCAGATTACTGCTTTTTGGCGAGTGACTGAAACTCCACGTGCCGCCATGACCACCCCGTTTCCCTCAACGTAAAAACCTTCGCAATTTAACATCACAAAGGTCTTTAGATTCCACACACTGGAGATTGGTTCAATATGATGAAATCCCTTGGAGGAGTTCGTCAAAGAACGGTGCCTGAAAAGAGGGGAAAATGTCACAAAAATTACACATTAATTTTAAAATGGCTGACTTCCTGTTAGATTTGGGATATTGCTCCAAGAGACTTTTCTGTACATCTTGATATCTCCTATAAGCTTACCAGGTTTCAGACTCATACATAAAACACAGAGCTGGGGCTGTGGTTTTGAAATTTTGTAGGGGGCGCTGTGGAGCCATTTCGCGCTATTCAATAAAAATGATCACATGACAACAAAGCCTTCATCCATTTGGAGGGGTGTGCTAAATTTAAAGCCTCTATATACTATCCAAGCCCCTCAAAAGCCACTTCATCTTTCATGGTGGACCGCGTTGCCACCAGGGTGCGCCGTTCAGTTTAAAGTCACAATTTTTGCACTGAAGCATCACGAGGGACTGATGTTGATAGTCACCGCTTTTGAGGTGGCCACGATGAACCTGTGAAAATCAGTACAACAAAATTAAAGCCATGACATTTCCTGTTGCCACTAGGTGGCGCTGTACGTATTCCCGACAATGGGCACATCAATCTGTTCAGGGCGGGTCTGACATCATGCCTGTAAAGTCTGGTACTGAACAGACTGGATTTCATTGAGTTATACTAATTTGTTTCTTCATGGCGTGACATCAAAGTTCGCCATGCTGCTGGGGTCACACCCTTTTGCGAAAACTCACAGTTTTCACTGTAACCCAAGACCAACTCCTTAAGGCTTTCCTGGAGAAATTTGAGGCTGCAGATGTCACCCATCACAATACTGTACCCCAAAGTGTAAAACATGACATTTCCTGTTCCCACTAGGTGGCGCTGTCCCTGGTGTCAAATATGGCAGTTGAAATATATTCAGGGGTGGAGCCTTATCATGTGTGTTCACTTTGGTCAAGGTCAGAAAATGTATGACAAAATGAGAGGCAATAAGATTTTCATGGCGAGTCATCGAAATTCGCCATGGCGCCACGGCCTCATAGTATTGTGAAAACTCAAAAGCTCCGCAATTTAACATGGCACAAGGGTGTAGTTGACACTGTCCAAATTTGAAGGTTATGACATGAAACCCCAAGGAGGAGTTCGCAAAAGTTCGAGGCATGGAAATGGAAAAATTAGAGCCAAAATGTCACCTTCTCTTCCAAATGGCGGACTTCCTGTTGGGTTTGCGTCAATGGGCCCACAGACTTTTTTGTTCGTCTTGGCATGATACACATGTGTGCCAAATTTCATACATGTAGCTCAAACCATGTGGTCGTAGGGCTGCATTTAACAAGGCATAGGTGGCGCTGTAGAGCCATTTCCCAGTGCTCATATGTAAAACCATTAAAATACAAAATTTTTCACCAGACCTGGCATGTGTGCAAAATTTCATGAGTTTTTGAGCATGTTTAGGCCCTCAAAAAGGCCCTTGTTTGGGGTGAATAATAATAATAATAATAATAATAATAATAATAATAATAATAATAAATAATAATAAGAAACGGAGCAGATACAATAGGGCCTTCGCACTCTCGGTGCTCGGGCCCTAATCAAGACAGTCAAAAAGATGCTCTGTAAAAGAGTAGAAAAAATAGATACAGACATGTGCTGCATGAAAGACGTTAGGGAAGGTTAGTTAGCTGGAGAGCGAGTTAGGCAGGAGAACTCTCAGCAGCATTAACTGCCCTGTTACTGCACCACCTTAATAAACCATGGTGAAGCAAAATGTCTTGTGCTTAAGACTCTACATGAAAGTTAAAATATATATGTTCAGTGCACATAGATATATAGTGTATAGTTATACATATCACACAAAAATCCACCACATTTCCCCTTGTGGTACCTGGAGGTACCACCTAAAAAGACCCAATGACTAAAGAAGAACAAAAATCGTGAAAACGAATGCGTGCGCTGTTTTTTTGCTAACATACTTTAAAGCAAGCTCTAAATAGAATATAAGAATTTGTATAAAGATCCCACACAGTTGTTGCTCTATTGAATAAACCCCAGAAACCTCATAGTCATCAACATAACATTCTTCCAACGCTTCATTTCTCTTAGTCAATTAATTTAAGACTAATTGATTCCTCTTCATTTGCAAATCATACTACACAGTATCCTTATCAGAATACTCAAGAAACTTAAAACTAGCCTAATTACAGTAAAATGAAAGTGAGGCATGAAACACATCAGCAGAGACACATAATACATACACGGATTACACAACACCATATGTGACATTAAAAATAATACAATAAAACAATTAATTCCCAATTTTGGATTTCATCTTGGTCAGGTTCAACTTCTTTTTCTGAACAACTTCTCAGTGTGGGCTTTGAAATGTTCTTTGACCATCACTTCATCTTCTTCATCTGACATAAACCCACCAAGAGCATTCTCTTTGTGGGCCGGTACTGCTCACCCGAGTAAACACGAGCTGACATTGACATGAATTAAACATAAAACATTATATACAGTATAAGATTTTGTAAGGTAAACCTAGTTCATACAAATGAAGTAAAGAAAAGTTATTAAAACAAAACGTGCCTTGCTGTTTATTCTTTCAGTGTCCCACAGTAGCACATTTCCTGCTAGGAAAATGTCAGAAGTCACATCATTTCTGTAAATTGGGAAGTAACTGTAATACATCAAGTCACCTCTGTCTCTTGTTACCAGGACTTTTTAAAATGAATGGTGCAACATGGAAAGAGGCCCTACACAAGAGTTTAGCTTTGAGCTCAATATGCGATGATCCTTTCAGCCATGACATCTCTGACATGGGAAACCAGGGAATTTGATTAGAAAATGGTGAAGGATTTTCTTTTCAGTTAGAAACTGGATTTGTGTAACATGTTGGTGAAAAGCCCCCAAAGAAACCAGCATATGATCAGTCGCTATATTGCATTTAATACAAACGTCCTTCGTGTATCCTTTGAATACAGAACAGATCATTTCTGATATCTATGAGTAAACCCAACGAGCACGTGTCCCAAAAGACCCCACAGTGTTTTTATCTGGCTTTTCCCTGACAGTTAGTGGACACTGACAGATGTGTGCTGAATATGAAAGGAAACAAAAGAACTAAAGAAGGTTTGCAGTGTTAAAAACAAGAACTACATGAAGGTTGTTTCATCCTGCTGTAACTTATGACAGAAGCATCTTTTGTTTGTTTTTTCATTTATTTACACAAAGACAGATGTTGAAATAACAGGAGTAACAGTTTAATTCAATTGAAATCGGTCCAATCGTCTATAATGAAATTATTGTTGGACATACATAGTTTTCTTTGGTCGACCAGGCTGGATGCTCTTTGGCATGATTCTGTCTTTCTGTTTCAGCCTGCTTGAAATATCTGGCTTTCTGGTCGTTTGAAAGCGACTTCCACTGTGGACAGAAGATCATAAGAACACACTGTGAGCACTGCTACTACACATAACTACAGGACAGCTGGGACACATGCAAAAACATGAGCAGACAACATTAACAGATGCATAAATGTATGCAGAGTTACACACTTACTCTCTGTCCCACCACTGCATTTACGGCTGCATTTTCAGGGATGTTGAGTTCAGCAATGACCTTTGGCCTCTGCTCTTTGAGATAGAGCATGAAGGCATTTGGAGGCTTCTTGACGTATGGCCCATCTTCATCCTGCTGGGCTGGGCACTTTCTTTTTCTTCAGGAATAAAACACAGAGTAAGAGCACATGTTAGCACTGTGTACAACTGTGAGGGAAGCAGTTCAAAAACACGAGACAAGCTGTAAAACTGAATGAAATCAGGCACCATTAATGGATCATTACAATAATTCCTGCAGACATCTGCAAACAAATGACAGATACTTGCAGATCAGTGAACCAAAGCAGCAGAGCAAACTTAGTTTGGAGTGGAGGTGTTAGGTGGAGGAGCAGGAGTGACATACTCATACATCTGTACACCGTTCCTACACAGATGAAGGGAGACAGATATGAGATAACAGGAAGAAGTTATGAATATAGAGATGTTCAGCAGCTGTGTTCACTCCAGTGTTTGTGTGTTTTACGTACAGTACTCCAACAGGACGCAGGTTCTGGAGCACACAAAACACACAACAGGTGACGAGACAAGCTGCAATACTATCATCTATCCACTAGGTGGAAGAATTGATCAGTAGAAAGAGGAGATGTGCTCAAAACGACATTCATACATAGATTTATTCTTCTTAGTTAGTCTTAAGAATTAGGATTCACTGACAGTGAAGAAGTTTCAGACGTGCACTCGCGTTTCCCCTTTTGCCTTTTCCTGCTCCAGCCAAGTCCTCCGCCTGCTCGACATCTCTCCTATTACCTTTTATTACGCTTGCACTCATGCCTTTGCCTTTCACCACTTCAAAACTGCGCCTTCTTCAATATTACCTTCATATGCTCTCTTTGCTTTTCGCCTTCCTCACTACACTAAGTACCATTTTTTAACGCTGTGTACTCACTCTTGCTAAGTACATGTGAACAGATCTTGAAGAAAAAAAACAAAACAAAACATACTTTTCTTTTCTCTTCTGATACTATTGAATGATCCTAACAGAAAAAAAACAGAGTTAACACTGACTTAATAAAAAAGTGTTATATTTTATCTCAGATAAACTAGTCAGTGTTTATTAGTGTTTGCTCAACTAGAAGTCTTCATAGTAGCATCCACACATCAAGTCTTTAAACAAATAATGAAAGGATAATGAAAGAAAGTTTAATGTGAAATTACTGAATTATATGAAATGCCAGAGTGTTTTTCTTTAAACTACTTGGGACACTGCCTTTTAGTGATGTCACTAAAAGGCAAGGTTCTAATGTTGTGTTGCCATAGACTCCGGAGTTTACTTTTAAAGCTCACTTACAGAACTGACTTATACAGCTTAGTTAGAAAAGTCAAGCATCCAGACATTTGAAGGACTATTCACTCATTAAGGTGACATTTTCTATTTTAAAAATTAAGATGAAAAAGGAAACAAGAAAAGTTACGACTGAGGCAGATAAGAAAGATCCAGGAGATCAAAGTAAGTAAAAAATAAAATCCCCTAAATAACAGAATGTACATTTCTAACAATGTTGAGGCTCTGTGTATAAAATGATTCATTTTTAGAGGATTTAAATCCTGGTTTTGATTGAAACTAACCTGAGTGCAACATGTCTAATCAAAGAAAGGTTACTGGGGCACTTTGTCTTTTGGTAAAATAATGTGACAAGTTTATTCTTGGACTGAGCAGTGAAAACAGAGCAACAAGTGTCATCAGTATCTAGACTTAGTAGACCTAGTATGGTCCACTCGTGTTGGTGTGTTTTTTATCAAAAGGATAAACTTGTTATTATATTGTAAGCAATACTAATTTAAAATTCAATGACATCAAAATCCTTCTAGTCCTGATGTCGAGCGCTCTTTTTCACTAATGTGTTGTTGTTGTTTATAGATTGTAAGAGCAGGATGGCTAAAAGAAAGGCCAGTCCTGAAAAAACGACCCCCATAAAAAGAAGGAGGGTCACTGAGCAGGCTGGTCCTTCCACCAGCTCAGATGCTCATGTGGTCGGGGGAGTCAAGCGAAAGGTCCAACAAGATGAAGCGGGGACAACCAATACAGCAAAAAAGCGTAAACTTCTTGAGCATGTGAGCGGTGACAAGGGGCAGGCATCTTCCTGGTTGGACACTGGTAAAGGTAGGCTAATTAGTTGAGTGAGGGGTAGATTAAGTGTACATCTGGTTGCTAGTTTGAAGATATTAGTGTTTGGGAGATATTTGTGTCTATTATCTAATAAGCTGATGTGCTTTTGGTGTTTTCCACATCTGCAGACTGCAGCATAGAGATTTCAGAGAGCTGCAGTAAAAACAAAAAGGCTGGCAAAAGGAAAGCTGCGGGAGACACCAGGGACCCACCTAAGAAAAAGAACGTGGACCAGGACAAAACCAAAACCGTTGCCAAAAAGTCAGTGGCTGAACAGAAACGTAAGTAGCAAGCAGCTTAGCTTTTATATTCAGGTGAAGAGCAAAATGAACATTTAGGGTACAGCAGAGAGTAATTTGTGTGACAGCTGTAGTAAAACCCAATTTGTGTTTGTCTGTTTAGGTGACTTCCAAGCAAGATACGTGGAGGAGCACCGGCTTGGAGAAGGAGGCTGTGGAGCAGTGTTTGCTGGCTACCGCATAAAGGATCATTTACCAGTAAGTGTTCAGATGGTGGTAGTAAGACAGGCAGTAATGCAGATAAGGGATAATATCGTAAGCTGAGATGTATGCTGTTTTACACCTTTAATGATGTCATACTGAGGAAATGCTCATCAATGCCCTGTGTCTTTTAGGTGGCCATCAAACACATCCCAAAGGGGAAAGTGTACTGCAAAGTGAAGGTAAATGTGCAAGACTTGAATTGTTTTTACATTAGTGGATTGCATGCAGCGTTCACCTGTGGAACGTCTGTGCCTCATCATCCACTTTGTTGAAATATTTCAGGATGATAACGGGAAGAATGTGTCAGTGGAAGTTGCCATCATGCTGAAGCTTGCAGCTGAAGCAGATGGATCAGTGGAAACATCAGCCCCAGTGTCTCTGTTGGAGTGGTTTGACTTTGGCAGAGAGCTGATCCTGGTGATGGAGAGACCTGTCCCCGCTGTGGACCTGGATAAATACATAGAAGAAAATGGAGGATTTTTGCCAGAGGACAAGGCCAAGGCAAGTTGACTTGCCTTAGAAGAGTCTTAGACTGTACATCATTCAATCAAAGCACAGAGTATTAGAGAAACATTAACCCATTGATTGATTATTGTCTTTTTCATCGTTTCCAGGTAGGGCTGGGCTATATCATACCATTCACGGTAATACCGGTGTAATTTTGGGCAACGATAGGAAAATGAAATATCGCGCTAGAATAGGTAAAACGCGCATGCGCAGTGCCTATGTTTACATACGCAGATGGCGGTGACGCAGAAAGAGAAGAGCAAAAGTGGATCGTTGAATGAAACGGATGAACCAGAACTGGTTTGTAAAAATGCTGCAACTTTAGTGGTGTGGAACTGGTTTAGCTTTCGTCCGTCAGATACACAACAAAGCACGATTTTTGGTAGCGCATGCTAGCGGGCCGCCGTTATTACCGTGTTGTTTGGAAAATACGGCACACTTAAAATCAATCCTTTGATTTTTCTGAAACTCGACAGTGCCCCTTATAATCCCGTGTGCCTTATGTATGAATTCTGGTTGTGTTTACTGACCTCAAAACGATTTTATGTACACGGCGACTTTGCTAAGCTACAAAGCCGCACCGCTCGATGGATTGTCGGAGCATTACGGCTATCGTAGGCAGGCGCCTCGCGGAGTGATACGTACTGCACCTCAACGTGATATTACCGTATTGTGTGTGTATAACCTCTTTTTAAGCTTTGTGGATATTTTACATGGTTATGCTGAGGATATGTCGGCCAATTTCCACTGGAAATGCCTTTTGGTTAAACTGTCAGCGAGGAATTTGCATTTGCACTGTTACATTTTTATATAACTTTAATGCACATAAAAAAAACAGCTGCTTGTTTAAGTGAAAATACATTTATGGGGTTTTTTGCACTAATAAAGTTGTGGCGTTGTAAAGTATTTTGTCTAGTGTCAGTTATATCGTCAGTTATATCGTTATCACAACTTTTCAAATGTATATCGTGATAAATATTTTTGGTCATATCGCCCTGCTCTATTTCCAGGTCATTCTGAAGCAGCTGGTTGATGCTGCGAAGCACCTGGAGGATAAACACATCTTTCACCGGGACATCAAGAGTGAGAACATTCTAATTGAGACCGGCTCAGATGTACCGCGTGTTCGTATCATCGACTTTGGACTGAGCTGCTTTGTTAAGGAGCAGTCGCAGTACCGCGTCTTCTATGGTAACATATTCTGCTCTTGCTCTTCACAGATGTCACAATTTTCGCCTTTTGTTTTAGAAGAAATTGCAATTGTGTCTGTTTATTAGGTACAGAAATTTACTCCCCTCCCGAGTGGTACGGGCGCAGTTGCTACAGGTGTGGACCCACCACGGTATGGCAAATGGGAGTGGTTCTGTACGAAGCGCTTCATGCCGGGGACTTTAACACCACGAGCTTCCTCAAAAAGCGCCTGAAATTCAAAAGACATCTGTCCAAAAGTAAGAAAACGTCACACTTCAAGACTGACTGATGGCTTGGACCACTGGAACTATCATCTTCATGTTTTTTCTCTTTCCTTTCTTTCCAGACTGCCGGGATTTCTTGGACGCGTGTTTAACCAAAGTCCCGGAGACGCGGCCGACGCTGGAGGAGCTACAGCATCACACTTGGCTGAGATAAGCCTATCACACACACACACAAACACACACAATTCAGACGTTATCATTTATGTGTGATGTATGAATTACCTTTCTTTTTTTCAGGAAATAATTTTTTTTAATTGGCCCACTTTAAATTTCAGTGTTTTGGAATTCCTGTAACCCCCCCCAGCCATCCCAGGAAAGGGGATCTCTCTTTGAATGGGCTTTCCCGAGGTTTCTTCCCGTCAGTCTGGCCCCCCCAGGGGAGTTTTTCCTCGTCTTCATAGAGAGCTTGGGCTGGCTCAGGAGCTCCATCAAAACTGTCTTTATTTAATTACTCTAATGTAATCATATACTTTAAAGTAATCAAATAAAAGACAGTAAAAATCTGAAGACTTGAAGTAAACTTCCATTAAAATAAAACTTGTTTAATTCATCTTTGCTGAGGATACTGTGTTATTACTATTTCAAGGATTATGTCAGAACACCGGATACTGGTACCCATCCCTACCCATCACTAGGGAACAGAACAAACCAGACATCAATTACAACAAAAATGACACTGACCCAGCCAGCATGACTCGTCTGCCTTAAGAAATGTTTAGCAATATTACAAATTGGGTGATATGCCTTAAAGTAGCTTCTCATGTGTTCAGCATTGTCAAAGGCTACATTTTAATTAAAACCACAATCTAGTAATGTTCTGTCTTTAACCTTCCTAATTTGTTTTTTGTCCTAACCTAATACTAAATTGCCAGTGAAAACAAAAGTTACATAAATAAAGAAGAGTAAAGAAAATTACGGTCTTTTTTATTGTAACAGTTTACCAGTGTACAGTTTGGTTTGTGACATATCTATCTAATAGACTCCAATTTGTGCATGTAAATGGAGAGTCCTCTTCACACACTGAGGTTAATTATGGAGTTCCACAGGGTTCAGTGCTAGGACCAATTCTGTTTACATTATACATGTTTCCCCTAGGCAGCATCATTAGAAGACATAGCATAAATTTTCACTGCTATGCAGATGACACCCAGCTCTATCTGTCCATGAAGCCAGATAACACACACCAATGAGTTACACTGCAGGAATGTCTTAAAGACTTAAAGACCTGGATGGCCGCTAACTTTCTGCTTCTTAATTCAGATCAAACTGAGGTTATTGTACTCGTCCCTGAAAAGTTTAGAAATATGGTATCTAACCAGATTCTTACTCTGGATGGCATTACCTTGGCCTCCAGTAACGCTGTGAGGAACCTTGGAGTCATTTTTGACCAGGACATGTCCTTCAACGCACATATTAAACAAATATGTAAGACTGCGTTCTTCCATTTGTGCAACATCTCTAAAATTAGAAATATCCTGTCTCAGAGTGACGCTGAAAAACTAGTTCATGCATTTATTGTGTGAATGTGTGTGTGAATGGGTGGATGACTGGATATGTAAAGCGCTTTGGGGTCCTTAGGGACTAGTAAAGCGCTATATAAATACAGGGCATTTACCATTTATTACTTCCAGGCTGGACGACTGTAATTCATTATTATCAGGATGTCCAAAAAACTCACTGAAAAGCCTTCAGCTAATCCAAAATGCTGCAGCAAGAGTCCTGACAGGGACTAGAAAGAGAGAGCAGATTTCTCCTGTTAAATCCAGAATTGAATTCAAAATCCTGCTCCTCACATACAAGGTCTTAAATAATCAGGCCCCATCTTATCTTAATGACCTTGTAGTACCATATCACCCTATTAGAGCACTTCGCTCTCGCTCTGCAGGCCTACTTGTTGTTCCTAGAGTATTTAAAAGTAGAATGGGAGGGAGAGCCTTCAGTTTTCAGGCCCCTCTTCTGTGGAACCAGCTTCCAGTTTGGATTCAGGAGACAGACACTATCTCTACTTTTAAGATTAGGCTTAAAACTTTCCTTTTTGCTAAAGCATATAGTTAGGGCTGGACCAGGTGACCCTGAATCCTCCCTTAGTTATGCTGCAATAGACGTAGGCTGCCGGGGATTCCCATGATGCATTGAGTTTTTCCTTTCCAGTCACCTTTCTCACTCACTATGTATTAATAGACCTCTCTGCATTGAATCATATCTGTTATTAACCTCTGTCTCTCTTCCACAGCATGTCTTTATCCCATCTTCCTTCTCTCACCCCAACCGGTCGCAGAAGATGGTCCCGCCCCTCCCTGAGCCTGGTTCTGCTGGAGGTTTCTTCCTGTTAAAAGGGAGTTTTTCCTTCCCACTGTCGCCAAAGTGCTTGCTCATAGGGGGTCATATGATTGTTGGGTTTTTCTCTGTATCTATGAAGCGCCTTGAGGCGACTTTTGTTGTGATTTGGCGCTATATAAATAAAATTGAATTGAATTATCTGAGGAAGAAGCAGAGTTGGTTTGTTTCCAGCTGAAATCATCCAGGCTCAGGAATTTGAATCGATCCACATCATTTCCGCTTGAACTAGAGAACATGAGTGTCGACTTACATTTGGTCTGTGAGACACATGTCATAGTGACAGTATTTGGGTTAATATGGCATTACTCACCCTGGTCGCATTTCTTCAATATCAGGCACCAAGTTCAGGAACTCGTTCTTTGCAGCCCGCGCAAGGTAGGAGGTCTCCAGAGTGGGAACCATCGGGAAGTTTTCACAGTCTGAGCAGGAGGGACTGGAGGCACGTGAGCTGTTCTCAGGGGTCCTTTAACACAAATCACACCAAGTTAGAATCAAATGGATAACCTGTCAATAACCGTTTGCAGATCGAGGTCAATGTTCCTAAAAATATGTTTACTTCTGGCCCATGGAGCCACAGCGCGAGTCCGAGAGAGAGGGGCAGGTAGAGGAAGGGGTGAGGGTGGCACTGCTGAAGCTCGTCACGGATGGATCACGTCCGATCGGTGAGATGAGAGAAAGCTGAAGTGAAACAACAGCAGGATGAGGTAGACGTCAATATAGGAACTCCCTGATGTGACACAGAAAGGCTATTTTTTTATTTCTTTGTATTATTTCTCACCTTGCAGTCACTGATGCTGTTCACCAGCTGGTTGTATTCAGTATTGAAGGTGTGTGTCAGAAGGCGCAGGCACTACAACACAACAGGAACAAGACCGAGCAGAGAAGGAAGAAGGCAGCAACAAGAACGCCCACTAAGCCCACGTTTTTCTCACCTTGGTGGCCAGCTCCTTCTCACGCTTTCAAAGGTGGTGCTGGAGATCTGCGAGGAGGCGGAGGTGGACGTGGACAGAGTGCTGGAGCTCACGCTGGGGGACAGAGACTCACTCAGGGACTTGGTGGTGGGAGCTGTTCCCACGGGAGCCGCCACTCCCAGAAGGTGACGGGTCTTTTCCACCTGGAAGAAAGATGGGGGCTAATGTGAGGTAGGGAGAAGAGGGGACGTTAGTCATGTAAAGGCCATAGGTGAGGGTAGGGACGTAGATCGACCGGTAAATTGAGAGCTTCGCTTTTACACTCAGCTCCCTCTTCACCACGACGGACCGGTGCAGCGTCCGCATTACTGCAGCTGCAGCCCCAATCCGTCTGTCGATCTCCGGCTCCCTTCTCCCATCACTCGCGAACAAGACCCCGAGATACTTGAACTCCTCCACTTGGGGCAGGAACTCATCCCCGACTCATCCTATATTTCCGTTTTTATATTTCTAATGTTTGCCTTGTTTTCTTCACTGTCTGGTCTGCCTCTGTCTTGCCTGTATGGATGCATTTACACCGAAATGTCCCCAACAAAGGATGTTTTAATTCACCACTATTCCAGTGAAACACGAGTCTCCCATCTTCCTGCTACCAGTCTGGAGTTTTTGTTCACCAAAGCACACACCAACTTCATACTGACGGACAGATCACTGCCCTTTTGCCGCCTTGTCTGACCGTGTTTTGTGGCTGTGGTTCACTTCACCTCACTCTTCCCCATTCTTGTCATTAAATCAGGCTGTTCTGCAACCATGGCAGCCATTCACTCTATGGCTTTATTCATGGTGTATTTTACCCCTTCACTAAAGGCCGTTCTCGTTTCCAACATTATATTTGCAGTGTTCGTCTATCTATCAATCAATATCTGCGGAGTATTTTTTTTAACGAGTATCCTATTTTCTAAAGCACAGCATGTAAAGGGTAGCTCGGTTAGCAGGATGCTAGCATGTAGCGCTTAGTGAGACACGCCTCAGACGAGTTGAGCAAAGACCCCGTCTGTGTACTTTATACGTGAGCAACGGATTTAAATAAAATTAAGGTTTCAAAAGACAAACTTGAAGATAAAAAAAAATATATATATACTCACCGGAGAGCCGCCAGGGTTTGCCGCTGCCATCTTGGCGCTCCTAAATTCAAAACTGCCTCTGCAGTCAGGCAGGGGAGGCGTGGAAATTGTCTTTGAGTTAGTCAAACGTTTTCCTTAGTTCGAGTAGATGATAAAAAAAATAATAATAATAAATGGGATTTTAAGTAGGACTAGGCGTTCTGTAATGATCTCTATTTAGGAGAAAAACTTAATCACTCACCTTTAAACAGCTCTCTTTTAGGAGACACGCTGCTGGCTAACGGTGTCATGTGATCAAACAGCGTAATTTAATTGGCTGAGAGCCACTCGACTCGATCTGGTGCTGATTGCTCTGGCTTGGGTCATTAAAGTTCATCACTTTTGCAGTTGAATTTTTGCAGGTGAATTTTTTTCAGGTGAATTTTTTTCAGGTGAATTTTTGCAGGTGAATATTTTTGCAGGGAAATTTGGAGGATAAAAATTCAGTGTCATAAATTCAATGTCTAAAAATACTTGAATTCTGATGATACTATATTTCTTCCATAGATATCCGTGCTCTCTGTTTATTAATAAAAGCCAAACTTCATTAATGGTAAGTGACAGAGATCTGATGAGTTCTTGCTGGTTTGTATCCACAGGAGGATACAAGCAGCTGCTTCTGTTTGCAGTCACCGTGCACCAGTGTTGTGTTTAATTGTGTCAGTGTTCATTTTTAAACACGTTTTTCAAATCAAATGTTTATGTATACATCAAGATTAATGTTCCAAACAAATGACACTGTACAGCAAATACATACATAGACATGTGCAGCAAAAGGAATCCGAGAAGATGTTTAACTTCTAAATGTTTAAATTGTTTGTTTTATATCCAAAGTCTGTCAGTTTGTCATTCCCTGTTATTGCTGCTGACTAATCACTCAAAGTGACACAACATGACAGTGGGTCTGATTTTTCTGGTAAACTTGTTTAGCAGCCCACTGGAGACGGATACCCTGTTCTTTGAACTTTAATACTGGACAGAAAATCGTCTCCTTCCAGAAACAAAGGGTAGCATTAGAACTTGTGTGAACAGCAAAACAATGTAGAAGATTTCCTTTTGTGTCTGTGTTGTGTCTAGGGCTGCCACGATTTGTCGACTAGTCACGATTACGTCGACTATCAAAATCGTCGACGACTGATTTAATAGTCGACGCGTCGTTTGAAGCTTTGTAAGATCCCAAAAGACGCAGGAATAAGTAGCAGGATTTAAGAGTGTAATAACGGACTGAAACAGAAGATGGCAGCACTGCATGTACAAGGATGCCAGCTGCCGTTAAACCCCGAAGAAGAAGAAGAAGAAGAAGCAGCAGCTGTGTCCCAGAATTCATAGCGCGGCCCAGCTCAGTTTCCAACAATGGCGGCAGCTAGTTAGTTTTAATATTACTCTTATTATTCTTTCTGGGTCACAAAATAAACGTTTAACATATTTTCAGCCGAGAATGTAGCTGTGTAAACCTCAAATATCGGCTCAGTTTATCAGGACACCACATATTTTCAAAAGCGCTCTGACGTTTTCAGAGTCGTCTGTTACCCACTAGCTCGATAGCTAGCCGGGGGCTAGGTCACTAGCACGGTGAGAACACCGGACTCCAGGCAAATTGTTTTCAAACCCACCGCCGTCTTTCGCTACTCAGGTTAAATATATATGAGTCACTTAGATAAATTAAAAATGTTGTTGTTTGGCTTTTTTTTTTTTTAGTATTTTATTTGTTCCTGAGTAAATCGGTTTGTCTGAGATTAAAGTTATAGTTTTTACACAGCTGAATAAACGTCAAGCAGACAGCTGATTATCAGAAGTGTGAGATGCTGGAGAATATACTCCGTTGTCCTGTTATATTTTAGATAGCAAGGAGTTTATTAAACTTCACCGAAACAATCTGCAAATTTCATTAAAATTGAATAAACTATCATCTTGTCTTTATTTTTAGTTAGCACCTTAAAAGCTTAAAGCTATAAGCTAATGATAGTTATATAAGAGCATATGCTGCATGGTGCAATAAGCTGTAGTTTTACGTCCAGTGGATGATGATCTGATTAGTCGACTAATCGCATAAATAATCGGTGACTAGTCGACTATCAAAATAATCGTTTGTGGCAGCCCTAGTTGTGTCACATCATTTTGGCTCAAGAGTTTACTTTATTGCTATGTTTGTTTTTTGCTATTTTATTACTACATTTGTATTGTGCAGCACTTCGGTCTGCCAGGTGTGTTTTTAAAGTGCTATATAAATGATGATGACGATGATGCTTACGGAACAGCTGAAAGACTTTAAAACAAACCTGTTACTTTAATGATATTTCTGTGGTACTACAGAGTCCAAAAGAAGTATCGCAGTAATAATTCATCCAAATTGTAACTTTTAAATGTCATTATCAGCCCAAAGGTTCACAACCAGTTCATCCCTGATAGAATGTAAATATATACAAATCTATAAATTGTATTATGTATATAACTGTGAAACAAACATAATGGACCATTAATGTATCATAATAGTACATTTCTGAATTTGGGGTATAATTCCAGGTGGGATGAGTGTCTGTACAGCTCCTCCTGTTGATGTAAAAAAAGAAAAAAGTAAATGCCAGTTTTTTTTTAGGTTTTCATGTTGATGTTGTAACACAGTAAAGAATTACTCTTACAGAAATAAATGTCATTTTTTCAACTTGCAGTTAAATTCATGTAACTTAATGCTGATGCTGTTGACGACTGGGGCTCACACGTCTTTTACTTTGTCTCCAGGACCGACTCACCATGGTTGACCCACAGGAAAATAGCCCGCAGGACATTCCTGACTATGACGGCATAGAGGATGAAGCTTTCCCCCCACTCCCACCACCACACTCCCCAGGCCGGGGAGGCCAGGAGGAAGGAGACCCTTTTGCAGATGGTAGATGCTGCTGTGCTCTTACAGGATTACTATGAGGTCTTTAAGATGTGATGATTCAGAACTTTGTATTTTAAATTCATGGTTTAATGAAGAATCATAGAAAAATAAGATTCAGGAAAAAAGGCTAATGTGGGAGAAATACAACCTCTCATAGTCCTTCCACAAAGCTTTTTGGAACAGCTTGATAATAATGAATTTGTTAGTTCAGCCTAGAATTAACAAATGCATGAACTGGTTTTTCAGCATCTCTCTGAGACTGGATGTTTCTAACAATAACAACACACATGTTTTTGTTTGCGTGAGCAAATGAAACCTATCAGATACTGTTCAAACCAGCACATTTCTTCTGTAACCTCCAGTCTATAATTTGTCTGGATTTAAAGATAAGCTTGAAGTTTGCCACGCTGCCAACAGAATGAGTTAGAAACACATCCTGTTGTCATGTGTTTTCAATGCAGGAGATGAAGGTGAGGTATCACAGCTGGCTGATGTCCCTACTGCTAAAAGGAGAGGCGTGAAGAGACCCCAACCCAAGCTGGACTCCCACAGGTAGCAAAGACATTTATATCACGACAGAGGGTTGAAATGCATTAAAATGCGCATTTAAATAGGAATTTGATGTCATCTTGTGTGAGCTGGGACACAAGGAGGCCAAAATCATTGATTGACGTGTGCAGACTGTCAGTGTTGCAGCCAGGTTGAACACGAGTCTGTGACTGCACTGGTTTTTATCACCGTTTCACTAATAATCGTGCACAGAGGCTCAGAGACACACTGACACACAGAGTTGTTGCAAATGTTTGAAAACGTAAGTTTGTGGAAAGAACTTTGCACAAAAAAAGTGATGTGATATTATCTGAGTGGCGACACCTGTCGTTTCGCAGAGTACTGCAGCGTCTTCTTACGCTTTAGCGGCGGGTACAAATGACTGCATCTGTGTGATGATGGTGCAGCTTCACTCTGCCAGTCATTTAAAGAAGAAAGACTCTAATACCATTGTTGTTTTCATCATTTGGATGGGCAAAATTCCCAGACTGAAAATTGTCAGAGCGTTGGAGACATCCCTGGATGTGTGTGAGAAAGATGTTTCCAGTCTCTGTACACCTATAGTGTGAACCTGGTTAGTATTGCCAACCATAAGTCAGGCTCGTTCCCAGTAGTCTCCCAGTGGGTGTCCCAGTGGCACTCCTCTGTTACTGTTCTGTTCACAATGTTCCTGGACAGAACTAAGTTATACTAAATCAAAGGATGTTAAATAAGCTTTTAAGTAAGAACGTCGATTATACTTAGGATAAAACTTGCAAGCTGTATTAAAGAAAAACATAGATTTTCATTTGATAAAATATTCAAATTAATTGCAACTTTGCTATAAATATATATATATATATAGCAATTTTTTATTTTTTATTTTTAGATGGAGAAATTTGACTATTTCTCATTATACTGCCTTATGTACAAACAGGTAGGAAAAGAAAGGTTGTGGGCACCCTGAAAACCAAACACCCTACCCCCCCCCCCAACAAGCTACTGCCTTCTGAACATGGTACATCTGAAGGCACTGACATTTCCATTCAGAGGGTCTGTCTGTGTTGGCCCTGTGACAGGCTGGCGACCTGGCTGCTGGGATGGGCTTCAGTGGAACATAAACAAGCGGACACGCGATGGTTTTACCGTCGTTGTTGCTAACGACAACGCATAAAAACAGGCGCTTGTCCGTCCGTAGTGTGGTTATATATAAGAGAAAGAGAGAACTTTACTACAGTGACATCAGAACCATGAAGAAATATTGCCGTAAACAGTTTATTTTGCGACACCACGAAACAAACGATAGCGTAAAATGAAATAGACGTTTTTGTATATATCGTTGTATCGAACAGCCCTACGGTGGATTCACACCTGCAGGTGCACATAGGAAATACTTGCCATATTCCACAGGACTTAATTATCAGCACTGCTTGAAATTGTGTTCAGGTGCTGGTGACGAAGAGGTACAACGTGAACTGGAAACATTTGGGGATCCTGATCTGTTCAGCAGAGAGAGTTTTATTAATGCTCCCCAAGGGCAGATTGCCGAAGCCCTCGCTCCCCCACCTACTCCCTCTCTGACCGAAGAGCAGCAGAAACGTATTGAGCTGAACAGACAGCGGGCCCTGGAAAAGAGGCGCGCACGCCAGCAGCAAATTGGTAAGAATGGCAAAAATGTATCATACAGCTGGGACACAATATAACAGAAATAATTAATGATTCTGCTACAAAACATCCAGCGAAGGTTCATAAGGATCATCTAGCTTCATTGGTGTATTAACTTTATATGAAAATACAAAAAGCAAAACATTGAATGTACAGTATATTGCCAAAAGTGTTTGCTCATCTGCCCCCACACTCATATGAACTCGAGTGACATCCCATTCACGACGTCCGCCTGTGCAGCTATATCAGCTTCAACTCTTCTGGGAGTGTTTATGGGAGTTTATGACCATTTGTAAGGTCAGACACTGATGTTGAAGGCCTGGCTCCAAGTCTCTGCTCTCATTCATCCCAGTGGTGTTCTGGTCAGGACTCCCATGCCAGAGTTCATGTCTTTGTGGACCTTGCTTTGTGCACTGGTGCCCAGTCATGCTGGAACAGGAAGAAGCCATCCCCAAACTGTTCCCTTAAAGTCGGGAGCCAAAATGTCTTTGCATGCTGAAGCATTAAGAGTTCCTTTCACTGGAACGAAGAGACTGAGCCCAACTTCTGAAAAACAACCCCGCACCGAAATCCCCCTGCCACCAAACCTGGAGCTCTGTTGTCCTGGCAACTGCTAAGTTGACTTGTCTATCGGCTTTCCAGATTGAGAACTGTGATCCGTCGCTCCATAGACTGCATCTCTCCTGTTCTAGAGTCCAGTGGCGGCGTGCTTTACACCGCTGTGTCCCATTGCTTTGCGTTGCACTCTGTGATGTAAGGCTTGGACTACAGCTGCTCGGCCATGGAAATGGATTCCACGAAGCTCTCTGTGCACTGTTCTTTAGCTAATCTGGAGACCACGTGAAGTTTGGAGCGATGGACTCCACAGAAAATTAGCAACCTCTGTGCGCCTCAGTATCCACTGACCCCCACTCTGGGATTTTACGTGATCCACCACTTGATGGCTGAGTTGCTGTCGTTCCCAAACACTTCCACTTAGTAGCAGCAGTCTGCATGCCTAGGTGCTTGATTCTATACAGCTGTGGAAGTTACTGGATCACCTGAATTCAATGATTTGGATGATGGGTGGTGAGTGAATACTCCTTACAATATAGTGAAGTGGATCTAGTGTATATATCCACCAGAAACCCTGAAGGTCGAGTGACGAGTTCCCGTATTGCACAGTTCGTCCAAACCACCAGAGATTCCTCACATTAGTGTGGAGTTTGGTAATAAGAGGCAAAGCATGTAGAAAACATTGATTTCTTTACTGCCTGTCTGATGTCAGCTTCAATTAGGCGTAGTATTTTTGTTTTTGCCTTACACTTGTGATCCAAACTGTTTTTACTTCCTCTTTAGTTAAAGCGGAGCCAGCTGTCTGCGATCTATTGTCTACAAATCTTTAACAGTGACATTAAATCGTTCTTCAGGGTCCTCATTTACCGCAGAAATGATGTAATGTGATTTAAATGAGACCCATAGAAAAGAAAATGACCTGTTGATCGGTCTCTATTATGAGCCTTCACCCATAAAAATGTGTTTACAGTTTATAACACTAGATGGTGATATGAGACCGTTTCCATTGTATTACCCGAGCATGATTTACTCATCGACTTTAAACTTTCACATTTTAGTCATTAGTCCTCCTTAAGAGGAGCCAATCCACCCCCCCCCCCCCCTTTTTTTTTTCTGTCCAGTATAGAAACTAAACAGCTGACATCGTTCGGGTAGTGTAGCTTCCAGAGATCTGAAGTTAACGTGAACTCTGGAGGGCAGTCAAAAGCTTAATTTTTTATAATGCAACATACTATTATTTACATACATATTATTTTAATAAGCAGTTTCAGGGTTCGTGCTGTTTTAATGAGTGTTCGATGGAAAACGTCACTGAAGGAATTTGTACTCTTGAGTCACATGACAGTAAATAATTTCGAGTATGTGTACATAACACAGGCTAATGTTTAAAACTATGATTATTATTTTGCTAGCTATCAAACTTGCTGGAGAAATGATTGAAATGCACTGAGTGTGATAGAGTACGGCAGTGCTAGCACAGCAGTTAGTTATGGCATGGTGATTTATGCAGTGTGCTTTAAACTTGGCTAACATTACTTAGCAGTAGCAGTAATATTAGTGACTTCACTCAAGTGAAAGCTTTAATCGTTAGTCCGACACTTAACTAGCCAACTTAAGCCTTAAAGAAAAACTGGTAAAAAGAGGGACTGATGCATGTGGGCACAAAGAAGCCATTTCTTGTGCTGCTGAAGTTCCCTGGCTTTCATTCAAAATGTGTTTATCGTGAGCACCGACACATTAAACCATTTAAAAATTATAAATGGCTTTAAGCTCACATTGATGCCTGTGGGGCTCTATCAGCCACGGAGACGACAGACACATTTTAGTGTTTTAATGAATGAATGTTTCATACTTTAAGGCTGCCTGTTTATTTAAGGGAGATGAACAATACATTATTATTTGACATAATTCTATGACAGGTGATGGACTGAATAAATAGATTTTAGGTCGATGTTTGTGCCTTTTTAAAGTCTTATATGTTGAATTGAACTGAGTGTGTCATCTGTTCAAAGCCTCCCGTCAGTGCTGTTCTCCATGCCTGTCTTACTGTACATGGTGTTATTAGCACAAACACTTTAAAGCTGATCATTTAGGACTGTAACAATAATCCAGAGAGCAATGTAGTCAAACATCTCACAGTTAGTTTTATTGGGAATGAACTTTGACCTGTTAGGCCCCCAGGGCTTTTCTGAGCTTCCTGCTCGAAAATGAAGAGGCCAAAATAAATGGAGTATTTCTCTGCAATTACAAACTCTGTGTAAACAGTCTTGGTATCAAAATAAAGCTAACGCTTGTGAGCTGTCATCAGAGGGGTAAATATTACTGCAGATGTTACTATGTCAAAGTTACTGGGACTCAAACATAGAAAAAAATGATTATTTCCCTCACCTAATTTTTAAAAGTATTTTATAGCTTATATGCTATAAAATATACTTTGGGTCACATTTAACTCCAGAAAATCATAAATCAAAATATGGATGTTACCTGTCCACAGATTCATGGTGATGTAACTGCTCTTTTAACTGTTTGGTGTTTGTAGAAATGGTTTACAGCTGAGATTCAGAGGCTTCTGTGGACACTCATGTCTGCACTTATATTTCTGACCTCGTGTTATAACCGATTAAATGTGATCTCCTCTCTTTTCCCCCATTTTTGGTGGTGTGGGTGCTTAACTAGTTAAAGTACCAAACATCTGTCTCCTGTTGTTGTGTCACGTAGGAAAGAAGCATCAATATCTGATGAGCAGACTTGTTCATTTGTGCAGATTTCTTCTTTTGTGTGGTTGTTTTTTCCAAGTGGAGATGAGCATCTCTAACAAGTTGATTTGTTCACATTTGCACATCTGCATTTTTGAGAGAAATGAGTTTTTTGAGTTTGTGCACTATATGCATATAAGACAACCATTTCCTTTTTCAGTATTTTTGTGTGGTGCATTTTTCTCTGTTTTAACAAAAGAGGAACAAAGAACATTTAAGTCAACCTAAGACGATTTGTTTTAATTTTTACATGGTCTTACTGAGGTGATGCAAAGTGGAACATGCAAACTGTTTTTTTGGTAATGTGCTGGAAAAGCTTGATAATGGACCTTGAAAGTGCTTAAAGTGCTTAAATTTGACCCTGAACAATGAGTTTGAACCCTGCAGTTTACAGTTTCATTTTTCATTATCTCAGCTTTGCCTGTCTTTTATAAATCGTAGTAGACTGAGTGTGTCTGTGTTGACTGAAACCATCACTGTTTCTAATTCTCAACCCTTTCAGGCCCTTCAGCCTCTCAGACTGCTGACATGTTAGGAGACAAACCTCCAGCTGCATCCTCACCAAATGTCATCAAAGGTTCTACTGATGGAGATGAAACTGTAGAAGATCCTGACCTCGAGCCTTCCAACAACACCTCCACGCAACAAACCAGCCCGCTTCCCCCCAAAGACTCTGAGCCCGCTGAGGCTGAGACCGGCCTCAGCCCTGAGCAACAGCTCAGCAACGACTGTGTAGAGGGGGATTAAAGTTCACGTGCAGCAGTTTCTGCTGAAAAGCTTTGGCAGTGAGCAGATTTAAAGGTTTCCCAATGTTCGTGCCTGCTCATTCGAGTAATGTTGTGCATTTCTGGTGGTTTATATCTTGAGCACATGTTCCTACTGTGACGTCAGCTTTGGGTTAGCAAAGACATTTATAATCAATGGAAATAAATGTTTTTCTTATTTTTAAAAGTCCAAATCCTAAACGTATTTACCATGTGTTGGTATCTGTTACAGAAAAATATTTGAACTGATCCACAGTTCCTGCTCTGATGCATCTTCTTTCTCCAGTTTCACTATTGGCAGAATTTTGGTTGCAAACATGTTTCTATAAAAGGCCTCTGTGTGTGTGTAGTATGTGAGCTGTCAACTGACCATCACCCTCTTCCAAGCATTAAGTGCTCGTTCAATTATGAACAGTTCTTTCTTAAGCTACTGCAGGGACATGAAACGCAACACGATGAAGTGGCTCCATCTGCGCTAATGAAAACACCATTTTTAATTACAGGCCACTGCACACATATTGAAATAGTTATGTACAGTTCATATTTCTGTTGGTAGTTCTAGAAAACGATCTTAAAATCCACAAACCAAAAAACGCTTCTGATTATTTACCAGTTCAAACAATAAAAATGTCCTTGGTGTTGGTGTCTTCTATACAGGCTCTTGATATACAAACTATAAGATAAATACATCCTAGTTTTATACATCACTTCCAACACAACCAACCTCAGGTGTATTTCATTACTCTACGGGTTTATTTTAAAGTCTGCTAATGAGTGACATGAAGTTTTATCAGTCCGGTGACCTGTCCAGGGCGTATCCTGCCTCTCACCCTATGACAGCTGGGACAGATTCCAGGACGTGCAGAAGAAAATGGACGAGTGGACGTTTTATCATCTCCAGAACAATACTCGTGCTGGGTTTTGTATGAAGTGGTCACAGGTAGTACAATATGTGTGAACTCACCAAAAATGGTTCTATAACACAAGACATTTAATTTACACAAGACATTGATCCCACCAGTGAGATATTGAGATCACTGGTGCTGAGAGAAAAGCCTTTTGTTACCAGACTTCTTTAACCTGCTGCAGTTGACTAGTTTCCTGCAGGATTGAACCACATTTGCAGTGAGTACTAGGTCTTGTCAAAGTAACTGCTGACACTTCACTGGCATTAACACGTTCCCTATCCTCCTTACAACTAAGTTTAACTTGATGTGATTTTAAAAACTAACTTTTACAAAACGTATCCACTGATTCGGTTTGACTCTGGTTTCTAAAAAGATGGCGGGACATGTTTTTACTTAATATTGTGTTTGCTTTCCTGTGACTTCACACACTCGTGTGGTTTGTCCACACACAATCTGGAGCTACAAGAATGACCTGGATGACTCAGCACGAGTGATCTTCAATGATCACCGTTCTGTTAGCGCACAGCGTGCAGTTCTCACAAGTGTCTGCTTGGAGGTAAAGCTGGGCTACAGCGTTTCTATGCTGTTGTTGCCGGGAGGCGTGAAGCCCTTTCCAGATCCATCAGAGCCAACTCTCTGATTTCTTCCAGAATAGAGTACAGACTGGGAGTTTTGCTCTGACGAAACTCTCTTTCCTCTTTGGAGAGTTTGGGGCGCCGGGCTGTCTTCTCCTGAGCCAGCGCCTCTTCATTCTGACGCACCACCTCTTTGACCAGCTGACTGCGGCCCTGAGGGCTGGGCTGCTGGGACTTGGCACTGTGGTGAGGCTTGTTGCTGATGACCTCGAGGTTTAGACGGTCAGCGTGGCAAGTTGAAGAGAGGACAGAAATACGAACCTGAAGAGAGCAGAGAACGTAAGTCACAGTATTCCTCAGTTCGATCACTACACAGTAATGGCACCTACTGAAAATAGTCTAATGGAATGCTATGCAAAGACAGGCCCACTTAAGGTTTGTGACGTAATATATAACAGCAGTCCTCTCAGCACTGTGCGCAGCGTCACAGCTAAGTAGACAGTGGTGTAGAGTGGAGAAGTTTCCGACTGTGCCACAATTTTGTTCATAAATAGGATAAATTGGATACGTATGTTACACACACGTATCCAATGTAACAAACGTTCATCCATCCGTACACGAACTTTCTTTACTGTGCTTTCTAACATTCACACGACGTGGAGACTGGAGCAGAGGGGGAGAAAAACATTCATTAACACTGTGACCTCGGTCAAGTGTCACAGTGAGGTTGTTGTTTTGTTGATTTGTTTGTTGAATATCATCATCATCTCTTTGTTTGATATGATCATAGCTTGACAGCAGTCAATGCTGTGGTGGACAACTTGTGTTTGGGCTAATGTTTCTTTCTATCTTGTTTTGGCCACATGTGTCATCCATCATCATCCATCAGTAAGCTATGTTGTTAGCATTGCCTTTGCCCTTTGACATTTATGACCCCAGGATAAGTCCATGAAAGAAAGAAAAGATGTTGATAACAGTGGAAGCAGCAGTACTCTGTCACTTTTTCATGTCTTAAAGCCAAAGATGTGAGAATAACACACCGTTACTTCAGTTTCTTTTTGTTAGCTAACCTTAGGGTAATGTTTCCTGCTCTTTTTGCTTAAATCACATGCACTTATTCCTCACAATCATCGTGTGTAACATGCCTGAACTTAATATAACTTGACGCCAGTGATGGGCAGCAACGCATAATTAGATTACTTTTTTCAAGTAACGAGTAAAGTAAGGGATTACTGTTGCAAAAAAGGTAATTAGATTACTTTTACTGTCCCGTAAACACGCTGCTCTACTGTGTTACTAAACCGTGAGTTTGTTTGCAAGAGTGTCTCTTATGACAATGACATAAGTGCATGCGACGTTTGTGGTAACAAACGTGTGCAGAGCAACAATGGATCATTTATCGAGTGCGAGAGAGAGAGTGCGACCGTGCAGCGTTTAAAGGCGTTTATGTGAAAACAATTACCGCCCACTGTCATTTTTTATCTCCCTTTACAAAAAGGTTTGTGTAGAAACGCCACAAACTGGAAGCATTACATTTCTTGTCTTGGAGGAGAGCCCCCCCCCCCACACTTATGTTTTTGTTTTCATATAATATTTAAAAACAATAAACTGAATAACTTTAAATGATTTATTTTCAGGAATCATTTTCGTCTCATTCATCTTACTGACGTTTTGTTACCTTGAGATTAGCTAACAAAGCAGCAACCACACAACACTTTATCACAACAAGATCATAAAACGTCTCTTAATGTTGGACCACAAAAGATCCAGTAGTCGTATGAACCTGTGATTCATATACACTCATGCATATATATTTGGAATCGTCGCCTTTAGGCGCTGCATTGCTGGAAACCTTCTAAAATGATTGATTAGCGTTTTCTGTGACTTACGGTGATGTGGTCAAACAGTTTGAAGGTGGAGGTGCCACAGCTGGAGGTGGTGGTAATGCGGTCCGGGTATTTTCGCACAGTGCCACCCTGCCAATCACAGCTGCCGTCCTGTCCCGCTACCACCACCAGGCCCTCTTTGTTCTTCAGATACACAGGCCCCCTCACACCATACCTGTGAACAACATGGCTGTGGTCAGAGGCAGCCTTACTTACTCAGTGATATTACTCAACCTGCTTTGCGCCCTGTGATTTTAATCATTACATGGATTCTACAGCCTTCTCAAAATGACCACAGGTTACATTTTAATAAACTGTTAATATTGCATATCCCTGTAACACCACAAGCATGGAGAACACTGATGTTATTAAATTACACTTTCCTTGCAATAAACAAGCAGCAACCTCCAGAGGTTAGCTAAGCTAACGTAGAAGTGCCACAAACACAAGGCTGGCTCCAAAGCACCGTCCCTCCCCACAGACTCAACTTCAGCAATGCAATTAACTTATTTAAAGCCTGGTAGAGAAAAGATTCGGGGTTTTAGCCGATTTTCCCTGCTCACAATAAATGTTTAAGGAATTAGTTTAGTAAATTTATACAATTTAAAACTCATTTTGAGGTTTTTTAAGAGAAAATAAAACTAGCGTGTATACTGTTAAATATACATTGATTAGCGTGCAATTACATCTTCCAACAAATTCATTCATTGTCATAAACTTTGAATTCGTCTATTAAAAATACACGAGTGGTTGGCCGTCTGTGAGCTGCTGTACAGCTCCATTAAACAAAGGAAAAGAAGAAGACTGCAGAACAAAACACAGGACTGAAGGTTCTTACTCTGGGATAAACACCAAGACACCGTTGTCTCGAATGGAGTAGACAACAGCGTCAGCCACACAGCACGGGTCTGTCTGAGGGTCTCGTTCTCTGAAAAACAGACACTGAAACAGTGCTGTGGATCGCATTTGGGCTGCCTGTGCTGCCTGCAAATGAAACACAGACGTCAGCACAGCTTCTGTTAATAGAGTAAGAGGTGAATCATTGAAAAACACAAACAATAAAACACCCCTGACCCTGTTCTTGCTGTTGACATGGTGAGCCATTTCCTCCACTTCTTTGTTACTGGCTGGTGCTTTACCAGATACAACGCCCCTCTGCATGTGCAGGGCTGCGGTAAGAAGGCGGTGCACGACAATGTCTGCGTACCGACGGATGGGTGAGGTAAAGTGTGTGTAGCGATCCAGAGCCAGACCTACGACAACGAAGCAAATATCAGCACGTTAGCCTTCTTTCTAGTTCTCAGTCGAATAATTCTTCACAAACAACAGACGTTGGACAAGTGTGTGCAGACGTGTGATGGATGGACTGACCCACAGTCACACTGAAACTCTAGTGCAGCCAATAAAAGCTGTGCAGCGGTATCGTACCATAATGGTAGTATTGGTCTTGAGGATGAGCACCAGTGGAGAAGTACAGAGCCTGTGACATAGCAGTGGTGGCCATCATTCTGAACAACCTGTTCACCAAGGGGTCCTGTGGGTCCACAGCTCGGTCCAGTGAGGCAGCTAAAGCCTTGTTGGACCTGAAGGAACAGAGCCAGAAACCAGGGATGAGTGAGGCCTCTCATCTCAGCAGTCAGTGACACAAAGCTACTTGCATCACCATGTCTCTTGTCCTGGGACCGGTTCTGCTGTTGGTTTAACCCCCCCCCCCCCCCACAATCCTCCAACCGCACATTCATATTTTGTTTTCAAACTCCATTGCAGTTCATTCCACGCCTCAGATCCTCAGACCTTTTGTAAACAGTTAAACAAATAAAAGTTAACTGTAATAGATTACAGGTTGTAATTAAATAAATCACTGCCTCTTTTAAAAAACAGAAAAACAAACCATCTTTAATTATTTGAGTTGTTTGTTTTGTTCCCGTGTGAGAATATTCAACACTGCTCTCTGTGCAAAACGGGTTTAAAAGCATAAACAGCTGTGGGATCCTGTTTGTCCGGGATTTGAACCGGGGAACAAACTGCGGCAGGATCAGCGTTGTGCCGAGGTCGGCATCGCCGACAGCATGTGTTCCCCCTGCGTGGCGAGCGTTCGCTGGGCACGGAGTGTGGATCCAGGTTACGCCGCCTCCATTACAAACAGTCAGACGTGGAAGTAGTGATGTTTTAGTTTTGTAAAAAAGTGAAACCTGAGTGTCGTTACATTACCATTCAGTTTAAGGGTTACAACAGAAAATGAAATATTTATTGTCCTCTCGTGGTATCAGACGGGATTATTTTAACAAACGAAGGACATTTTGCCTGATAATTATATTTATCCTGTAACTTTACTGTGTAAAGAGCTAAAACCTCCAAAGTTTCAGGAGTAGTTAGTCGTTATAAGAAGTGTTTGTGAACTGAAAATCAAGAATGTGGGATCCTGTTTGTCCGTGATTTGGACAGCCCAGCGTGTGCTCCCGACGCAGGGGAAACTAATTCTGTCGGGGAGACCGACCTTGCCACGACAGCTGTTGTGAAGCTGAAGCCAAAGGCAAGATATGCTTCATCATATGTTCTAGTCTTTGGTTTGGAAGCATATTTGGCTTCAACCTCAACCTGAGCTGAAGGAACATGTCTTCTTCTTGTCTGACTGCTCATGTGACACCTGAGTGTGTCCCCGTGTTATCAAACATTTCAGGTTCACACACTTGTGTGTCTGAACATGATGTGCGTTGGACTACAATATGCATTTCCTCAGTTTCTATACTGAACAGTCAAAAACATTACCTGGTGTCAATGGTGAAACCTTTGGCCTTTGCAGTGTCCACCAGCTGGTTGAATAGCTCCTGTTGTGGTGGTGGGTGACACCTTAGAAGGGCCTGGTTGGGGAAAGCTTCCTGGATCTTGCGGGCCACCCAGTGGTTGGCGTAAATCATGCACTCTGCCACGGTCTCATGGACCTCCAGGGGCTGACGAGGGACCAGGGCCGTAATGTTCCTCTCCTCATCCAGCTGGGCACCCACCTGAAAAGGGAAAATGCTTCTAACGTGACTTCAATGAAAAAGAATATGAAAATGCATCAGTGGGCCACATTTTACTACAGTTTACTTTAACTCAGTTGAACATGCACCATTCCACCGGAACAAATGCTGCACGGAGAACCAAATGTGAATGAATCTCAACCTGAAAACAGTCTACTGTCTTTCCTACGTTCAGCTCTCTATCATACCAGTAAGAACACATATCCCTAACAGGCACACAGCTCTGCTCATGGGCACAGAAACTCCACCGATCTGCTGTTCATGCTTTTTGTTTATAGTGGACAGCCAATCAGAGTTTAAGTTAGCTCAAAGGAAATGTGCCTTAAAGAGAGAACAAAACTTTTCTCAGACTAAGGATGAACTGAGGGGACCCAAAGCACTTCAGCAGGAACCAAAAGAAGCCAGAAAGTTTGGATTTGAACACAGTTTTGGCCGTTTTATATAATAGATCAAGATGAAACATCTGTTGTCCTTATCCTTCAGGACAACAGATGTTTCACCAGCGGTCAATAATCCAGCTTTGTCAAGATAAGAACTTGATTTTTGGGTGGCAGCTCAATCATTAAACACACTTTTAGAAATATATTGGTTTTTCCACTATCCCAGAAGCAACCCGAGAGAATCATTTTTACTTCATATCAATATTCTGTGTGCGTACAGCCATAACAGGAATGCAATAACTGAATAATAAATAAATCCAAGACATCCTATTAGAGAGCATCTTATAGAACAACAGGAATTGTCCATATGAGGTTTTAACAGATGGCCGACCAGCCGCTGTAGATAAATGGCTGTGATCTAATGTGAAAACTGTCAGTGGTTTCACAGTGGAGTGCTTGGTTTCTTTATTCCAATATTCTCACTGAAATGACTTTCTGATAAAATGTTTTCTGCTGAGGAACGTGTTCTGCTTAGACGCCTGATTTTAAAAATAACGTCTCTATTAGACCGTACTATAATTTATTATCGATGAAAAGAAATATATGGTATCCATCTGTAATTCTGTAAATAACACAGCAAAAAACCAAACTAAACATAAAGACCTGGAAGACTCCTGCGTCTAAATTCATTCAGTTATTGTACTGAGTCCTGAACATGTTAGAAATATGGTATCTAAGCAGATTCTTACTCTGGATGGCATTACCTTGGCCTCCAGTAACGCTGTGAGGAACCTTGGAGTCATGTTTGACCAGGACATGTCCTTCAATGCACATATTAAACAAATATGTAAGACTGCGTTCTTCCATTTGTGCAACATCTCTAAAGTTAGAAATATCCTGTCTCAGAGTGACGCTGAAAAACTAGTTCATGCATTTATTACTTCCAGGCTGGACGACTGTAATTCATTATTATCAGGATGTCCAAAAAACTCGCTGAAAAGCCTTCAGCTGATCCAAAATGCTGCAGCAAGAGTCCTGACAGGGACTAGAAAGAGAGAGCAGATTCCCTTCATTGGCTTCCTGTTAAATCCAGAATTCAAAATCCTGCTCCTCACATACAAGGTCTTAAATAATCAGGCCCCATCTTATCTTAATGACCTTGTAGTACCATATCACCCTATTAGAGCACTTCGCTCTCGCTCTGCAGGCCTACTTGTTGTTCCTAGAGTATTTAAAAGTAGAATGGGAGGCAGAGCCTTCAGTTTTCAGGCCCCTCTTCTGTGGAACCAGCTTCCAGTTTGGATTCAGGAGACAGACACTATCTCTACTTTTAAGATTAGGCTTCAAACTTTCCTTTTTGCTAAAGCATATAGTTAGGGCTGGACCAGGTGACCCTGAATCCTCCCTTAGTTATGCTGCAATAGACCGTGGCAGCTGGGGGATTCTCATGATGACGCCGAACATCATCATCACCTCTTTGTCATCATTATCACTGACTACATGTTTATAGACCAATCTCCATTTAATCATTAGTTATCATTAATCCCTGGCCCTTTTCCACAGGTGTCTTTTGACCTGATTTCCTCCCCTCGGCTGTATGAAGTGTTTCGGGGTGACTGATACTGAATTTTCTAACCATGATGTCATCTGACAAAATGACCAAACACAGAGGTTAAGTCAAACTTTCACTTAGACAGAAGCTTAGAAGGGAGAATCTTCTGCAGCTGAAATGTGCGAGAAAGATAGTGGTTCCAGTTTTTAATGTGCAGAATGGATTTCTCTCCACTGAAGCTATGTGCACGGTTTACTTTGTTTGATTCACTTCAGATTCATTGAATCATTTTGTGTCGTATGTTAGACGTCAGTAGTGACGATGTGTTAGGGTTAGACACTCAGCTATAACATGCTTACGCTTTCAATTAAGAACATGAACCTTAAATGTTTGCAGTCTTTATTTATATAGTCTTACTGTTAAGTACACACATTACCAAAACACACAAAATACTCTATGAAGATACAAGAAACCAATCATACCTCCACTCCTTCCAGCTCCAGCGCTCCTCCTCTGTCCCTCTTTGCCCGAAGATGTCTGGCTACATGTGTGAGCATCTCAAGTGCCTCAGTGAGTTGAGCTAGCTTAGAACCCTTTTCCTGAGGACCCAGGTTGGCCAGTTCCGCTACCTCAACCTGTTCTCCGTTGAGGAGCGCCTGAGCCAGCTCGTAGTGGAGCTGATAGGAGGAGCGGATGAGTGTACGACCATACCAGACCTCTTGGACTTCAAGGGATTCTGCGTCAAGCTCCCAAAGCACGCTCATTGCATACCTGAATTTGAAAGTGTCAGTTACACAACTAGCATGCATTTTAAGCATATGAAAATGAAACGTGTGATGGGAAGTCTACTAATCTGTCAGCACCTCCCAGCAGTGAGCAAAGGTCTGCGCTGAGAATAGCAGGCAGCATGTCGTACCTGCGGTCTGCCAGGTAGTAGGTTGTAGCCCTTAAGAAGTGACATAATAAATATAAAAAGGCAATGAGATCAAAGCAGCAGCTTTATCATCTTCTTTCTAATCAAAAGTGAGACATAATTTGAAAATAAGTACTAAATATTCAGAGTTTGTTCCACCTTTGTCATTTTCATCCTTCTGTTTATTAATAAGTCAGGAAGGATGAAATAAATAAGCAAAATGTTTTTCTTATGATTTAATAAATATTCCCCATTTTCTGAAATAGAATTTAAGGCTTCAAACCACAATCATGAGATTTTAATTTACTTCTTTAAAGTGTGGAGGCGAGCTGGACAGGTGGGTGATCTGCACGCTGCTTTGTGGACAGCTATGAAATGTAAAATGGAATTTTAGAGTAAGTCAGAGAGAA
Organism: Copadichromis virginalis; assembly: GCF_057382275.1. Taxonomy (NCBI): domain Eukaryota; kingdom Metazoa; phylum Chordata; class Actinopteri; order Cichliformes; family Cichlidae; genus Copadichromis; species Copadichromis virginalis. Next base: position 10,194,722 of record NC_140626.1, on the reverse strand, counting down.
AGCAGAGGACCAAAACTACATTAAAAATCACAACATAAAAAATATATAGTAAGATTTCAGTATTATTTTATAAGTGCACGTTGTTAACAGTCTACACGGAGTTTCTCTCCTCACTCGGCTCTCAATCATCTTCTGTACATGCTGCTGCTGCTGCTGCTGCTGCCTTTAAAAAACGACATGCACTTCATGGACCTTCTTACTAATTTATCTGCAGACTACACTTTATCAGATACATTTTATTAGCACTGGGTTAGACACTTCTGCCTTCTGAACACTCCTTTCTTCACTTCCAAGACTCAACAAGGTGCTGAAAGAATTCCGTAGAGATTTTGGATTATAGCGAGATTACACCGAGATGACAGCAGAATGCATTTGCTGCAGATTTGTCGGCCGTTCAGCTGTGACACAAATTTTTTTGGGCTGCTTCCCTGTCACATGGTGTCATCGCTGCATGTTCCCAGGAAGGAAAATTTGTGGAGATCAAGTGCAAGCATTACTTTTGCAGCCCCGACCTTCACTTCATTTACTGCAGATATTTTAAACTCAGTTTTATTCATTTGTACAATACAGCACAAAATAAATAAATAAATCAGAACATGTGCATATATCTGGACATAAACACAGATGAATATCTTCTTGTTCTATTACTGTGGTTCAACTGTCTTGTATCATCATCCTCTTTATTAATAAGATGCACTGAAAGCCAATTATAGACAAACCATTAACATCAGGTACTCAAGGTCACATGCCATCATGTGACCTCCGGTGTTTTCCTGACACCCGTAACTGTACAAAGGGGATCTGAAAACAAATGATGTGTGACACACTGTTCTTTACTTCTACCACTCAGTAGAATAAAACTAATTTAGTTGGAAGCGGACTCATTTTTCCTTTTTTTGCTGCATGACCTTCTGGTTGAATGTTGTGTACAAGTATGGCTGCCATGTCCCGTAGTAATATATGTTTATGAAGGCCACAGTGAAAATCACTCAGGCTTTCCCACAGCGGAAACATTCCCCTGTCCTGTTAATGGCATCGTACTCAAAATGAGCACAAGTTCTTCGTAACAACATGGACCACTGTGTTCTGTGTGTAGCAGTTCTCTACTGTGAGAACCCCAACCACCTTTTAGCACGACCAGCATTCGTCCATTCGCACACATATTCATACAGCGCGTTAGTCTATACCTTTAAGCATTTTCTCTCACATGCACACTCACACTAACGGATGCATCCAGGGAAATTTGGGGGTTAAGTATTTTGTGCAAGGTGACTTTAACATGAAGCCCGAAGGCACCAGGGATTGAACCAACAACGTGCTGACCATTGGTTCAATTCCTGGTGCCAGTGATACTTTCAAAGCCATCATGGACCCTGTGAAGTCCTTCTACATGTGATTAAATGATAGACATTTAAGGCTTAATGCTTCACATCAGACACGAGCCTTATTTAAGGTGGCTCTCTGTGTTATTTATAATTGCGCTACAAGGCATGCTGCTGATGCAACATTAATTCAGGCAACAACTTTCTTGCCTCTTTGTACTTCTGAAAGTTCCTCTGAACACTTATGCAAGATGCTGTAATTTTCTTTTATCCTTTTATATCCCACCTACTCTACCCAACCACTCCAACCAGTTCCTCACCTTGAACGTGCCTCCAAGTCTGTGAGCGAACCCTCTTTGACAAAGTGAGTGACATCAGCAATGTGAACTCCCAGCTCCAGCCTTCTGTTGGGGAGCTTGTGTACAGACAGCGTGTCGTCTACATCTTCACAGCCGCGTGGATCGATGCTGAACACCAGGCGACTGTCCCTAAGATCCCGCCGCTCTGCCACCTCAGAGGGGTCTACCGTCCACGGCTTCTCCAGAGAGTTGACCGGCATCTCTCTCAGCTGATGGCAGACGGACAGGCACAGCTAAACAGCCGCATAGTCTTTTGAACTTTTCACATTTTGTTATGATTCTATACAAAACATTAATAATAATAATAATAATAATACATTTTATTAAGCGCCTTTCAAAACACTCAAGGACACTTTACACAAAGACAAAGCAAAACAGTGTTTCACTTTCAGTTGCTCCCTTGTCACAAGGGGTCACCACACCTGATAGCTCAGCATCTTTTGATACGGCAGAGTTTTATACCAGATGCCCTTCCAGGCACAACCCTGATTTGTATCTCCGGTTGCAATCGAACCAGTGACATTTTGCCTGCAAGCCAGTGTGTAAACCACTGATGAAAAAAGGAAAGAATGAACTATTCCACATATTTAATGATTCTTTAATATTTTGTTGATTTGATAATAATAATAATAATAATAATAATGGATTGGATTTATATAGCGCTTTCCAAGGCACCCAAAGCGCTTTACAATGCCACTATTCATTCACTCTCACATTCACACACTGGTGGAGGCAGCTACAGTTGTAGCCACAGCTGCCCTGGGGCAGACTGACAGAAGCGAGGCTGCCATATCGCACCATCGGCCCCTCTGGACAACAATAGCTATATTGCAATCTTTAAAACCTTTGGTTACTATGGTAACTCTCTGATAACCAAGCACTCTCTGATGTGACCAATCACAGAAGCTCTACTGCCACCCCCTTTATAACATAAAAAGTTATGAATGATGTTCCAGTCTATGATAGTGGACTCATCTGTGCTTGTCCTTTGTTACAGCCCATTGCAACCCTTACACTCCTTACAGTGGAAATGCAGTTGTCTTCAGGTGTTGCCTAGGTTTAACTGCCGATTGTCTACACCTGGTGAGGTGTGGCTAAAGGCGTTCCTGAAGTGGTCTAGTCCAATCACCTTCTCCAGGCCAATCAGCATTCATGCTGTGTCCTCGGTTATTCTTCCTTGTACACGCCTCATCTCATCACTCATGCTCCATTCAACCATTCCACCACCAGCTTCCAGGCTCTCGGGGCTCCTGCTCTAATCCTTTTCACAGACGGGGTTCTGTTCCGCTGAGATAGGCCATCTGAGTCTAACGGCAAATCACCTGTTTAAATTCTGTTCATCAGTAAATCAATTTCATTCTTTCAAATAACCTCTCCTTATTAAAATATCTGTACTGTATTTAGTGATGAACAATTGTTAAACTCTGGTGTTTGCTCCCATAATTTCCCTTTTATTTTGACGCTCTCTGCTCTTTCCTCTTTCACCTGATCTCTGACTGCGATTGTTTGGAGGTGAAAACCAAACATCACCTGGGTTTCAGAAAACCAGAGTTACCCTGGTAAGCAACCATTCTCTGTATCTCACTATGGGAGATATAATCTACTTCCAGGTTGTAAGTTCTTTATCCTTAACAAGGTATGGAGCAGGGTAAGCCCACACTAAGGACTGAGTGTGCCAGTGAGGATGCAATAATATCAAAAACGCATAACCTAACAAATGTAATAGATGGTCCTCTGGTGAACTGTGAAGGTCACACTCTCAGTAGCCTTCAACAGCCACACAGACAGATACACTCAACAAAACAGGAACACACAGATGCTTCAATCTATGCAAAGGAGTGCAAGACACAGAAAAGCGCTATATATGGCTACATTTTCAGCAATTTACCGTTTAAAAGTGGGCCCTGCATAAACAGGATGTGGACCAATTGGTGCATTCCCAAAGTAAATGTGATACGAAAGAGTAGCTAAATGCAGTTTAATAAATGGAAAATAATCCTCTCTTATTTAGCTAATCCTGAAGGAAACATAACACATGTGGAACAGAGTTAGGAATGGGTACCGGCAATGTTCCCTCGAAGCTGTGTGTGTGCACAATTGCGCACTGCTGGCACGGTCTCTGCGCACAGAAAATCTGCGTTGCGCACAAAAAAAAAAATCTAACCTGAATTGAAATTAAAATCAATACTTTAACAAGTCTGTTTTGCAGTGTTAGTCAGTGACTGGCTGCTCCCGTATGGGATCCAGCCAGTAATGCGATTCACATTCGTATATACGCAGCTAATCAATGTCGTTGACAGGCTCTGACAGCGTCCTTATGTGCCGACACCGGTGTTTTAGCGAGCAAAGCGGCGTGGCGACGTTTAGTGTGTGTCAGAACAATGAGGCGACTGCTGAGTGTTACAGGTGTTACAGCAGTGACACATCTGCTGCTGTCAGGCCTGCAGGTATCAGGCTGTTGTTCTCCTTCATCTCATAGTTGACAGAAATTATTTTTGGAGTGGCACAAATAATTTGTGTGGCATCAGATTTGATGCAATTTGATGATTGTTCTCTAAATAATTTAAAATGTTTATTTAAAAAAACGCCTTGGCTGCATTTTTAGGTAAACAGCTGCAAAAAACTTTGTTGTTTGCATAACTCAGTTACTTTTTTGAAGAAGTAACTATATAATTAATTACCCAACATTGGTCATTATTTACTGTATTTTGCAGACAGAGTTACAGACTCTCTCCCAGACCACAGACTCATAATACAAGTCAGAGCTTTATGAAAAAAAAACAAAAGAAACTTGTGTTTTCAAAATTGGAGTTCAAGTTATTTTTACTTCCAATAGTGTTAACATGCTACACAGGTCATGAACAAGATTTTTTTGTTTTGTTTTTTTAAATTTTCATTGTAAGTGGGCTAAAATAGTTAATTAAAAGTAGTCTAACATAAATGTAAATGCTGTAATTTTATTATTTTAATAAACCATGTAACTTGCATGGATTCAATGCTGGCGTCACCACAGTGCACACGTCTGCTGTTGCTCACAGTGGTCCAAGGGATCGCTCAGGGAGTTTCTGTGTTCGCTCAGACACATGAAAAATTAGAGGGAACATTGGGTGCGGGTATACCGGATACGGGTGGCTTTTTTTTTTCTTGAGATGTCATACACTTTGGATTCTAGCCAATCATTTTACGTTTCCGAGGATAGTAGGCGGGTCCAGGTACGTATGTTCTTTGAGAGCAGAGCTACAGATTAAATGTCCAAGGCAAAGCGGTCAAAAGTCTGGCTGTACTTCACAGCAAAATATGCAAACTCAGCAGCAACAAGTGCTTTAAGGTGATACTGTGATACTGTGCAAAGGAAGTAACACCTCGAATCCAATGAAAGACCTGGCAACGCAATAGCGTTTTTTTAAAAGCAGAGAAATGCATCGTATTTGATAGCTTGCTGCGAGACTTCACACCGAGCACATCTGCTGCGGGTGGGTTGCCTGTTATTGGACCTGGAGTTAGCAACATCCCCCAAAAACCCGAAGAGGAGAGTCCTGGCCCCTAGCCCTGCCAGTGTAGCAGACGGATGATGATGCAGCAGCAACCGTTCTTCTCTGCGTGAGGAGCTTAATGTTGTTCATGTGTAATTTACGTTGAGTAGGCTAACCACGTTATTACATTAATGCATGTAAGGTGAACTAGCAAACACCGTCGTAGTTACATGCGACTGTCTTCTTGTTTGATAGAGTGATACCATACATGCCCTGTAGCTGCAGAAAAAGCTAACACCGTTATCTTTTTACAAAAAAAACAAACAGCTAAACATGTTTTCCATTATTCACCGGTTCCAAACAAAGTAGGTATGTTGTATCAAAAGAAAAGGCTAACTTGGTTATCATTTTGCAGAAAAAAGAGACTGCTAAAAATAAAAACATAAGAGGTTTTTGGACAAAGTTTGTGTTCTCCATTCTTTAAGCAATTCAATTCAATTCAATTTTATTTATATAGCACCAAATCACAACAAAAGTCGCCTCAAGGCGCTTCATAGATACAGAGTCATATGACCCCCTATGAGCAGCACTTTGGCAACAGTGGGAAGGAAAAACTCCTGTTTAACAGGAAGAAACCTCCAGCAGAACCAGGCTCAGGGAGGGGCGGGGCCATCTGCTGCGACCGGTTGGGGTGAGAGAAGGAAGCAACGGTTAGAGCACCATTTAAGCACCCGCACAGTTTCAAAAGTACCGGTATCGGATAAAACCTAAACGATACCCATCCCTAAACAGAGTATAGATAAGGAATCTCTCAAATACTTCATAAAATGAGCATGTAGAAAGTGATCTAGCATTCTGAATGTTCACAATGACTCTCAGAGAGAGACCTGCTTCATTTTAAATCAGCCACTCGTGTGCCACGCCCAGAGTGCTGACCATTTGGGATGTGGAAGAAAAAAATCACGCCAAGTCAATGTTCAAAGGCAATGGTCATGGCCAGTAGTGGAACAGAAAAGCTAGTTCTGCCATCAATGGCCTGATGGGCCAGTATGGGATCTATAAAAATGAGAGACAGCTACTCCTCCCTCACCCCACTCAGTATCACTGGTATGAGGTTGAGAAGGGGAAAATGCATACAGGTCAATGCTGAACACATGAGAAGCTACTTTAAGGCATATCACCCAATTTGTAATATTGCTAAACATTTCTTAAGGCAGACGAGTCATGCTGGCTGGGTCAGTGTCATTTTTGTTGTAATTGATGTCTGGTTTGTTCTGTTCCCTAGTGATGGGTAGGGATGGGTACCAGTATCCGGTGTTCTGACATAATCCTTGAAATAGTAATAACACAGTATCCTCAGCAAAGATGAATTAAACAAGTTTTATTTTAATGGAAGTTTACTTCAAGTCTTCAGATTTTTACTGTCTTTTATTTGATTACTTTAAAGTATATGATTACATTAGAGTAATTAAATAAAGACAGTTTTGATGGAGCTCCTGAGCCAGCCCAAGCTCTCTATGAAGACGAGGAAAAACTCCCCTGGGGGGGCCAGACTGACGGGAAGAAACCTCGGGAAAGCCCATTCAAAGAGAGATCCCCTTTCCTGGGATGGCTGGGGGGGGTTACAGGAATTCCAAAACACTGAAATTTAAAGTGGGCCAATTAAAAAAAATTATTTCCTGAAAAAAAGAAAGGTAATTCATACATCACACATAAATGATAACGTCTGAATTGTGTGTGTTTGTGTGTGTGTGTGATAGGCTTATCTCAGCCAAGTGTGATGCTGTAGCTCCTCCAGCGTCGGCCGCGTCTCCGGGACTTTGGTTAAACACGCGTCCAAGAAATCCCGGCAGTCTGGAAAGAAAGGAAAGAGAAAAAACATGAAGATGATAGTTCCAGTGGTCCAAGCCATCAGTCAGTCTTGAAGTGTGACGTTTTCTTACTTTTGGACAGATGTCTTTTGAATTTCAGGCGCTCCACAGGACGCCTGTCTTTTTCAGGCTCTTCTCCACAGGACGCCTGTCTTTTTCAGGGACAATCTTCACCCACAAATTCATAAAGTCCTTGTGAAGGGTCAGTTTCTCAATGATTGTTCGCCCATGGTACCTGTGGAAGATTACAGTTGTCATTAATTTTCATTAATTGTGTAAACTCACAGAAAATAAAACATTAATGCACTTCAAACCCATTTAAAAGTACCCACCTGGCTTCAGGTGCAGCATCCCCTGCCATTCTAGAGGCAGCAATTAGAAATCTTTCAGTGAAGGTTCCTGTTTTCAGGGTGACGGCTGCTCCAAGTTTGTCAGCCAGCTGGTGCAGGTGTTGAGCCGTGCTATTCCTCACTGCAACACAGCGATGGCTGAGCAAGGACAATATTAGACACACAACTCAGTGAACATGATCTCTCTTTCATGTCTTCTAATAAAATCACTACAGCTTCTTCTCTCCTCTTACGTCAGTCCTGTGTTAAACAGAGCGCTCAGAATCCGTCCATGGCTGCAATTTTCCACCATGGCATCAAGCGCCAGATTGACCTCCTGATGTAGAAAGTTGTTGTTGGTCATTGCAAGCTTCAGCAATAGAGCTCGGCCTGTTGTTTCAACTTCTGGGTCCATTGTTCTCTGGAGCTGAATGTAGAGCTCATTGATGGCATGTATGGCCTCAAAGGCTATTGCTGAGCGTTGGTTTTTCACCTAAAATGTGAGTGAAAATCATCAGTTGAGGCTGTAGTATGCACTTGAAGGGAAACTAGCTGCATGAAACGCATATAAGAAACATAAAGTGTGCAATACCTCCTCAATGAGGACCAGACACACTTCATGTAGTTTAGTCTTCAGGATGTCCGAGTGGTGCTTTGCCAGAGACTGAATAGTTTTCTACTGTCTTTTCTTAATCCTGTATTTACACAACACAACATTGAACACGACTTCAGGAACACCACAAATAACACAGCCACATTATGCAGCACTGTTTCTGTGCAGTATTTAATGTCTCCTTACTACGTTTCTTACCAGTCGTCTGAAGACAGCAGACTAAAGCTGTGGGACAGGCTCTCTACAGGTGTAGCTACAGGCGGGAGTTTGACCCTGCTCTCTCTTGGATTATTCTGACTGCACTGACTGTCTGCTTTCTTGTCTGATAATCAACGAGGTTAGTAAAAAGAAACTGTCATTTCTTCTAATTCGAAGCATGATGCAGTGATTAATTGTTCATTAAAATCTTTTTAAAAAATCTCTTAATTTAAAGTTTGATTATTCAGCATCTTCTACAGTTACTGAGGAAAACCACTTACCGTCTATAGGGACGACTTTTGCACGGCGCAGCAGCGTCCCAGGCCGAGGTCCTCGTTTTTGCGGTATGGGAACTGTTGGAGGTTTTGGAGTCAAAGGCTTTACTGCAGTAAATGTTTTGGTTGGTACTGTGTGTCCAGGTGAGGTTACAATCCCATCCTGGAAATGCTGCAGTTTTTCCAAAATAGGCCCAAATTTGTCTTTTGCTGTCAAGACTCTTATTCCACGAATGACCTTCGTGTCTGTTTAGACAAAAAAATAACTAAATAACTACAAATTGACATCTTACAAAAACAACAATAAACATTTTTCTTCCTGATTTTTTTTTTCTTCAAAAAAGCATATAAAATGAATGGACAGCAAGAATGTGTAATTTAGCATTAAAATAGATAATCTACAGTGTCAAATTTTAAAATCTAAACTAACTGATTAACAGCAGGTGTAACCACTAAAGAAAAGCATCACCTTTGAACCGACCTGCTCCTGAATGTTTAGCAGAGAAAACAGGCAATTGCGATGGACAAGCTGCTCGAGGAGGTGGAGGAACTGGAGTGAGCGGTGTCATCTCAACAGGACTAACAATGAAAGGAATGGCCCTCAGATCACTTGGTGTGTGTGTGTCTGCAGAGCTGAGGCTACTCAGACTTCTTTCAGGGTCCTCCTGATTCCAAAAGGGGTCATCCAAACAGTTCCAGCTTCCCTGGACTATCTCTGGAGAGCCTGCGCATTGCTCAGGTAAAGGTGGGAGTTGCACAGCATAATCTCTGGGTCTCTGTGCGATATGCAATGTGTCTGCCTGTTGAAAGAACACATTTGTCTTACTGCTCTGAGCTTTGTGAAAGTCCAGGATCCTGGACTCTGTGGTGAAGCGCTGACAGTTGCTCTGTCTACAGTGACTTACACAAAAATTACACTGTGCAAAGCAGCAAAATATAACACATCTCTCAGAAACATTTACATTTGATCAGCAGAGAAGTCAAGAATGAGTATGTTTAGTTACTTACATCTCCACCTGTGCGTCCCCTTGTCCGTCAACTGGACACACAGGAACTCCCTAAGCTCTTTCTTCTTCGCAGGACGCCTGTCTTTTTCAGGCTCTTCTCCACAGGACGCCTGTCTTTTTCAGGCTCTTCTCCACAGGACGCCTGTCTTTTTCAGGCTCTTCTCCACAGGACGCCTGTCTTTTTCAGGGACAATCTTCACCCACAAATTCATAAAGTCCTTGTGAAGGGTCAGTTTCTCAATGATTGTTCGCCCATGGTACCTGTGGAAGATTACAGTTGTCATTAATTTTCATTAATTGTGTAAACTCACAGAAAATAAAACATTGATGCACTTCAAACCCATTTAAAAGTACCCACCTGGCTTCAGGTGCAGCATCCCCTGCCATTCTAGAGGCAGCAATTAGAAATCTTTCAGTGAAGGTTCCTGTTTTCAGGGTGACGGCTGCTCCAAGTTTGTCAGCCAGCTGGTGCAGGTGTTGAGCCGTGCTATTCCTCACTGCAACACAGCGATGGCTGAGCAAGGACAATATTAGACACACAACTCAGTGAACATGATCTCTCTTTCATGTCTTCTAATAAAATCACTACAGCTTCTTCTCTCCTCTTACGTCAGTCCTGTGTTAAACAGAGCGCTCAGAATCCGTCCATGGCTGCAATTTTCCACCATGGCATCAAGCGCCAGATTGACCTCCTGATGTAGAAAGTTGTTGTTGGTCATTGCAAGCTTCAGCAATAGAGCTCGGCCTGTTGTTTCAACTTCTGGGTCCATTGTTCTCTGGAGCTGAATGTAGAGCTCATTGATGGCATGTATGGCCTCAAAGGCTATTGCTGAGCGTTGGTTTTTCACCTAAAATGTGAGTGAAAATCATCAGTTGAGGCTGTAGTATGCACTTGAAGGGAAACTAGCTGCATGAAACGCATATAAGAAACATAAAGTGTGCAATACCTCCTCAATGAGGACCAGACACACTTCATGTAGTTTAGTCTTCAGGATGTCCGAGTGGTGCTTTGCCAGAGACTGAATAGTTTGCAAGCCGTGTCTTTTCTTAATCCTGTATTTACACAACACAACATTGAACACGACTTCAGGAACACCACAAATAACACAGCCACATTATGCAGCACTGTTTCTGTGCAGTATTTAATGTCTCCTTACTACGTTTCTTACCAGTCGTCTGAAGACAGCAGACTAAAGCTGTGGGACAGGCTCTCTACAGGTGTAGCTACAGGCGGGAGTTTGACCCTGCTCTCTCTTGGATTATTCTGACTGCACTGACTGTCTGCTTTCTTGTCTGATAATCAACGAGGTTAGTAAAAAGAAACTTTCATTTCTTCTAATTCGAAGCATGATGCAGTGATTAATTGTTCATTAAAATCTTTTTAAAAAATCTCTTAATTTAAAGTTTGATTATTCAGCATCTTCTACAGTTACTGAGGAAAACCACTTACCGTCTATAGGGACGACTTTTGCACGGCGCAGCAGCGTCCCAGGCCGAGGTCCTCGTTTTTGCGGTATGGGAACTGTTGGAGGTTTTGGAGTCAAAGGCTTTACTGCAGTAAATGTTTTGGTTGGTACTGTGTGTCCAGGTGAGGTTACAATCCCATCCTGGAAATGCTGCAGTTTTTCCAAAATAGGCCCAAATTTGTCTTTTGCTGTCAAGACTCTTATTCCACGAATGACCTTCGTGTCTGTTTAGACAAAAAAATAACTAAATAACTACAAATTGACATCTTACAAAAACAACAATAAACATTTTTCTTCCTGATTTTTTTTTTCTTCAAAAAAGCATATAAAATGAATGGACAGCAAGAATGTGTAATTTAGCATTAAAATAGATAATCTACAGTGTCAAATTTTAAAATCTAAACTAACTGATTAACAGCAGGTGTAACCACTAAAGAAAAGCATCACCTTTGAACCGACCTGCTCCTGAATGTTTAGCAGAGAAAACAGGCAATTGCGATGGACAAGCTGCTCGAGGAGGTGGAGGAACTGGAGTGAGCGGTGTCATCTCAACAGGACTAACAATGAAAGGAATGGCCCTCAGATCACTTGGTGTGTGTGTGTCTGCAGAGCTGAGGCTACTCAGACTTCTTTCAGGGTCCTCCTGATTCCAAAAGGGGTCATCCAAACAGTTCCAGCTTCCCTGGACTATCTCTGGAGAGCCTGCGCATTGCTCAGGTAAAGGTGGGAGTTGCACAGCATAATCTCTGGGTCTCTGTGCGATATGCAATGTGTCTGCCTGTTGAAAGAACACATTTGTCTTACTGCTCTGAGCTTTGTGAAAGTCCAGGATCCTGGACTCTGTGGTGAAGCGCTGACAGTTGCTCTGTCTACAGTGACTTACACAAAAATTACACTGTGCAAAGCAGCAAAATATAACACATCTCTCAGAAACATTTACATTTGATCAGCAGAGAAGTCAAGAATGAGTATGTTTAGTTACTTACATCTCCACCTGTGCGCTTTCTCTGAATCAAATCTTCAAAGCGATGGAAAAAGTTATCTGATGTCTTTTCAGACATGCCTGAGATAAAAAGTGAACAAATTGTTTAGAAATAGAAAGTTAGTGAGTGCTGCTCAGTGTGTGAGTGGCAAGTTCTAACTGAGCTGCTCAGTAAATAACTGTTATGATGTGGAACTCACAGAGCATTTTTTGAAAATATTCATATATATACACTATTTTGTGTTTACAAAAATATCAGACATGTCTAAATCAAAGGCAGGTTATGATCTCTAATTATGATCTTTAATCAACAAATTTAAATAGACGTCCTAATCACAGCTTCTAAAACTAGACAACACTATACTGATAAATTCATATAAAACAGCAAAAAGGAGATAAAAGCACTGTCATAAATAGAGAAATAAGTACAGTAAATAAATAAATACAGTTTTTAAAAAATATAGAAAAAAAACATGTGTCATTTGTTACAACGACAACAAAATAGCAGCTTGGACAAAGCTGTTTCTTCAAGCTTCGCCTGCATTTAGGGTCTGCAAACCTCTGTCCCACAGGAAGAAGCTGAAATCCTCCAATAAGGGGTGGGAGTCATTTAAAGTAGAGTAACTCATCCTCTACAACTGCCTAGTATTCAAGGACTCTATGTTAAGATGCTCTAACATGGTACAGTACCTTCAGAAACGCCTCAAATTTCTTAGATACTGAAAATTAAATCTCTTCTCAGGAACCTTTTCTCCATTCAGTAGAAGTAGATCTAGTATTCATTTTAAAGTTCTAATGAAGACAGCAGACTAAAGCTGTGGGACAGGCTCTCTACAGGTGTAGCTACAGGCGGGAGTTTGACCCTGCTCTCTCTTGGATTATTCTGACTGCACTGACTGTCTGCTTTCTTGTCTGATAATCAACGAGGTTAGTAAAAAGAAACTGTCATTTCTTCTAATTCGAAGCATGATGCAGTGATTAATTGTTCATTAAAATCTTTTTAAAAAATCTCTTAATTTAAAGTTTGATTATTCAGCATCTTCTACAGTTACTGAGGAAAACCACTTACTGTCTATAGGGACGACTTTTGCACGGGGCAGCAGCGTCCCAGGCCGAGGTCCTCGTTTTTGCGGTATGGGAACTGTTGGAGGTTTTGGAGTCAAAATAGGCCCAAATTTGTCTTTTGCTGTCAAGACTCTTATTCCACGAATGAACTTCGTGTCTGTTTAGACAAAAAATAACTAAATAACTACAAATTGACATCTTACAAAAACAACAATAAACATTTTTCTTCCTGATTTTTTTTTCTTCAAAAAAGCATATAAAATGAATGGACAGCAAGAATGTGTAATTTAGCATTAAAATAGATAATCTACAGTGTCAAATTTTAAAATCTAAACTAACTGATTAACAGCAGGTGTAACCACTAAAGAAAAGCATCACCTTTGAACCGCAATTGCGATGGACAAGCTGCTCGAGGAGGTGGAGGAACTGGAGTGAGCGGTGTCATCTCAACAGGACTAACAATGAAAGGAATGGCCCTCAGATCACTTGGTGTGTGTGTGTCTGCAGAGCTGAGGCTACTCAGACTTCTTTCAGGGTCCTCCTGATTCCAAAAGGGGTCATCCAAACAGTTCCAGCTTCTCTGGACTCTCTGTGGAGAGCCTGCGCATTGCTCAGGTAAAGGTGGGAGTTGCACAGCATAATCTCTGGGTCTCTGTGCGATATGCAATGTGTCTGCCTGTTGAAAGAACACATTTGTCTTACTGCTCTGAGCTTTGTGAAAGTCCAGGATCCTGGACTCTGTGGTGAAGCGCTGACAGTTGCTCTGTCTACAGTGACTTACACAAAAATTACACTGTGCAAAGCAGCAAAATATAACACATCTCTCAGAAACATTTACATTTGATCAGCAGAGAAGTCAAGAATGAGTATGTTTAGTTACTTACATCTCCACCTGTGCGCTTTCTCTGAATCAAATCTTCAAAGCGATGGAAAAAGTTATCTGATGTCTTTTCAGACATGCCTGAGATAAAAAGTGAACAAATTGTTTAGAAATAGAAAGTTAGTGAGTGCTGCTCAGTGTGTGAGTGGCAAGTTCTAACTGAGCTGCTCAGTAAATAACTGTTATGATGTGGAACTCACAGAGCATTTTTTGAAAATATTCATATATATACACTATTTTGTGTTTACATGGCAACGGGAGGAAACAACCCGGCAAAATAACACATGACAGCGAGATAAATTTATTGGATTGCCAGTCAGAGAAGTGTGATTCGTCACTCCAGTAAACACATCTCCACTGCTTTAGAGTCCAGTGTTGAGATGCTTAAATCACTCCATCTGACGCTTTGCATTGTGTTTGTCAGTGTAAGGCTGGGATGCAGCTGCTCAGCCATGGAAACCAATGAAGTTTGGACATCTGTAACAACAGCAGACTGCAGATATTGGTGACTTAAGTGCACTATGAGCCTTAGCATCAGCTGACTCGCTGTCATTTCCAATTACTTCCACTTTGTTATAATATCACTAACAGCTGACTATGGAATATTTAATAGCGAGGAAATTTCATGACTGGACTTGTTGCACTGGTGCATCCTATCACATTACCATGCTGGAATTCATTCAGTTCCTGAGAGCGACTCGTCCTTTCACACATGTTTGTAGAAGTAGTCTGCATGCCTAGGTGCTTGATTTAATACACCTGTGTCCATGGAAGTGATTGGAACACATTAATTGAATGATTTGGATGTGTTAGGGAATACTTTTGGCAACATAGTGTATGCCTGACCTTACAAACTCTATGATTATAACAGTCATTTTCACTGTTTTCAGAACACAAGTTATGGTTGGAGATATCATGACCGCCACCCCACCATACAGATGTTTTGGGAGGTATTTGATGAACTAACTGAAGAGCAGAGGAAAGATTTCCTTCGTAAGTACTTGCTGAAGCCTCCATTATGATATGTTACTGAAATCACACTGTATCATATAAAACATTAGATTTTTCTGCGCTTTACCAAGATACATTAGAGAGCAGCATTGTTCTGATTAATATACTGTAAAGCTGCTTCTAGCTGGTGGACTGAGCCGCCTCACCTTTCACCTGGCTCACGTCACACACCTGGAGAGACTCGACCTCCACCTGTGTTGCCTCACGCGAGATGATCTAGAGGCTCTGAGTCAGTTGCTACCAATCTCACACGCCGGACACTAATCGCATGCTCGCTGCAGCAGTCATGTGACTCGTTGTTTTTCAGTCCAGGTGCTGCCCTCTCTCACTGCACTGACCGAGCTTGATGTGTCATCCAATAAGGAAGTGGGAGGTGTGGTCCACCTGCTGGTCTCCGCCCTCCCTGCGACACAAATGAGGAGGCTGCCATTCAACAGCTGCTACATGAGCAACGAGTCCTTCACTGCTCTGGGTAACACACACACACACACACACACACACACACTTGTTTATTTATAGAAGTTTTCCTTCAAGTCATTCTCCCTGAATACCTCTTCCACCCTCTAGCCTGAAATGGTGAAAACTTTGTGTTTATGCATCAGCCCTGGCGGTGTCCTATCTGCGCACGGTGGATATTTCCTGGTGTAAAGTGGTTGGCGGTCACTTGGCGCTCCTGCTGGATGCTCTGCAGCCATCAGTCGTCAGCGAGCTCTGTCTTTGCAGCTGCGAGCTCACCACTGATGACATGCAACATCTGGGTAACTAACACACAATGACATTATACTTTTTCTTTTTTGGTCTGTAGTGGATCATTAGGCTGCATAAATGTATATTAAGACAAGTAAAGCCTGAAGGAAATTGATATTTCTTTCATTTATTTCATGCTGCCAGCATCTGTAGCTGTCGTATAAAACAAAACAATGAAACTATTCGGTGTTATTTTTGTCTCCATCAGAAACATTGTGAACAAAACAGTAAAGTGAACAGGCATAAAGTGATCAGTTATCAATGGGTCCTCTTCCTCTGTGCAGCTGCCGTGTGCAGACGGGGCTGTCTCTCCTCACTCCGTGCACTGGATCTGTCCTACAACAGCTTGGTGGGAGACAACGGTTGGTGCAGTCTGTTTGCAGCAGGAGGTCTGGGCTCTCTGGAAGACGTGGATGTCAGTTTGCGACCTTCAACCTCTGCTCCGTGCTCAGCCTGGCTGCCCGCTCTGCTCCGAGCTCTGCCTCAAATTTCGGCGCTGGCTCGACTGGCCATGCAGAGGTGGACAGCTGACTGTCAGGAGAGAGAGCAGCTCAGGTACTGTCTGAAAAAGAGGAGCGTCCTGCTGGAAAGGGATCCAGATTTACAAGACACATCATCAGCATGTAAAGGGAACAGTCAGGAGAGCCTAGAAGAGAGTCAGCCTGAGGAGATTGGAGCGGACCGCACTGGAATTTACTGTCAAAGAGCGACCCACTTTGTTGCTTTATTATTATTTTTTTAAGTCTCTGTTACCACAAGAAGGTCAGTGTTGACGTCAGCTGCATCACGTCTGATGTAAACTGTGTCACACGTGATGGTTTCAGGGAATACTGGGAACTTACAGAGTTAAGCACAGCTGGTGTGGGTTATCATATTTGTCGTCTCTCACCTTGGCTGCAGGGTCTGGGTCTTTCCAATGCAGCAGTCCTAACACTTGAGACACACATGCCGAGAAGTGGGGATACCTGGAAATGGACAAAGGCTTTCAGCAGAGTTTTAAAGCAGCTATTCAGGAAAAGAGCTGTGAATTATCTGCATACCTTGTTAGGTAATCAGCTATTTTGGGGTTCTTTAACAAATCAACCAAAAGGTCGACTGAGTATTTTCTCGTCAGAGTACCTTCACCGTTCACGATGATGTTGAGCACAAGCTGGAGCGTTTGATGGATGTTCTTTGCATCAAAGAGCTACGAGGAAATCCCAGAGATTAGAGACAGGATATTATGTGAATCAGCATGAATGTTGTTTGTTGTTCAACAGATAAAAACAAGAAGAGAAAATAGAAACAAAGTAAAAAAGGAACAATTGTTTCTGCCGTTAAGAAAAAAAAATTGAGTCATGGCAGAGACCTGCAGAAGTCTTGAGTCTCATTTGATGACATTTTGTCAGATTGCCTTGTAATTTAAAAAAAACAAAACTGTTTTTTGAGCAAAAGTTCTCCAGGTTTTTTTGGAGTTCTTTCAAAGTTTTCTTATTTTTGGACGTTAGCTGCTTTTTCACTCTTTTTCAGTCCAGTCTGTGCATCTGAACATTTACAGAAAGATTTCTTTGTTTCGTCTTTAGACACTTTGTTAAACGCAGATCCCAGCAGAGTTCGCCTACCTTCTCTCCAACCTTCTCAGGTTTTGTGGATATTATACATGGTTATGCTGAGGATATGTTGGCTACTTTCCACTGGAAATGCCTTTTGGTTAAACTGTCAGCGAGGAATTTGCACTGTTACATTTTTATATAACTTTAATGCAAAAAAAACAGCTGCTTGTTTAAGTGAAAATACACTGATGGGGTTTTTTTCTATTCATGAACAGGAGTGTGATCAGTTTAATAAAAGAAAAAATAACCATAACCAAGATATGAGGGGAAATCTTGGACAAATACAAGCAGACTGGAGCAGCCAGCGTTCAAAACACCGACGTTCAAGGTAACAGAAGGTTCCCGAGCCACATCCACCCAGCTGGTTTCTGTGTTTCTTGTGTATTTGTGTACACTGTGACTTCATGGCTGTCTTGGGCTCCAGCTCTTGTTTTGGTGTCTCATTAATTTGATTTAATGTCCTGCTTAGTGATAACATCACTCTTGGCCTCCCTGCACTGGCTTCCAATTGAATTTAGGATTCATTTTCAAGTTCTTTTATTGGTTTTTAAATCTTTAAATGGTCTGGCACCTGCTGAAGCCCTATGTCCCCACTCGTTCGCTCCGGTCAGCTGAGCAGCTGTTGCTCTCAGTCCCCAAATCACGGCTGAAACTGAGAGGAGACCGAGCGTTCTCTATCGTGGCTCCTAAGCTTTGGAATAATCTTCCTCTTCACATTAGGCAATCGACATCAGTGCTGGTTTTTAAATCCAGATTGAAAAAGCATTTTTATTCACTGGCTTTTGACTCAGTGGTTGACTGACTTGTATTTTATTGTTTTTCGCTATGTTTATTATTGTATCGTATTTATTATTCTTATGGTATCTATTATGTTTCTATTGTTCAGCAGTTTGGTCAGCCTTGTGTGTTTTTAAAGTGCTATATAAATAAACAATGATGATGATGATGAACATAGTAACGTGTGTTGGGTTGCTCTGTCTTCAGACTCACTGTCAGACTGATTAGACAGTGAGTCTGAAGGTGAGAGTCCTCACTGCCCACGCCTGTCTTTGGGTCTGACCAACACCGTTTCCTGTGTGTCATTCCCCCCTCGCCTTCCCCCCATCCGTCCTGTCTGCACTGACCTCTCCAATAAAGACAAAAGGCCTCATTTTCTGAAACTCTTCCTATCCCATCACCTTGCGAAGAATCACTTCACCATGTTGATTAATAAGGACGGTGGGAATGGTTTGAAGTCTCGTCACAGAAAATGTGCCAAAGGCAAAGAATCTGAGCTTGAAATAAAATGAAATGAAAGATCAGCCCCACACAGGGGTTAAATTCAGATGGAAACTCTTATCACACAAAGAGAACAAGCGAATAAATATATCTGAGTGTGGCCCCTTGACTGTCACAGTGTAGCTGACATTTGATCTTATCATGTGTTAAAGCTATTTTAATTACTGAAGAGAACCAGTGTCAAACTCAGCCCAAGTATGGTTGTACGTTAATCCTTAAAGCAACAACGTTTTTAAAGTTGCAGCGTCATTTTTACACCACACCTAAAATCCCACTAATCGTCCGGGCTCTTCACCCTATGACCACACGCTGGGGTATCTAACACCACATGACCCAAATGGAAACTATGTCAGCTGAAAGAAACCCATCGAAATGTGCAACACTTAAAACTTTGCCTGATTGGAGCATGGCTTCAAATACAGCCCTGAAAACAGACAGGCGGTCGTTGGCATTTCGCCCTCGTTCCTGAGAGACTACATCGATGTATCAGTCAACAAATGAACTACTGTGGCGTCACAGCTGGGGCCTTCTCTGTGTCGTTTATAACACAGAGAAGGACCCAGCTGTGACGCTGAAGTGGTATCTTTAAATTAGCTGTAGGTGTGAATGCTTGTCTGTCTCTCTGTTAGCTTTGCAACAGACTGGTGATATTCAGAGTGCACCATATGTCTGGTATTATTTCCCTTCCAAATTAGTGCTTCCTCTTAGTTGCTGGTCTAAATTTGTTTCCTTTCATGTTCAGGCCGTGTTAGTGTTGTCTCTGTGTGTAGCAGGTTTTGTCTCCATGTTTGTTTCACTGTCTGCCTGTCTGTCTCTGTATTCTGTACTTCTGATAGACGTCTAATTTTGCCAGTCCCTCTTTTTGTGCGCCTTGTACCTTGTCACTCTCTGTGACCGCGTCTCACTTTGCCAGTTCCCATGTATTTAGTCAGTTAATGGTGGTCTGAGTAACCCTCACCACTTTGTTCTCCAGTGTCTTTGTTCCTGTTCATCCTACATATTTTCCCCCATTTGTTATTTATTTCTGCTGTTTGCTATTTATATTTTATTCCTGCACAGTTTGCTTGAAGCACTCATATTTTGTCTATTCTATTCATGTGGATCTTATCTTTCTATTTCCTTGCTTCCTTTTCTGTTTACTTTGCTTCTTGCCCGTGTTTCGTCCTTTTGCGGTGTCTGTGTTTTTTTAATCCTATGGTCTCTTTTAAGTTTGTTTGTCTCTTTACTTCTTCAAACTGAATTCAAAGTGGAGCAAATGCTATATAACATTCTCATAGTCTCATTCACACTAACGTTGGTTCTGTATCTTGTAACCAAAGGAAGCTTCAGCATGCAGACTGGAGCCAGCGATCAAAACACGTGCTTCCTATTTTATTTTGTTGGTTATGTTGAGTTTTGCTGTAACTGTCTCATTACTCCTGATTTGTCCCTGCCGTCTCCTCTTCCCTAATGACCGTCCTGTGTGTTTATTGTTTAATCTTCTCCTTTCGTCACCCAGCTTCACTGGTCATGTTTCCTAGTGTTATCCCCCAGTATAGGTTTCTGAGTTTCTCAGTTCCCTGTCAGATATTTCATATCATTCTCTCCGTCCAAAATAAACAGGCTGCCTTTAGTTTATCCTTGCCAGCCTGTGAGTCTGCATTTGGGTCTTCTTTTTTCATAACAAATGATCATACTCCCCGCAGATTTCGATAGTGACACCTCCAGGCCATGCTGCAACTCTCTGGAGCTTTCCGCTCTTCAGGAACTCTCTCTGCAGGAGGGGGAGATACAGGAGAGGTGGAGGAAGATCTCAGCCTGGGCGTCTATTGTCTTATGTAGTCTGGAAGATGAGTGGATGGTGGGGTGGGTGCAGTTTTCTCTGTGGTGGGGTTGGGTGGACTGTCCCGGGCTCTGTGGGGCCGGGAGGCGCTGCTGCACTGGGCCCCGGTCTGGATGGGCCTGGGCCCCCTTTCCCTGGCGGGGCGCGGAGTATGGGGGTGTCACCAGGGTGCAGAGGAGGCTACCCCCCCTCTGTCCCCTTCTGGCTGCCTCTGCCTCAATTTTATCCCACAACTTAGACATTCACATTACTCACACTCTCATTACACATACATATAGGATCTTGGGGGTGGGCACAATACATGGATACATGGATACACGATACATGTACACCCCACCCCTGGTGTCGTTGCCCACCTCTCAATTTTAAATACACGTAGACATTGAGGGCTATCAGGAGGGACTATGCGCTTACCTGCTGCTCTCTGGCAGGTAGCTCCATGCCCTCCTGGGTTTTAAATGCACCTTAGAACACACATGCATCAACACTACAATGAGCGGGTTGAGGGAGGTTTGGAGTCTTCTCTCACCCCCATTCTCTGCGGCCTGCTGGAGCGGGGGGGCTAGGAGGAGGAGTTGGCCGTCCGACTGCGGTCTGGAGTGTGGGGCCTCCCTGCTGCTGCGGAGTTGGGGTGGTCTGCCTCTCCCCACCGCAGGGAAAAGGGTAACACCACCTGGGTCTGGGTGCAGTTCCCCCTCCAGGGGCAAGGGTACCTAGACCCGGTTTGTAGAGTACGCTTGGGGAGTGTGATCGTGTGTACAGCGTCTCTTTATGTCTGTCTCCACGTTGGTTGAGTGTGGAGTAAGTACATATGAGAGCATGAGGGTGGGAATGGATGTTTGTGTCTGTGTGTGCCTGTATGTCTGTGTCTATATGTCAGGTTGGGTATCAGACACCACCTCTCTGGGGACATCTCAGGCCCTCCAAGGTTTGGAGGCCTATCTCCACCCACCACCACTTCCCCTGCCAGTGGCGGACTCCCTCAGACATCGGTGCGTTGGTGGTTCTTTGTGTCCGGGGATGCGCGTCCAGGTACACACCGGTTCACTCCTTGGCGGCCGCTTATCGGGGCCTGGAGCCTGGGGCTCGCTCGGGCCACTTCGGAGGTGGGGGTGCCCCCGGCCTCTCGCCCTGGGGCTCGGTCACTCAGGCACGGCTGGCTGCCGGCGGAGCTCACGGGCGCGTCACTGCAACTCCCCCTGGCTTCTGCTCCGCGGCTGCTGAGTGAGCCCTCATCTGGGACTCTCCTCAGCTCTTTCTGGGACAGTGGCGCGGCTGCCCCTCTGTTGGTCTTCCTTGGTCTGTTGTGTTCTGGGGGCCTCTGGATGTCTGGAGTTTTGATCTCCTCCATACCTGCTTCATGCCCTGGAGGACGGGGCTGTGGCCCCCCCACACCCTCTAGCAGATCATTACATGAAGGAACCTTTTTAAAAAACAAGCGCGTCCATGCTCACAGGTGCTCACACACACAAACTTCACCCTTTTTGGCTCCTACCTCAAAGCACACTGTGTTCTGTTGATCTTATGTGCTGCACAATAATGTTTAATATTTAGTATTTACTGTCATATTCCCATATATCATTGTGATGTTGTTTATTCTATTACTCTTGTTCTCTTCTGCTTGTTTTCTTTTTTCTTTCTCAACAGGTGATCCAGGTGATTAATAGATGCATTTTTTTTCTTTTTTTTTTCTATGGTTTTGTGTCCAGATATCAGCGCTCACCTGGCTGGTACCAAGAAGGTTCAGCAAGTGCTCCCCAGACCTGGAGTCCTGGACAGATTCTTCCCAGACCAGCCTCAAGCTGTGCAGCAGATCCGAGCGACATTGGCTGACCTCTACACTCTAGACATGGTGAGAAAAAGGGCACGGTTTGTTCATTGTTTGGAAAATTTGGCATTAGATAATCCTCACCTGGGTGTTGCTGTTCAGTGTAAGCAATATCATTTGCATTTTATTCCTCTGATTTATTTCTCTGTGGCGTTTATGAACTCGTATTTCTTAGGCTGGCTTTTAAGGAAGGAGAAAAGGTATGTATCAGTTGGCTGGGAAGAAAGATGGAGGTGGAAAGGATGTGCAAGCTATGGGACAAAGTTGCTGAGACTAGGTTAAAAAGAGGTGAGGATCAGTGAGCAGGAGTGTGGCTTTGTGCTGAAAAGAGCACAACAGATTGTTTGGAGAGAAGGTGAAGGAAAGTCAGCTGAAGCAAGACAGTTTGTGGAGTTTGTGTTGGACTGTATGTTATGCTGGGAGCCTGGGGATTAGTGCACTTTGATTCCAAGTTAATACTAGCTAGTGTTTCTCACTGGTTTTTGGGTGGTGGAGTAAAAGGGATTGGTTGGTGGCTGTTTCTAATGTTAGCCTTTTCTTGGTTTTCTTACAGGCAGGGTAAAGACATGGTGATGAATGAGTGTGTGGGCAGACGCTGAGGACCAAGAGCTCAGGACAGTCAGACGGGGGCGTCGCAGCAGGAGTCACCGTGCTCGACAACCCTCTGCTGTCCTGAGATGTCAGACTCCTGCCTGCACATACAAACCACACTGAAGTCAAAGTTCCACCTGCACCTCCACCTGTTCTTGCAACAGCATGAAAACTGACAGAGGTGAGACAGAAGAAAAGTTCTTGTCTATTTTATTTATTTTTTTACTAAGTTAAGGAATTAAGTTAAGAAGAGTGATTAAATAAATAGTTTCTTGCATTTTTGATTCAATGATTGTGTTTAGGATTATTTCAGAAACATGTTTAGAGGATCTTTGTAAGCCTGTATTTACTTTAAAAGAAGGGAAGCACTTCTTCATCCTACAGAAAAGGTGACACATTACAGATGAGTTCATAAAAAGTGTCTCTGTCACTCTTTCAAGGCTCTGTCACTTTTTCTTTTGTACTGGAACAGCATGGTAAAGTAGGCCTAGGCTGACATCTTGTGGCAGTGTGTTGTTACTACAACATATGAAATTGTGTTTCTATTGGAAATATAATTCAGCACCACTGAGCCGCTCTCTCAGTTACAAACTGAACCTGTTTTGTAGACGTATAAATCACTAAGTACAGTGAAGCTTTTGGTTTTGTAAAAGTGTTTCTTATTCTAAATGCATGTTGATTTTTATCAGGGTGAAGAGCAGTTAGCAGTGCATTCATGGACATCTTTAAACTATTAATTGAAGAATCTTTGGTCATGATGGCATGAACTAGAAGCGTGAGCTCCAGGTGAGACTGCACAGAACAACAAGTGTCCTTAAACTGCATCAACTGATGACGTCTTACAATTTTATTCCACTGTGTGTTTTTATCATTGAATGTTTCTGTCTTTGTGTACATGTAACGCAGACACTAAAGCTGAGCCAGAACTTCATGTTGAAGAGAAGGATTCTTTTAAAATGCATGGGGGAGCAAGCGAGTCAGATACCAAGGGCACAAAGATGAAGCAGGTCTGATCGGAAACCGTTTATTTCCAGGCCAGGGAGCACAAATAAAAACACCCTTAAAAGGTTCCCTCCTGCTCAACCGCGTCACTCCCTACGGAGAGAAGATCTACATGACCTTATCTGCGTATCTGGAGGTCAGCCGCTGCTCCGCCGTGTTGTACCTGTTTGTACGTGTTTTTAAGTCTCTTGATGTCATCGTGTCTAACACACACCCTTTATCTCCTCTCTGCAGCTGGACCATTGCATCCAGCCTGCCATTATCACCAAAGACATCTGCACGGTCTTTTACTCCCGAGACGCCAAGATTTCCCCACCCCGTTCTCTCAAGAACCTCTTTGGGACTGGATACTCCAAAACTCCTGACTGGTAAATCTGGGCTGCTGCACTGTGGCCATCTCTGTTTCACAATCAAAGATATCTGCCCTGTTACAAAGTTTCCTTGTTCAAAACTTCTGCTTCATTATAGCAACCGAGTGACTGGGATCTACGAGCTGAGCTTGTGTAAGATGTCTGACACTGGAAGCCCAGGTGAGCGGCCATGAAACATGTTTAAAGAACGGCAGCTGTTTTATCATAATTCTGTGGAGAGCTTCATCCTAATGAGGGCTCATGTCCTGAGCAGGGATGCAGAGGAGGAGGAGGAAGGTCCTGGACACATCAGTGGCTTATGTGCGTGGAGAGGAGAACCTGGCCGGCTGGAGGCCCAGAGGAGATAGCCTCATCCTAGAGCACCAGTGGGAGCTGGAGAAGATGGAGCAGCTGCAGGAGGTGGGGCCTTAAAAGATTCATAAAGAAATAAATCTGTTTAATATCATAGAGGGAAAAATGACTTTTCAACTCAAAGACCAAAGTGCTATTCTAAAAAGTTTTTTCTTAGAGTACAGACTTTACATGACTAACCTCCCCTCTTCTCCCCACCTCACATTCGCCCCCATCTTTCGTCCAAGTGGAAAAGACCCGTCACCTTCTGGGAGAGGCGGCTCCCGTGGGAACAGCTCCCACCACCAAGTCCCTGAGTGAGTCTCTGTCCCCCAGCGTGAGCTCCGGCACTCTGTCCACATCCACCTCCGTCTCCTCGCAGATCTCCAGCACCACCTTTGAAAGCGTGAGAAGGAGCTGGCCACCAAGGTGAGAAAAACGTGGGCTTAGTGGGCGTTCTTGTTGCTGCCTTCTTCCTTCTCTGCTCGGAGCTGATCGGTCTTGTTCCTGTTGTGTTGTAGTGCCTGCGCCTTCTGACACACACCTTCAATACTGAATACAAGCAGCTGGTGAACAGCATCAGTGACTGCAAGGTGAGAAATAATACAAAGAAATAAAAAAATAGCCTTTCTGTGTCACATCAGGGAGTTCCTATATTGACGTCTACCTCATCCTGCTGTTGTTTCACTTCAGCTTTCTCTCATCTCACCGATCGGACGTGATCCATCCGTGACGAGCTTCAGCAGTGCTACCCTCACCCCTTCCTCTACCTGCCCCTCTCTCTCGGACTCGCGCTGTGGCTCCATGGGCCAGAAGTAAACATATTTTTAGGAACATTGACCTCGATCTGCAAACGGTTATTGACAGGTTATCTATTTGATTCTAACTTGGTGTGATTTGTGTTAAAGGACCCCTGAGAACAGCTCACGTGCCTCCAGTCCCTCCTGCTCAGACTGTGAAAACTTCCCGATGGTTCCCACTCTGGAGACCTCCCACCTTGCGCGGGCTGCAAAAGAACGAGTTCCTGAACTTGGTGCCTGATATTGAAGAAATGCGACCAGGGTGAGTAATGCCATATTAACCCAAATACTGTCACTATGACATGTGTCTCACAGACCAAATGTAAGTCGACACTCATGTTCTCTAGTTCAAGCAGAAATGATGTGGATCGATTCAAATTCCTGAGCCTGGATGATTTCAGCTGGAAACAAACCAACTCTGCTTCTTCCTCAGATAATTCAATTCAATTCAATTTTATTTATATAGCGCCAAATCACAACAAAAGTCGCCTCAAGGCGCTTCATAGATACAGAGAAAAACCCAACAATCATATGACCCCCTATGAGCAAGCACTTTGGCGACAGTGGGAAGGAAAAACTCCCTTTTAACAGGAAGAAACCTCCAGCAGAACCAGGCTCAGGGAGGGGCGGGGCCATCTGCTGCGACCGGTTGGGGTGAGAGAAGGAAAACAGGATAAAAGACCTGCTGTGGAAGAGAGACAGAGGTTAATAACAGATATGATTCAATGCAGAGAGGTCTATTAATACATAGTGAGTGAGAAAGGAGACTGGAAAGGAAAAACTCAATGCATCATGGGAATCCCCGGCAGCCTACGTCTATTGCAGCATAACTAAGGGAGGATTCAAGGTCACCTGGTCCAGCCCTAAATATATGCTTTAGCAAAAAGGAAAGTTTTAAGCCTAATCTTGAAATCTTGTCTCCTGAATCCAAACTGGAAGCTGGTTCCACAGAAGAGGGGCCTGAAAACTGAATGTGTTCACTGACCGGTGTTGCCAGCTTTGGTGGCTCGTCTCCCGCTCGAAGAGGACCAAAAAGAGAACAATACAGTGTTCAGCTGCCTGGCTGTGCTCTACACACACAGCCCTGCTCTGGTACAGTAAAAACCACATTTACATTTGTTTACATTTCCAATGTAGAGGATGAGTTTAGATCACTGTGGTCCAAGCTTGTCGTCAGTTATAGAAACTGGATGTTGCACAGGAAAGTGTTTCCTTACATTTATTTTGTGTTGACAGAAGTCTTTGATTCATATTGATTATTAAAGAGCAGCTGTTCACATGTTTAGAAAGATGCTTTGAAAGGAAAAACTTCCAACCAATCATTTCTTTTATTAAATGTTAAATCAGTTATTCTTACAATCCAACACATGCAGAAACTTTGACATGCTCTGATGTAAATCTTGAACTACTTCACATTGTGCATTTTGTCCCTAAATTTTAAAAATATTTTTAATTACACTTTTTTCTTAAATGTTTTTATTTTATTTTTTTTATCTCTTTCAGGTCGTGAATTTAATGAAACCCATAGTTGCTGCTTCCAGTCATGTCGTGGGCAACAAGGATGTTGATAAAGGTGAAGATTTCTATGGCCACATGCAGAATAACTCATCAGATTGCATGTTAAAATTCCTTTGAATGAACCCTCATGACTCAGAGCTTCATATCTAATGTCTCTTAGCATCGTGCACAGCACTCTCATCAGTATTTGGTTCTTTTGTAGTGATCTGTCTCCAGTGTTGACCTCTAACTCTCAGTTTGTTTCTCCTCCACAGAAAGCCAGAACATTTCAGTAGCACTCATGAGAAAGTTTGCCCAGAACCACAGTGCTGAGGTCCAAGCAGCTGTGACCTCACTTCCTGCACAGCAGAGACCCTTGTTAACGTGCATGCCGTGTTTACTTTTTCTTATGTTAGGAGTTCGGGTTCACCATCCTGTGTTCTGTATTTTGATTTCCTGGTTCACTATAAATCGCTGCTGCTGTTCTTTACGCGGTTTGGACACACTTCTTGCTTTGTTCTCAAGAGTGTGAAGTAATGGATTTAATCTGCTAAGGAGAGTTTTTCATTCCCATTGCTCTTTGGGAGTCAGCGGGCTTTAACCTGTGGAGAAAAGCGTGTGCTCTTGCTCCTTCAAACGGTTTTCTTCAGAGATTTCTCACTGTTTGTACACATGCTGAGTGGCTAGTTTTGAAAACACTTACTTTACCTTTACTACTCTGCTCAGAAATGCAACCTGTGACCTTACACAGCCCAAAAACTTATCCTAAAACATAAATTAACAAGGACAGAAGCTTTTTACAAATGCTTCAACAGTGTAATTCTAACAAGGTATGCAATACATCTAATGTCAGTTCAGAGGTATGAAGTGATGACACTTTGACATCACTGAATAAAAGCAGTCTTGTCATAATAAGCTTTGCTGTGGACAGTTGGCGCGTTCATGTTAAACTTTTTCTTACAAATAAAAAAGGTAATCAGATGTTAAGTTTGTTCAGTTTTAGTTGTTCTCATCGTGTTGCTCCTCAGATCTCCCGTTGTCCCTGAGCCTGACTAAAGCTCGGCAGCTTGTTTTCAGGGCATGGCAATGCAGATATGAGCTAAATGTGACACAGCAAAGAAAAATCAGAATCAAGAAACCCTGAGCTGACTTTCATGGCTGCAGACGTGACATTAAGAGCCTCACAGATCAAAAAAGTATGGGATTTAAACTGCTTCTAGACCTGCACACGTCTGTTTCCAGGGCAGGATATCCATTCCAGTGCAGCAGAAGGAGCGGTCAGTGTGGACCTCGGTGCTGTACAGGACCTCCTGGAGCTGCTTGTCTCCTGGCATCTGGGCTTTCACTCGTATCTGAAGGACAAAATAGGAAAATCAAGTTGCTCTCACTGTCACCTGATTTCCACAGACTGCCATCTGACCACATCCCTGCAGTTGGATCCCACCGCCGTACCTCTAGGATGGGTCTTCTTGTTGTCAACCCAAACCACCCTCTCCTTCAGCTCTGAGCTGAATATATACACATGATTGCTTCTTAAAAAACAAACAAAAACAAAAAAACGTCCCCACACAGAGTGAGACTCAGTCTTGGATGCCCAGATCAGCCAGTGTGGTGTCCAAGAAAGGGAAGGGTTGGTTTGCCAAGTTGGGCTGTACCTCGATGGGCAGTGTCACCAACATGGGGATATCCTGCTCCAGTCTGACGCGCAACATCTTGTTGTGGGACCCCGGGAGCTTCCTGTCTGCCGATCCGCCTCTCCGTCGGCCTGCTCCACAGTCGCCGCCTCCTCCAGAGAGCGTTTTGTGTCGTCTGCTGCCAGCTTGACTTGCTGATCTTTATCTCAGGAGGCAGTGGGTTTTTACCCTCTCCCCCTTTGATCCTGTGCGTTATCGTTTAAAACTTGCTATCTGCATCTTTTGGCTCCAGCACGTCTTTATTGTTAGAGTTGTTGCTTGCTGTGTTCTTCTGCGGGGTGCTGATGATTCATTGTTCTGCTTCTTCTGATGGTAAACGCCTCTGGAAAGCCTGAATATGTGAGCGCGTCTGATTCATACAGAGTTCTGCTCTGCCCCCCCGGACTGATATATGCAGCCAGTGTGAATGTGTGTTATGTATCAATCACATGTTAGGTTCATTAGACTGACACAAGGGTGATGCACGGATGTTGGTGTTTTTAGGGCCAAGTGTGAAAGTGGAAGAAAGACAATTTGCAGGTTTCTTTTGAAATGTTAAAAGAATGTTGGAAATTTGATCAGAATACAGTAAAAATGAAAGAAACAGATATTTTTCTCAGATCATTGTGTTAAATTGTCATAATCGCC
Source organism: Copadichromis virginalis (assembly GCF_057382275.1). NCBI lineage: Eukaryota > Metazoa > Chordata > Actinopteri > Cichliformes > Cichlidae > Copadichromis > Copadichromis virginalis. Next base: position 10,165,692 of record NC_140626.1, on the reverse strand, counting down.
ATGTTCTCTTTAAGACTATCAGCTCTACTCTAAACAACCCTGAAAGCCTCTGCTGACACATGTCATCAGTTCCTTTCTTTCTTTGTAAACAAGGTCGAGTCTGTCAGGTCAGCAATAGTACTTCCTACAGATGACCCATCAGTGTTTATTCCATGACTGTAAACATGTTTCCATTTGTTACTTCAGTCTTTACTCTGAAATACAGGAAATGACATCATGGCTCAAAATCTTTGTCGTTCAAACAATTCTTTATTTAACAATATTTTAACTTTATTTAACAAAATACATTCAATAAAAACTTAAACAACAGAAAACTGATTTTTAATCCAACCACTGAAAAAAAAAAGGTAACGACTGAACACAAACAGAAGAACAATTTATAAAGATTAAAATGGAACTACAGGAAGTTTGATTCACAGCCTCATTTGAACTTAAACTTAAACTTAAGGAGAGCCGACCTGAGCTCTGTGGAGCCTGATCTCCAGGGTTTTAAGTTGGACTCTGAAACCAGAGGATGTTTCTCTCTCTTCAGATTCACTCTGATCCTGTGATGGGAACGATTTCAGCCCTGCGTGATCGCGCTGATGTTTGCACAGAGCAGATGATGAAGTGAATGTTTTGGCACAGTGGTAACAGTGAAACAGTTTAGTAGTAACGTGGGATCGTTTGTGTGCAGAGTATGAACTGAGATTACTGAAGCTCTTGTCACACTGCTCACAGCTGTAGTTTCCTTCCATGTGTGTACGTTCATGCTCGTTACGATTACCTGACTGTGAGAAGCTTTTGTCACAGTGTCTGCACTTGTATGGTTTCGCTCCTGTGTGGACTCGTTTGTGTGTTTTAAGGTGACCTGCAGTGGTGAAGGATGACCCACACTGATCACAGAGGTGCTTTTTGACCCCACTGTGAAAGAGTTCATGTCGTTTTAACTCAGCTGATGTGGGGAAGCTTCTCCCACATTCTTTGCAGTATTTCAGTTTGTCTCCAGTGTGTTTACGTTGATGCATTTTTAGGCCGGCTTGCTGACTGAAAGTTTTTCCACAGATGTCACAACGAAAGTCTTTCCCACCACCACAGCGATGACAGGGTTGAGAAGTGGATCCATCTGTGTCGCTCTGCTTCTAAACAAAGACACAAAGACAGTGTAAGTCAGTCCTTCAACACTTTTATCCTGAAAGTCGCCTGAAATAAAGAGCATCTCTGCAGACGTCCAATTACATTTTACTGTTTCAATTAACACACTCAGTTTACTGGGCTACAATAACTACAATACTACCACCATAATACTACAGCAATACTTATTTAATATTACAGTAACATCTGACTTACACTTAAATGAAATGAAAACCTGAATAATGGCTCAGAGCTACTCTTCGGTGCAGTAGAAGTGCTAACATGCTAACACGATTTAATGAGCAGACTTGTTCCAAACAGTCAGACTGAACTTACAAGAATAAAATAAAAATACAAACCTCACAGTAACTGCACTTGTAGAGTCTCTTTCTGGTGTGGATCTGTTGGTGTTGTCTCAGGTACTGTGGAGTTTTAAAAGTCTTCTCACACAGGTCACATTGATAAGGTCTCTCCTCAGTGTGGGTAAACATGTGGTGTTGTAACTGTGCGTCTGTTGTAAAGTATTTACCACACTGATCACACCAGTACACATCTTCTCCGGAGTGAATGCGTAGGTGTATATTTCGGTACCATAGCTGGCTGAAAGTTTTTCCACAGATGTCACAGCTGTATGCCTTAACTCCAGAGTGGGTAACTAGATGTCTCTGCAAGTGGCTACTGTGAGTAAAAGCTCTGCCACACTGATCACAGCTGTAAGCTTTAACTCCACTGTGGACGACTTGGTGTGTTTTCAGGGAATTCTTCCAGGAAAACGACTTTCCACACAAGTCACAGCTGAACGGTCTCTCTCCAGTGTGGATGAGCTGATGTTGTTTTAGTTTAAACTTCCAGGTAAAATCCTTCCCACACTTGTCACAGGTGTTTTTTTTCTCTCTCTTGCTTCTGTGAGGTTTGTCGGCCTCCTGAGAGCGCTGACTTCTCGGTCCACGTTGGTCCTGCAGTGACAGAGATACAAGCAGAGGCAGTGAGTGAAATGCAGTCATTAAACAAACTGAAGCTTCAAACTCCCTCCATTAACACTAGTTTTAAACCTGAAGGTGGAGTGTGGCACCAAACACCACCAGAACCTGAACGACTGCAGGTGCTGATAAGTTGCGGTCGCGGTATTTCAACATCTAGTTAGCAATACAGAAGACGAGCGAGAATAAATGGAGTAATATTTTTTATGTGGCAGGTAATTTCAAATGCAGCAATTCTATCAGCCCAACAAACATCAGTAAACACACAAACTGTTTGTGTGCAGTTTGTCTCACAATGTGATGTAAAGACTGCAGCAAAATCCTCTGCAGGTTAGTGCAGGATAAGCAGGCAAGTTTACTGTAATGTGATGGATTTAAGTAAAGAACAGTGTGTGACTGGTGCACAGTGACTGTGGTGCTCATGTCAGAGTTAGATTACATCAAGTGTAGCAGAGATTAACTTAAACTTAAGCTCATGATGCTGACATTCATTCACTGAGCTCCACCCACATACCAACAGTTTAGTGTCTAATATAAAGACAGTGTACTGTCAGTGTAGAGAAAGGAAATCAGCCAGGACAACTCGTGAAACATCTGCAGACATCTGGATGAATTCACAGAGAGCAGCAGGTCAGCTGATCACAGCCTGTACATTAAAAAAATCTACTGGAGCTCTCAATAGAAATGATTGTGAGCTGTGACCCTTTTCCCCACACTGAGCCACTACAGCTGATTTTAGGGTTGAATCCTGCTGAATCCCACTTTAACATCTTCCTGCTCATTTTGATGTTTAGAGGCAACGTCACCGTCTAAGATGTAGGCATTGTATACATTGTATACATTATTTCTACATTACATTAATATTGCACAAGGTTCACTTAGTTTAGCATAAAATATACATATCAGTACTTCAGCTTTTAATGGAGTATTTCTTAACACTAGTATCTGTCACCTTCTGTGTTGAGCTCATTGTTTTCTCTGCAGTGGCTGAGCTGAGTCCAAGTAGCTGAAATTTCCTCTGCTGCTCCGTCAGACTCTTCTCCTCCTCCTGATCAGCTGGGACACAAAACAGAACTTTGTTAAGCTCCACACTGCACTGAAGAGTCAAAGTGTCTCATATGTTCATCTGAGAACACACAGAACACATTTTAGCTTCCCTGGGTGGACAACTTGTTTGAAACAAACACAAAAGGTTTGAGCACCGATACCAAATTCAGCAGTATGGCACACCAGTACCAGGAGAGCAATTCCTCTTTAAAATATGCCCTGGCCAAGAAAAAACCCGACAATATACGTGTGCCGTGAGAAATGATAGATAGATAGATAGATAGATAGATAGATAGATAGATAGATAGATAGATAGATAGATAGATAAAATTTATTTCAAACATGCAAATATAATTGAAATAACAACAGAAAAAAATAAAAATAACAAAACTTAAAAATCATCAAGTTTTCATGTAAATATCTATGTCTACAGAATGTGTGTGCTCGAAAAGGAGTAGGATGAAGTTTTCTTGTTCCTACCCCCTTATTTCAAATTTCATTGCTTACAAATCCATATCCAGGATTCAACATTATTTGATCATATATTTAACTATGTACAAGTCTAACACATTGAACATACACAAATAAAACCATTTTCAGCACGTAAACCAGAACAACAACAAACTACATTTTTTACATAAACTAATCACTCTGTTTATAACAGCCGCTTAATCTCTGAGTTTATTTTCTATCTATGTGACAAAAACCTTAATGAACACTTAAGGTTGGGTTACTCAGGCCTTGATTTATAAAAAATGAGGACACAATGAGACAACTCAGTCACTGAGAGGAAGATTTCCTATATTCATGCAATTTATTATATTTTGAACAATCGTGTGAATTTTTGTATTGATGTACTTGTCTTGATTTCATCTGTATATCCGAGTGGGTGTAGAAATCTGAGCCATCATCTGAGTAAGCCTCATCACAACTTTGCGCTGATAAAGGCAGCTGTGTTTTAGCCTGGAACACATTTATTTTTACATTTCTCATAAATGTATTTCATTATAGCACTTTTACCGCCAACATGTTGGGTCTTTTGGAGCCGGAAGTGACCTTATATGGAAGAAGGGTGGCGCTAGCTAGCTTAGTTAGCAAGCTGCATTCATAAGCTGTGCAGGTGCCACAGAGATGCTAAGTAGCCTTAATAACAGACTAATAAAACAACACAAACTCTGATTACAATGAGCTCATTTAAAAGCTTTCTTCTAATAAAATTCTTTTCTTCTCTGTGTTTCACAACCTTTTGCTGATATCTTTCTGTAAATTAGTTTAAAGCAGCTTGAGTCAATTTAGTCAGATTTTTTTTCCAACTTGTTCACAAAAACTTGAGAAGAGACACCGAGGAGAGCAACAGAAAGCCTCATTCAGGAGCTAAACTCAAGATTAACTAGACTCGGATTAATATTAGCTCGGTGCTTACCTTTAAATCAGTCTTGACAATAATCGGAGAGAAAAACGCCATAAAGCGGGAACTCGGCTTCTTCTTCTTCTGCTCTTGTATTTTTTGGCGGTTAAAGCTTTAAGGCGCATTACCGCCACCTGCTGGACTGGACTTTTCATGTCCCAAACATCATCAATTGGGCACAAATTTGTTGGAGTTTCTGTTAATAAAAAAGATGGAATTCAAGGATCTTGTTATTTGGTTTGTTCGTTTTCACCATTTACTCTACAATTTTCTGCCAGTGTATAGCAAACCCCACAGCTCAAATCAATGAAGAATTTAGTATTTTTAACATATTGCTTAAACTGGAACCAGCAGCTATATAGGCCTAATTTTTAATCCAAACATGTGATAGAGGTTTACCACCAGGAGAAGCAGACTGTAAATAAAAGACTGTGCTACTGAAAACTGTTAGTCTGACTTTGGATTGTAAATATGTTTCCATTTGTCACTTCTGTATTTGTATATGGCTCAAACTATTTGTTATGAAAGCAAAACAAACAAACTGATGTTGTATAAATTGATTCAGGATTATTTACTTCAAGTCCAGAAATCATAGCTGTCTCATCAGATCCAGTTGTGACATTAGCTATAGTTTCCGCGGAGGGTACTTGGTTCTGTATGACAGCACAGCTTTTAGGTTGAATTCAAGCGCTTGAGTACAGCCTGATAATTAGAGGCCTGCAAACATGTTTGCTGATGAACTTTGGAGGTAAAAGTACAGACAGCTATAGAAGACACAGGACACGAGATGGGTTCATTATTTCTTTTGAGTTCCATGTAACAATCCGTAACTCTGTAATTAATGAATGTGCCATTTAATCTTGGCTGCAGCCAAGATTAAATGGCACATTCATTAAATGGCTAAAATGGGTTGGCTGCCGTTCAGCATTTAGCACAAGTCAGCTTTTGATCAGAAAGTTTTCTGGTTTGATCCCTGGCTGCTCCAGTCTGCAGGCGAAATATCCTTGGACAAGATTGTAATCCCAAGCTGCTTTCTGATGCATCCATTGGAGTGTGAATGCTTTATAGAGTTTGTGAAACAGTTGTACGTGTGGTCAGATTGTTTTGTATTTGTGTGTGGATTGAAGCACATGTCTGAGAGCACATCAATCACTGCACATATTTTTTAAAATCTTAGTTTAAATAAAGTTTTTGATTATTTATTATAAAAAAGAGATGATATATATATAATGCAGTGGGCACTCTACCAGCTAACATGTCAGTTAATTTGACACATTGATTTATTTATCATTTCTTTTTCTCTCTCAGCTTTTCAGCTCCATATTTTTGCCATTTCTTCCACACTCAACTCTGTTCTACAAGGTGAGCCCACAGTTAATGTAGGAGAGGGCAGGTGGCATTAAGAGATTTGATTGGGCAATCTAGGGCCCAGTTAGTTCTTCCTTTTGGTGAAAGCTGGGCTCTTCAGTTCAGCATGGTACAGCTCCAAAGATTCTGCAACATCAAACCCTCTGTCTGCTAATGTTACATCACCTGGGCTGAGGCAGTCCAGGTAATTGCAACAGTTTCTTGAAATTAGTTAATTCAGATATAAACAGAGTGACAGTTTACAGATTCAAACATGTCTCAGAGAAAACAGAAAAAAACAGTAAAGCCCAACTCTCCTCTTTGTGATCAGGAAGACAAAATTCAACTTCCTGATCAAGTAGACAAATCATTCAACCAGCTTCTAGAAAAGGAAGATATTCAAAAGTTGAAAGAAATGGAACTCCTAGAAATGCAGGGAAGAAACTTTGAGCTCCAAGCAAAGCTTGATAAAGCACTAGAAAAACTAGTGCTGAAGGACAAAAAGAATCAGGAGCTGCAAGTAAAGCTTGATGAAAGACCGCACACAAATGAAGAGTTTCTTCAAGAAAAAAGGCTACAGGAGATAAAACAGAAGGAAATGGATTTCAAGCTCCAGGACATGGAGAAACACAACAAAGGCTTGCAAATCAAGCTTAATGAAGCTCTGCAAAAAAAATTAAGAACTCCTCCAAGAAAAACAACAACAGGACATGAAGCAGTGCAAACTCCAAGGCATGGAGGAAAAATACAAAGCGCTTCAGGTAAAGCTTGATAAAACACTGAACAAAAATAAAGAGTTGCTTCAAGAACAAAAGCAACAAGAAATTAAACAGAAACAAACGGACTGCAAGCTTGAAGACGTGCAGGAAAAATACACAGCGCTGAAAATGAAACTTGATAAAGCCAGAGGTGGGACCAAGTCATTGTTTTGCAAGTCTCAAGTAAGTCTCAAGTCTTTATCCTCAAGTCTCAAGTAGAGTCTCAAGTAATGTCAGGCAAGTCAGAGTCGAGTCTCAAGTCACTGGTGTAAAAGTCCGAGTAAAGTCACAAGTCTGAAATTTTGAATTTCAAGTCCTTTCGAGTCTTTAAAAAGAAAAAAATGAAAAAATAATGTTGCAGTTATGCTAAATGTAAATATTAGACCATGTAATTTTTAAATCTGTGTTTTTCTCAACACATGACAATTTTCACACAAATTGTGAAATTGCACCTCTTTAAAATGCAGCTCAATTAAACCTAGCTCCAAGGATAATTTTCACCGACAGTTCTGAGATAAGCTGCATGTTATTCTTGGATGCGGTTGTAGGACCGGTGTCGTGCCAAAGTAGGTATCCCCGACAGAATTTGTTTCCCCTGTGCTGGGAGCATGCAGGAAGTACTGATGTTTTCATTTTGTGAAAAATTAGTATCGTTACATTACCATTCAGTTTGAGGGTTACAACAGAAAATTATATATTTATTGCTCACGGGGTATCAGATGGGATTATTTTAATAAACCATAAACATTTTGGCTAATAACTATTTTTATTCTCCTGTAACTTTATTATATAAAGAGCTAAATCCTCCAAAGTTTCAGGAGAAATGCGTCATAATAAGAAGTGTTTGTGAACGAAAAATCAGCAATGTGGGATACTGTTTGTCCGTGATTTACACAGGGGGAACAAATTGTGGCAGGACCAGCCTGATATTATTTGTATCCCACTATAACTTCGTTGTATAAAGAGCTAAGATCTCAAAAATGTCAGGAGTAGTCAGTCATTATAAGAAGTGTTTGTAAACTAAAAATCAACAATGTGGGATACTGTTTGTCCGTGATTTGGACAGTCCAGCGTGTGCTCCCGACGCAGGGGAAACAAATTCTGTCGGGGATACCTAGTTTGGCACGATAGTAACTTCAGGTCACTGCAACAAGCCCAGGTACAGTTTACCGACGGATGGGTGCAGGACCTTGAAATGCACCGTGTAGAACGAAAGACCATCGTACATATCATAAGTTTACCAGTCTCACAAATTGTCGTCATAAATACACAATCGTTAACCGTTTATTAATAGGACCTTTGAGCTCAACGGTAATTAATTAGCAGTGGAAATAATTTCTGGTACGCGTTACAGAAATGTAGCAGTGACAATAATACTGTATGCTGTAATCGTACTGGACAATTAGTGATACAAAAAACCTGTTTTATCCTGTGAATAAAAGTATATGTTTTTGTCAATGTACCAAAATAACAGAAGCGAAACGCAATATTGTGTCAGGACAATTCACTATTTATGCACAACAAACAAAGGAGCGACAATTTCTGTTCAGCGCCAGACTTGCTTGTAACCTATATCACCAATTATGTTATGAAAATGACGCATTAACTACAACAGCAGACTGACCTTTGTGTAAATGCTTGGAGCAGACTAACCTGTGAGCTGGAGGGTTCTGGGACGTTATATTTGGTCTTTGAATGGCTGCAATCCAGGCCACCCGTCGCCTCTTTGTTACTTCGGAAACATGGCTCGAACAATTTCTCTTCAACAACGTAATCCGATAACAACCGATCTCTTTACCCGTCGGCTTCCCGTGGCTGTCATGCGACCGGCTATTGCAGTTAATAATACAACGGCTTCTTGACATTTTTGTGTTTCTTTTTTATCGCTGTGATTTCAATTGAAAGCCTGCGTGCGCTAGTACCTCTTGCCACGAGTTCCCAGAATCCTTTGCGGTTTTACCCCTGAATGACGTCACATTTTCAATCTCTATATAATATGTATGTTAAATTTTATATTTGGGGTGAAATATCAAGTCTTTTCAAGTAAACCGGTTCAAGTCCAATTCAAGTCCCAGGTCATTGGTGTAAAAGTCCAAGTCAAGTCACAAGTCTTAGAACATTTTTTCAAGTCAAGTCTAAAGTCATAAAATTAATGACTCGAGTCTGACTCGAGTCCAAGTCATGTGACTCGAGTCCACGCCTCTGGTTGTTTATGATCAGTAAAAAATAAAACAAACAGTGGGACACAGAGTTTTCTTAAAAATAAACACATGAAAAAAGTCTTTGGTATATTATCTTAATTGCCTCTAGATGCTCCCAGGGCTAGGACTCAGCTATCTCCAGCATGGACTGCAGGATGGAAGCAACAACAATAAAGAGGATGATAGAGAGGAGGAAGGCTCTGTGGATGACCTGCAGCTCAATGAGGCCAGTTTGGACAGCAAGGATTAGCAAGGTGATCCCTTCAGTCATCCCCCTGCACAGAGAGGAAGCAACCTATTATGCTACAATATAGTCTTTGTGCCAGCGAGGCTTGTACTTGACGCGTGGCAGTCTTCTGGCAGTAGGTGAGCCAGTCTGAGTGTGGTGCAGCCTAGCAGTGTCAGCGTTCTTTTCAGTCACTGGGCGACAGCGTGCTAGATGAGTGGCATTCCAACTCTTTCCATCACTCAGCAAGAAGGCATTCAAGCCTTTGGCTTTTGTTACTGTTACAGGAGGGGTAAATCTGGGATGTCCTTTGGGAACATGGTGGGGTTTCCTTATCCTCACACTCTCTCCTGGTAGAAAAGAAGGTTTCCGTGCGTGACGCCTACCATCAGTGTAACGTTGCATTTTCAACTGATATTTCTGAACTGAGTGACGTGCAACGTATCCAGTGGAGACACAGCAGGAGGCAAAGGGAGTACATCCAGTATAGTACGCATCTTCCTGCCACACAGGAGTTCTTAGGGAGAGGGAAGTAGAGGGAAGTAGTTGCATGCGGTGTTGCACAGTAAACTTGAAGCCAATCCAGCACAGTCGCCTTCCATGGTTTCGACTGCTGGATTGATGTCTGGATACAGGTGCGGAGGGCACGATGAAACCGTTCGATTGCTCCGTTTGCAGCTGGGTAGTAGACAGATGTTCTGCTGTGGGAGATGCCTCTATTCTGGAGGAATGAGGTGAACATTACAGAGGTGAACTGTGCACCATTGTCAGTTATGATGTTCTCTGGGTTGCCATGACGACTAAAGACAGATGAGAGGAACTGAATGACATCATCAGTAGTAGCATAAGGTGAAAAGGCAAGCTCAGGCCATTTGGAGTAGTAGTCAGTCAATGTTATGACGTATCTACAAGCAGGTATTGCAGTATCAAAAGGCCCAACAATGTCAAGACCAAGTTTTTTCCACGGTCCATCAGGCAGTGGGACGGGTTGGAGAGGAGCAGGATTAGTATGTGCAGTTTTGTCATTGGACTGGCAAAGGAGGCATGAGGTTATGGCAGACTGAACTTGTGAGTCCATTTTTGGCCACCAGTAGAGATCTCTTAATCTTTGTTTTGTGCGCACAATGGTGACTTTCATGTGCCAGTGCAATCAGTTTAGGTCTCACTGAAAGTGGTGCAATGAGCCTTGAGCCTCTAAGAACATAATCACTTAGGGTTGAGAGTTCATTACGGATTTTGTAGTAAGGTGCAAGCGTGACATCAAGTGCTTTGATTGAGGCAGGCCAGCCACTTTGTATTTGTGAACGCAAAGCAACCAGTTCAGGGCAAGTTGAACAGGCAGAGTCAAAGTCCGCAACTGGAAGTGAGGACATGGCAGCAGAAACTTGAGCTACCATTTCATGATCTGAATCTGATGTGGAATGGGAAGAAACGGGCAGGGGCAGGCGAGAGAGACAGTCAGCTCTATAGTTCTGAGAACCTGGGCGGTAAATAACATCATAGTCAAAACACAGGAGGCGGGCAGACCAGCGGGCGATGCGCATGCCAACCCTATTAAACCCTTTGGTGCTCAGCAGCGTTGTCAGAGCTTGGTGGTCTGTCCGCAGAGTGAAACGTCGGCCCCACAAATACGTTCTCCATTTCTCTGCAGCCCACACACAAGCATAAGCTTCTTTTTCAACAGTTGAGTACTTTTGATCTGTTGCAGGCAGTGTGCGGGAAGCAAACGCCACAGGTTTTTCTGTGCCATCAGGTTGCACTTGAGCAAATACAGCACCAAGCCCATAGTCACTTGCATCAGTAGAGATCACAACACGCAAGGCAGGGTCAAACAGTGCCAGTGCAGGACTATTCACCAGGAGTTTTTTTACTTCTTCAAAGCTCGCTTGTGCACCTGAAGTCCATGTGAAAGTGTTCTTGTCGTTAGCACAGCCACACATAGGGGCTACAACAGTTGCAAAGTTTGGCAAAACTTGGAGTACCATGACACCAAGCCCAGGAAGGATCTCAAACTGAGGGAACTGAGGAGGATTAAAGGGGCAGCACAGCAGCGTTTTGGAAAATAGTGTAAAGGCTTTTCAGGAAGCTTTTAGGACGCTGTGAAAATACTGAATTTGAATAGTGGAGGCTAGAAGTAGTGAATGTATCCTTCCTCTCTATCATTAGATGGAGAGAGTGTACAAAGGCCGGCATAGTGGGTCTGTGGCCACTCTTGCTTGCACTTTTGCGTGTCCGTCAGCCAGCTGTGGAGAAGAGCAAAGTTTTTACATGCAAAGAGCTGAAGTGAAAAGCAGTGTTCCAAACAATGAAATGTGTCCACTCTTTGTGCTTTTCATGCAGTAATGTTTGATGTTTGAAGCTATTTCTGCTGTTGTCCCATTCCCGGTGAAATCCGCTGTCCCTCCAATCCCAATCCTCTTGCAAAGCAATCAGCATTTGTCAGACGCATCAGTCATTGGCGGTACTCAGACAGGATCCTGGATGACTACACGTCTGGGGTGGCTAAGAGAGCAATTGAAGGATGCCATGTTTACTGAATATGTGCCTAATTTTGTCAGGACATAGCTGGGTCCATTGCTTCTGCGTGCTCTATTTTCACAAGCAAAGGCCTGGCTCTTTCTCCTGGCACCTTCTCAGGTGATCTCCATGCCGTGGCTTCTTCTCAAATCAACGTCTGGACTGCCGCAAAACAGCTGACCGTTGTCGACAGGATTCGAACCTGTGCGGGGAGACCCCAATGGATTTCGAGTCCATCGCCTTGACCGCTCGGCCACAACAACCACATTTGGTTTTGGAGCTACATACTTGAAAGACATACGTCTTCCAAGTCCTACGCCACACGTCTTTCAAGTAGGATGTGCACAACAACGGCCACGCTGGATTGTAAATGCGGTAGCTGCATGACTTTGGTGAGAAAGCTTGTGGTTTTGCAGTTCCGTGAGATCGGTGCAGCACAGCTGCGGTTGAAGCTAGCTGGCTGACATTAGCTTGCTTGTTTGCATGAACAGTAACACACACAGCTGATGATTTTGCCACCGCAAAGAGCTGATCAGTACATGGTTAGTAAAATGTTATCTTCATTCCAAACATTCAGCACAATATTTAAAGTGGGACTGGGTGTCTTTATGAAGAAGTAGCGTGTCCAATCACAGTGTCATGTAAGAAGGTATATGTATGAAGTGATGAGAACTCAAAGCCTGTGTGAACAGCGTCTTTCCACAGCAAACGGTAGCAGCGAGGCCGATGAAGAATGCACCTGGCCTGACATTGTAAGCCTTTGCAGAAAGAGCGGAGAACGTTTTTACTGTAAAACAGTACGCAGCCCACATGCTTGAACAGCACTGCGAGAAGCAACTGCGATGGCCGGGAATCGAACCCGGGTCAACTGCTTGGAAGGCAGCTATGCTCGCCACTATACCACCATCGCTGTGAAAAACTGCAACATCACTGAGTCATTGTCCGGCTTATGAAGCTTTCAGGACAATTAACAAGGTGGGCATTGTGATTACTCGCTTGTCAGGTTCTAAACTGGTCAAAAGGTAGATCACTAAAAAGACTAGTGCTCTCATGCAACTGCACATTTAATCTCATCAGCTAAGCTTCTTTGCTACTCAAGTGTGGCCTCTCACGCATTTAAACTCTTGTGTGATTTTTAGCACCTTGAGAGTCGCAATGGTCACGCGAGTTCTTCAGGTCACAGCAGACAAGGTGCGAATAGGTGTGAATCTGTCTTGGGACGAATCTGGGACGAGGACGTCTTTGGCTCCTCTCTCTAGTTATTGGACTTTGGCAAAAAGGTTTCACGCTTAATTAAAAAATGAGAGCAAGTGTCTGTGTCCCGAATACAAAGTGGGAGCTGGTTCCACAGAGAGGGGCCTGAAAAGTGATGGCTCTGCCTTCCATTGTACTTTTAAATCCCCTCGGAAGCCAGCAGTCTGAGAGCAAAGCACTCTGTTGGGATGATATGGCACTGTGAGATCTTGTAGACAAAATTGGGGGTGATTATTCAAGACCTTGTGTGTGTGAGGGCAAGTATTTGGATTTTTATTTGGGATTTAATTGGGAGCCAATGAAGAGAGAAGTCCATATGGGGGAAATCTACTCTCTCCTTCCAGTCCCTGACTGTGCTCTGGATGCAGCGTTTTGGAAAATAGTGTAAAGGCTTTTCAGGAAGCTTTTAGGACACTGTGAAAATACTCAATTTGAATAGTGGAGGCTAGAAGTAGTGAATGTATCCTTCCTCTCTATCATTAGATGGAGAGAGTGTACAAAGGCCGGCATAGTGGGTGTACCAGAGCAGGGCTGTGTGTAAAGCACAGCCAGGCAGCTGAACACTGTATTGTTCTCTATTTTGTCCTCTTTGAGCGCGAGACAAGCCACCACAGCTGGCAACACCTGTCAGTGAACACATTCAGGATGAAGATGGGCCATACGTCACGAAGCTGCCAAATGCCTTCATGCTCTATCTCAAAGAGCAGAGGCCAAAGGTCATTGCTGAACTCAACATCCCTGGAAGTGCAGCCGTAAATGCAGTGGTGGGACAGAGAGTAAGTGTGTAACTCTGCATACATTTATGCATCTGTTAATGTTGTCTGCTCATGTTTTTGCATGTGTCCCAGCTGTCCTGTAGTTATGTGTAGTAGCAGTGCTCACAGTGTGTTCTTATGATCTTCTGTCCACAGTGGAAGTCGCTTTCAAACGACCAGAAAGCCAGATATTTCAAGCAGGCTGAAACAGAAAGACAGAATCATGCCAAAGAGCATCCAGCCTGGTCGACCAAAGAAAACTATGTATGTCCAAAGTGCCAACATGCAGTTCCTACATGTGTGCATCACTGCACTGAATGATGAAACAGTCACTGCACAGAGTTTGTATCAGCTAATGAAAACTCTGTGTTTGTTTTCCTCATTGGACTCCCCTGTTGCAGCCCTTCAGTTCCAGACAGAGGAAGCCTTTGTCGCAGACAGTGAGGAAGAACTGCTGTCAGTGCTGGAAGAGCTCGACCCCCTCCCCATCACTGCGCAGTCTCAGCAGCCCTCACCCACCCCTGCCTCTCCTGTAGATGCCTCTCAAACTGCATCAGTTCAACCCCGAGTTGAATTATTCCAAGACCGAGATGAGCCCATCTGTTTTGCTGAAATCCAAGAAGACATGTGGTCAGTGCTTGACTACCTCCCCGTCTCTCAGCAGTCTAATGTGCTCTCCTCTCCTCATTCACACAACTACTCGACTCCTAAACAAAATCTCATCTGTCCTGCTGATTCCCCTCCATCCAAACTGGCGTCCTCCCCTGTTGCATTCACTGAATTGCCGTCAACAACCCCCATCTTTTGCCAACTAATGAAAAACAATAATTTCACTATAGACGATTGGACCGATTTCAATTGAATTAAACTGTTACTCCTGTTATTTCAACATCTGTCTTTGTGTAAATAAATGAAAAAACAAACAAAAGATGCTTCTGTCATAAGTTACAGCAGGATGAAACAACCTTCATGTAGTTCTTGTTTTTAACACTGCAAACCTTCTTTAGTTCTTTTGTTTCCTTTCATATTCAGCACACATCTGTCAGTGTCCACTAACTGTCAGGGAAAAGCCAGATAAAAACACTGTGGGGTCTTTTGGGACACGTGCTCGTTGGGTTTACTCATAGATATCAGAAATGATCTGTTCTGTATTCAAAGGATACACGAAGGACGTTTGTATTAAATGCAATATAGCGACTGATCATATGCTGCTTTCTTTGGGGGGTTTTCACCAACATGTTACACAAATCCAGTTTCTAACTGAAAAGAAAATCCTTCACCATTTTCTAATCAAATTCCCTGGTTTCCCATGTCAGAGATGTCATGGCTGATAGGATCATCGCATATTGAGCTCAAAGCTAAACTCTTGTGTAGGGCCTCTTTCCATGTTGCACCATTCATTTTAAAAAGTCCTGGTAACAAGAGACAGAGGTGACTTGATGTATTACAGTTACTTCCCAATTTACAGAAATGATGTGACTTCTGACATTTTCCTAGCAGGAAATGTGCTACTGTGGGACACTGAAAGAATAAACAGCAAGGCACGTTTTGTTTTAATAACTTTTCTTTACTTCATTTGTATGAACTAGGTTTACCTTACAAAATCTTATACTGTATATAATGTTTTATGTTTAATTCATGTCAATGTCAGCTCGTGTTTACTCGGGTGAGCAGTACCGGCCCACAAAGAGAATGCTCTTGGTGGGTTTATGTCGGATGAAGAAGATGAAGGGATGGTCGGCAACAAACTCAGCGGGAATCGTTATAGAGCGGACTTCCATGTCAACCCCAGTGGCAGCAGCAGCCTCAGTTCCTTCTTCATTTACATCCACGAAAGCCTTGTGGACAACTTTGGACACTATCAGGTCATTTGCTGGAGACATTCCTAGTAGATGAAGAGCCCAGAAATCAGTTGTGTTTTTTTCTTTACCAGATGATGTTTTGCAGTTTTTGTGCTCTCAATATAACTGTATAATTGATTCAGTGTGTCTCATTGGTGCAATATTTCTCACCAGAGAAGTCTCTCTTGTAGATGTCAAAAGCGTTCTCCATTCCCATGTTGGTCAGGATTTTCTCCAAGTCATACTTCTCCTCCATCTTAAATCGAGGGAGCTTGACATCAACCTCGTTGGGGCTCATCATGTCTGGGCGAGTCCAGTCCACAAAGTTCTGATAGGTCAGCTCCTTCTCCAGCTGTGTGGATACAGTGTCACTAGCTTGTCTGATTGAAACTGGACATTAAAGTACTGGTAAGTGCATCTTACCTTTTCCAAGCCTGTGGTATCATCTTCTATGTCATTAGGCAGGAATATGAGCATGCTGAGGTCATTTCCTTTATACGGCATCTCAAGAATCTGTCCAGAAACATTGTTTTTATTTATTACTCCATCAAAGATGATCTGACTTCCTAATCTAGAAATTTAGGCTGATATTTGTAAAAGACAAGTTTTAGATCATGCTGGTGAAATCCTGTAATAAGCTGAAAGTGATGGATGTTACCTTGCAGTTGGCCTCAGGAATGGTCGCAAAAGGAAATTTACTTTTCTGCTGCATCATCTTCACCGGCTTAGTGTCGTTCTGAAAAATAGGGGAGACAAGAGAAATGTTTTTTGTGTTTAGTCTCAAAATGATCTCAAAAAGTTCTGTCATGGTTTTATTCCAGCCATTGAGTGGATTTGGATGTAGAGCACACGTCACAACACAATTTGTTCTTGTTAGCCGAAGTTTGTGATGTGCTGTTGTTTGAGATTTATTTGAGAACTTATTGGATATTACATGAATAATAAACTGCATTGCATAACTGCATAAAGTTGGAAAGTGATCGTCCTAAAAGCACGATTTTATCCCCTCAGAGCTCCAGGCTTTATGTTCTCATTCAGCAAAGTCCACAGCTCGTTTGTAGTATGACAGATCAAAGTATAACTGCACCATCCTATGCTGCCTTTCTGCACTGTTACCTTGTTCAGTCGAAACTGCACATCAGCAGTCTTCTCCTCCTTAAACTGCGTGTTCCAGCTGCCCTTGAAGTAAATGGCATTCACGAGAACCAGCTTCGTCAGGCTACCCACTGCATCCTGGCTTAGCAAGTCCTTGATTTTATCTGGTAAAAAGAATTTATGAAAACTATTAACTATTACCAAAGATGCACTAGTTACTGTACAACATCTTCAGCTATAAAATCAGAAAACAGGGCAACAGCAAGATGGTTTTTATTTTAAAAAAGGGGGAAAAAGCTTTATGATCAGTATAACAGGGAACAAAAAACAAAAATTCAAGCGTAGGCTTGAAGCTACTGAGGTGGTTGTTAGCGGGGGTGACGCGATGCTTCTGGTATGCATGAATTAATTAAACAGTCCAATAACTCCAGCAGTACTTATCTTGTCCTTTTTGGTCTTTGTTCCAAACATTTTAAGATAAAAGCGCAGCGGTCACAAACGTTTTGCCTTCTTATGATTAACAACACACCTGACGCTGATTACGTGCGTCCACCTTAAATACCTTACATAAACCTACCATACAGGAACTTAAAAAGGTGGAATCCTCAGTGGTGCTTGGTGCCACACCCTCAGGGACTTTAATGTTATATAAAAACACTGACAGCTCAATATCTGCCTCAGTCACTCTCCCTGATCCAGCTGAGTCACCAATAGGAAAAATCTGCTTTTCACAGGAACTTGGTAACAGCAATAAGAGAATACGTAGTTTATTCCAAGAAGATATCGTCTCTCTCCCATATATAACATCTTATTGGAACCGATATGTTCCAGATATCAAGTGGAAGACAGTCTGGATGGTCCCCCATAAATATTTGATTGTAAATAAGGTGAAAGAAGTCTCATTTAAAATTCTACATAAATGTTATCCAGCCAGTCACTACATGGTCAAATTTAAAAGGGACATAAATACTAATTGTACTTTCTGTGGGGATCATCCAGAAACTGTGACGCATCTTTTTTGGTACTGTTCTTTTACACAGAGATTCTGGAAGGAATTTAGCAGGTTTGTTATTGTCCATATTTTAAGGGAGTTTTCTTTACGATGGGAAAATGTTTTATTCTGTTTGTTTAAGTTCCCCAAGAAGTATGAGAAATGTTTTTTATGATGAATTTGTTCATACTTTTAGCTACATTTTTTATCCATAAATGTAAGTTTACTAACAAAACACCATATTTCTGTCATTATTTTAAGGATGTGGAAATGTACATACAATCAATATCAGACTCCACCAACACAAAGGCTCTCAAAACAATACATGTATGTGTATTCTTATAATTGTTACCTTTTTCTTTTACTCTTGGCTTTTTGTGTTCATGTTCTGTTGTTTTGTATACTTCATCTGTTCGTATGTTGTATACTCATTGTTTGTTAAATAAAGTTTAAAAAAAAGAAACTTAAAAAGGTTACCTCTAGCGGCAACATAAGGTATCAACCCAAAAATGGCTCCTACAAAAATAATGTCTTCTTTCAACTGGGATTAAGATGTCTCATTTCCAGCAGGTGGCACCACAGTCCTATAACCCTCATAGAAAGTCCTTGTATCCTATTATTATAGATGGTAGATTTATAAATGGCCTGTATTTGTATCGCGCTTTTATAAAAACAATGAATGAATTTCCTGCTGCACTTAAGATAATATAAAGATATAGAATCAATAGCAGCCAATCCTAAATGGGCCTGAAAAATAAAAATATGTTAAAGACACAAGTGATCAAAGTAGAAGTACCCATCACATAATATAATAAGAATAGAAGAATTGGCCTGCTATTTACAGCAACATACTGCTGTGATGGTTTTATTAATAGCATGAAACCAAACAGTAAAACCCAGAGATAGTGCTGCTTAATACTGAATAGAAATTAGACTGGAAGAACTGGAAACAGAAAATAATGTGGACGGTGGACAATCCGGTAATAATGTCTCAACTGAACACAACACAACTGATCCCCAAGGATTTACAGTGGAGATCATTTAAAGTTACATTATGCTTACCTTGTGTCTGCTTCTCCACCCAGCTGTTGATGTGGACCCTGGCCTCCTCTGCATTTCCTTTGAAGTCCACAGACTCGAGCTCAGCGTTGTAATGCTTTTTGGTGCCTTTTAAAAATTCCTGGAATTGTGAAAATAAGTCACTCGAAACAGATTCAACAAACTACGGAGACTTCAATCAAGTTCAGTCACTGTGTTAAAACATTTTCAGTCCTTTGGATGCAGTTGAAGCTTGAACTAACCAGTCAGCCTTTGTCTAATAAAAGATTAAAGCAAATAGCTTGTTGGATGCCAATTTAAGTAGCCAGCATAGAAAAATACACAGATTGTGGGTAAGCTGGTTTGTAACGTTTCGGTTCAGATGGCAGCAGTTTTTGCTGACAAATGTACATTTTAGTATTTCTAAGTATTAATAAATTACTGTTTTACTTCTTTATATATTTCTTTATACTATTTGCAAATATTTTAAAAGTTTAATCTGCTGTGATGACTGGAACACAAAGGAGAGAAATGGTGCCTTGTCTCTTGTTATGAACTGTAAATAAATAAAACTGTAAAATGATTATATTTCATTTTAGTTTTATCTGTTTAGTTCTATTTTTTCAGTTTTACTGTTTTTGTGTTATTTAGTTTTAATGCAAATGTTTCTATTTTATTGCTGTGTTTTATGAAGACTTGTCTGTTTTTTATCATAGAACATATTCTTGTGAAATGTTTCCAGTAAATACAGTGAACTTGTACTACCACTACTACTGACTAGATGTAGCCAACTTCATGGTATTAAATTAGCATTACTGTCCTAAACTTTGTGTAAGTGAAAATCCAGGGAGCAGGGAGAAACGTGCACAGCTTTGGTCTCATGACTTATAACAGGGCTCACTGCACAGGTTAGTCATTTATTGTAAGTCTAAGTAACAACAGGTTTCCTCTCACACCTCGAGAAACGTGTAGGACCGATCCCCGTAAAGTCTGTTGGCAAGACTGAGGGAGTATGGAGCATCAGCCTTGTTCAGATCAGTTAGTAGTTTGGCAAACTTGGCGTGGACATCGTCCTCGTCGGTCTGGGGTTTCAGACACTGTGAACAGCCAGAGAAGACTTACGTGTTATAAAGCCACGATGAACCAAAGACAGATGAAAGACAGCTAATATGGCTAACATAACTCTGCATTGGCCTTTTTGAATGTATCAATGTTAGTTTGTTTTCATTTGGTAATAGCTTTCTCATAACTAACATCCACTGAATGATTGGATTCAAAGTCTTAAGGAACTGAAGGGCTCAGTAGTAATCTGTATTTACAAGGCCTCCTGCATCTTTTGGAAAGAATACAGAAAAAGGACAAACAGACGCAACAAACGCTCAAATATGTTAAACATTTAGAACATGTATGATGTTACGCTTTTGTTGACACTGAACTTTTCACCTGCTGCATAAATCTGCTTTCTACTAATTCTGTTTTAAGGTGTTAGCTATGTGTTGGATATATGTGGTGGGAAGTTTGGTGTGAGATACTCTGGAGCTAAAACCTTGAATTTCCCTGTCAGATCACAGTTATTCGCTTTGTTACCACCTTGCGCAGGTAGCCCGGCAGTCTGGTTTGCTGCTGAATCTGCGTCTGCATCTGCGTCCGCGTCTGCATCCGTGTCTGCATCAGGGTCTGCATTGGCGTCTGTAGCGACGACGTTTCTGACTGTGTTTGTGTCGGTTTCTCTTCTGCCGGCTTTAGTTTTTCAACCTCAGTAAAGCCGAGGACCTGTGAGGGAGGAATCACTGTTGACATTTTCATAGTTTGTTTGTGTGTGAATATGTGAATGCATGCATGCATTACACATGTTATTTGGATATAAATATGTTTGAGCAGACATTCTGTGGTGACCTGCTTCCCTTTTGGAAATAAAAAAATAAATCCACATGACAAAAAGTCTCAAATTTAAGGTTAAAGAAATATGGAGGGTTATGGACACATTTCACCTCTCCTCTATGTTATATATGGTAATGAAAGTATTCGGCAGCCTAGAAGCCATGCATGTACATATTCTGCACCAAACCAAAAACTCTCAGGTAGAAATACATTATTATATTCATACAGTATTGTACTGGACGTTGACACATACTTAACAAGCCATGTGATCACAGACTTGGCCATTGAAGAATATCCCATTTCTTGTCTTGAGAAACTCTCTGGTTTATTTTGCAACAGTTTTTAGTTTATTTCCATTTGAACTGTGAAGCTTTGTCTAAATGGTTTAGCTGAATCACCATAATAGCTTATTATTGTAATATTGGGTTTCTGGGCTTTATTCTGTGGTAAAATATTAACGACTACTGTTATTAAAGCCACAAATTTTCCCCTTGCTTTGGCAAAGATCATCTGCTTTTATTTGCACTTTCAATATCTACTTATATTCCACATATAATACTGATAGGAGCAAAACCAGCCTTTGTACACAAATCATGATCTGTTTGCCAGATATGTAGTGAAATGACATGATTGATGTAATCATTCTGTAATCCATACTCCTGTATAACCATCAGCAGTTTTGTTTGTTTGTTTGTTTTGTTTTGTTTGTTTTTTTGGGGGGGGGCTTTGTTTCTTTTGTCGGTTGCACGGACCAATACTGTAACAGTTTACCAGTGTACAGTTTGGTTTGTATCATATCTATCTTATAGACTCCAATTTGTACATGTAAATGGAGAGTCCTCTTCACACACTGAGGTTAATTATGGAGTTCCACAGGGTTCAGTGCTAGGACCAATTCTGTTTACATTATACATGTTTCCCTCAGGCAGCATCATTAGAAGACATAGCATAAATTTTCACTGCTATGCAGATGACACCCAGCTCTATCTATCCATGAAGCCAGGTAGCACACACCAATTAGTTAAACTGCAGGAATGTCTTAAAGACATAAAGACCTGGATGGCTGCTAACTTTCTGCTTCTTAATTCAGATCAAACTGAGGTTATTGTACTCGGCCCTGAAAATCTTAGAAATATGGTATCTAACCAGATTCTTACTCTGGATGGTGTTACCTTGGCCTCCAGTAACGCTGTGAGGAACCTTGCAGTCGTATAGTACCATATCACCCTATTAGAGCACTTCGCTCTCGCTCTGCAGGCCTACTTGTTGTTCCTAGAGTATTTAAAAGTAGAATAGGAGGGAGAGCCTTCAGTTTTAATGCCCCTCTTCTGTGGAACCAGCTTCCAGTTTGGATTCGGGAGACAGAAACTATCTCTACTTTCAAAATTAGGCTTAAAACTTTCCTTTTTGCTAAAGCATATAGTTAGGGCTGGAGCAGGTGACCCTGAATCCTCCCTTAGTTATGCTGCAATAGACATAGGCTGCCGGGGATTCCCATGATGCATTGAGTTTTTCCTTTCCAGTCACCTTTCTCACTCACTATGTATTAACAGACCTCTCTGCATTGAATCATATCTGTTATTAACCTCTGTCTCTCTTCCACAGCATGTCTTTATCCTGTCTTCCTTCTCTCACCCCAACCAGTCGCAGCAGATGGCCCCGCCCCTCCCTGAGCCTGGTTCTGCCGGAGGTTTCTTCCTGTTAAAAGGGAGTTTTTCCTTCCCACTGTCGCCAAAGTGCTTGCTCATAGGGGGTCATATGATTGTTGGGTTTTTCTCTGTATCTATGAAGCACCTTGAGGCGACTTTTGTTGTGATTTGGTGCTATATAAATAAAATTGAATTGAATTGAATTACAGTTCACTTCTTCAGTAAATAGCAGCACTGTGCAGTAGAAATATATCATTATGAGTAAAACCTCTGCCTTTAAATGTTACTAAGGAGTACAAGGCTGTAAAAATATATATTGTTTCTCTATGTGGAACATTATATATTATTGTCACAGTTGGGCGGAAGCTGACTGTGTGGAGTGAGGAGGAGAATCCAAATGCAGACACGCAAAAACAAAACTTGATTCTAACAGAAAAAGCGCCATTTATTATGGCTGATTAAGCAGTACAAAAATAAAAAGGCGAAATCAATTCAAAGCTAAACAATAACCTGAACCGGGGAAAACTAGAAAGAAAACACAAAATATCCTAAACATAAAAAAATGTGACGTGGAGAAAATAAACATGAAAAACCTTTAAAAGTGGATGAGGCATGAAAGCGCACAGATTGGCTGTATCCCAATTCAGGGTCTGCAGCCTTAAAGGCCGCATTTTAAGGCCGATTACGTCACCGCGACGCGACGAAGGCTGTCCCAATTCGAAGGCTGCTCGAAATGCGGCCCTCAAATGCGTCCGTCATTTCCCTGAATTTTAAGGACGTGGCGGTGTAGACTTCGTGGCCCAACATATCCCAGAATGCATAACGCGGCGGTGGGTATGGATAATTTTGCCGAAAAAAACGGCGGATGAGGGGCGGCCGAAGAGTAGACTTTAAGTACTGAATATTATGTCACTTATTTATGTGCAGATGTTTAATAATGAAGAACATTAAAACATTACTGTTGGCCACATGTCGGCAAAGTTATGTAACATTAGTGACGTTTGTACTAACTTGGTTTTAAAGCCTTTACTTTAAAATATACGCCGTTCAATAGCTGAGCTTAATCTTACAGAGAATGATCAAAGCTCTTGTAGAAACAAACAAACAAATGAACAAAAGATTTTCTCCTTCATTTCTGTCAAACAAAGTTGTATGACACGTTTCCAGCTGTTAGTATCATGGTTGCTAGGCAACCTGGGCAGCGCAACGGCGGCTAGACCGTCCCATTTCACAAGCCTCGCACTTCCGGCCTTAGCGGTCTTTAAGTATGCGGCCCTTGAGGATCGTTGAGGCTGCGTACTTTAAGGCTGCAGACCTTGAATTGGGATACAGCCATTAAGTGCACACAGGAGGTGATCAGGGGAAGCGGAAACACACGGGGAAACAGCTGATTAGAATGAATATAATGATGCCACACGGGAAGTGAAACTAAACACAATGAACATGGGACACCCGATCTCTTCAAAATAAAACAGGAAACCTAACAGGATGGAGATATGACACGAACTTGACAACACAGGACATGCAGACAAGAAACACGACAAGTTAAGACACGCAGACTCAACATGACAAACCTAGGAGGGAGACTTAAACAGAGAGGGTGATGAAACAAAGAGATCTAAGAAACACTGAACTAAAACAGCAACCTAGGCAAAATAAAATGAGCTTAATTCATTAAGATAAGTAAACTTGTCGAAATGGTTGAAACTCATTTACCTTATAATGCCGAGTTGTTTATTCAGTACAATATATTTTATTAGTTCATCAAATTTGTGCAATGCTAGGTCTAAATCTGACAAGTGGGATGGAACTACAGATAATATTAAAATATTCAAACAAGAATGTTGAGCTTAAAAATGGGACGTAGTGGGACTTCCGGTTTATGTGACTATGGCGTAGGTCGCACCGAGCGTAGCTCCTGCAGAGTCTAGTTATTATCTAGCATTTCCAGGCACATTTTGACGGGTTTTTTCTTTTTGTTTAGTTCCGAGACAAGACTGTTTTTGCTTTTTGTGTTTACAATGTCGCGTAAGGTTAATAAGAGCGCAAGCACCTCTCAGCCAAACTTGCGGCCTGCTGCTAACACTGCATCCCCGCCTCGTGGTAAAACTTCGCCACTGCCTGGGTCACCCGACACGCCGCTCGTCGATACGGAAAAATTCACGAAGGCTGAACTCCTCTCTGAACTTAGTGAAGAAATTTCAGCACTGTTTAAAAAGGAACTGACGACAGCGTTTGCGGAGAATCTCACGTCTATCAGGTCCGACATACAGCAACTAAAAACGGACCTTTCCTCAGATATAACTACCATGCGGCAGGAATTCGCTGGCCTCACAAGCACAGTTACGGAGATGGAACAGTCTCTCTCCACATGCACGGATGATATTGTCCACCTCCAAGCCAAAGTGGATGCGATGTCAAAGGAGTTGGCCAAATTGGAGAATAAATGCGAGGATTTGGAGTCCAGGTCTCGCCGCAATAATATACGCATTGTTGGTGTGCCAGAGGAGAACGTCCTGTCCGCTACAGATGTGTCCGTGCTGTTGATGGAGGCATTTCAGCTTGGGAAGGAGCCGCTTGTAGACAGAGCCCACCGAACTTTGGCCCCCAAACCTAACACCGGTGAACGCCCCCGTGCTATGGTTGTGAAGCTGCACTATTACGCTGACTGTGCTAGGATTCTCCAGAAGGCCAGGGAGCTGCAGAGGGTGCAGATAAATAATATGACCATTTCTGTGTTCCCCGACCACACCGCTAAGACAGCGCGGGCCCGTGCGGCTTTCAATGAGGTCCGTCGCCAGCTTCGCGGCATCCAGGGAGTCCGATTTGGGATCCTCTATCCGGCAAGACTACGGATCACTTATCAAGGAATGCAGCGCGACTTCGTCTCGCCAGATGAGGCCAAGGAATATATTAAGACAATAACCACGCGATAAAAAATATAGCGGGACAATGTTTGTTTGTTTGAAATAGCGCATGATCCAAATCCAAACATCATTGTGGTAAGCTAAGTTTGTTACTCTGCCAAACACTTGTTTTGTTTTACCTGTCTAATAGTAAAGTATAATTGGGTTATTTTTATTTTATTTGTGCCTTTTAATCTATTGAGAAATGACTCTGTTGGAGCTTTGGTTTGACACGGTTCGTTTCGTAGTCGGGAGCGTTTTTGTTCAGATTGCTCCGAGTGGGAGCGTGCACTGCCGTCTCCATCGTTTGGGGATGGGGGCTTTTGCTGTGCAGGGGGGAGGCGGGAGGGTGCATTTGACGTGTTATTATTATTTTTATTCTGAAGCTGTACTTCTGTTGTTGTGGGTTTGCGTTGTGTGTTTGTGTGAGTGTGTTTTTCCCACTTGTTCTTTCTTTGGGGGTGAAGAAATAAGTATTTTCTCTTTTATCTTTCTGCAATGACCAGTACTTCAGGTCAGTCCTTAGGCAATAGTGGTATTAGATTTTTAACTTGGAATGTCAAAGGTACAATTAAAACCCAGGAGGGCATGGAGCTACCTGCCAGGGAGCAGCAGGTAAGCGCATAGTCCCTCCTGATAGCCCTTAATGTCTAAGTGTATTTAAAATTGAGAGGTGGGCAACGACGTCAGGGGTGAGGTATACACCCTGATGGTAATTTGGACTCCGTGATTGTGCCCACCCCCAAGATCCTATATGTATGTGTAATGAGAGTGTGAATAATGTGAATGTCTAAGTTGTGGGATAAAATTGAGGCAGAGGCAGCCAGAAGGGGACGGGGGGACGGGGGGGGGGGGGGGGGGTAGCCTCCTCTGCACCCTGGTGACATACCCCTACTCCAAGGCCCTGCATGTGTGGGTGGTTGTGGTGGAGCTGGAAGAGGGAGGCAGCTGGAGATGGGGAGGGAAGGAAGGGAGGGGCAGGTAACCCCTCCCTGGGGCCAGCTCCCCCGCTGACCCCAGTAGGCACTCCCATACTCCGCGACCCGCCAGGGAAAGGGGGCCCAGGCCCATCCAGACCGAGGCCCAGTGCAGCAGCGCCCCCCGGCCCCACAGAGCCCGGGACAGTCCACCCAACCCCACCACAGAGAAAACTGCACCCACCCCACCATCCACTCATCTTCCAGACTACATAAGACAGTAAACGCCCAGGCTGAGATCTTCCTCCACCTCTCCTGTATCTCCCCCTCCTGCAGAGAGAGTTCCTGAAGAGAGGAGAGCTCCTGCAAGATGTGACAATCTCCCCCACCAGTTGAAGATTGCACCTTAGAACACACATGCATCAACACTACAATGAGCGGGTGGAGGGAGGTTTGGAGTCTTCTCCCACCCCCGTTCTCTGCGGCCTGCTGGAGCGGGAGGGCTAAGAGGAGTTGGCCGTCCGACTGCGGTCTGGGGTGTGGGGCCTCCCTGCTGCTACGGAGTCGGGGTGGTCTGCCTCTCCCCACCGCAGGGAAAAGGGTAACACCACCTGGGTCTGGGTGCAGTTCCCCCCTCCAGGGGCAAGGGTACCTAGACCCGGTTTGTAGAGTATGCTTGGGGAGTGTGATCGTGTGTACAGCGTCTCTTTATGTCTGTCTCCACGTTGGTTGAGTGTGGAGTAAGTGCACATGAGAGCATGAGGGTGGGAATGGATGTTTGTGTCTGTGTGTGCCTGTATGTCTGTGTCTATATGTCAGGTTGGGTATCAGACGCCACCTCTTTGGGGACATCTCAGGCCCTCCAAGGTTTGGAGGCCTATCTCCACCCACCACCACTTCCCCTGCCGGTGGCGGACTCCCTCAGGTGTCGGTGCGTTGGTGGTTCTTTGTGTCTGGGGGTGGGCGTCCGGGTACACACCGGCTCACTCCTTGGCGGCCGCTTATTGGGGCCTGGAGCCTGGGGCTCGCTCGGGCCCCTTCGGAGGTGGGGTGCCCCCGGCCTCTCGGCCTGGGGCTCGGTCACTCAGGCACAGCTGGGGGCCGGCAGAGCTCATGGGCGCGTCACTGCAACCCCCCCTGGCTTCTGCTCCGCGGCTGCTGAGTGAACCCTCATCTGGGACTCTCCTCAGCTCTTACTGGAACAGTGGCGCGGCTGCCCCTCTGTTGGTCTTCCATGGTCTCTTGTGTTCTGGGGGCCTCTGGATGTCTGGAGTTTTGATCTCCTCCATACCCGCTTCACACCCTGGAGGACGGGGCTGTGGCCCCCCCACACTCCCTAGCAGATCGTTACATGGAGAAACCTTCGGAATACAAGCGCGCTGATCCACACAGGTATGCACACGGGTGTTCACTGCTCGTAGACCCAAATTACACCTTTCTTGGCCGCTACTTCGAAGCACATCTGTCCTGCGTGCTGCACAACAACATTGAATATTTAGTATTTACTGCTGTTTACACTTAGCTAGATTAATGCGATGGTGTTGTGTTTAGTATGTTGCTTTGTTTTTTTTTGCTTGTTTTCTATTTTTCTCTCAACAGGTGATCCAGGAGATTTTTATTTTTTTTTCTCCCCCCCTTTCTCACTGTCCCTCTCCCCTTCTGTTTTCCCTTTCCTTCCTCTTTCTTTCTCCCTTTCCTATCCCTCACTCATGTCTGTCCCGTCTGTAACATCTGAAAATAAAATATAATAAATAATAAAAACAAAGATCGACCAAATGGACCAATACGGCAATGCCACGATGATCCATTTGGCAAACTAAATCCATTGGGTATCCTTGTTGGTCTTCAGACAACAATTCTGATGGCTAAAGAACCAAATGGGACAGGCAAAAAAAAAAAAAAAAAAAAAAAAGAGGAATGTCAAAGGTATGAATAGCCCAATTAAACGATCTAAAATATTCTCGCCTCTTAAACGTTTAAAGAGTGATCTAATGTTTTTGCAAGAGACCCATTTGCGAAATCGGGATCATCTTAGGCTCAGGTGCCCATGGGTGGGTCATACTTTCCATTCAATGTTTAATTCAAAAGCCAGGGGGGTGGCGATCTTAATAAACAGAAGGGTACAGTTTACAGCCTCTGAGATTAAAGCTGACAAAAACGGGGGATATTTGGTTGTTGTAGGCACCATGTACAATGTACCCGTCCTCTTAGTCAATGTGTATGCGCCAAATTTTGATAATCCAGGTTTTACAGATGATGCTATTTTTGAGTAGTCTCCCTTCCCTTGATACTCATCTTTTGATATTGGGTGGTGACTTAAACTGTGTTATTGATCCTGCCTTAGATCGCTCGAATCCTCGGACCCTGACCCAATCCTCTATGTCCAAGTCTATTTCGGAGTTTATGTTTCAGAATGGTTTTGTAGATCCCTGGAGGTTTTCTAACCCTACCACCAGAGCGTACTCTTTCTTTTCTCAGGTACATCAGTCCTTTTCGCGGATTGATTATTTTTTTGTGGACGGTTCCCTTATTCCAAAAGTACTGTCATCTACGTATCATCCTATTGTCATTTCCGATCACGCACCACTTAGCGTTGACATCAAGCTCATAGCCCAGTCCTCTTTTTCCTCACCCTGGAGATTTAACTCTTTGTTGCTTTCGGATGAGGGGTTTGTTACCATTATCAAATCTGCAATTGATGAATTTATGGTGTTTAACGACAGCGATACTGTTATGAGGTCATTGCTTTGGGAATCTCTCAAGGCATATGTGCGCGGGCAAATAATTTCTTTCTCTGCCCATTCCACTAAAAGCCACAAAGCCAAACTTCAAACTTTGACTACACGAATTTGTGACATAGATAGACAGGTTCTTGACATTCCCACTCCTGATTTGCATAAAAGACGACTTGACTTGCAGACCGAATTTGATTTACTTTCTACGGCAGATGCTGAACGTCTTTTACTTCGTGCGCGTGCGACTTATTATGAACATGGTGATAAGCCCAGAAGGCTTTTGGCCCATCAGTTAAAACGTCAGGCCTCTTCTCGATTAATTTCTCAAATTAAAGATGCGGCAGGCAACTTGGTCTCTGATTCAAAGGAAGTAAATGAGGTGTTTAAGACGTATTATTCCTCCCTATATGAATCTGAATCTGCTGCTGACGCCTCTGAGATGGATTCTTTTTTTAACGGTCTTATAATGCCCACTGTCGATCCTGTTATAGCTGAACAATTAGATGCCCCTTTTAGGTTGGATGAAATTGTGCATGCAATCAAGACCATGCACAATAGTAAGGCACCAGGACCTGACGCGTTTTCAGTTGAATTTTTAAAAACATTTATAGACAAGTTAGCCCCACTACTTCTTTCAGTGTATAATGAATCTTTTGAACGTGGTCTATTGCCCCCTACATTGTCTCAAGCACTAATTACTGTTCTCTTAAAGAAGGGTAAGGATCCTACGTCTTGCACCTCATATAGGCCTATTTCACTGCTGAATGTTGATGTTAAAGTCTTGGCTAAAATTTTAGCAATTCGCCTTGAAAAGGTTCTTCCTACTATTATTTCAGATGAACAGAATGGCTTTATTAAAGGCCGCCAGCTGTTCTTTAATGTCCGCACGCTTTTGAATGTCATTCTTTCCCAACACTCGACCACTAATTCAGAAGTAGTTATCTCACTTGATGCTGAGAAAGCTTTCGATCGTGTGGAGTGGAGCTTTCTCTTTGCGGTCTTACAAAGATTTGGTTTCAAGGACAGATTCATTTCATGGATTCGACTGTTGTACAAGGCACCCCAAGCCAGTGTATAGACAAATGGTGTTTCCTCTGGCTACTTCTCATTGTCACGCGGCACGAGATAGGGTTGCCCCCTGTCCCACCTACTTTTTGCTATTGTAATTGAACCCCTATCTATAGCTTTGAAGGCCCTTCCTCATTTTCGTGGTATTTCCCGGTCAGGCCTTGACGTAAAATTGTCTTTGTATGCAGATGACCTGCTTCTATATGTTTCTGCTCCCTTATCTAGCATACCATCGATTGTGTCTCTATTAAACAAGTTCGGCTCTCTGTCAGGTTACAAAATAAATCTTCTTAAAAGTGAATGTTTCCCCATAAATTCTTTAAGTCTTACACTTAAACAATCTGACATTCCTTTTAGACTTAGCCCTGCCGGCTTTAAATATTTGGGAGTTAACGTGACTCGTACTTTGTCTTCTCTATACTCTTCCAATTTCTCCCCTTTAATGACTCAAATTCAATCAGATTTTCAGAGATGGAATTCACTACCTTTGTCACTAATTGGTCAGATCAATGCTGTAAAGATGAACATTTTGCCTCGATTGTTATTTCTGTTTCAGAATATTCCTATATTTTTACCTAAAGCTTTTTTCAAAAAGTTAGACCAGCTAGTTACATCGTTTTTGTGGGGAGGGAAACACCCCAGGGTGAGGAAATCATTATTGCAGAGACTGATGTTTGATGGTGGTCTTGCCTTGCCTAACTTTTTATTTTACTATTGGTCCTCTCATATTCACAAATTGACCCATTAGCTTCAATCTCAAGAACTGCTGTGGTGTAAACTGGAACGCCTGTTGTGCACTTCCTCATCCTTAGAAGCTTTATTGTTCTCTCCACTACCACTTAAGCCTTCTCATTTCACCCAAAATCCCGTGGTACAGTCTAGTCTAAGGGTCTGGTCACAACTCAGGAGTCATTTTAAGTACATCTCTGCGTCAGTACAGATGCCCATCACGCAGAACCATCTGTTTACTCCTGGCCTCATTGATGGTACCTATGTACAGTGGAAGCATCATGGTATTAATACCTTTAAGGATCTCTATAAAGATGGCACTTTCTTAACTTTTTTAGACCTGTGTTCAGAAACAAATCTTCCGGCTACCAATCTATTCCGTTATTTTCAGGCACGGCATTGCACTTCTGCTCTCTTCCCCTCCTACCCTCTTCTTCCTAATGTCCAACCATGGGAGGAATTCTTATCCCTTAAACCCAATAAGAATTCAATTATATCTTTAATATATGAACAACTTATGGATTTAAATGTCCATTCAGTTGCTAAAATTAGGGGGGCTTGGGAGCGGGAGTTAGGAGTAATTTTTTCGGATCAGCAATGGGAGAAAGCAGTATCCAATGTCCGTTATAGTACGTCCTGTGCCAGGTTGCAACTTATCCAGTTCAAGGTGTTGTACAGGGTTTACTATTCAAAGTCTCGTCTGTCTGAGATTTACCCACAAGTGATGGATCAGTGTGAGAGATGTCATGCCACCCCATGTGACCTAGGCCATATGTTCTTTCTGTGCCCAAGACTCCATGGCTTCTGGAGTCAGTATTCAGTTATTCTTTCCAAGGCTCTTGGGACCCAAATCTGCATGGACCCTTTTCTAGCTGTTTTTGGGCTTCCAGTCAACACTGGTCTAACCGACCCTACACATTTCAAAATTTTAGCCTTTACATCACTTTTGGCTAGACGTTGCATCTTACTCCTTTGGAAATCTTCAAAGCCACCTTCAGTTTCTTTTTGGTTTAGAGATGTGATGTCATTTCTTAAATTGCAAAAGATAGGCCTTGTGGCGAAGGGCAAATACAGAGAATTTTATCGTATCTGGGGCCCCTTCGTAGACTATTGCAAGTCATTAAATGCTCTACCTGCTGATTAATATCATATCTCTCCCCCCCCCCCCCCCCCCCTTTTTTTTTTTTTGTGTTTGTTTTGGGGTTTGTTGTTTGTGTTTGTTTTGGGTTACTTATTAGGTTTTGTTTTGTTTGTTTATTTAAGTGTGTGTGTGTGTGTGTGTGTGTGTGTGTGTGTGTGTGTGTGTGTGTGTGTGTGTGTGTGTGTGTGTGTGTGTTATCGTATCTGTTCATGTAAGAAAAACTAAAAAAAATATGTGAGGGGAACAGATTGTATTGTCATTGTAAACCACTGTACACTTGTCTCTCAATAAAAATATGAAAAAGAAAAATGGGACGTAGTGTAAAGCAGGGCAGGGTAAAGGCTGATCATTTTTGTCATTTACACAGTAAAAAACATAAAGGTTGAAAATGTATTATAGTTTAACAACTTTGGTTGAGAAGTTAACAATTATATTTTATGTTTGTCAATTTTTTTGTCCATATCAACTTGTGTTTAAGTCGCAAACACTAACAGGGGAAAAAAAAGCCTGCCTGGGCTTGTTCTTGTCTAATTCCAGTAGCTAATCGGGAACTTGTCCTGACTGAAATTCAAAGTCTCCTGTTTGATGTCATGCTTCACAGTGCAGTGGAATTCATTATTCCTTTCCTGAACCTCAGCCAACACAAGCATTCCCTACCTGTTTTGCTGACACTGGGAAACCAAGTGAGTAATGAATGCCTGCACAGACACTTTCTCCTGTCACACCCCACTCTGCCTGCTGGGTTAAAAAAAATTCCACTAGAAACCCTCCTCAAACCTTCCCATTATCCCCATTATAAAAATGTATTAAAATATATTTGTGATCTCCTATTATTATCTCCTTTCAATACAAAATAACCTGCTTTTACTCTCCTTTAAATCCTTCATACATCACTGTACTGTGCACTCAGTTACCCGAACACCTGAAACCACACCTTCCTCTTTTTATCTTGATGAGACAGATTCACACACACTTCCCATAATATTTGAAAGCAGACGCTCTGATCCCAATGGGTGCCACAACATGTATGTATTTCACAACATGTGCATATTCTACCTCTGACATCTGTGTGGCTGTGCTGCCCCTCGCCCCCAGCATCAGCATGGCGAGGGCTGCAGAGACGCTGAGACCAGAGTAGAAGATGTTTCCAGTGCTGTCCTCCTCACTCAACGTTTTGAGCATAGCCAGAGAGAAGGCAGTGCTAGCTTTGGATACAGGGACTGATGATGCCATTGTATCTAAAAATAAATAAATAAATAAATATTAAACTGATGTCATATATCAACGTGTTGATACAGGTTGCCACTTTTTTCTGCCACTATTTTTTATATAGTAATAAACAATCAAGCTTTTAATAAAGTTCAAAGACTTACAGCAAATGTATGCACAGCATTTAAAGAACAGACACTTCTTTATAAATTCTGCATTTCTTCCTGGTATCCTGAATTTTAGCTTCTGGGCAAAATCCTGCCTGATTGTGATCTGTTTAAGGAATGTCCTCAAAAACCAACAATCCAGGAGCAATTTGGTGGCAATCTGTGTGTTTTCCAGTGTGATGACGCAAAAGGAAAAGTGATAACAATGCAGCTTGGAGATAATCAAATTAATATTTTGGATCCAGGAAACTCTTTAGATCTTAGTCTGATCTATAATCTATGATCAATCCTTAAAAGTGCAGTGATGAGGCAGGGATGGGTCCTCCTCAGTCAGGATATAGCCCAGACGCTTGTGCCAGGAAGAATTTCAGAAGATAAGAAGGGTCACATTTGATTTGTTTACCAATAAAAGAAACTTATGAAATGTTTATGATTCTCCATCAGAAACATGTAGAGAATAAGCTGAATAAAAAGGGAACATGTATGAAACACAAAATTTGCACCATTCCCAAAGTTTTTGTCAATGACTTTGGACAAAACTTATTTTCCTCATGATCTCTTCACTTACCTTTAAATCTCTGTTGATCCCGATAAACTGTATCAGAAGGTATGAAAGAAGAGCTGTTAGTCGCGTAAAGTCTGACCGTTACCTTTCTCTGTTACCTTTCTTATCCTCACGCTCCAGTAACAATGATTGACATCCTCTACTTACTGACATAAAATCTTCCTCTGACTCAAGGAATGATCCAGACTGTTTCAGTTAAATGGCGCAGTTTTTAAGCCTTCTCTGACACACCCAGGCTCATGTAGGTGGCTTCAGCTTGAGAAATGATTAAGAGCTCACACCCATTAGTGAAACATGCACCCACCCTGATGGGTGCACATCTAGTGCCAATGGGTGTGTCTTGGACCCGTTTCCTCAAGTTACCCTGAAAAGAAAAAACTCATACAGAAAAGGGATGGATGGATAAATGGATGCTAAGAAGAAGACAAAGTGCAAGTAATAGTTGATAGTTTATTTAATAATCTTCAGAAGCAGCTCCATACAAATTGTTCTTTGTTTACGATGTTTATATGTGAGGTGTGTTTGAGATGCTGTGCAAATGAGTCACATTTTCCACATGCAGGAGTCTGTCTGGTGGGTAGGTGCGTGATGACCAATCATACAAAGAGATCATTACTAAAGAAGACATTGAAAGGGAAGCTCTTTAAAATTTTCCTCGTTTAAATTAATCACAGAATGACTGATCCAAAAAAAAAAGAAGAAGAAAGACTGGAAGCGCTCCAGTAGGTGCCATTTGAAAGGACTCTTTTGTCCATTTACACTGAAAATATTTGGATAATGTTTGATGTATTCTAAACCATATTTGCACACATTTTTTTTCTCCCTCTACTACATGATGACAAAAATGACAAAGTGCAAAATGTCTTTGCGGTTATTCACCACAGTACTCTGATTTATTTCAGAATTCAAAAACATCCTTACCCATAACCAACCACACTGATTTGCATAACATAATCTGTTATGGTGCAAGCTTTAGAAAAATAAGTTTGTGTGTGTGCATGTGTGTGTGTGTGTGTGTGTGTGGCGTGTGTGTGATTTTGCTACATGATAAGTCAAAGTGGACTTGGAGAGTTCATTCTCTGTGTCAACCTATGTGGCACGTTCAATGACATTGAAAAAACAGCCATGTGGTCATTCAGCTCGTTCCAGGAATCAGGTATTTCTATGGAATGATTCTTCACAGGTTTAAATTATTGACACACACACACACACACACGGAGGGGGAGGGAGGGAGGGAGAGAGAATGCTTTCAGAAATATAAATGATTGTTTATTGGTCCAAAATGTATTCTGCAGCAGGACAATGACCCTAACATACAGCCAAAGCCATTAAGAACTATCCTCAGTGTAAAGAAGAAGAACAAGTACTGGTCTGGCCCCCACAGAGCCCTGATCTCAACATCATCAAGTGTGTCTGGGATTACATGAAGAGACAGAGGGATGTGAGGAAGCCTACATCTACGGAAGATCTGTGGTTAGTTCTGCAGGACGTTTGGAACAACCTACCAGCCGAGTTCCTTCAAAAGATGTGTGCAAGTGTACCTAGAAGAACTGATACTGTTTCGAAGGCAAAGGTTGGTCACACCAAATATTGAGCTGATTTAGATTTCTCGTTTGTTCATTCACTGCATTTTGTTGATTGATGAAAATAAATGATTAACACAAAGCATTCCTTGTTTACAGCATTTTCCCTACCTGCCTAAAACCTTTGTGTGTGTCTGTGTGTGTTTTCTGATAGTACCTGTTTCAAATCCCTTTAAGTCTTGTGTCTACTTTTTTGCTGAGGAATTACATTTTCTATATAGTATTAAGCGTGTTACTGCGCACTCTACTGGTTATGCAAAGGTACTGCCGTCATTGTGGTCAGAGTTCCAGCATGCTAACATGAAAACACAGAGGGAGGAGATACGGCGGCGGGTAAACAGCAACGGGGCAACTACACATTTGGCTCTATGTCTGTAGTAAACATATTTTCGGACAGAGAAGGATATCTGGACTCCTACGGTAAGCGAAAGACCTTTTCACTCGGGGTCATCTTAGCTTTGCCCACACATGCTCTCCGTCTTAGCTCGCTAGCTAACCTGAATGTAATGTGATACATGCCCGGTTCTTTCAGTGGGATGGGGGACGCACCAAACACGGTTTAAAACCGGGCTATTTAACTGTTGGTTTGTTTATTATTGGGAAAAATGCTACCAGGAGAATAAAAACAGATATCCGACGCAGTATTGGTAATTCTTGCTGCATTCGGCATTCAATTGTTGTTGTAAACAGCTATTATATCAGTAAAATTGTTGTTAGCGTACTTTGTATTGTAGTGAAACTAACTAGTGTTAGCTCATGTTAAAGTGTAGCTAACTTTGACGGTGAGAACGGTAACGTTTTATAAACTGTACTCTTGTGGTTTTCTGATAGTAGTTCTCTAAACTGAAAGGCGGGTTAACACTATTACACGACCATGTTTTGTTAATGAAGTTCTCAGAGCTCAGAAAGGACGTCGTGAATCGTAGTGAATGCGGTTAGCTTGCTTGCTAAAATAACATAGAGGGTAGCTATATCGTTAGCGACTTGGTCTAAAATGGCATTTATGTTTACGAAGCAGGGCAATTACATTAGAAAGCCCGTGTTTTGTTGTAACGCTGGCTGCCGTCCCAGAGTTTTCGCCGTGTTTCACCAAAATAGCAGCAGGACCTTGTCAATTAGTGAGAGCCATAAATGACATGTCTCATTGTGTTTACTTCTTACATCTATCCTTTCATCCTCTTTCTGCTGCTGAGTTATTTTTTCCCCACTTTTGCCTGCCAGATTTTATTTATAATCGCTATATTTTTACAGCGTATATTCCCATTACGAGTACGTCAGTAGTATTCTTAAACGCTCTTCATTTGTACTCCTATGGAGTGGATTGACTGGTTTCTGAGCAGCTCTGAAGCTGAATTAACACGAACAAAATAGACAGGTAGCTGCTGATTTCTCTGGCCTCTCTCTTTCATGAAAACCAACATGCAGCTCTGTTTCATTCAAGTTGACATGTGAATCTAATCTTTACAGGCTTTTACCGTAATGAATTTTACACATAATACACAAATTCATAAATTATAAATCATATGGGGCTCGTGTCAATAATTCACGTGCCCTGGGTTTGTGAGGTACTTGACAGATTGTGCCACATTTATGTAGACTCAGGGCGAATTAAGTAGATTAGGTTTTAAATACAGATTATTTAGAGGCAGTGTAATGATCCTCCATATAATGTTACACCTAATAACTCCTGTTGTTGTTGTTTTTCTATAGAGTCTTCAATGTCAGCCCTTCAGGCTCAGAATTGCTGCTAGACTTCATCCTCACACAACACTACTGTACCAAGACAAGCTTGGTGTGAAAAGCTTTATTGACTTCTATGGTGGTGTGGCAGGAGTACACAACTCAGGAAGATGGCATCACCTTTTGTGCCTGTTCCTGTGCCCATGGACAGAGCCTTGTCCCGTGGTAGCAACAAGCTGAGACGGGCGCAGCGAGCTTCATCGCTAGGAAGTGTCTCCAGCAGCTCAGAGTCTTCGTCTTCAATCGCCAGGATGGCTGGGGAGGAACATGGGGGAATCGGATGCGGAGAATTAGATTCCCAACATCAGTCTCGCTGTGCGGACAGGGGTGGCCGCAGCCGAACGCCCCCACCCCTTCAGAGCCCTGTGACACGGGCTAAGTTGAACGGGACTCTGGAACCATCTGTCGAATACTCGAGCTGTCCGCGGTCTATATCGGATCCTAGTGGTAGCCAGCAAGCTGAGGAGAGGCCTATCACCCCCACTGTGCTGGGGTATGAGGTCATGGAGGAGAGGGCCAAGTTCACGGTAGGAATCCAGAAAATTAGTTAGCATGGCAACCGCTGTCTGTGCTAGATTTAGTCTGTATTTATTAGTGACTAAACACTAAAGCAAACATGGTGAGCAGTTATTAACATCTGCCTTCTCTACTGCAGGTGTATAAGATCCTGGTGAGAAAGACTCTAGATGAGAGCTGGGTTGTTTTCAGAAGATACGCTGACTTCTCAAGACTCAATGACAAGGTGTGTTTGGGTGTGTTGTCTGTGCATGGGATTAAATGAGCCGTCCCAAACTGGAAAACTACATGAGGGTAAACCTTATTATAATCCTGCCACAACTGAAGCAACTGGTTTCGACTATCAATCCCTCTGCTTTCAGCAAGCTTTCTTTAGTTGTTGAATGCTCAGTGAACATGATTCGAGCTACACAAAGAAGCCTACTGTTCCCAAACAGCCAGCGGGCCTGAGCCAACTAGGAGCTCTGGTCTCTTGTGGTTTTCAGAGTATATAATCACAGTTAACAGAGGAGACATACTATTATATGAGAATACTATATGGATGGAGAAATCATGTAAAAGGTGTAAGGTTTGAAGAATTTAAGCCTATTAAAAGCAGCTCACAGTAATCATCAGTGGATGTCTCATTGAGAACATGTTTGTATCAATGAGACTGATCACAGTTTGGAAATCTGTCAGTATGAAGTGTGTTTTGATTATTCTGTTAGGATTAAATTTTTTAGCTCTACCTTGGAAAGGTTACAGGGATGAGAGTACTTGGCTGCCGTGAGTGAACGCTTCAGAGGGACCAGCAAATACGAGGCAGAAATACCTAGCATGATCTGTATAGTATGGTTTGTATAATAGAGCACTGACTCTGTACAGGGTGGTTCATCACAAACATTATTTTGAGGTTCAGACCTCAGTCAGCATAGCTTCACTGTGAAGTTTAATCGCATGGTGAAAGCAGACAGGTTTGCATACATGTTTACACACCCCAGGCCACCTCCCTCTGAGTAAATTGACACTGGGACCACATATTAACACAATGTCTCCTAAACCTCTCTACATACAGTCAAAAATATCACCAGACTTGTCCTAAATGTTGAATGCTCTTTGACTTCAATAGAGGGACTTTAGCACGATACAGTGAGGTTGTATGTTTATTCAGCAGAAACATTTGGCAACATGTTGTCATTTTTCTTGAAATCAATAGGCAGAACCTTTTATAGAAACCGTTATATACTCCAAAGAAAGTAGGCAGTCCTAGGTGACAGTGAGGATCTCAGGCTACGTCCACACTAATGCATCGTTTTCTCTCCATTTTGGCCTCCCGTCCACACTGAGGCAGCGTTTTCAAAACGCTCTCGAAAACGCATACATTTCAAAACAGTGTTTTCGCATCGCAGTGTTGACAGCAAAAACGGAGACGCATGTTAGTCATATGATGCAGTCATGTGACCAATTAAACAAAGAGTTCTAAACAAATGTCTGTCCTCCTCCAGAAAATCTTATGTACGCAAACGCACGTTGTAACTTATCTGGTTCGCGTCTTTTATTTTGACAGCGCACCTGCGGACCACTTATGTGCACCCCTGATTATACAGCAGTTGTTTTGTTTGCTCTCAATTTTGACAGCCCTATTAAAGATATATAAAGATATATCCAGATAACTTTTTCAAATTCTTTAATTCTCACTCGCTTTTGCAACTTTGTACTTTTGTGTTACTCGCAGCAACAACTCCACTTCATTGTTAGTCCATTTAAAAAACTCGGTGCTTTTTCTCAACATTTTGGTGCAACTTTTCAAAGAGCCGGAAAGTAAATAAACAGCTGACAGAAATGAGGCAGGTCGAATCTTCTAGCCTCAGAAATACCAACCTGGCAACATGTATGGGAAACACCTTGCGTAACCACAGCAAAACCCATGTTTTTTCATTTTTCATTTGATTTTGATTTTATTGATTAGCATTCAAATTCAAATCTCAGTGAAAACAGTGAAAAAAAAAAAAACAAACAAACAGTGAAAACAGAACAAAAATCTACCATAAAGAAAGAAAGCATGAGACAAGGCTAATCAAAAGGTATTGGCTGAAGCATTTGCTTATTACGCCAACCCTTTTCACAAAATATCTTTTTGTATGCAGCTCCTGTACACAGGGCTTGAAGAAAATAATAAAACAAAGCAAAAACCAAACAAACAAACAAAAAAAAAAACAAAGAAAAAAAAACTTTCCACCTTAGATAAGTAACTATATCAAAGCAAAAGAATCAAGAGGTTGTTGTTGTTTTTTCTCCTTTTTGCTCTTTTCATTCTTGATTTATATATTTTTCTAATACTCTATTTTTAAACATGTTTTTAAACAAGGAAAATGAACTACACCTTTTTAAATCACTGTCATAACTATTCCACAGGTTAACTCCTCTAACAGAAACACATCTCTGCTTTATATTTGTCCTTATCTTGTTTTTTTTAAAGAAATCTGTTCCCCTTAAGTCATATTGACTTTCTCTGACTTTGAACAGCTTCTGAGTACTGGGGCAAAGCAAGTTATTTTGTGCTTTATACATTATCTGTGCCATTTTATATTCAACTAAATCATAAAATTTCAGGGTATTCAGATTAATAAACAAAATGTTAGTTGGTTCTATATAGTTTGATTGGTTTATAATTCTGTGGAATACACCAGGCACAGACACACGCACACACAGGTATGTACTGCCAACTTCCACATTTATTGAAGCTTTGAGTGTTGAGTTTTGACAGCTGACTCAGTCGTACAGTCTGACAGCTCACGAGCCCAGCTGATCTCTCCTCTGGCCGCCCCTCCCCGTCTCACTATAAACACAGCGGAGGGAGACCATCATCAGTACATAAACACCATCAGCTGTTCTTACCGGCCTCGCAGCGCCGCCCTGTTGAGCCTTCTGCTGCACTCCTCCCCTGCAGCTGCGCCCGGGGCCACGCCTCCGCCACACACCCCCACCGCCCGTTCGAGGCCGGGGAGCCGTCCGGCCGAGCCAACTCCCCCCCGCGAGCGAGAGAGGAAATCGGCCACCGCCATCTGCGCCCCCGGCCTATGGATCACCTTGAACTTAAAGGGCTGCAACGCCAGATACCACCGGGTGATCCGGGCGTTGGCATCCTTCATGCGGTGGAGCCACTGCAGCGGGGCGTGGTCCGAACAGAGGGTGAATGAGCGTCCCAGGAGGTAATAGCGCAGGGAGCCGACCGCCCACCGGATGGCCAGGCACTCCTTCTCCACGGTGCTGTACCGGCGCTCGCGCTCCGCTAGCTTCCGGCTGATGTACAGGACAGGGCGGTCAGCCCCCCTCACCTGCTGGGACAAAACGGCTCCCAGCCCTCTGTCCGAGGCGTCAGTCTGCAGAACAAAAGGGAGGGAAAAGTTAGGAGTGTGAAGCAGCGGCTCCCCACAGAGAGCCTTTTTCACCTGCACAAACGCCGCCTGGCACGGCCCCGTCCACTGGACCAGATCCGGGGCACCCTTTCGAGTGAGATCGGTCAGGGGGCTGGTTAGCTGCGCAAACCCCGGCACAAAGCGACGATAGTAACCCGCCAACCCCAAGAACCGTCTCACCTCCTTTTTCGTCCTGGGGCGCGGGCAGGATGCGATAGCCGCCGTCTTCTCCACCTGTGGACGCACCTGCCCGCCCCCCAGGTGGTACCCCAGATACTGCACCTCCCTCCGTCCAACCGCGCACTTCTTCGGATTGGCCGTGAGCCCCGCCCCCCTCAGGGACTCCAGGACCGCGGCCACCCGCAGCACATGCTCCGCCCAGGTGTCGCTGTGGATGATCACGTCATCCAGGTAGGCGGCAGCATACGCTGCGTGCGGACGCAGTACCCGGTCCATGAGACGCTGGAAAGTGGCCGGGGCCCCGAACAGGCCGAACGGAAGTGTCACGAACTGGTACAAACCGTACGGAGTGGAGAAGGCCGTTTTCTCCCTGGCCTCGGCAGACAAGGGAATCTGCCAATAGCCCTTGGTTAAGTCCAGTGTCGTGAAAAAGCGGGCCGTGCCTAACCGGTCCAGGAGCTCGTCGACCCGAGGCATGGGGTAGGCATCAAAGCGTGACACTTCGTTCACCCTGCGATAGTCGACACAGAACCGTATAGACCCATCCTTCTTCGCCACCAGAACGATGGGGCTACACCAGGCGCTGTGCGACTCTTCTATTACTCCCATCCTCAGCATTTCCGCCAATTCCCTCTGCACGATTTTTCGCTTGTGCTCCGGGAGCCTGTAGGGCCGTGAACGCACCGTCACGCCAGGCTGCGTCACGAAATGGTGCTCGATGAGGGACGTCCGGCCGGGCAGGGGGGAGAACACGTCCGCAAAACGCTGTTGCAACGCGACAACATCCGCTCTCTGGGCCTGTGTGAGATGGTCATCACAAGGGAGGGAGGCGGGAATGATAGAATTTGGCACCTCAGGCCCCAACTCATCTCTCTCCTTCACCAAGCTCACCAGAGAAGCGGTTTCAACCTCTCGCCACAGTTTGAGGAGATTGAGGTGATAAATCTGCGTGGCTCCTCCCCTGTCCGACCGAGCGACCTCATAGTCCACGTCCCCGACTCGCCGTGTGACCACAAAGGGTCCTTGCCACTTGGCGAGCAACTTCGAGCTGGAAGTAGGGAGTAACACAAGCACTTTATCTCCCGGTGAGAATTGCCTGAGCCTAGCCCCTCTGTCATACAGGCGTTGCTGACGCTGCTGAGCCTGGAGCAAAGTCTCCCGTGACAACCTCCCCAAAGTGTGGAGTTTTGCTCTCAGGTCCAACACGTACTGAATCTCATTTTTGGCGGGGCTCGGACCGTCCTCCCAGCTTTCTTTAATCAGGTCGAGCACCCCACGTGGCCTCCTGCCGAACAGCAGTTCAAAGGGAGAAAATCCCGTGGAGGCCTGGGGCACCTCCCGCACTGCGAATAACAGAGGGTCTAGCCAGTGATCCCAATTGCGTTCATCCTCGTTAATGAACTTCCGAATCATGGACTTTAAAGTCTTATTCAGCCGCTCCACCAGCCCGTCAGTCTGAGGGTGGTAGACGCTGGTCCGAATAGATTTAATGGCCAGTAATTCGTACAGTTCCCGCAGTGTACGAGACATAAACGACGTGCCCTGGTCAGTCAGTATCTCTTTCGGGATTCCGACTCGGGAGATGACCTGAAACAGTGCCTGCGCCACACTCTTTGCAGAGATGGTGCGCAGCGGAACTGCTTCCGGGTACCGCGTTGCGTAATCCACCAGGACTAACACAAAGCGGTAGCCGCGTGCACTCCGGTGAAACGGCCCGATGAGGTCCATGCCGATGCGCTCAAACGGGACCTCAATGAGGGGGAGAGGGCGCAGCGGCGCCTTCGGTATGGCCGGCTGGTTAACAAGTTGGCAGTCCGGGCAGGACGCGCACCAGCGGCGCACATCCGCTCGGATGCCCGGCCAATAAAATCGGGCCGTTATCCGCTCCAGAGTTTTCTCGTAGCCCATATGCCCTGCCATGGGGTTATAGTGGGCCGCCTGGAAAAGCGTTTCCCGGCGGCCCTGCGGCACCAACAACTGGGTGTGTGTTTCCTCGGTCTGAGTGTCACGACTCACTCGATATAACCGGTCGTTTAATAAGACGAAACGCGGGTAGGTCTGCGCGGCCTCAGGGCGCACCACGTGACCATCAATAGCCATCACTTGGTCAAAGGCTGAGCGTAGGGTGCCGTCACGAGACTGCTCCAGTGGGAAATCACCCATGGGGGACACTTCCGGGGCCGGCGGGACGTCCCGTGAGGGACCCGCCGGCTCCTCCCCCCCGGAGTCGGTGTCGGACGACCCCGCGTCACCGCTGAATGCCGCGCACACGCTACACCCCGCTTCCGGTCGTGATCGCACCCCCGCGTACTGCCCCAGTAGCTGATGAAACCCCG
Source organism: Copadichromis virginalis (assembly GCF_057382275.1). Taxonomy (NCBI): domain Eukaryota; kingdom Metazoa; phylum Chordata; class Actinopteri; order Cichliformes; family Cichlidae; genus Copadichromis; species Copadichromis virginalis. The sequence goes on along the minus strand of NC_140626.1, from coordinate 10,122,401 downwards.
GCCAATTGGTACCCAGAATCAGGGGGTGCGACAGGCGCGGGCTAACCGCCGCCGTTACTCTATGCATTTTGCCCTTATACTTTAATAACAGCGGCACTATGGGATACCTGTGAACGTCACCATGCACACACCTCACCTCCACCCATTCTGCCTCCAGCAATGCCCCGGGGCGAACCAAGCTTTGGTGTACGAGGGTCTGCGTGCAGCCCGTGTCCACCAACGCCTGGCGTATACCCCCTCGAGTCCTTACCGGAATACTGTATGTCCCTCCTGGACCGGGGGAGGGTGCTGGGGCGCCAGCAACGCGGAACACCTGCCCCACTTCCATAAGCGGACAATCCCTCCTCAGGTGCCCCGGCTGCCCGCACTTCCAACACTCCGGCCCCGGCGTCTGTGCTGCTCTCCGTGGCTCGGGGGCGGCTCCACTTGGCTCGGCTCCCCTGGACGGCACCAACGCCGCGAAAGGGTTAGTGGGGCTCAGCGCCGGCAGCCGCTCGGCCTGCCCTGGTGCCGGCACACGGCGCCTCGGGGCCGGCACTGGGGCCTGTCTGTTCGGCCTCCGTCCGGCATCCCCGGGTTCCCCTGCTCCAGCGGCAAGGTGGTCCTCCGCCAGCGTCACTGCTACCTCCAAGCTTGCGGGCCGGTGGCACCGGACCCATCTCGCCGTCTCCGCTGGCAACCCCTCCGTGAACTGCTCCAGCACCACCTTGTCCACCAGCTTCGTCTCGCCCTCCGATGCCCCCGGTTGCAGCCAGCGCACCGCCGCGTCGCGCAGCTGCCGGGCCCAGGCGAATGGTCGGTCCGTTGTAGCCAGCCGACAGGCCCGGAACCGCCGGCGATGGTCTTCGGCGGTGAGCCCCAGCCTGTCCACCACCGCCCGGCTCACGTCCGGGAAGCTGCTCCTCGACGCCGGAGGCAGACTCAGGGCCGCTGTTTGTGCCTCCCCAGACAGCAGGGGGAGCAGCCGCGGAGCCCACTCCTCCCGCGGCCATTGGCAAGCCTCCGCCGTGGCACGGAAGGTCTCCAAAAAAATTTGTGGGTCGTCCCCGTCCCCCATCCGGGGCACCGCCACCGACAGTGGCGAGGGCTTCGGCGTGGCAGCGGCCCCGACCAGCCGTTCCAGAATTTGCGTCTGTCGGTCCGTCTGCTCCTGCAGCGCGGCCAGGTGGGCACGCTGGTCGGCCGCCTGATCCCGGCTCATCGTCGCCATCTCCGCTAGCATCTGCGCCAAGAATTGCAGAGGCTGGGTGGGTGGCGCGGCCTGTGGGTCGGACATTCCCCCACCGGCACTTTCCTGGGTTTCGGCACCACTTGTGGAATACACCAGGCACAGACACACGCACACACAGGTATGTGCTGCCAACTTCCACATTTATTGAAGCTTTGAGTGTTGAGTTTTGACAGCTGACTCAGTCGTACAGTCTGACAGCTCACGAGCCCAGCTGATCTCTCCTCTGGCCGCCCCTCCCCGTCTCACTATAAACACAGCGGAGGGAGACCATCATCAGTACATAAACACCATCAGCTGTTCTTACCGGCCTCGCAGCGCCGCCCTGTTGAGCCTTCTGCTGCACTCCTCCCCTGCAGCTGCGCCCGGGGCCACGCCTCCGCCACAAATTCTTATAGCTTTTTTTTGTAACTTGAAAATATGAAGAGTGTTCGTTTTATATGCATTACCCCATATCTCCAGACAGTAAGTCATATATGGAAGCAACAGAGTACAATAGAGTGTGTATAATGATTTTTTGTTCAGGACATGCTTTGTTTTATAGAGAATAGCAATGGTTTTTGACATTTTTGTTTTCACATGGTTTATATGAGACTTCCAACTCAGCTTATCATCAATTATCACTCCAAGAAATTTATTTTCGTACACTCTTTCAATTTCAATTCCATTAACCCTTATTTTAGATACATTTTTCATTGCTTTCTATGTGCTTTCTATTTGTATACTAATGTTTCAGACAGTCACACTTGTATACATACCTATTGTGTCCAGGCTATATTAAACCTCACACAACAAGTTTTCATGTAAAACTCTTCCAGCCTCCTACTCACTATGCAGCTATGAACATTTTACAAACAGTCTGGTTTTGCATGTAAACACTTTGCATATATCCTATCAAAGCTTAAGCTCAGAATGAAGCTGGAATAATAGGTTTATTAATAGAGGTACGTCTCACCACCCGTGACCATGGGAACAGTTTGTGAGGAAAGCATTTCTGCTGAATGAAGCCAAGTTTACTACAAGAAAGAATTCATGTTGGATTTAACACAGTGGTAAGTAACACATTAAGAAATGTGTAGTTGCACCAAAAATGCATGAGGTCTGTAATATGACACCAGCATAGCGCAGAACACTAATCTGGACTTTCACCTGTGTGATTAAAAAAGCTCATGAGATTTAAAGCTCATTTTGAAATTTTGTTTTTTTTTTGGGGGGGGGGTTTAAGTGTTTTTGGATGTATGGTTGTATCTTGAATGCACGTGAAATAAAAATGTGACAATCTGATGACAGACTATTATGAAAAACATTTTTGATTATGACATTTCTGTGATTTGGTTATTTAGTAAGGTATATAGATCAGAAAGTAGCAGACCTGTGCTCTTTTGTTTGGATGCAGGTTTGATCCGAGCACAAAATCTAGACGAAGAGTGTGTTTGCTTTGTGGGCTGGAAGCGTTTTTCTTGGCCCGCCACCAACTTTATTACTTTTATCTCTGCATGATGTCTACACGGCCCTTACATGACTGTCTTTGCCCCTACAGCCTGTAGCTGAATGTAAGGGCAATCATTCACTGTGTGTGTCTGTGTGTATTTGTTCCAGCTGAAGGAGACGTTTCCAGGCTTCCGCCTCTCACTGCCTCCTAAGCGCTGGTTCAAAGACAACTATGACAGTAACTTCCTGGAAGACAGACAGTTAGGACTGCAAGCTTTTTTGCAAAACTTGGTTGCACACAAGGACATCGCCAACTGGTATGAGCCTATTATGTTTAATAATAAAAATGTTACTGGGCCATATTTTATGTCATGCTGGGTCATTATTGCAGACAAACCTTGCCGTAACTCTTAGTTTGTGTTGGCTGCATCAGAGCTATGTGGAAAATACATGCATAGCTAAAAAGATAACTGATATCAGTGTGAGCTGACCTGTTTTCTAATCTTTCTAATCTTACATCATTTATTGTTCTTGACAGCCTGCCGGTGAGAGAGTTTCTGTGTCTCGATGATCCACCTGGGCCTTTTGACAGTCTGGAGGAGAGCAGGGTGAGTGTGCATTTAGAGTATGTGTAAGTTGGATGCTGAAGCTTTTGAGCATCAGTTACTTCTACTCCTCCTCCACATCTTGTCCCAGGATAGACACAGGACATGTAGCTGTCCTCTGCCTTTTAAGTTAATCATTACCTCTGGTGTTATTCAAATTTAGAAGGACGGAATCAGTGCATTCTTAGTTTTAAAGCTGTTTTGCAATTTGTTTATCCCTGCCATTAAGGAATATATTAAGGAAAACTACATCTGGCAACTGAAAATCTCATATGAAAGAACCGGAAAGCAGCTAACAGACTGAGCACTGTTCTTGGACTTTGCAGCAAACAGAGCCAACATGGAAAGTTATGGAAAGGAAACCCTTAATCTCATTACAAAAGACAGTGCAGTGAGATGTCAGGTGCCTAAACCATGATGGTATATGTCGTCTAGAGATGGCACGATACCACTTTTATGTCCGATACCGATATCGTAAATTTGGATATCTGCCAATACGATATGAATCCGATATAGTGTATTTTTTTGTTTTTTTTTATTATCTTGCTGCATTTTTTTATAAGTTCAAACTCAAGTTTAAAAAAACCAAAACACTAAAGCTATTCTGTTAAACCTGTATGTAAAAAAAAAAAAAAAAAAAAAAAAAAAAAAATACACTGCACCTAAAATATTTGATAGTTCGGTAATACTGATCAATCTAATAAACTTAAACCTAGTCTATCCTCCCAATTCTGGTATTTTAAAGAGTACTTAGTGGAAATATTAAGCAACCTAACTAATAGGGTTGCAAACTCCCAGCAAAAAAAAAAAAAATAGGGAACCACCCCCCACCCTCCACCTCGTGATGCTTAATCGATGTAATCAACTTTAATTTAATGCACAAAAAAATGCACAGAAGTCAATTATTTTTCCACAATAATTAAATAGATTCAACATCTTTCTTCAACAGAATTGCAGACTGCACAGATGGTACCTTCCCAAAGGAAAAAGTAGTAAAGCTTACTAGAGATGGCACGATACCACTTTTTTATGTCCGATACCGATATCATAAATTTGGATATCTGCCGATACCGATATGAATCCGATATAGTGTTTTTTAATCAACAAAACTGTTTTTTTTTTTAATATCTTGCTGCATTTTGTATAAGTTCATACTCAAGTTTAAAACAACAACTACACTTAAGCTATTCTGTTATACCTGTATGAAAAAAAAAATATTTCATAGTTCAGCAATACTGATCAATCTAATAAACTTAAACCTACACCATCCTCCCTATTCTGGTATTTTAAAGAGTACTTAGCATAAATATTAAGCAACCTAACTAATGGGGTTCCAACTCCCAGCAACAACAAAAATAAATAAATAAAAAATAGGGAACCACCCCTCACGCTCCACCTCATGATGCGTAATCAACGTAATCAACCTTAATTTGATGCAGTGTGAAAAAAACTGCACAGAAATCAATTATTTTTCAAGAAATATTAAATAGATTCAACATCTTTCTTCAACAAAATTGCAGACTGCACAGATGGTACCTTCCCAAAGTAAAAAGTACTATAGCTTACTAGGGTATATATTAGACTTAATAGTTACTATATACAGTAATTGACTTCTATTCATTTTACATCAAATTAAAACTTTGGGTGTAAGATTCAGATAATTATTTATTAAAAGCTAGACATTTTAAATGAGAATAAGAAAGAAAAGTATGTCTTTGTGCCCCCTTTTCCCTGTTCATGCCCTATCGGCCCCCCTGGCTAAACTTTGCTAGATCCGCCCCTGCACAGTTACCAGCCGTCAGCTAGAAAAGGATCCTGGTGTAGAAAGTAATATTAAAAAAATTCTAACAACAGCTTATCAAGGTTAAATGTGCATCAAATGCATGCTGAAGCTTTTGGCACAGACCTCACAGCCCGCTGGGCCTTTTCAATTCACGAACTTCTGAAGAAAACCCCATTGTTGTTATCTATATGGTATTTTGACCATGTAAAGATGTAAATATTTTCTGCTCCTCATTTCCCCCCTTCTTCTAGGCGTTCTGTGAGACTCTGGAGGAGAGCAACTATCGTCTTCAGAAGGAGCTGCTAGAGAAGCAAAAGGAGATTGCCTCCCTAAAGAGGAGACTGGAGGAGAGGGAGCAAGCCGTCCTACTACTGGAAAAGCATATCAAGTCAGTAGATAAACACAACCGTATGCATCCTTAGAGAGATTCACAAAAGTCTCACATGTGAGAGGAGAATGACCTTTTGGATGTGTGTGTGAATGTCTGTTGCAGCGATGAGTGTGTTAGTCCAGAGTCTCCATGTCGACTGTCAGCTCGGGGCAGTGAGAGCAGTGCAGATGTGGAGTCATCTGCTGCAGAGGCCGATCAGGACATCCCTGAAGACACCGGGTAAGAGACGCTCGCATAAACCACAAATGGCAACGATAAAACAAGGAGTAGGTTTGATCTACTACTCCTCTAATGTGCTCCTGACACCAACCAAAGTTCATGTGATTTCCACCGAATTATATCTGTTTATGCTGCCACAACATCGAAGTTAAAGCAGATTTTCCATTTATTTTAAAAGTGGATCAAAGGTCGAGGGGCAAGGTTCATTTGTGAATTTAAACCACCTTAAGGAGCATTCTCGTAAGGTTAACAGGCTTTCTTGCAAGGCATTTCAGTCCATTTGATTTTGTCCGTCTTGCACAAAACTTGCATGTTTTTTGTCTTTCGTGATAATCTGGAGTTAATAAAACCCCACATAAGACCATCAGGAAAGTTAAAGGCATCACGGCTCATAAACTGCTGGAAGCCTTGAAGCCAAATGAATAAATGATGTGTTGGATTTACAACTGCAGTTAATGTAGTAAACTGGAGATGACTGAAAATCTCAAAAGCTCATTATTAAAACCACTGCTTTACCTGGGAAAGTGGGAAAGTAGAATTTGTCTTATCTGAGGACGTGCAGTTTTCTGCGACTGATTAGGGTGAAAACGGTTTGCACAGCAGAGAACTTGATTTATAGGCCCTGAAGAGTGTGCACCTCTCTTACTTCATCCTCTACAACCTAATTTAATTAAATGACAGTATTTACTGATCTCATAGGAGTAAGACTCACAGAGTGCAAGGTTCGGTGTATCTTTCCTCCTCATGGAAAAGGTTTTCACATTTTTAAGCAAGTAGAAAACCGTTTTAATATCAGAATTTAAAAAATGTTCTTTACTGTCAGTAGAAGAGTTAAATTTCGAACATGTAAATAGACAGAAAACAAAAAAGTAAAGACATCAAGTTGTCATAAATATCTCTAAATCTACACAATGTTTATGCTCAAAAAGGAGTGATGTTTACACTTTTAAAGAAACACGAAAAATAAAAATCAACATCACGCAGAAAGGAAGTTGTTCAGTTGTTGGGAATGAATACTGAAATCGACTCTGGTGTTTGCACGGTTTTCTCACTACAATGGGCGTTGTGGGTTTGAACTGTGGTTCTCATCACTGCCCAGATGTTGTTTTTTATTCCAGGATTGGACATTATTTACCAAATACTGGCTGTTGTTATGTTTCTGGTATTTTGAAATCAAGAAATACAAATGTCAACGTTTCAGTGATGAGTTTCAGACCCACACGAGAGTCATAAATACGGCACACACTAGTGTGTAAATGTAGTTATGGTAATAAAAAAAAAATGGCGTATGCATGTCTGTGAAGATGTTTCTGGTTTAAGGAGAAGATAATTATCATTAATATTCTAAACCTTGTTCCACTTTCTCCTTTTCTTTTTTTAAAATATGTTTTCACTTGTTTTTCACTCTCATATTTCACAGCAGTGCTGCCCCAATGTGAAAATAAAGAGCCCCATAACATGTGAGGTACTTTCAATTGCAGCTCAGCAGGCTAACACTGTGGCATACTGTTTCCTCCCCCCACTCTGTTCTTCTTGCCAATAACATGCATCCCACTGCTAACTGCACAGTAAAGATGTCATGTTTAATGATGTTGGCGTGTTTAAGGATGGGTTCGGATTGCTTTCAAGTCGGTCTAAGTGCAGCGCTCACATGGTAAATGTGCGTTTAATTCCCGTGTTCCCCGGAGCTGCACACATTACATGTAAGTGCTGTATTAAGATTTATTTGAAAAATAAACAAACCTGTCTTTAAAGTGCTCGGAGTCGGGATGTTTCTCCGGATTGGGGTGATTTCACTTTCAGTAAAACTAGTTCAGAAAAATGTCTCCTGATCAAAGTCCGGTCTTAACAAACCACATATTGATTTAAACCTGTCACAGGATTATGCTTTTTAAGGGACAACTATCTGAGTTAAAGGATGTGTTTAAAAATAGTCTAGTTTTAAAGCAAGTGACCTGAAATTGATTTTGCCCCAGCTGTGGTGTGTATTTGTTGTACTCCAACGTCCTGTCCTCTCTTCTGTCTGTGCTGCACTGCACTCCTGCATCACATATGACTAACAAATGGTGTTTGTGCCTCCTTTTCACGTGGTGATGTATGTTCATTACATGACCATTGTAGGTGTTTGGATTTGAGGGAGTGCAGGTTTTTCTTTCTTCCTATTCTCGTCTGTTGGATTGACAGCTTCTATAAAAGTACTACTGTATATAATGCTTTGTGAGTGCACGTGATGTTTGAGGATGTAGACGGGATGTAAACAGTCCTGATGCCCTTATCTGTTATCACTTGTGTTTTAACAGATGCTATATAGAGTTGGATAGCAAGCCTGTCTCGCTGTGTTCTCAGGGGACCTGTACGTGCAGTATTCTGGTGCTGCGGCATCAATAACTTGATGTCTCGGTCTCCCCACATCAATGCCTCACACTTTGAGCTATTCTAGTCTCTCGCATCTGCATTTCCTCTTTGGATCTTTGTCTGTCTGTCTTTGTGTTGCCTGATGTTCTCTCGTCCCGTTACCTTCTGTCACGTGCTCAGTGTATTTCTTCTGCTCTGACTTCCCTCTCTCCAGTGGCAGGTGTGAGGTGCAGCCTGTGCGATCCTCTGCCTGTTGGTGCGGTCCGTCGCTCAGCGTCTCTCCTCCCGTCATCCAGGTCACTCAGCTCTACCACAAGAACTCAGAACACTAACAATAAACCCGGGTCTTCCTCGTCATCTCTTTTTGTTCTCCCTGCCTTCTTTTCCTCCTCCTCACTGCAGCATTAGTCCACATGTTTGTTTGGGTTGTTTGTTTTTTAGTTTTTCTTGTGTTCTTATTTGTACTTTGCCTTTACCACGTCCTTTCACATCTCATCTTACTACCTGTCAGAGGGCAAGTGATGTTTCATTGTCCAGTCATGGAGTTGGATGATACCTCAAGATCTGGACTTAAAAGAGAATGGTTGTATACTAAAAGCAACAAACCATGGGAAATTTTATCCGGCACCTACAGAAGATGTTGAACACCTTGTTGGGACTTTGGACTAAATGGATCTGTCTGACAGTGTGTTTGGATTTCTTGGTCCTGATGATTCACTTTTGAACCCAGTGTGTATCCACAAGACCTCATGAGTTAGAGCCCAAAGCCAAAGTCTGAATTTTTGACCAAAAAGGAGAAAAGGGCAGATTTCACAATTGTGACAATCTATATGAAATCTGAATTATAATCTCAATAGTTTTCGCTGCAGTCCTTTGCCTTATGGTATCTTAGTTGTTATGAGAGGCCCTCTTTATAAACCAGGGAAACGACACCCCCGTGTGGCTGTTCAAATAAAAGTCTGACTCAGGATAAGCAGGTAACAGGTGTGTTTGACAGAGGATTGGTAACGATTGGTCTGCAGGTACTTCATCTCATTGCAGTGTACTGCCATTTACTGTTATTGTGGTAGACGGTCCTTCCGTCTTGAAAATTGCCATTGTGTCTCCACTTTCCGGTGCATCTGAAAGCTACATTCCACCCTGTTTTAGTGCCATGTGTCATAAATCATGTCCTGATGGGGGCATTTAGTCTGTACCATACTGTGTCAAAGCCAAGGAATGTAAAGGTCGACATGTATACTAATCGTGTCGTTACCAAGAAACATTCCTGCATATATGCATAAACATTTGAAGGCATTAATTTTCCAGGTGAAGGTCATTTCACAAATCTTTACACCAGACCTCTCCTGGCACTTCTTCTGGATTTCCTTTTTTTTTTTTTTTCAAGGCCTACTGTGGCGTGATTAAAGGACAAGAATGGCATTTTTGCTCACATATGTAGGAATGAGGATTTGGTTTTAGCTGCTGTGGATTTTAAGATATCAGATCTAACAGCTACTTCTTCGTATTTTGATAATCCACGTAGGACGTTGTCGATTGTTTTGTTTTTTTTCTACTGGCATTGCAGTTACAGCAATAGTCACGTTAGTCATGTTTTGGGGCATCCTAGGAAACCTCGACAGAATTTTTATTTCAGATGTTTCAAAATCCCAGCTGATAAAACTATCGACCAGGTGAGATACTCAGGAGTATAATTATAGAATTATAACTATATAATTTGGGTGAAAGACACAAAGAGGTGAAAGCTCCTCAAGTATACAGTGGTGCTATTCTTTTTACCTGAAAAATCCTAAAGTTTAAGACCTGACGGGCTGGAAAAAGAGGGAAAACAAGGCCAACGTAGTCATCGTTTTAAAGCTTGTTAGGATGCAAAACCATCGGGCTGGTATTTGAGGAAGAAGTGAATGCCACAGGCAACTAATAAACTCACAGTTTAGCTTTGTTGGCTCTTTATCTGCATCAAGACTGTTATTCATTAAATCATCCACTAAAGCCATATTTTTACACTTAAGAGCACTTGAGAGGCAGACGTTTCACGTGTGATCGAGTGTGCTGAGCAGCTGTTGTTTTCACTCTTTCATGATGACTACGAAGGATATAATGGCTACGGGGGATGTTGACTTGTCTCAAACTAGGCCTGGAACAGGTCATGTGATGCACTTTATGGATGAATGGCAACACGCAATGTTTGCTAGGATATTGTTTTTACTATTATAACACAGAAATATGCCTTTTAGCTCACCTGATCTGTCCTGGCTCCCAACTGTATATGAAATGTCACAGCTTGGTTAACTTGTATTTAGTTCTGTTTGTCTGTAAATTCATTTGTTGTATAATTCTAAGTGCCTTGAATATTTCCACTCGGCTCTTTTTTTTTTTTTTTATATGTTGGAATAGCTTTATAGGTTTGTGTACAACGTGTGACATATCCACTACATCCCCCTGATGGAACTAATGTTTTAAAAACACTTCTGTGTATATGTGAAAGAGATGCTTTTGTTATATTACATGAACTGATATGGAAATTTAGTTCAGATATACACTTGTAGTTGCACTATAAAAATTGACATAATCTGTAATGTCCCCAATTGAAAGGGTTTATTCACTGAGTAATCTGAAATGTATGCTGTAGATATTGTTACACATGCTATAGCAAAAATGTTTATCAGAAATATTTAATTCACATGCAATTAAACACGGAGTGATATATTGAAAGCATGTGTTTCCTGTGTCCTCACATTTAAAGCCTTCACTGTGTTTTCAGACAAGCTATAACATAACTGCAGAAGTTCATACTTCCATAAAGAAACAAATCTGTCCAAACCATCATTTTGTCTTTACTTCTGTAAACCCCCCACAACCTTTTTAATACGCAGCTTTATGGAGGAACTCCCTTGATCACTGTACGCATGCTGTCCAAACAGTAAGTACTTGCAGCGCCCACATGGAAGTAATTTTATTCCGGCACGGTAACACTCGAGGAGGCTGACTTTAAAAGGTGCTGTGGCTTTTCCACAGGCTTTCCTTACCTCAGCTGCATAATGGGTGACCGGAGACAGTTATAATCGTATCTCTATGAAACGCCGCCGCCATTGTCTCAAGGCACAGGGCAAAGTACAAGTGTAGATTTCCATTGCTGAATGCAGTGCAGTACTGTCTTTTGTCCAGAACATTAATGTTAAAATTGAAATATACATGAATTTCTTGATTAAAGACGAGTTTCATTGTAAGCAGGTGGTTTCATGTGCTGAGTTGCCTAATACACCATTAATCTCTCACATGTAGAAATGTGAAAACTAATATGCACTTGAGTACATAGTTTATATCATATAATGTTCTAGGATTGAAGCCAGAGAAGTTTGAAGGAAAAATCAGTGATCCATGTGCATCGTGCTGAAATAAGACAGTTTATTTATAGCTGGTTAATCCTGGTGGTTATAGTTAGAAAACATGTGTTTGCAGATTTCTTCTAATCTAACCCTGTTTGTCTGCAAGCCTCTTATTTGTATCTAAACATCACGTGACCACCGACTGCTGATTAATTTTCACTCTCATGTAAGGATCATTAGAAAACCTTGATCTTTTTTCATAAGGATTTTACTCCATTTATCTGCATTACTGTGAGTGTTTCACATCCCTGGGGAGGAAATTTATCTCACTTAATAAATGAAATTGTCAATTTAAAAACTGCATTTTTGTATTTACTCAGGATCTCTTTGTCTAATATTTAGTGTTTGATCTTAAATCTGTAAACGTCAGAAAAAACTAAGAAATCAGAAGGGGGGCAACTACTTTTTCACAGTATGTCTGTTTATCACTGAAACTAGTGGCTACAGCTGAACATGGGTCAAACTGGCTGTAAGACAGTGGCATAGAGAGCATACCTGAAGCGATTCTTAGTGGAGAGCGCTGAACTTACATTTTTGAAAAGGAAATTGTGTTTTTAGGAGAGACAAACGAGTACAGGTCAGCATTAATACTCCACACATGGACAAAAAAGACATTCAAAGACAGTCTGAAAATGTTTATGATATCAGTGAATATGGGTTATTGGCCAAACCAGTATGTATGTACATAAATGATCTTTGATATCCAGTTAGCCAAGAGGATGATTATCTCCAGGCGCTGTTGGGCCAGGGCTTCATGTGCTGCAGAGATCAACCGAGGTTTTTAACACGATCTGAGAAATGTGTTGTTGAATGACCAAGTTAAGTGTGTTTTTCTGTTTCCTAGATTTTAATTGCAAATATATGACAATTCCTCAAACATGTCAAGTTGTTTTCCACCCGCTAGATGGATACCAAGTGGTGCAGTGGTTCACACTGTTTCCTCACAGCAAGAAGGCTCTAAACTTGAATCTGCCGGCTGGCTGGGAGCCTTCCTCTGTGGGGTTCACGTGTTCTCCCTGTGACTGTGTGGGTTTGCTCTGACAGTCTTATTTAATACTGGTGATGGGATGTGGGTTCAGACTGAGGTATAACGTCAGGGAGAGCCAAGGCCAACATAACAAACAAAACATCCCTGATGTAGAAATAAAAGAAACTTACCTAACTCCAAAGAAACAAAATATACAACCTCTAACCATAACCTACCTAACAACACATAAACAGGAGAAAACAGGGTGTCAAAACAAAAGGCAGCTCTCCCCTACAAGCAGTCTGAACATGAAAACAACAATGCTCATACAAGATACAAAGGCATGCAAGCCTGCACAGGTATGGCAAACAAAATGGCCAGAGGGCACAGAAGCACAGCTCCACAGGCCTTAAATAGTGCTCTGCTGATTACCAATTAGCCGGACTCTGCGCAGCATCCAATCAGGACAGAGGAGGTGGAGCCTGGACAAAACAAAGGGTAAGGAGAAGAGACATCCTCCTGGGGGATGTAACAGTCTGTTATTCAACACTTGTGAGTACCTGTGTCTGTGCTTCCTATTTTTAGTTTACAACACTGCACTCCACCTTGTACTTGTTTGCAAAGGTGTCAGGAGAAAGTAAATATAAAACGAAAACATGGCAGCACAGCTCAGGTTTGCAAAGCTGTATCTGAACAAACCTCAGGGCTTCTGGAACAGCGTCCTTTGGACAGAGGATACAAAAGTGATGGCGACTGGCCATAACACAGCATCATGTTGGGTGAAATCCAAAAAAGAATAATGGCACAAACACCTCATACAAGCACAGTGGTGGAGGGGTGATGATTTGGGCTTGTTATGCAGCCACATGACCTGGACGCTCATTTTTCTGGAGTCTTGGCTGAAACTCCACACACGGGCCACCCAACAGGACAATGATTCCAAGCAAAACTGCAAAAATATGCCAGAAGGACTGAAAAAGCAAAGAATCAAGGTGTTGCAAGGGCCCGGTCAAAGTCCAGAACTCAACACCATTAAAATAATGCAAACTTTAGAGCGCTGCGTATAAACCGAGGCCAGCAAACCTCAATAAACTGAATCAATGCTGTGAAGGAAAGTGGGCCAAAATTCCTGAATGATGTGAGAAACTGATAGTCATACAGAAAACAGTTGCTTTGAGTTATTGCTGCTGAAGGTGGTTCTTCAGCTTTGACACGTTACAAGGAAGGAACTCTGCCAGGCTCTTTTTAAATGCATATATACACATAGTTTAAATAGTGTAATCTTTCATATATGGTGGGCCCTTGTTTATCGCTGGAGTTACGTTCTAATAACCCGCGATAGGTGAAATACACGAAGTAGCAACTTTGTTTTTTTACAGTTATTATAGATGTTGTGAGGCTGTAAAACACTACACACTTTATACACTTTTCTCAGACAGGCGTGAACATTTTCACACTTTTCTCTCTTGTTTAAACACTCTCAAAGTTCAAACCTTCGTAGAAAAATAAGTCCAGTATTATAGAAGGAAACCAAAGATTAAACCCTGTTTTCAGGTCCAGAACATGGGAATAGAGCAGCTGCCAGAAAACTCAACATTAATGAATCGATGGTACGGACGTGGAGGAAGCAAGAAGAATGAGTTGAGTAAAGTTTGACTTATCTGACTGTTTTGTTTCGCTTAACGCGCCTTATAATCCGGAAAATACGGTAACTTCTACTTTCCTTTAGCATGTCCAGAAGTCCAACTTTCTGTGCGATTGTTAGCATCTTCCTCTGCCTTTTGGATGCTACCTCAGGTGCCTTTGATGGTGCGAAACATCGACGTTGTTGTGTTTGTTGGGGAGAAAACTTACAAACATACAGTGCAGCACTTCTGAGATCGAAAATTTATGTAAATTTGACAAGCTGAACACAGTCTGTACTGTACGGGAGACACTGCAAGGAGGAGATTTATTGACGATGGTCTACAGCCAATCAGGACGCAGAACATAATGCGGCGTTAAAAAAAAAAAAGCATGCAAAATTGCACAAAAAAAAAAATCCATGAAACAGCGAGGCCGCGAAAGGTGAACCGCGTTATAGCGAGGGACGACTGTACTGTAAAGACATAATTTTGCCTCTGCAGAGTGCACCTTCTAATCATTTTATTACTCCCTCTGTTCTGGTTTCAGTCCCACTACCACCCTTTTAGTAACAACACTGACTTAAGTAAAGATGCAAAGTATATTAGTTACCATCAGTGCCCGCTCTTTATGTGATGCCACTTTCGTTTGGGCTTTGACATTTCTACTCTCAGCTTTTGAGTTGTGATGTTGTATGTCTCCTTTTCCTGTGTTGACTCACAGTTTCAAGTGGAGGACACAGACGCCAGCTCTCCTCCCATGTGTCTCAAGTGGGAAGTTCTTCTGAACGTTTTCAAGGAACCAGTTAAAGACCCTTCGGGGACTTTCCCCATGAACTGCTTTTTATAAGATTGGTTTTGTGGCAGGTTTCAAGCTCAATAAAGAGAATAATTTGTGTGCCCTCTGCTCCCTGAAGATGTTTGCATATTCCCGGTTAAAATAATAAAAGATGGATGACATCCATAGCGCCATGGCAGCTCACTGTCGATCTTTTCTGGCCTACTGAGCCTTTTTAAAAACAAAAACAACAACATCTGACAGTGACGGAGGCTGGTTTTCATATCCTGGCGCATATAGAATTTTTCTTGGATGCTCTTAGTTGCACAGAACCATCTGGGTCATATTTTTCTTGACAGATTGAAATAAAGTAACGGCTTTTTTAACGGCTTCTTAGGTTTCCATTAAAAGTCGTCATTCATTAAATGCAAGTCATCTTAAATTATCTGTTTGGAAGCTGCCACTGAAAACCTTAAGGCCTTTGTTCCTCGCAATATACTGCTGTTCATTTCTACATATTTAAAAAAAAAGGGGGGGAAATAGGTGACGTGACTTAATAAAGGAGAATAAAAACTTTACTTCGGTTTAAATTTTAATTCCAATAAATGTATTCTGCTTGAAGCATATAAGCAGAAAATGAGCAGAGAAAAAGAAAGACAAAATATCTCTATTTTCTCTTGTCTCTATTACAAACTTTGCCTCTTAACAGAGAATGAGTGCACTCAGGGGTGGAACCCTAAAAATCGGTTCTATTGGCTCAACGTGGGGAAAAGAATCCCAATTTCTATTGTGGGCTTCAGTAGATTTTTTCCATGTACAGGCTGTGATCAGCTGATCTGGGCTACTGCTGCTCTGAGGTTTACTCCTCTTTGAGGATTTACACAACGGCATTCAACAAATGTAAGCAGGTGTTTTATGAGTTGTCCTGTTTATGCTCTCTTTATACTGAAGGTGGAATTCAATAAATAAATCTAAGTATCATCAGCTTAACATTTAAATTCCTGTCTTTCTTATCTTTCTCCATCTCTGAGTGAAGTTAGCTCTCTTTCTTTTCTCTCCCTGTGAAAAACTAGCAACACACTGGGAGACAAACACACATTATTACTGAAAACTTCACTGCATTTGAAATTACCTTTTATTTAAAGCGCATTACCCCTCAGCCCTCTTTTGTAGCACTACCAAATGCTGAAATAAATACTCGTGGGCATCTGCTCTCGTCCCGGTGTTGCTCCAGGGAAAAAACTGGCCCCACTTTAACCCCTGACAACATGACATGGTTTTGCCTCTTTCATCTCTTTTTAAGTGACATGCTCTGGTGATTAATACACGAGTAGGATTTCCTCTCATGTGTTACCGTTTAGCCTCAATTCGGTTTTAAGTTTGAATGCTCATAGTGACGTGAAATAATAATTCCTCTCAAATAGGTTAAAGCAAAAGTATTGAGGCCGTTTTGAAAATGTAAGGAGTGGAAAGTACAGATATTTGTTTAAAGTTAGGCGTGAAAGTTAAAAGTTGTCAGAAAAAAAACAACTCAAGTAAAGATATCTTGCATAAGAGTCAAGAATTATCTGCTTAAGCAACTCCAAAAGAGACAAACTGTCATGGAAACTCAAAACATTTAGGTAAGTATGTTTTTTTTAAGATCTGCTTGATTGATTGATTTCTTTGAACTCTTGAGCTCATAATGTGCTCAAGTTGAAATATCTTTGCTCGCTATACAACTCAGCACAAACTGCAACAGAACTGTGAGCATCGATTACCTATTAGAAGATAATCAGTTGCAGGATCTCCCCACAGACCTTTCAGAGCTCGGAGGCCACGGTTTTTAAGGGGAGGGGTTGGTGATTGAATGGATTTTAAGCAACAATAGAGTCTCTCTGATAATAAAACGCTTTATCAGACTCATTATTCACCAAGTCAAAGATTTTATTGTGGCTGTATTAACATGTGGATGCCAGATGAAGCTCTTATTATGTACATGAGACTGAAAATGTAGCTCTTGTGTCTTATAAATGTATCCATGGGTTTAACGCTTTCTTTATAACCAGCGGGCACACAGGGAGTATAAGTCACAAAGTACAGCTAAATATATATTTTGATAAAGTCCTGACCAAGAATCCCCACCAAGCAGACAAACACATATCTACTGCAGCTATATAAGAGTGCAATGTGGAGCTTAAGGCCAAGCTGCTGCCTTTCATTTCTGACTCGCTTTCTCAGCATGGAAAGGAGATATTGTTACATGTCCTTTAAATCCGCTGCCAATCATTTTAAACACGTTTCAAATTAAAAGCTTCTTTGATATTATGACTGAACTTTCTTCCTTCGTGAAGTGTTGTTGTATAATAATTGAATGTCACGTACAGTGTCAGTTTGCAGGTTTCCGTCGTGTGTGCTTTCTTCAACCTACAAAAGGCAAGGTTCACTGAAGAAGTTTGAACTTTTTATATCCTCGTTCATGTCTCAAGGCTTCAGGGGAAGGCAACAGGAATACAATTAGATAAATTCCACATGGACAAAGTCATCACATAAAAACATCCGTCACAGGTTGCCAGTCTGTGTTCTGTCTCACAGCTTAATCATGTTCTCTAAATTCAGCTCTTGGACTTCAGATAAAATCCAAATAAAGACACACTAGTAACTTCTTTCAGATTATTAGGAACAACATTTCATCCTGTTACATGTGCATGAATAAATCTGCTCTCTTTATGTTGTGAAGTGGCTAATAAATGTTTTTTCTATTTGCGTAAGAGCCGTTATCTTATTTATTTTTTTATATAAAGGCAGAACAAATCTATTTGTTTAAAGTGAATAAAGGGACTCCGTCGGTCACTGTGGTTTGAAGGCGCTGAGACAAAGTGGGGTGTGTACCATGCGTGTGTGAGCCTGCCTCCTTAATATATTAAAGTTGGAGAGGAGTGAGAAGCGGACACAGAGAACAGGCCAGCCAAGTAACAGGTTGGGTTTGAAGGCTTCAGCTGGCATCGCAACACAAGGAAGGCCTTTCCCGTCAGGGGTCCTGTGTGTCAAGAGGGAGATGAAGCTTAGAGTCGGGATGAAGCTGGCACTGCTGTGTCTGTGCATTGTGCAGCTGGCCTTCGGAAGTCGTCGAATCAACGACCGTGAAGCCGCTGCCCGCGGGGATGTGCCGCTGAGGAAGGCCTCTCATGGCACAGGTGAGTGTGTGGGATAACACTTTATAATTTACCACGAGGTCGCTGCTGGTTTACAAGCCAGCAGAAACAGCAGACTGTAATAATGGCTGGACCTCATTAAAGTAATAACCGATAACTTCGTTTTTGGCTATTATAAAAATAAAAAATAATAACACAAAATAAATAAAATGTATTTATTTAAAAAGAATTGCACAAGTCTGCTGTACAGGGTGAGGGACAAAAAGTATAGTAGGACTGACGTAATACCACCTTAAGTGGCCACCTTTATATCACGCTGCTGTTGTGCGCTTAAACAGTCTCAGAGTAAAGCTGGGGGTGGTTTAAATGTGATTTGTCAGGATGAATTGATAAGAAAAAAAAAATGGCGTTGCTGAAATTAACCTGCAGTCTCACATAATGTGAGGATTAGTGTGAGTCCTGGGAGTGCTTAGAGGATATGGGACAGCTGCTGGGTTCATTTTGATGTCACATTTGTGACAAAAATGTGTTACAAATGGTGGTGAGACACCAAGTTTCATGAACAGAACAGAACATTTGTGTCTTTCTATCTTTTTGGCTGTGTTCATCGCTGAAGTCAAAACAGCCTTTAGTAAAGTAGAGGTGGGGAATAAATTTTCCCAGTGGCCCACGTCCGAAACCGGGGCCTTTATAAACTTATAAAGAGATAAAAAAAAATGAATATTGAGCAAAACTGAGTTCAGCTGATTGATGTGGCCCTCAGATACCGGAAAGTTCTACTTGAGCACAGAAGTATGTGTACTTCGTTACCTCCCACCTCTGATGGTATTGCACAGTGAAACAAATAGTACTTTCATTTGATTCCCCATTGGGAAAATGAACTGCACATGCCTGCTTTAAAGGCTGTAAAAAGCACTCACTTTATATGTGTCTTGATCTCCGAGCCATTATCCTCTGTAAACGACACCTTGGTATATGAAATGGCTCTGAATACGCTATCCTACACACAGTGCGATCAAACCTTTACCCACCACCACTTCTGTGCTGTATTTCCACACACTCCAAAGCTGACTGTAAAAATTCAATTGTCTGCACTTAGTTAAAGCAGCAAAGAGCATGTTTAGTAGCAGTGGGGACGTGTCACTTTCTGATATATCACTTAGGTCAGATTTACAAGTGTTTAAAGTTAGAGTATTTGAGTTCGCTATCTTTTTTATTGTGACTGATTTATGTGCGTTCAGATTTACTGCTGTGTAATTTTAGCAAAGTTAGACAAGTCTTACTCTTAACTGCAGAAGTGCGCTCTGCTAGGATTACAGTCGGGGATCAAAGCACCACCAAACGTTTTCCACTTAAAGAGTTTAAAGGGTGTTTAAAACGTCAGGCATCTCCCATGATTCATCAGCACAACATGAGCCGCAGAGGAGGAGGCCCACTCCTCGTAGCGCATAACGGTACAGCTGGCATCACCTATGAAAGCGTATATCAACATGACAACACTTTATGGGAGTCTTCAATAATAATAACAATAAT
The DNA here is from genome assembly GCF_057382275.1 of Copadichromis virginalis. Taxonomy (NCBI): domain Eukaryota; kingdom Metazoa; phylum Chordata; class Actinopteri; order Cichliformes; family Cichlidae; genus Copadichromis; species Copadichromis virginalis. The sequence continues at coordinate 10,102,966 of NC_140626.1, read as the reverse complement.
ATTAATCTTATTTGTGCAATTTCCTGCTGATTGATCAAGTTTTAATATCAAGTGGTTAAAGCATTTTGTTTTTGGGGGGTTATACATTTTACATCCGTGTTATTATTCATGTTATTAAAACATAAATCAGGATTTCACATAAGAAGGGGAAGACACGCGGCAGTAAAAGCTCCGGGCACCTCTATCACCTGTCTAGAACTGACAGCTTGTGGGCGAATAAATCACCTTGTCAGTCTCAGAGTTTCCTGCTAAGCAGGGTGTGAGGTTGCTGCGGCTGCTTATCTATAGAGATCCACCAGTGTCTAGGCAAATCTTGTCTCATCTATTTGAGGAGTGATTTATTACTGCCATAAAATTATATGAGCTGCAAATTGAGAGTTGACCTGTCTCTATAGCAGTATACATTCATGCACTGTCATATACCCCTGATGTGAACCGTTTTACATTTTTTTCAGCAGTCTCAGATATGTGACCTCGGGCCTATGTCACTAAATGTTTTCAGTTACAGTTTTGGAGGAATTTATGGGCCTGCCTGCTCAGCTCTTGGGTATCCAGATATCTCGTGCGTGTGTGTCTAATTAAATAAATCGGAGATGATTTGCAGCTCTTTAGTGGGAAAAAGATTTAGACATCTAACTTAGAGGATCACATTGAGGCCCTCTGGTGGCCAAAGAGGTGACAAATTACATGGATTAAAACAAATTTACAGAATATTTTTTATCTCATATGATATTAATAAAACCAGATTTATTTTCTATGTTGATATATTTTTTCCCGAGGTGCCCTAATCCTCATCTGTAGCTTTGCCGTTAATAAGTTATAGAACAGAACAGTAACTTTGCTGCGCCAGTGCTTCGTGACTTAAACAAATTATTATAAAAATGCACTTTGTGTGACATGAAACAAACTCTAGAAGTTGTACTTTCATTTATGTGCGTACATTTTGATTCTGTTGTATTATTTTACTCTTTTCTGAACAAAAAACTTGCCTTTTCCTGATTCAGAACTTTAAAAAATCAACAATTTAAAGAAACGTTTGTTGATCAGAGTTCATCATCAAGTCAGTTAAACTTTGGGGATATTGATGTGTTGAGTTAAGTAGCAGAGGGGCATTGTTCATCAGTTTTTGCTGATTTGGTGTTAAGGAAATTAACAACAGGTGCACTACAGGGGCAAAAATGAGACAACCCTCAAAACAGGAAAGTAAAGAGAAGGTTTGTTGATCTTCTTAAGTAAGAAAATAGTTTGATGTTGTTTCAACAGGGTCTACGAATGAAATCAGGGTGAGGCCTCTGTTTGCCAGGAGAGGACATTATGAACGACAGAGGATTCTTGTGCCAGTAAGTTCAAGATCTGTGCTGTTAATCTGTAAGTCTAACAAAACATATACATGTTCATGTTTTAGTCATACGTTATTTCAATCAATCCTTAAAATGGTCAAAAATGTTTAGCATTTACTGTGTGCTGTGGGTACCCACAGTCAAAGCTTTCAGTCTTTGGAGGCAGTATTACTATAAGGATCCAGAGGAGTCAGATGGCTTTTCTGATGCTCTCGCCATCTGTTTTGTTTTTCTCCCCACCTCACAGAAGCCCAGAGGCGGTCCTGCTGCTCAAAATGAGATTTGTCCTCCTGCTAAAGTGAGGCCAAATCCTGTGAAGATCAAATGCTCCCAGCTCGCTCAAAGCTGTTTGCCTCAGTCCGGTTGCTGTGACTCGTGTGCAACATGCCACTGCCGCTTCTTCAATGTCATCTGCTTCTGTCGCAAGACAAAATCGCAATCTGAGAAAAACAGACAAAAGGAAACACCCCATCACATCACATCAGAGACGAAAAGTCCAACACACGCTACAGGCCATTGATCCTGCTACAGTGGTATCACACCAACCACTTCAATAGTGATAAAATGACAGGCACATGTCACAGTGCCAGCATCTTGAGTCAGTAAACAGATTTACTACAGTCTACATGACTTTGATACCTCGTATGAAAGGCAGCTGCTTCAACAAATTATTCATCCTAAACATTTATGTTAATGTGAATTTCTACAAATAACTTAGAATGCATATTATTTTGTTTGTAATATCAATTACATTGTTGTTGCATTTTACCTTTAAAAAACAGAGCCTGGTGAATGTATACATGTGTTATTGTTGGTGCCGGTTTTTTGGTAATATTAATACGAATATTACGTTCACAGAATTGCATGAGAAAGCTTTATCTGATTAAAGACTATTCATTTTTTAATCAAGTTTTCACAGTAATCGGTGAGTTATTTAACAACAAGGTTACAGCAGAAACTGAGAAAATGTTTTTACAACCATCTATTGTCCAGATGGTTGTGGAGAAAACCTAACATAGGACATGTAAGAAAGCTGTCCTTCAAAGTAAAACAGGAAGTAATCAAAGGAGACTCATACAGGTATGAATACTAACAGATTTTCAATCACAAAAAACTCTGAAAAAATAAAACAACACAAAAAATTAACTAATGCTCAAATATATTAACTAAGAATAAAAAACTAGAAAACTAAGCCTCACACAACGACACTGCTGTGATAGTTATCCTAAATTTGTGTCATATCCTGAATTTATCAATTTGCTTTCTCTACAATTTTTCATTTTTTATGTTTTTTATTTTTATTTTGCAGTCAGCCACGGCTTATACACCTAGAACAGGATTCAGTGATATGCATTCGGTTTAGGAATCCAGCACCCAGACCAGACAGACAGGCTGAAGTAGCTATTTAGCTACTATAGCTATTTATAGGCATATTAGAACAATGTTTGTAGCCCAGTTAAACAAATACTTCATCCCTGCTACAGAGGAGGGAGGAGCAGTTGGTAGCTTTCTGAAGCAGATGCACGGCCATGCAGTACTCTTCTTCCAAACCAGCCAACTGTATTGCCAACTGCCAATTAGGCAGTTTGTTTGCCATATTAGTGTCCTGCTGCTCAATGTACTCAAAGGAGAACCCGTCATTAGATCATTAACAGCAGGAAAAGCAAAAACATGAATGTTTCACACAATAAGAGCAGGAAAAACGATATTAACAGCAGCTTTCTGTAGGCATGTGGTCATTAGAATCAATAATTGCTCAGCAATTTCCCTTTCATGAAGGGAGATCACTGCATCATGGGGAGTTATGGGAGACAACTCCCCATGATGCAGTGCAACATGAGTTAGACTGTGTGGGTGAGTTGAAGGGACAGGAAGCAATTGCAGATAGGCAATATGTTTATAATATACAATTGCTATGGGTAACTATGCCTTTAGGAGCAAGGAGATAATATCTAACCCCAGAGCAGCTCAAGCTGATGGACGAGGCACAAAGTGATCAGTATTGGTTATTTACAGAATTCCTAGCTGGTCTCTTGATCAGCTGAATTTGATGAGCTGAAGTAACTTGTGGTCTTGTTCACAGACAGGCTGGAATAGCATCTGATGTAATCTCGCTGCTCTATTGGTCTGTTGTGATAAAGAAAGAGCTGAGCGTTAATGCAAAGCTGTCACATTACTAAACAATGCATTCCTACCCTCAACTATAGCCACAAACTACAGATACTACCAGAAAGAATATAATCTTGGATACAATGTACAGAAATGAACTTCCTCTGAAGGGTATCTCGTTCACGGTTAGAGAGAGGACAAAGATTTTGGTTAATTGTGAGGGGCTCAGAGCTGCTGTACCTCCACATTTCAAAGAGCCAGTTGATGTGGTTCAGATATCAGACCAGGATGTCTGGACTATCTATATACTATACACTGGAGCGATTATGTGTCTCCCTCGTGAAGAGGTGTAGATGGTGGCTAGGGGGAGGGTCTGGGTATCTGTGCTTAGATCCAGAGAAGTAACAGAGGATGAAGATGGATGGATGGATGGATGGATGGATGGATGGATGGATGGATGGATGGATGGATGGATGGATGGATGGATGGATGGATGGATGGATGGATGGATGATATCTGATATCCCTTCAAAAATCACATTCACATTATCAATAGAAACACAGATCCACTGCCATAAATGCCCATGCCATAAGTTCACCAGATGATATGAAAGTTAATGTGGTATGCTGCAGATCATGAGTTGTTTCCCTCTGTCTCTGTGCTTTGCTTCTCCTGCCATTCTGCTACAAGTTAAGCTGTTTTTCTTCTGTACAAATATTTTTTGTCCAAACTGTGCACTCATTTAGATGTTTTCTGACAAAGGTCAAACTGTCCTTCTTGAGTGTAACCAGGCGTTTGCACTTTGTGATAAATCCTATACATATCTCCAGTCATGAAATTGCCTCTTGATTGTAGATCAAGTTTTCTTAGATTGCTTAGCTTACCCTGTCAAGTTCACATGGGTTCACCTTTTCTGGAACTGCATATTTTGTTGTCTGTTGAAAATAAGTGCAGTGGCGTGCATCCAGGAACATTTCCATGTTCTGAGGAATTATTTATTTCATTATTTTTGTGGGCCCAGTATAACAATTTCCCAAACTATTACACGTGTGAAGTTTTTGTGCCTTTGTGGCACCGCTGTGCTCTTTTAGTGATAATGTGTGTAATGACAGTAGACTGACTAAATGCATTAAAAAATTTACATTAATCAAATTTTAAGAGTGTAAAACCTTTTTTTAAAAGACTTCACTTTTTATTAACAGTTGTGTAAATGTATGATTCATTCAAGTTTTAAGACTGCAGTTGTTCTTGTCCATCCATCCATCCATCTTCATCCGCTTTATCCGAGGCCGGGTCGCGGGGGCAGCAGCCTAAGCAGAGAGGCCCAGACCTCCCTTTCCCCAGCCACCTCCTCCAGCTTATCCGGGGGAACACCAAGGCGTTCCCAGGCCAGCCGAGAGATATAATCTCTCCAGCGTGTCCTGGGTCTGCCCCGGGGCCTCCTCCCGGTGGGACATGGCCGGAACACCTCACCCAGGAGGCGCCCAGGAGGCATCCTTGTCAGATGCCCGAACCAACTCAGCTGGCTCCTTTCGATGTTGTTGACTAAAAGTCATTTTTTAAATAGGTTAGACAGTGATTTTACTCACTGAGCCATTTGCGATATTTTTTTTATGTATTTCATTTAAACTGACGTACCCACCTGCAAATAATTCATGCAAGGTTACAGAGTTTTCTGTGGCCTGATCTCTGGCCTCTAGCTCACCAACAAATGAGGGTCACAAATGTAGTAACCCTGGAAGGTTTTGGACCTGTCATTGTAATAAGTCTCCATTATTTTTTGCAGACTGAGATGAGCTGTTCGCTTGAGAGATGGATGTGTGATGATGACAGCTCTGATGATTCTCAGTCCATCATAACATCATTTATTCAGTTTAAATGTCATCCACACCAGGAGTCCAGCATGCACCATACCAGGACCACACAATTTAATAACAGTGTCATCAATTACATCTTCCTGGAATTACACCCATCTGCCTGCCACAGAACCACAGTTTTTATCTCAGGATTATTTGTTAGTTAGTCAATCATTTTAAGCTCAAAAGCATCCCCTTGACTCAAATGCTATTCTAAATTAGGAAATAGATAATTAGGATTTTTACTTCCATGTGCCTACTAACAAAAAACAGTACAGACTGAGGTTTATTATAATAGTTGATCAATAATACTGGGCGACCACCAACACAATATCATCTTTAATAATAATTCTGAAAACTGATAAAAGTTGTTTGGCAAAAAAAAACACACCCCTTCAGGTTCATGTCCTCCAAATACTTCCCTAAAAAAGAAATTGTAAAAACTTAAACATTGAGACGTATTTTTTAATTCAAACTTTTATTTTTAGCCAAATGAAGAATCTTTTTTCCAAAAGTAACTTCACCACTAATTTGGGTCCTGTATCTTTATTTTAATTCATGTCTACATTTTGGAGTTCAAGGCTTTCAAAACTTCCTTTTACCATAATTTTAAAGGCAGCCTTGCTTTAATTTGCTTTAAAATGTTAATATTGACTACATTATTTGACATTATTTGCGCAAATTAACAGTTGTAATCTTTGGTATAGACAAAAGGTAACAGATCTTAGGAGAAGACCTGTTATTAAGTGTATTAAGCAGGGTGCTGAGATCTGTCGTCGTTTTAGGTTTGGAGTCAATTCTGCATCATATCAAAAGGGGAATAGTCAATTTAAATCCCAAGAAAACTTTCACAAATCTTGTAACAAATGTTCTTAAGAAGAGTCTGAAAATTTGAAATCAGAGACTCCAAGACAAGTGCACATACCAACTAGTTAAACCCACAGAATACTTTTACAGCTACTCAAATTTCTGTTGGATAACAAAGCTTTTTAAAAGCCTTTCGGTTTTGTCCCAGTTTACCATCTGTATCTGTGGACTGTTCAAAGTGGGTAACTTCGATACACAAACATAACTGACAAAAGCTTTTATGATTCTTGTATGTGCATTTTGTGTTATCTACCCTGTGAGCTGTTGTTCCTGTATAATGACTGTAAGCTTTTCTGAATTTTATTTCATTTTATTGTATTTTATTTTTACTTTTTTGTGCTCCAAACATTTAGTAAAAAAGAGACCTCAATCCCACGAGACGTCCCATTCAACAACCATTACCTCTATGTAAAAGATTACCAGAAACTTTTGATTTTTCCAGACAATTTAATGTAATATTCATTACTATAAGATTTTTTAAATCATCAACCACACACATGAAAAAGAGCAGCAGATCCTCTGAAAACAACACCAGCAAGGGTCTGAAATGTGTCTGTATGTTTCTCTTTAATATGTGGAAAATAAAGTGTTAAATATAAGTCACTGCAGTATTTTTGTTTTGTTTTGTTTTTTACAAAATAAAGCTGGCTCCAAAATCTGGATGTACTCTGTATTTTAAAATGATAAAAAAATAAGCATCAGGACACACTGGCAGGAAGAACTAGGCACTGAGCATGTGTGGGGGAAATGTTTCTTCATTGAGGTTTTTAATTTGGAGTGCCCCTTTGCCCCTCTTAAAGCATTATTTGGGGTGGTAGACTCAAGCAGGTTATACATCATGAAGAAGCTCTATCCACAGTGTTTGCAGGAAAAATTCTGCTCCAGTCTAGGAAATCTGAGACAAACCCATTGTTTGATAAGTGGCTGAAAGAATTAGGAAATTTGCTACACCTGGGGAAAAATATGGAAAGTTAGATACAGTATATCAGACAAAATGAGTCTCTTTCAGAAAATCTAGAATCACAAGTTGAAATCAATCTCTAATGGTCTTACAGATCAACAACAAGGCAGGTAAGTAAAGTGAACACTAGTAACACATCAAATCATATATTTTTTCTTCTTTCTTCTAAATATTTGTATTTTCTAAACCTTTAAAACTACAAATATATTTTTAAAAAGTATCAGGTAATAAGAGGTTACATTACATCAACATATTCAGTTACGACAAATCGGCCTAGTTTTCTTTCCTAATGTATCGGTGCCCGCAAGATTTATCGGGGACCTGTGTAGGGACGCACACCCCCTACACTATTTCTCTGGTAAAATTGGTTAAGTAAACGGGACTTTCAGTCAACAATGCTTACAACGTTCAGTAACGTGAAACGTAAAAATAAAGAAATTTTGAGATTAAACAAAGAAAGAGTGTTTTAAAAGGAAAAACAAAAGTTTGGATTTTATTAATAAATTGGATAATGACGGACCGAATACTTTAGTTAAGGGTTTCCGTTTTGACTACATAAAAGTAATAAATGTGCAGTGTATAGCAGTAAGCCTGTTTCGTGTTCCGACTTATTACACAGCAGTATTACCCCTTTTCCACTAGTATCTACTGGGGTGGCGCGCCTGTCGCCCGTGTGTTTTGCTAGTCATAGGCTTCTGTACAGAGATGGCAAGAGAGCCTTAGCAGACTGAGGGGCCTGCTCGGCTAAGGATTTTACTGACACCGTTGCGTTAGCACACAGCCAAGACACAGAGTGTAGGAAAGTAGAGGAACAGCGAGCAAGGTAAAACACCCCTGCTAATGTCACTTAAAGCATTTAGAAAGACTTTCTCCGAGTGTTTAAATAGTATTTCTTGATAAGCCTGTATTTTATATGCAGCCGAACTGGCTAGCTTTGTGATGGCGGACAATTAGCCAAGATGCTAAGTAAGTTAGTCAGATAGCCGGCTAGCGAGCAGCTAACTTGGCTCACCTAGCTAGCGTCTGCTGTAACGTTATAACAATATGCAGATGTAGATTAAGCAAACACGCTACATTTTTAGTTATGTGCCCATTATCACCCTTTGGTTTGTCAGATGGATATTCTACACACAGTAGAAAGGATAGTCACCTAGCGTTAAGCTACTTTCACAAGACTAAAATTGTTTTGCTTTTTTATCTGTAGCTAGCTGGGTACCTTATTGATAGCTAGCTGTGTAGCTTTAGTTACAGACTAGTACTACTACACATTTAAAGGTTGTCACCGGGAGTATCTGCACATATTGTACGTATGTGTGTTGCAAATAGATTTAGGAGGTTAAGTGTCCGAAGGCCAGTAGCTGCCTATTAAGTTACACTTTGTAAGCTAATGCTAGCAGTCAGTAGATTACCCCAAAGTTAGCCGCTGTTCGGTAACTGTACCGGAGTTTGTGTGTTATGATCAGTATTTAATATGTAAATTAAGCATTGCTAGCGTATGGCCTGCGAATTGTGCCTAAGTGGAATCAATCTTCTGCTTTATTACCCATTGATCCATGTGACTGATTACTAAAGATTTTCTCATGAAAGGAAACAATGTGTTACTCTTTAACTTTTAAACGTGTTGACATTTCTAGTCTGGGTGTTTCTCGGGTCGTAGACAGTGCTTAACACAGGTGAATGTGAGCTTGAGCCACAGCTGTTTATTTCAGTGTTGCTCCAACTTGAGTTATCCTATGAATAGTGAGCATAACATGTAACACTTTCAGGGTCTCTAGCTTTAAAGACGAAATTCTGAGCAGAGACAAAGTAAGAGAGACCATATTTATGTGGGCTCCGCTAACACCTGATGAGAATCCCTGTCAGTACTGATTAGGCCTAGTTGCCTTACATTTCCCTTTTCTGGACAGGCTTGGTCTCAGAGAAATAGTCTTTCATGGCTGTGTTTGTTTGAGTGGCTGATGCAGGTTTATGTTTATACAGTATCTGCTATTGTATTTCAGGATTCTTAGTGTCTTGCTGTCTCTCTGTCATGAACAGTGGTTTAGTATTTGGGCTATCACATGCTGTGTATGCTAGTGCCACATTGGAAGGAAATTACTTAGAGAAAAGTGTCTTATTTGTCTGCTGGCTCTAAAATATGCTTGTTTTTGTGCTCTCACTCACTTGCAAAGACACTGAACTTTTGAAAAGCAGGAAAGCAGCTGTGGGTGAAATTAGGAGTTGTAGCCTGCTACCATTGTGTAAAGCTTGTGTGTTTTGCCCATGTGAGAATCTTTTTTTTAAAGTCTGGCAAAATAAAAGAGAGGTGGACTAAAAAAAAGCTTTTACGGTATGGGGTAGTGTAAGAATAATCACAGTCTCGTTATTTTGGATAAAGATGAGATTTACTGTATTTGTCTTAAAGTTAGGAAATTCCTGCCACATTAGTTAAAAATAAAAATAAACAGAACAAACATAAAAATAACCCAAGTAAGTAATAAATTAAAAAATAACCATGTCAGTCGGTGTCAGGTTAAAAACAATAGGTATT